>NC_143164.1:19715000-20340000 GCF_047325235.1 Durio zibethinus | reverse complement strand
TGTGCGCACACCCCCTGGCCCCCCAATCGTCGGAACCCACAATGCCGCCGGTTAGGCTCTCTGACGATGCTCCGATGATGCTCCGATGATGGTGCCCCGGGTGAAAAAAATGCGGCACCAGCACATGCTCAAGCCCAGCATGTGCACTGTGGCTCAAAATCTTAGACTAGGAATGAACTCCGTATGCCTAAGCCAACCCACGAAACGAGCGTGCGGGCACTCAGCCGACAGGAGACACAGAATGCTCAAGCCGGGGAATGGCTCGGTCCCCCCTACATGCTGTCAATCCTACTGCCGCAACCCTCGGTCTGATCTGATCTTACACAGGGAATGAACTCCGTATGCATAAGTCAACCCAGGAAATGAGCGTGCGGGCGTTGAGTCGGTCGAAAAGGTATAATGCGTAAATCGAGGATTGACCCGATCCCTCTCTGCGTGGTGCCACAACCCTCGGTCCGGCTGCCACAACCCTCGGTCCGGCTGGGGCTTAGACTGGAATGAACTCCCTATGCCTAAGCCAACCCATGAAATGGGCATACGGGTGCTCAACCGGCGGGAGAGGCAAAATACGGAAGCCGAGGATCGGCCCGGTCCCTCCTGCGTGCTGCCGATCCTGCTATCGCAACCCTCAGTCCGGTTTGATCTTAGACTGGGAATGAACTCCGTATGCTTAGACTAGGGATGAACTCCATATGCCTAAGTCAACCCACAAAATGAGCGTACGGGCGCTCAGCCGGTCGGAAAGGCATAATGCGCAAGCCAGGGATCAGCTCGGTCCCCCTCTACGTGTTATTGATCCCACTACCGGTCTCGCTGCCACAACCCTCAGTTCAACTAGGGCTTACACATGGAATGAACTCCGTATGCCTAAGCCAACCCACGAATTGAGCGTTTGGGTGCTCAACCGACTGGAGAGGCAGAATGTGCAAGCTGAGGATTGGCCCGATCCCCCCTGCGTGCTGCCGCTCCTGGTGCTGGTCCTGCTGCGTAACCCTCGGTCTGGTCTGATCTTAGACTGGGAATGAACTCTGTATTCTTAGACATGGAATGAACTTCATATACCTAAGCCAACCCACGAAATGAGCGTACGGGCACTCAGTTGGTCGGAAAGGTAGAATGCGCAAGTCGGGGACCTGTCAGGTCCCCCTTACGTGCTGTCGATCTTGCTGTCGTAACCCTCGGTCTGGTCTGATCTTAGAGTGGGAATGAACTCCGTATGCCTAAGTTGACCCACGAAACAAGTGTGCGGGTGCTGAGCCAGCCGGAGAGGCATAATGCGCAAGCCGGGGATCGGCCCGGTCCCCCTCTGCGTACTACCGGTCCCACTACCACAACCCTTAATCCGATTGGGGGTTAGACATGGAATGAACTCCCTATGCCTAAGCCAACCCACAAAACAGATGTACGGGTGCTCAGCCAGCCAGAGAGGCAGAATGCACAAGCTGAGTATCGGCTTGATCCCCCCTACGTGCTGTCGATCCTACTGTCACAACCTTCATTCCGGTCTGATCTTAGACTGGGAATGAACTCCGTATGCTTAGACTGGGGATGAACTCTGTATGCATAAGTCAACCCATGAAACGAGCGTGTGGGCGCTTAGCCGACCAGAGAGGCAGGATGCGTAAGTCGAGGATCGATCAGGTGGTAGGTGGGTTCAAGCACATCTTCATATTTCTGATGTGCCAATGCCATTTTTATGGCTTGTAAATTCATACAATGGTCCCCTAAGCCTTCATGTGAAGTTTCATGGCAAGACGACCCGTTTTCTATTTTTCACGATTTTTGAAACTTTTTACGGTTCGAGATTGTTCAAAATTTTTTTAGAAAGAGTTTTGTCCCTAAATTTGGTAGAGGTGATCCTTGTATTTTTGTTGGCATGCACAAAAAAATTCAGCTAAAAACTCGAAGTGGAGAAGATTTTGTGACCGTTTGAAAAAAGTGTCCCCATTTAAGACACTTTAATGGCTACTGGCAGCAAACCTATAAAATCTCAAATTCTCTTTAAGAAGGTGTGAGTTCTTGAGGTTTGATGAGGGATAGGGGGCCAATATAAAGGCCAAGTACCAGCACCTATCGCACATCATGTGCGCACAACCCCCCGACCCCTCCAATCGTCAGAACCCCCAAGGCTGCTGGTTAGGCTCTCTGGTAATGCTCCGACGATGGTGCCTCGGGCAAAAAAAATACGACACTAGCACATGCTCGAGCCCAGCATGTGCACCGTGGCTCAAAAACTTAGACTGAGAATGAACTCCGTATGCTTAGATATGAAATGAACACCGTATGCCTAAGCCAACGCACGAAACGAGCGTGCGGGTGCTCAACCAATCGAAAAGGCAGAATGCGCAAGCCAGGGATCGACTCGGTCCCCCCTACGTGCTGTCGATCTTGCTGCTGCAACCCTCAGTCCGGTCTGATCTTAGACTGGGAATGAACTCCGTATGCATAAGTCAACCCACGAAACGAGCGTACGGGCTCTGAGCCGACCGAAGAGGCATAATGCGCAAGTAGGGGATCGACCCGGTCCCCCTCTACGTGCTGCCAGTCTCGCTACCACAACCCTCGATCCGGCTGGGGCTTAGACATGGAATGAACTCCCTATGCCTAAGCCAACCCACAAAATGGGTGTGTGGGCGCTCAGCAGGCCGGGGAGGCAGAATGCGTGAGCCAGGGATCGACCCGGTCCCCCCTGCGTGCTGTCGTAACCCTCGGTCCGATCCGATCTTAGACTGGGAATGAACTTCGTATGCTTAGACTGGGGATGAACTCCATATGCCTAAGTCAACCCATGAAACGAACGTGCGGGCGTTCAAATGACCGGAGAGGCAGAATGCACAAGTCGGGGATCGACTCGATCCCTCCTGCATGCTACTGATCCTGCTGCTGGTCCTGCTACTGTAACCCTCGGTCTGGTCTGATCTTAGACTAGGAATGAACTCCGTATGCTTAGACATTGAGTGAACTCCGTATGCCTAAGCCAACCCACAAAACGAGCGTGCGGGTGCTCAGCCGATCAGAAAGGCAGAATGCATAAGCTGGGGACCGACCCAGTCCCCCCTACGTGCTGTCAATCCTACTATCGCAACCCTCGGTCCGACCTGATCTTAGACTGGGAATGAACTCCGTATGCCTAAGTCAACCATGAAATGAGCGTGCGGGCGCTGAGCCGGCCGGAGACGCATAATGCGTAGGCCGAGGATTGGCCCGATCCCCTCCGCTTGCTGCCGGTCCCGCTGCCACAACCCTCGATTCAGCTGGGTTTTAGACAAGGAATGAACTCCCTATGCCTAAGCCAACCCACGAAACGGGTGTGCGGTACCCTCTGCGTGCTGCCGATCTTGTTGTCGTAACCTTCGGTCCGATTCGATCTTAGACAGGGAATGAACTCCGTATGCTTAGGCTGGGGATGAACTCTGTATGCCTATGTCAACCCACAAAACGAGCGTGCGGGTGCTCAGCCGGCCGGAGAGGTAGAATGCGCAAGTCGGGGATCGGCCCGGTCCCTCCCTGCGTGCTACCGATCCTGCTGCTGGTCCCGTTGCCGCAACCCTCGGTCCGATCCGATCTTAGACTGGGAATGAACTCTGTATGCTTAGGCTGGGGATGAACTCCGTATGCCTAAGTCAACCCATGAAATGAGCGTGCGAGCGCTCAGCCGGCTGGATAGGCAGAATGCGCAAGCCGGGGATCGGCCCGATCCCCCCCTGCATGCTACCGATCCTGCTGCTGGCCCCGCTATCGCAACCCTCAGTCTGGTCTGATCTTAGACTGGGAATGAACTCCATATGCTTAGACATGGAGTGAATTCTGTGTGCCTAAGCCAACCCACAGAACGAGCGTACGGGTGCTCAGCCGACCGGAGAGGCAGAATGCCCAAGCCAGGGACCGGCTCGGTCCCCCCCTACGTGCTGTCGATCCTGTTGCTGTAACCCTCAGTCCGATTCGATCTTAGACTAGGAATGAACTCCGTATGCCTAAGCCAACCCACAAAACCAACGTGCGGGCGCTGAGTCAGCCAGAGAGGCATAATACGTAAGTCGAGGATCGACTCGATCCCCCTCTGCGTGGTGCCGATCCCGCTGCCACAACCCTCGGTTCGGTTGGGGCTCAGACATGGAATGAACTCCCTATGCCTAGGCCAACCCACGAAACGGGCGTGCGGGCGCTCAGCCGGCTGGAGAGGCAGAATGCGCAAGTTAGGGATCGGCCCGGTCCCCTTGCGTGCTGTCGATCCTGCTGCCGCAACCTTCAGTCCTGTTTGATCTTAGACTGGAAATGAACTCCGTGGCAAGACGAGTCGGGTATCGACCTGGTCCCCCCTACATGCTGTTGATCCTATTGTTGGTCCTGCTATCGCAACCCTCGGTCCGGTCTGATCTTAGACTGGGAATGAACTGCGTATGCTTAGACATGGAATGAACTCCTTATGCCTAAGCCAACCCACGAAATGAGCGTGCAGGCTTTCAGTCGATCGGAGAGGCAGAATGCGTAAGCCGGGGACCAGCCCACTCCCCCCTAGCGTATTGTCGATCTTGCTGCCGTAACCCTCGGTCCGGTCTGATCTTAGACTAGGAATGAACTCTGTTTGCCTAATTCAATACACAAAATGAGCGTGTGGTCACTGAACTGGTCAGAGAGGCATAATGCATAAGCCGGGGATCGGTTCAGTCCCCCTCTGCATGCTATCGGGCCCGCTGCCATAAGCCTCAGTTCGACTGGGGGTTAGACATGGAATGAACTCCCTATGCCAAAGCCAACCCACGAAACGGGCCTACGGGTGCTCAGCCAACCGGAGAGGTAGAATGTGCAAGACAGGGATCGGCCTGGTCCCCCCTGCGTGCTACCAATCCTGCTGTCGCAACCCTCGATCCGGTCCAATCTTAGATTGGAAATGAACTCCGTATGCTTAGACTAGGTATGAACTCCATATCCTTAGACTGGGTATCAACTCCATATGCCTAAGTCAACCCACGAAATGAGCGTGCGAATGCTCAGCCTACCAGAGAGGCAGGATGCGCAAGCCAGGGATCGAATGAGTGGTAGGTGGGTTCAAGCAGATCTTCATATTTCTGCCATGCCAATGCCATTTTTATGGCTTGTAAATTCATACAATGGTCCCCTAAGCCTTCATGTCAAGTTTCGTGGCAAGACGACCCATTTTTTATTTTTAATGATTTTCGAAACTTTTTATGGTTCGGGATTTTTTAAAATTTTTTTAGAAAGACGTTTGTCCCAAATTTTGGTAGAGGTGATCCTTGTATTTTTTTTGGGATGCACAAAAAAATTCAGCTAAAAAATCGAAGTGGAGAAGATTTTGTGACCGTTTGAAAAAAGTGTCCCCATTTCAGACACTTTAATGGCTACTGGCAGCAAACCTATAAAATCTTAAATGCTCTTTAAGGGGGTGTGAGTTCTCAAGGTTTGATGAGGGATAGGGGGCCAATATAAGGGCCAAGTACCAGCACCCATCACACATCATGTGCGCACACCCACCGGCCCCCCAATCGTCGGAACTGTGGGTTAGGCTCTCCGGCGATGCTCCGGCTATGGTGCCCCTGGCGAAAAAAATGTGGCACCAGCACATGCTCGAGCCCAGCATGTGCACCGTGGCTCAAACTATTAGACTGGGAATGAACTCTGTATGCTTAGACATGGAATGAACTCCGGATGCCTAAGCCAACCCACGAAACGAGCGTGCGGGCCTTCGGCCGGCTGGAGAGGCAGAATGCGCAAGACGGGATCGGCCCGGTCCCCCTCTGTGTGCTACCGGTCCCACTGCCACAATCCTCAGTCTGGCTAGGGCTTAGACATGGAATGAACTCCCAACGCCTAAGCTAACCCACGAAACGTGCGTGCGGGCGCTCAACTGGCCGGAGAGGCAAAATGCGTAAGCCGGGGATCGGCCTGGTCCCCCCTGCGTGCTCGAGATCTTACTTCCGTAACCCTCGGTCTGGTCTGATCTTAGACTGGGAATGAACTCCGTATGCTTAGACTGGGGATGAACTCCGTATGCCTATGCCAACCCATGAAACAAGCATGCGAGCGCTCAGACTGTCGGAGAGGCAGGATGCACAAGCCGGGGATCGGCCTGACCCACCCTGCATGCTGTCGATCCTACTGTTGGTCCTGCTACCACAACCCTCGGTCTTGTTTGATCTTAGATTGGGAATGAACTCCGTATGCCTAAGCCAACCCATAAAATGAGCATACGGGCGCTCAGCCAGTCGGAGAGGCAGAATGCGCAAGTCGGGGACCGGTTTGGTCCCCCCCTTCGTGCTATCGATCCTGCTACCGCAACCCTCAGTCCGATCTGATCTTAGACTGGGAATTAACTCCATATGCCTAAGTCAACCCATGAAACTAGCGTTCAAGCATTGAGCCAACCGGAGAGGCATAATACGTAAGTCGAGGATCGGCCCGGTCACCCTCTGCATGCTGCCAGTTTCGCTGCCACAACCCTAAGTCCGATTGGGGCTTAGACATGGAATGAACTCCCTATGCCTAAGCCAACCCACAAAATGGGCATGCGGGCGCTCAGTCGGTTGGAGAGGCAGAATGCGCAAGTCAGGGATCAACTCGGTCCCCCCTGCGTGCTGCCGATCCTACTGTCACAACCCTCGGTCCGGTCTGATCTTAGATTGGGAATGAACTCTATATGCTTAGACTGGGGATGAACTCCGTATGCCTAAGTCAACCCACAAAATGAGGGTAGGACGCTCAGCTGACCAGAGAGGCAGGATACGCAAACCGGGGATCGAACGGATGGTAGGTGGGTTCAAACACATCTTCATATTTCTGCCATGCCAATGAAATTTTTATGGCTTGTAAATTCATACAATGGAGAAGATTTTGTGACCATTTGAAAAAAGTGTCCCCATTTCAGACTCTTTAATAGCTACTGGCAGGAAACCTATAAAATCTCAAATGCTCTTTAAGGGGGTGTGAGTTCTCGAGGTTTGATGAGGGATAGGGGGCCAATATAAGGGCCAAATACTAGCACCAATTGCACATCATGTGCGCACAACCCCACGGCCCCCCAATCGCCAGAACCCCTAATGTCGCCGGTTAGCCTCTCCAACGATGCATTGTGGCTCAAACTCTTAGACTGGGAATGAACTCCATATGCTTAGACATGGAATGAACTCCGTATGCCTAAGCCAACCCATGAAATGAGCGTACGGGTGCTCAGCCAGTCAGAGAGGCAGAATGTGCAAGCCGGGGATCGGCCCGGTCTCCCTCTGCATGCTGCTGGTCCTGTTACCACAACCCTCGGATCGACTGGGGCTTAGACATGGAATGAACTCCCTATGCCTAACCCAACCCATGAAACGGGCGTGTGGGTGCTCAATCGACCAGGGAGGCAGATTGCGCAAGTCGAGGATCGCCCTGGTCCCCCTTGCGTGTTGCCAATCCTGCTGCGGCAACCCTCGGTCTGGTCCGATCTTAGACTGGGAATGAACTCCATATGCTTAGACTGGGGATGAACTCCGTATGCTCAAGTCAACCCATGAAACGAGCGTGCGGGTGCTCAGTCAGCCGCAGAAGCCGATCGAAGAGGCAAAATACGTAAGTCAAGGATCAGCTCGATCTTCCATGCGTGCTGCCGATCCTGCTGCGTATCCTGCTGCCGTAACCCTAGATCCAATCTGATCTTAGACTGGGAATGAACTCTGTATGCTTAGACATGGAATAAACTCCGTATGCCTAAGCCAACCCATGAAACGAGCATGCGGGCGCTCAGCTGACCGGTGAGGCAGAATGCAATAGCCGAGGATCGGTTTGGTCCTCCCCTGCGTGTTGTCGATCCTGCTACCGCAACTCTCAGTCTGATCCGATCTTAGACTACGAATGAACTCCGTATGGCTAAGTAAACCCACGAAACAAGCATTCGGGCATTAAACAGCCCGGAGAGGCATAATTCGTAAGTCGGGGATCGGCCCGGTCCACCTCTGCATGCTGCCAGTCCCGCTACCACAACCCTCAATCCGGCTGGGGCTTCGATATGGAATGAACTCCCTATGCCTAAGCCAACCCATGAAACGGATGTGTGGGTGCTCAGTCGGCCGGAGAGGTAGAATGCGCAAGCCGAGGATCAGCTCGGTCCCTCCTGCGTGCTATCGATCCTGCTATTGCAACCCTCGGTCCGATCTGCTCGGTCCCTCCTACGTGCTATCGATCCTGCTGTTGCAACCCTCGGTCCGGTCTGATCTTAGACTAGGAATGATCTCCGTATGCTTAGACTGGGGATGAATTCCGTATGCCTAAGTCAACCCATGAAATGAGCGTGCGGGCGCTCAGCCGATCGGAGAGGCCGGTCGGAGAGGCATAATGCGTAAACCAAGGATCAGCTTTGTCCCACTCTGTGTGCTGTCGATCTCGCTATCGGTCCTGCTGCCACAACTCTCGGTCCGGCTGGGGCTTAGACATGGAATTAACTCCGTATGCCTAAGCCAACCCACGAAACAAGTGTACAGGCGCTTAGTCGACCGGAGAGGTAGAATACGCAAGCCGGGGATCGGCCTAGTCCCCCTACATGCTATTGATCCTGCTGCTTGTCTTACTACCACACACCTCGGTCTGGTCCGATCTTAGCCTGGGAATGAACTCCGTATGCTTAGACATGGAATGAACTCCGTAAGCCTAAGCCAACCCACGAAACAAGCGTGCGGGCGCTCAGCTAGCCGGAGAGGCAGAATGCGCAAGCCGGGGATCAACCCGATCAACCTCTACATGCAGTCGATCCTGCTACCGCAACCCTCAGTTCGATTCGATCTTAGACTGGGAATGAACTTTGTATGCCTAAGTCAACCCCCAAAATGAGCGTGCAGGCACTGAGCCGGCTGGAGAGGCATAATGTGTAAGCTGGGGATCGACCCGATCCCCCTCTGCGTGCTGCCGGTCCTGCTTCCACAACCGTCAATCTGGCTGGGGCTTAGACATGGAATGAACTCCCTATGCCTAAGCCAACCCACGAAATAGGCGTTCGGGCACTCAACCGACCGAAGTGGCAGAATGCGAAAGCTGGGGATCGACCCGATCCCCCCTGCATGCTGTCGATCCTCTTGTCGCAACCCTCGGTGTGGTCCGATCTTAGATTGGGAATGAACTCCGTATGCTTAGACTGCGGATGAACTCCATATGCCTAAGTCAACCCATGAAACGAGCGTGCGGGTGCTCAGCCGACCAGAGAGGCAGGATGCGCAAGTCGGGGATCGAACAGGTGGTAGGTGGGTTCAAGCACATCTTTATATTTCTGCCATGCCAATGCCATTTTTATGGCTTGTAAATTCATACAATGGTCCGCTAATCCTTCATGTGAAGTTTTGTGCAAGATGACCCGTTTTCTATTTTTCATGATTTTTGAAACTTTTTACAGTTCGGGATTTTTTAAAATTCTTTTAGAAAGAGTTTTTTCCCCAAATTTGGTAGAAGTGATCCTTGTATTTTTTTTGGCATGCACAAAAACATTCAGCTAAAAACTCAAAGTGGAGAAGATTTTGTGACCGTTTGAAAAAAGTGTCCCCATTTCAAACACTTTAACGCCTACTAGCAGCAAACCTATAAAATCTCAAATTCTCTTCAAGAGGGTGTGAGTTATCAAGGTTTGATGAGGGATAGGGGGCCAATATAAGGGCCAAGTACCAGTACCCATCGCACATCATGTGCGCACACCCCCTCGGCCCCCCCAATCGTCAGAACCCCCAATGCCACCGGTTAGGCTCTCCGGCGATGCTCTGGCAATGGTGCCCCAGGCGAAAAAAATGCGGCACCAGCAAATGCCCAAGCGCAACATGTGCAGCATGGCCTAAAATCTTACACTGGGAATGAACTCCGTAATCTTAGACATGGAATGAACTCCGTATGCCTAAGCCAACCCATGAAACGAGGGTGCGGGCGCTCAGCCGGAGGAAAAATGCGCAAGCCAGGGATCGATCTCGTCCCCCCTACGTGCTGTCGATCCTGCTGCTGCAACCCTTGGTCCGGCCCGATCTCATACTGGGAATTAACTCCTTATGCATAAGTTAACCCACGAAACGAGCGTGCGGGCACTAAGCCGACCGAAAAGGCATAATGCACAAGCCGGGGATCGACCCGGTCCCCCTCTGCGTGCTGCTGGTCCCACTACCACAACCCTCGGTCTGGCTGGGGCTTAGACATGGAATGAACTCCCTATGCCAAAGCCACCCCATGAAACGGGCATGCGGGCGCTCAACCGACCGGAGAGGCAGAATGCGCAAGCTGGGGATCGACCCGGTCCCCCCTGTGTGCTGCCGATCCTGCTACCGCAACCCTCGGTTCGGTTTGATCTTAGACTGGGAATGAACTTCGTATGCTTAGACTGGGGATGAACTCCGTATGCCAAAGTCAACCCACAAAACGAGCGTGCGGGTGCTCAACTGACCAGAGAGGCAGGATGCGCAAGCCGGGGATCGAACGGGTGGTAGGTGGGTTCAAGCCCATCTTCAAATTTCTATCATGCCAATGCCATTTTTATGGCTTGTAAATTCATACAATGGTCCCCTAAGCCTTCATGTGAAGTTTCGTGGCAAGACGACCCGTTTTCTATTTTTCACGATTTTCAAAACTTTTTGTGGTTCGGGATTTTTTAAAATTTTTTTAGAAAGACTTTTGTCCCCAAATTTGGTAGAGGTGATCCTTGTATTTCTGTTGGCATGCACAAAAAACTTCAGCCAAAAACTCGAAGTGGAGATGATTTTGACCGTTTGAAAAAAGTGTCCCCATTTCAGACACTTTAATGGCTATTGGCAGCAAACCTATAAAATCTCAAATGCTCTTTAAGGGTTGTGAGTTCTCAAGGTTTGATGAGGGATAGGGTGCCAATATAAGGGCCAAGTAACAGCACCCATCGTACATCATGTGCGCACACCCCCCGCCCCCCAATCGTCGGAACCCCCAATGCCGCTGGTTAGTCTCTCCAGCGACACTTCGACGATGCTCCGACGATGGTGTCGCGGGCAAAAAAAATGCTGCATCAGCACATGCCCGAGCCCAGCATTTGCACCGTGGCTTAAAATCTTAGACTGGAAATGAGCTCCGTATGCTTAGACATGGAATGAACTCCGTATGCATAAGCCAACCCATGAAACGAGCAAGCGAGCGCTCAACCGGTCGGAGAGGCAAAATGCCCAAACCGAGGATCGGCCCGGTCCCCCCCTCCGTGCTATCGATCCTGCTGCTATAACCCTCAGTCCAGTCCAATCTTAGACTGGGAATGACCTCCATATGCATAAGTCAACTCGTGAAATGAGCGTACGGATGCTGAGCCGACGGAAGAGTCATAATGGGCTGGTCGGGGATCAGTCCGGTTCCCCTCTGTGTGCTGCCAGTCCCGCTGCCACAACCCTCGGTCCGACTAGGGCTTAGACATGGAATGAACTCCCTATGCCAAAGCCAACCCATGAAACGGGCATGCGGGCGCTCAACTGATCAGAGAGGCAGAATGCGCAAGTCGAGGATCAACCCGGTCCCCCCTGTGTGCTGTCGACCCTACTACCGCAACCCTCAGTTCGATCTGATCTTAGACTGGGAATGAACTTCGTATGCCTAAGTCAACCCACGAAACGAGCGTGCGGGTGCTTAGCCTACCGAAGAGGCATAATGCGCATGCCGAGGATCAGCCCGATCCCACTCTACGTGCTGTCGATCCCGCAGCCGTTCCTGCTACCACAATCCTCTATCCGATCCGATCCTAGACTGGGAATGAACTCTGTATGCTTAGACTGGAGATGAACTCCGTATGCCTTAGTCAACCCATGAAACGAGCGTACGGGCGCTCAACCGACCGAAGAGGCCAGTCGGAGAGGCATAATGCGCAAGCCAGGGATCAGCTCAGTCCCCCTCTACGTGCTGTCGATCCTACTGCCGGTCTAGCTGCCACAACCCTTGGTCCAACGAGGGCTTAGACATGGAATGAACTCCGTATGCCTAAGCCAACCCACAAGATGAGCCAGCAGATGCTCAGCAAGTCGGATAGGCTGAATGCACAAGACAGGGATCGGCCCGGTACCCCCCTACGTGCTATCGATCTTGCTGCTGGTCCTATTACCGTAACCCTCGGTCTAGTCTGATCTTAGACTGGGAATGAACTTTGTATGCTTAGACATGGAATGAACTCTGTATGCCTAAGCCAACCCATGAAACAAGCGTGCAGGCGCTTAGCCGACCGGAGAGGCAGAATCTGCAAGCCGGGGATGGGCTCGACCCCCTCTGCGTGCTGTCGATCCTACTGCTGCAACCCTCGGTCCAGTCTGATCTTAGATTGGGAATGAACTCTGTTTGCCTAGGTCAACCCACGAAACGGGCATGCGGGCGCTGAGCCAGTCGAAGAGGCATAATGTGTAAGCTGGGGATCGACTCGATCCTCCTCTGCGTGCTACCAGTCCCGCTACCACAACCCCTCAGTCGGACTGGGACTTAGACATGGAATGAACTCCCTATGCCTAAGCCAACCCATAAAACAGGCGTACGGGTGCTCAACCGACCGGAGAGGCAGAATGCACAAGCCGAGGATCGATCCGATCCCCCCTTGCGTGCTGCCAATCCTGCTGCTGGTCCAGCTGCCGCAACCCTCGTTTCGATCCGATCTTAGACTGGGAATGAACTCCGTATGCTTAGGCATGGAATGAACTCCGTATACCTAAGCCAACCCACGAAACGAGCATGTGTGCGAGCGCTCAACTGACCGAAGAGGCAGAATGCTTAAGCCGGGGACCGGCCCGATCCCGCCTGCTTGCTGTCGACTCTGTTGCCATAACCCTTGGTCTGGTTCGATCTTAGACTGGGAATGAACTCCGTATGCCTAAGTCAACCCATGAAATGAGCGTGCGGGCACTGAGCCAGTCGGAGAGGCATAATGCGCAAGCCGGGGATCGGCTCGGTCCCCCTCTGCATTCTGCTGGTCCTGCTGCCACAACCCTCAGTCTGGCTTGGGCTTAGACATGGAATGAACTCCCTATGCCTAAGCCAACCCATGAAACGGGCATGTGGTTGCTCAGCCGACCGAAGAGGCAGAATGCGCAAGCCGGGGATCGACCCGATCCCCCAATCGTGCTGTTGATCCTGCTGCCGTAACCTTCGGTCCGATCCGATCTTAGATTGGGAATGAACTCCATATGTTTAGATTGGGGATGAACTCCGTATGCCTAAGTCAACTCATGAAACAAACATGCGGGTGCCAAGTTGACCAGAGAGGCTGGTCGGAGAGGCAGAATGTGCAAGCCAGGGATTGGCCTGATCCCCCCTACGTGCTATCGATCCTGCTGCTAGTCCTATTGCCGTAACCCTTGGTCCGATCTGATCTTAGACTAGGAATGAACTCCGTATGCTTAGATTTTGTGATCGTTTGAAAAAAGTGTCCCCATTTTAGACACTTTAATGGCTACTGGTAGTAAACCTATAAAATCTCAAATGCTCTTTAAGGGGGTGTGAGTTCTCGAGGTTTGATGAAGGATAGGGGGACAATATAAGGGCCAAGTACTAGCACCCATCCACATCATGTGTGCACACCCCCCGGCCCCCCCAATCTTCGGAACCCCCAATGCCACCGATTAGGCTCTCCAACGATGCTCCGACGATGGTGCCTCGGGCGAAAAAAATGTAGCACCAGCAAATGCCCGAGCCCAGCATGTGCACCGTGGCTCAAACTCTTAGACTAGGAATGAACTCCGTATGCTTAGACATGGAATGAACTCCGTATGCCTAAGCCAACCCACAAAACGAGCGTGCGGGCGTTCAACCGATCGGAGAGGCAGAATGCGTAAGCTGGGCTTTGGCCCGATCCCCCCTGCGTGCTGTCGATCCCGCTATCGTAACCCTCGGTCTGGTCTGATATTAGACTAGAAAGGAACTTCGTATGCATAAGTCAACCCATGAAACAAGCATGCGGGCGTTGAGCTGGCTAAAGAGGTATAATGCACAAGCCGGGGATCGGCCTGGTCCCTCTCTGCGTGCTACCGATCCTGCTGCCACAACCCTCGATCCGGCTGGGGCTTAGACACGGAATGAACTCCCTATGCCTAAGCCAACCCACGAAACGAGCGTGCGGACGCTCAATCGGCCAGAAAGTCAGAATGCGTAAGCCAGGGATCAGCCTGGTCCTCCCTACGTGCTACCGATCCTGCTATCGCAACCCTCGGTCTGATCCAATCTTAGACTGGCAATGAACTCCATATGCTTAGACTGGGGATGAACTCTGTATGCCTAAGTCAACCCACGAAAAGAGCGTGCGGATGCTCAGCCGACCAGAGAGGCAGGATGCGTAAGCCGAGGATCAAACGGGTGGTAGGTGGGTTTAAGCACATCTTCATATTTCTGTAGTGCCAATGCCATTTTTATGGCTTGTAAATTAATACAATGGTCCCCTAAGCCTTCATGAGAAGTTTTGTGGCAAGACGACCCGTTTTCTATTTTTCATGATTTTTGAACCTTTTTATGGTTCGGGATTTTTTTAAATTTTTTTAGAAAGAGTTTTGTCCCCAAATTTGGTAGAGGTGATCCTTGTATTTTTTTTAGCATGCACAAAAAAATTAAGCTAAAAACTCAAAGTGGAGAAGATTTTGTGACCATTTGAAAAAAGTGTCCCCATTTTAGATACTTTAATGGCTACTCGCAAGAAACCTATAAAATCTCAAATGCTCTTTAAGGGGGTGTGAGTTCTTGAGGTTTGATGAGGGATAGGGGGCCAATATAAGGGCCAAGTACCAGCACCCATCACACATCATGTGCGCACACCCCCCGGCCCCCCCAATCACCGAAAGCCCCAATGCTGTCGGGTAAGCTCTCGGGCGATGCTCCGACGATGGTGCCCCGGGTGAAAAAAATGTGGCACCAGCACATGCCCGAGCCCAGCTTGTGGACCATGGCTCAAAATCTTAGACTGGGAATGAACTCCGTATGCCTAAGCCGACCCAAGAAACGAGTGTACGGGCGCTCAGCCGGTTGGAGAGGCAGAATGCATAACCCAGAGATCGGCCCGGTCCCCCCCTGCGTGCTGTCAATCCTACTGCCACAAACCTTAGTCCGGTCCAATCTTAGACTGGGAATGAACACTGTATGCATAAGTCAACCCACGAAACGAGCGTACGGGCATTGAGCCGGCCGAAGAGGCGTAATGTGCAAGACGGGGATCGGCCTAGTCGCCCTCTGCGTGCTGCCTGTCCCGCTGCCACAACCATTGGTCCAGCTGGGGCTTGGACATGGAATGAACTCCCTATGCCTAAGCCAACCCATGAAATTGGCGTGCAGGCGCTCAGCTGGTCGGAGAGGCTGAATGTGCAAGCCGGGGATCGGTCCGGTCCCCCTACGTGCTACCGATCCTGCTGCCGCAACCCTCGATCCGGTTCGATCTTAGACTGGGAATGAACTTTGTATGCTTAGACTGGGGATGAGCTCTGTATGCCTAAGTCAACCAACGAAACGAGCGTGCGGGCGTTCAGCCGACCGGAGAGGCTGGCCAAAGAGGCATAATGTGCAAGTCAGGGATCAGTTCGGTCCCGCTCTGTGTGCTGCTAATCCTGTAGCCGGTCCTGCTGGCACAACCCCCTGTCTGACTAGGGCTTAGACATGGAATGAACTCCGTATGCCTAAGCCAATGCATAAAACAAGCGTGCAGGTGCTCAACCGGTCGGAGAGGCAGAATGCGTAAGCCGGGGATCGACCTGGTCCCCCTTGCATGCTATCGATCCTACTGCTGGTCTTGCTACCGCAACCCCCAGTCCAGTTCGATCTTAGACTGGGAATGAACTCCGTATGCTTAGACATGGAATGAACTTCGTATGCCTAAGCTAACCCATGAAACAAGCATTCGGGCGCTCAACCGATCGGAGTGGCAAAATGCACAAGCCGGGGATCGGCCTAGTCCCCTCTACATGCTGTCGACCTTGCTGCTGCAACCCTCAGTCCGGTCTAATCTTCGACTGGGAATGAACTTCGTATGCCTAAGTCGACCCATGAAACGAGCGTGCGGGCACTGACCCAGCCGGAGAGGCATAATGCGCTAGCCGAGGATCGGCCCGGTTCCCCTCTACGTGTTGTCGGTCCCGCTGCCACAACCCTCAATCCAGCTGGGGCTTAGACATGGAATGAACTCCTTATGCCTAAGCCAACCCAGGAAACGGGCTTGCGGTCGCTCAGCCGGTTGGAGATGCAGAATGCGCAACCTGGGGATTGGCCCGGTCCCCCCTACGTGCTACCGATCTTGCTGCCGTAACCCTCGATCTTGTCCGATCTTAGGCTAGGAATGAACTCCATGTGCTTAGACTGGGGATGAACTCCGTATGCCTATGTCAACCCATGAAACGAGCGTCTAGGCGCTCAGCCGACCAGAGAGGCAGGATGCGCAAGCCGGGGATCGAACAGGTGGTAGGTGGGTTCAAGCACATCTTCATATTTCTGCCATGCCAATGCCATTTTTATGGCTTGTAAATTCATACAATGGTCCCCTAAGGCTTCATGTGAAGTTTCATGGCAAGACGACCCGTTTTCTATTTTTCACGATTTTTGAAACTTTTTGTGGTTCGGGTTTTTTTAAAATTTTTTTAGAAAGAGTTTTCTCCCCAAATTTGGTAGAGGTGATCCTTGTATTTTTTTTGGCATGCACAAAACAATTCAGCTAAAAACTCAAAGTGGAGAAGATTTTGTGATAGTTTGAAAAAAGTGTCCCCATTTCAGACACTTTAATGGCTACTGGCAGCAAACCTATAAAATCTCAAATGCTCTTTAAGGGGGTGTGAGTTCTGGAGGTTTGATGAGGGATAAGGGGCCAATATAAGGGCCAAGTACCAGCACCCATTGCACATCATGTGCGTACACCCCCCAGGCCCCCCAATCGTCAGAACCCCCAATGCCGTCGGTTAGGCTCTACGGTGATGCTCCAGCGATGGTGCCCCGAGTGAAAAAATGTGGCACCAGCACATGCCTGAGCCCAGCATGTGTGCCGTGGCTCAAAATCTTAGGCTGGGAATGAACTCCGTATGCCTAAGCTAACCCACGAAACGAGCGTGCGGGGGTTAAGCCGATCGGAAAGGCAGAATGCGCAAGCTGGAGTTTGGCCCAGTCCACCCTACGTGCTGTCAATCCCGCTATCGTAACCCTCGGTTTGGTCCGATCTTAGACTGGGAAGGAACTCCGTATGCATAAGTCAACCCACGAAATGAGCATGTGGGCGTTGAGCTGGTCGAAGAGGTATAATGCGCAAGTCAGGGATCGGCCCGATCCTTTTCTGCGTGCTGCCGGTCCCGCTGCCACAACCCTCAGTCCGGCTGGGGCTTAGACATGGAATGAACTCCCTATGCCTAAGCCAACCCATGAAACGGGCGTGCGGGCGCTCAGTCGGTCGAAGAGTCAGAATGCTTAAGCCAGGGATCAGCTCAGTCCCCCCTGTGTGCTATCGATCCTGCTATTGCAACCCTCGATCTGGTTTGATCTTAGACTGGCAATGAACTCCATATGCTTAGACTGGGGATGAACTCTATATGCCTAAGTCAACCCACGAAAGAAGCGTGCGAGTGCTCAGCCGACCAGAGAGGCAGGATGCGTAAGTCGGGGATCGAACGGGTGGTGGGTGGGTTCAAGCACATTTTCATATTTTTGCCGTGCCAATGCCATTGTTATGGCTTGTAAACTCATACAATGGCCCCCTAAGCCTTCAAGTGAAGTTTCGCGGCAAGACGACCCATTTTCTATTTTTTATGATTTTTGAAACTTTTTACGGTTAATGATTTTTTAAAATATTTTTAGAAAGAGTTTTGTCCCCAAATTTGGTAAATGATCCTTGTATTTTTGTTGGCATGCACAAAAAAATTCAGCTGAAAACACGAAGTGGAGAAGATTTTGTGAACGTTTGAAAAAAGTGTCCCCATTTCAGACACTTTAAAGGCTACCAGCAGCAAACCTATAAAATCTCAAATGCTCTTTAAGGGGGTATGAGTTCTCGAGGTTTGATGAGGGATAGGGGGCCAATATAAGGGCCAAGTACCAGCACCCATCGCATATCATGTACGCACACCCCCTAGCCCCCCCAATCATCGAAAGCCCCAATGCCGTCGGTTAGGCTCTCCCATGATGCTCCGACGATGGTGCCCCAGGTGAAAAAAATGTGGCACCAGCACATGCCCAAGCCCAGCATGTAAACCATGGCTCAAAATCTTAGACTGGGAATGAACTCTGTATGCTTAGACATGGAATGAACTCTGTATGCCTAAGCCAACCCATGAAACGAGCTTACGGGCGCTCAGCCGATCGGAGAGGCAGAATGCGCAAGCTGGAGATTGGCCCGATCCCCCCTTACGTGCTGTCAATCCTGCTGCTGCAACCCTCGGTCTGATTTGATCTTAGACTGAGGATGAACTTCGTATGCATAAATCAACCCATGAAACGAGCATGCGGGTGCTGAGCCGATCGAAGAGGAATAATGTGCAAGCCGGGGATCGACCCGGTCCCCCTCTGCGTGCTGTTCGTCCTGTTGCCACAACCCTCGGTCCGACTGGGGCTTAGACATAGAATGAACTCCCTATGCCTAAGCCAACAAACGAAATGGGCGTGCGGGCGCTCAACCATCCGGAGAGGCAGAATGTGCAAGCCGGGGACTGGCCCGGTCCCTCCTGTGTGCTACCAATCCTGCTGCCGTAACCCTCGATCCGGTTCGATCTTAGACTCGAAATGAACTACGTATGCTTAGACTGGGGAGGAACTCCGTATGCCAAAGTCAACCCATGAAACGAGCGTGCTGGCGCTTAGCCGACTGGGGAGGCCGGCCAGAGAGCCATAATGCGCAAGCTGGGGATTAGCCTGATCCCCCTCTGCATGCTGCCGATCCCGCTGTCGGTCCTGCTGCCACAACCCTCGGTCCGACTGGGGTTTATACATGGAATGAACTCTGTATGCCTAAGCCAACCCACAAAATGAGCGTACGGGCACTCAACCGGTCAGAGAGGTAGAATGCACAAGCCAAAAATCGACCCGATCCGTCCCTACGTGCTGCTGATCTTGCTGTTGGTCCTGCTGTCTCAACCCTAGGTCTGGTCCGATCTTAGACTGGGAATGAGCTCCATATGCTTGGACATGGAATGAACTCTGTATGCCTAAGCCAACCCATGAAAAAAGCATGCAGGAACTTAGCCGACTGGAGAGGTAGAATGCATAAACCGGGGATCGGCCTGATGCCCGCCTGCGTGCTGTCGATCCTGTTACCTCAACCCCCAGTCCGGTTCGATCTTATACTGGAATGGGCTTCGTACGCCTAAGTCAACCCACGAAACGAGCGTGCAGACACTGTGCCGGCCAGAGAGGCATAATGAGCAAGCTGGGGATCGACCCGGTCCCCCTCTGTGTGCTGTCGGTCCAGCTGCCACAACCCTCGGTCCGGCTGGGGCTTAGACATGGAATTAACTCCCTATGCCTAAGCCAACCCACGGAACGGGCATACGGGCGCTTAGCCGGCCGGAGAGGCATAATGCACAAGCCAGGGATCGGCCCGATCCCCTTCTGCGTGCTGTCGGTCCTACTGCCACAACCCTTGGTCCGGCTGGGGCTTAGACATGGAATGAACTCCCTATGCCTATGCCAACCCATGAAACAGGCATGCGAGCGCTCAGTTGGCTGGAGAGGCAGAATGCGCAAGCAAGGGATCGACCCGATCCCCTCTGCGTGCTGTCGATCTTGCTGCCACAACCCTCGGTCCGATTCAATCTTAGACTGTGAATGAACTTCGTATGCTTAGACTGGGGATGAACTCCGTATGCCTAAGTCAACCCACAAAACGAGCATGCGGGTGCTCAGTCGGCCGGAGAGGTCGACCGAAAAGGTAGAATGTGTAAATCGAGGATCGGCTCGGTCCCTCCCGTCATGCTGTCGATCCTGCTGCTAGTCTTGCTTTCGTAACCCTCGGTCCGGTCCGATCTTAGACTGCGAATAAACTCCATATGCTTAGACATGGCATAAACTCCGTAAGACTAAGCCAACCCATGAAACGAGCGTGCGGGCACTCAGCCGATCAGAAACGCAAAATGCGTAAACTGGGGATCGGCCTGGTCCCCCCCTGCATGCTGTCGATCTTGCTACCGCAACCCTCGGTTCGGTTCAATCTTAGATTCGAAATGAACTCTGTATGCCTAAGTCAACCCATGAAACAAGCGTGCGGGCACTGAGCCGGCTGAAGACGCATAATGCGTAAGTCAGGGATTAACCCAGTCCCTCTCTGCTTGTTGTCAGTCTCGCTGCCACAACCCTCAGTCCGACTGGGGCTTAGACATGGAATGAACTCCCTATGCCTAAACCAACCCATGAAACGGGCGTGCAGGGGCTCAGCCGGCCGGACAGGCAGAATGCGTAGGCTGAGAATCGACCCGTCCCCCCTACGTGCTGCCGATCCTGTTGCCGTAACCCTCGATCTGGTCAGATCCTAGACTGGGAATGAACTCTATATGCTTAGATTGGGGATGAACTCTGTATGCCTAAGTCAACCATGAAACGAGCGTGTGGGCACTCAGTCGACCAGAGAGGCAGGAAGCGCAAGCCGGGGATCGAACGGGTGGTAGGTGGGTTCAAGCACATCTTCATATTTTTGCCATGCCAATGCCATTTTTATGGCTTGTAAATTCATACAATGGTCCCCTAAGCCTTCATGTGAAGTTTCGTGGTAAGACGACCCGTTTTCTATTTTTCATGATTTTTCAAATGTTTTACTGTTCAGGATTTTTTAAAATTTTTTTAGAAAGAGTTTTGTCCTGAAATTTGGTAGAGGTGATCCTTGTATTTTTCTTGGCACGTACAAAAAAATTCAGCTACAAACTCGAAGTGGAGAAGATTTTGTCACCGTTTGAAAAAAGTGTCCCCATTTCAGACACTTTAATGGCTATTGGCAGCAAACCTATAAAACCTCAAATGCTCTTTAAGGAGGTGTGAGTTCTTGAGGTTTGATGAGGGATAGGGGGCCAATATAAGAGCCAAGTACCACCACCCATCACACATCTTGTGCGCACACCCCCCGGCCCCCCAATCGTCGAACCCCCAATGCCGTCGGTTAGGCTCTCCGGTGATGCTCCAACGATGGTGCCCCAAGCGAAAAAAAATGCAGCACCAGCACATGCCCGAGCCTAGTATGTACAACGTGGCTCAAAATCTTAGACTGGGAATGAACTCCATATGCGTAGACATGGAATGAACTCCGTATGCCTAAGCCAACCCATGAAACGAACGTGCGAGCGCTCAACCGGTCGAAGAGGCAGATTGCACAAGCCGGGGATCGGCCCTGTCCCCCCTTGCGTGCTGTCAATCTTGCTACCACAACCCTCAATCTGATCCGATCTTAGACTGGGAATGAACTCCGTATGCATAAGTGAACCCACAGAATGAGCATGTGGGCACTGAGTCGACCGAAGAGGCATAATGCGCAAGCCGGGGATCGGCCCGATCCCCCACTGCGTGCTGTCGGTCCTACTGTCACAACTCTCAGTCCGGCTGGGGCTTATACATGGAATGAACTCCCTATGCCTAAGCCAATCCGCGAAACGGGCATGCGAGCGCTCAGTCGATCGGAGAGGCAGAATGCACAAGCTGGGGATCGACCCGGTCCCTCCAGCGTGCTATCGATCCTACTGCCGCAACCCTCGGTCCGGTCTGATCTTAGACTGGGAATGAACTTCGTATGCTTAGACTGGGGATGAACTCTGTATGCCTAAGTCAACGCATGAAACGAGTGTACGGACACTCAGCCGACCAGAGAGGTGGGATGCGTAAGTTGGGGATCGAACGGGTTGTAGGTGGGTTCAAGCACATCTTCATATTTCTACCATGTGAATGCCATTTTTATGGCTTTTAAATTCATATGATGGTCCCCTAAGCCTTCATGTGAAGTTTCGTGGCAAGACGACTTGTTTTCTATTTTTCACGATTTTTGAAACTTTTTACGGTTCGGGATTTTTTAAATTTTTTTTAGAAAGATTTTTGTCCCCAAATTTGGTAGAGTTGATCCTTGTATTTTTGTTTTCATGCACAAAAAAATTCAGCTAAAAACTCGAAGTGGAGAAGATTTTGTGACCGTTTGAAAAAAGTGTCCCCATTTTAGACACTTTAATGGTTACTGGTAGCAAACCTATAAAATCTCAAATGCTCTTTAAGGGGGTGTGAGTTCTCGAGGTTTGATGAGGAATAGGGGGAAAATATAAGGGCCAAGTACCAGCACCCATCGCATATCATGTGCGCACACCCCCCCGCCCCCCCCAATCGTCGGAACCCCCAATGCCACCGGTTAGGCTCTCTAGTGATGCTCGACAATGGTGCCCCGGGCAAAAAAAATGCGGCACCAGCACATGCCCAAGCCTAGCATGTGCAACATGGCTCAAAATCTTAGACTGGAACTCCGTCTGCATAGACATGGAATGAACTCCGTATGCCTAAGCCAACCCGCGAAACGAGCGTGCGGGCGCTCAGCCGGCCGGAGAGGCAGATTGTGCAAGTCGGGGATCATCCCTGTCCCCCTTTGGGTGCTGTCGATCCTACTGCCACAACCGTCGATCCGGTCCTATCTTAGACTGGGAATGAACTCTGTATGCATATGTCAACCCACGAAATGAGCGTGCGGGCACTGAGCCGATCGAAGAGGCATAATGTGCAAGCCGGGGATCGACCCGATCCCCCACTGCCTGCTGTCGGTCCTACTACCACAACCCTCAGTCCGGCTGAGGCTTAGGCATGGAATGAACTCCCTATGCTAAGCCAATCCGCGAAATGGGCGTGCGGGCACTCAGCTGATCGGAGTGGCAGAATGCGCAAACAGGGGATCGGTCGGGTCCCTCCTGCGTGATACCGATCCTGCTGCCGCAACCCTCGGTCCGGTCTGATCTTAGACTGGGAATGAACTCCGTATGCTTAGACTGGGGATGAACTCCGTATGCCTAACTCAACCCATGAAATGAGCGTGCGGGTGCTCAGCCGACCGGAGAGGCATAATGCGTAAGTCGGGGATCAGTCTGGTCCCCCTCTGCGTGCTGTCGATCCTGCTACCGGTCTTGCTGCCACAACCCTCCATCTGGCTGGGCCTTAGACATGGAACAAACTCAATATACCTAAGTCAGCCCATGAAATAAGCGTGCAGGCACTGAGCCGGTCGGAAAGGCATAATGCATAAGCCGGGGATCAGCCCAGTCCTCTTCTGCATGCTGCTGGTCCCGCTGCCACAACCCTTGGTCCAGCTGGGGTTTAGACATGGAATGAACTCCTTATGCCCAAGCCAACCCATGAAACGGGCGTGCGGGCGATCAGTCGGTCAGCGAGGCAGAATGCGCAAGCCGGGGATCAATCGAGTCCACCTTATGTGTTGCTGATCCTGCTGTCGTAACCCTCGGTCCGATCCGATCTTAGATTGGGAATGAACTTCATATGCTTAGGCTGGGGATGAACTCTGTATGCCTAAGTCAACGCACGAAACGAGTGTACGGGCGCTCAGCTGACAAGAGAGACGGCATGCGTAAGCCGGGGATCGAACGGGTGGTAGGTGGGTTCAAGCACATCTTCATATTTCTACTATCTGAATGCCATTTTTATGGCTTGTAAATTCATACAATGGTCCCCTAAGCCTTCATGTGAAGTTTCATGGCAAGACGACCCGTTTTCTATTTTTCATGATTTTTGAAACTTTTTGGGGTTCGAGATTTTTGAAATTTTTTTTGGAAAGATTTTTGTCCCCAAATTTGGTAGAGGTGATCCTTGTATTTTTGTTCACATGCACAAAAAAATTCAGCTAAAAACTCGAAGTGGAGACGATTTAGTGACCGTTTGAAAAAAGTGTCCCCATTTCAGACACTTTAATGGCTATTGGTAGCAAACCTATAAAATCTCAAATACTCTTTAATGGGGTGTGAGTTCTCGAGGTTTGATGAGGAATAGGGGGCCAATATAAGGGCCAAGTACCAGCACCCATCGCACATCATGTGCACACACCCCCCGACCCCCCCAATCGCCGGAACCCCCAATGCCGCCGATTAGGCTCTTCGACGATGCTCCGATGATGCTGCCCCGGGTGAAACAAATGTGGCACCAGCACATGCCCGAGCCCAGCATGTGCATCGTGGCTCAAAATCTTAGACTGGGAATGAACTCCATATGCTTAGACATGGAATGAACTCCGTATGCCTAAGCTAACCCACGAAACGAGCGTGCGGGCGCTTAGCTGCCCGGAGAGGTAGAATGCGCAAGCCAGGGATCGGCCCGATTCCCCCTACGTGCTGTCAATCTTGCTGCCGCAACCCTCGGTCTGGTTCGATCTTAGACTGGGAATAAACTCTGTATGCTTAGACTGGGGATGAACTCCATATGCCTAAGTCAACCCACGAAATGAGCGTGTGAGCGCTCAGCCGACCAGAGAGGCAGGATGCCCAAGCCGGGGATCGAACGAGTGGTAGGTGGGTTCAAGCACATCTACATATTTCTACCATGCCAATGCCATTTTTATGGCTTGTTCATACAATGGTCCCCGAAGCCTTCATGTGAAGTTTCGTGGCAAGACGACCCATTTTCTATTTTTCACGATTTTTGAAACTTTTTGTGGTTCGGGATTTTTTAAAATTTTTTTAGAAAGTGTTTTGTCCCCAAATTTGGTAGAGGTGATCTTTGTATTTTTTTTGGCATGTACAAAACATTCAGCTTAAAACTCGAAGTCGAGAAGATTTTGTGACCGTTTCAAAAAAGTGTCCCCATTTCAGAAACTTTAAAGGCTACTTGCAGCAAACCTATAAAATCTCAAATGCTCTTTAAGGGGGTGTGAGTTCTCGAGGTTTGATGAGGGATAGGGATCCAATATAAGGGCCAAGTACCAGCACCCATTGCACATCATGTGCGCACACCCCCCGGCCCCCATAATCGTCGGAACCCTCAATGCCGTTGGTTAGGCTCATCGGCGATGATCCGGTGATGGTGCCCCAGGCGAAAAAAATGCTTCACCAGCACATGCCCGAGCCCAGCATGTGCACTGTGGCTCAAAATCTTAGACTGGGAATGAACTCCGTATGCTTAGACATGGAATGAACTCTGTATGCCTAAGCTAACCCACGAAATGAGCGTGCGGGTGCTCAGCCGGTCGGAGAGGTAGAATGCACAAGCCAGGGAACGACCCAGTCCACCCCTGCATGCTATCGATCCTACTGCCGCAACCCTCAGTTTGGTCTGATCTTAGACTAGGAATGAACTCCGTATGCCTAAGTCAACCCACGAAATGAGCATGCGGGCACTGAACCGATCGGAGAGGCATAATGCGCAAGCCAGGGATCGACCTGGTCCCCCTCTGCGTGCTGCCTGTCCCGTTGCCACAACCCTCGGTCCGGTTGGGGCTTAGACATGGAATGAACTCTCTATGCCTAAGCCAACCCATGAAACGGGCGTGCGGGTGATCAGCCGGTCAGAGAGGCAAAATGCGCAAGCCGGGGATCAACTCGATCCCCCCTGCGTGCTGTCGATCCTACTGTCGCAACCCTTGGTCCGGTCTGATCTTAGACCGGGAATGCACTCCGTATGCTTAGACTGGGGATGAACTCCGTATGCCTAAGTCAACTCATGAAACGAGCGTGCGGGCACTCAACCGACCAGAGAGGCAGGATGCGCAAGTCGGGGATCAGTCGGGTCCCCTTTACGTGCTGTCGATCCTGCTGTCGTAACCCTCGGTCCGGTCCGATCTTAGACTGGGAGTAAACTCCGTATGCTTAGACTGGAGATGAACTCTGTATGCCTAAGTCAACGCACGAAATGAGTGTACGGGCGCTCAGCCGACCAGAGAGACGGGATGCACAAGCTAGGGATCGAACGGGTGGTAGGTGGGTTCAAGCACATCTTCATATTTTTGCCATGCCAATGTCTTTTTTATGGCTTGTAAATTCATACAATGGTCCCCTAAGCCCTCATGTGAACTTTCGTGGCAAGACGGCCCATTTTCTATTTTTCACGATTTTTGAAACTTTTTGCAGTTCGAGATTTTTTAAAATTTTTTTAGCAAGGGTTTTGTCCCCAAGTTTGGTAGAGGTGATCCTTGTATTTTGGTTTACATGCACAAAAAAATTCAACTAAAAACTTGAAGTGGAGAAGATTTTGTGACCGTTTGAAAAAAGTGTCCCCATTTCAGACACTTTAATGGCTATTGGCAGCAAACCTATAAAATCTCAAATGCTCTTTAAGGGGGTGTGAGTTCTCGAGGTTTGATGAGGGATAGGGGGCCAATATAAGGGCCAAGTACCAGCACCCATCACACATCATGTGCGCACATCCCCTCGGGCCCCCCCAATCGTCGGAACCCCCAATGCCGTCGGCTAGGCTCTCTGGCGATACTCCGACGATGGTGCCCCAAGCGAAAAAAATGTGGCACCAGCACATGCCCGAGCCTAGCATGTGCACCGTGCCTGAAAATCTTAGACTGGGAATGAACTCCGTGTGCTTAGACATGGAATGAACTACGTATGCCTAAGCCAACCCATGAAACAAGCGTGCCGGCACTCAGTCGACTGGGGAGGCAAAATGCGCAAGCCAGGGATCAGCCCGATCTGACCCTGCGTGCTGTCAATCTTGCAGCCGTAACCCTCGGTCCAATCTGATTTTGACTGGGAATGAACTCCGTATGCATAAGTCAACCCATGAAACGAGCGTGCGGGCGTTGAGCAGACCGAAGAGGCATAATGCGCAAGCTAGAGATCAGCCCGGTCCCCCTCTCCGTGCTGCCGGTCCCGCTGCCGTAGCCCTCGGTCCAGCTAGGGCTTAGACATGGAATGAACTCCCTATGCCTATGCCAACCCATGAAACGGGCGTGCGGGTGCTCAGCCAGCTGGAGAGATAGAATGCGCAAGCCGGGGATCGACCAAGTCCCCCTATGTGCTATTGATCCTACTGCCGCTGGGAATGAACTCCGTATGCTTAGACTGGCAATGAACTCCATATGCCTAAGTCTACCCACGAAACGAGCGTGCGGGCGCTCAGCCGACCGGAGAGGCTACTCGAAGAGGCATAATGCGGAAGCTAGGGATAAGCCCGATCCCCCTCTGCGTGCTACTGATCCCGCTGTCGGTCCTGCTACCACAACCTCAGTCTGGCTGGGGCTTAGAAATGGAATGAACTCTGTATGCCTAAGCCAACCCATGAAACGAGCGTGCGGGCGCTCAGCCGGTCGGAGAGGTAGAATGCACAAGCTGAGGATCGGCTCGGTTTCCCCCTACATGCTGTCGATCGTGGTGCTGGTCCTGCTGTCGTAACCCTCGGTCTGGTCCGATCTTAGACTGGGAATGAACTCTGTATTCTTAGACATGGAATGAACTCCGTATGCCTAAGCCAACCCATGAAACGAGCTTACGGATGCTTAACCGATCGGAGAGGTAGAATGTGTAAGCCGGGGATCGACCAGGTCCCCCTCTGTGTGCTGTCGATCCTACTGTTGCAACCCTTGGTCCAGTCTGATCTTAGGCTGGGAATGAACTTTGTATGCCTAAGTCAACCCACAAAACGAGCGTGCGGGCGCTGAGCCGACTGGAGAGGCATAATGCGCAAGCCGGGGATCGACCCGGTCCCCTTCTGCATGCTGCCAGTCCCGCTGCTACAACCCTCGGTTCAGCTGGCGCATAGACATGGAATGAACTCCCTATGCCTAAGCCAACCCACGAAATGGGTGTATCGGCGCTCAGCTGGCCGGAGAGGCAAAATGCACGAGGTAGGGATCAGCTTGGTCCCCATCACACATCATGTGCGCACAACCCCCGGCTCCCCCAATCGTCGGAACCCCTAATGCTGCCGGTTAGGCTCTCCGACGATGCTCCAGTGATGGTGCCCTCGATGAAAAAAATAAGGCACCAGCACATGCCCAAGCCCTGCATGTGCACCGTGGCTCAAAATCTTAGACTGGGAATGAACTCCGTATGCTTAGACATGGAATGAACTCCGTATGCCTAAGCCAACCCACGAAACAAGCGTACGGGCGCTCAGTCGGTCGAAGAGGCAGAATGCACAAGCTGGGCATCGACCCGATCCCCCCCTGTGCGCTGTCGATCCTACTGCCGCAACCCTCAGTCTGGCCCAATCTTAGACTAGGAATGAACTTCGTATGCATAAGTCAACCCATGAAACGAGCGTCCGCGCGCTGAGCCGATCGAAGAGGCATAATGCGTAAGCCGAGGATCGACCCAGTCCCCCTCTGCGTGCTACCGGTCTCGCTGCCACAACCCTCGGTTTGACTGGGCCTAGACATGGAATGAACTCCCTATGCCTAAGCCAACCCACGAAAAAGGTGTGCAACCGTTCAGTCGACCAGAGAGGTAGAATAAGCAAGCTGAGGATCAACCCGGTCCCCCCAACGTGCTGCCGATCCTGTTGTCGCAACCTTCGGTCCGGTCTGATCTTAGACTGGGAATGAACTCCGTATGCTTAGACTGGGGATGAACTCCATATGCCTAAGTCAAACCATGAAACGAGCATACAGGCGCTCAGTCGGCCGGAGAGGCCGACCGGAGAGGGATAAGGCACAAGCCGAGGATCAGCTCGGTCCCCTTTTGCGTGCTATCGATCCTGCTGTCGGTCCTGCTGCCACAACCCTCGGTCCGGCTGGGGCTTAGACAGGGAATGAACTCCGTATGCCTAAGGCAACCCACGAAATGAGCGTGTGGGTGGTCAGTCGGTCGAAAAGGTAGAATGCACAAGCTGGGGATCGACCCGATCCCCCTCTGCGTGCTGTCGATCCTGCTACCAGAACCCTCAGTTCGGTTTGATCTTAGACTAGGAATGAACTCTGTATGCCTAAGTAAACCCACGAAACAAGCGTACGGGCACTGAGCCAGCCGGAGTGGCATAATGCACAAGCCAGGGATCGGCCCGGTCCCCCTCTGCGTGCTGCAGTCCTATTGCCAAAACCCTCGGTCCAGCTGGGGCTTAGACATGGAATGAACTCCCTATGCCTAAGCCAACCCATGAAACAGGCGTGCGGGCGCTCAGTCGACTGGAGAGGTAGAATGCGCAAGCCGGGGATCGGCCTGGTCCCCCCTGTGTGCTGCCAATCCTACTGCCGTAACCCTCAGTTCGGTCCGATCTTAGACTGGGAATGAACTCCGTATGCTTAGATTGGGGATGAACTCTGTATGCCTAAGTCAACCCACGGAACGAGTGTGCGGGTGCTCTACGTGCGAAAACCGAGGATCAGTTGAATCCCCCTCTACGTGCTGTCGATCCCGCTGTCGATCTTACTACCACAACCCTTGGTCCGATTGGGGCTTAGACAAGGAATGAACTCCGTATGCCTAAGCCAACCCATGAAACAAGCGTACGGGCACTCAGTCGGCCGGAGAGGCAGAATGCACAAGCAGGGGATCAGCTCGGTCCCTCCTGCGTGTTGCCAATACTGCTGCTGGTCCTACTGCCACAACCCTCAGTCTGGTCCAATCTTAGACTGGGAATGAACTCTGTATGCTTAGACATGGAATGAACTCCGTATGCCTAAGCCAACGCACGAAACGAGTGTTCAGGCACTGAGCCAGCCGAAGAGGCATAATGCACAAGCCAAGGATCAGCGCGGTCCCCCTCTGCGTGCTGTCGATCCCGCTACCACAACCCTCGGTCCGACTGGGGCTTAGAAGTGGAATGAACTCCTTACACCTAAGCCAACCCACGAAACGGACGTGCGGGCGCTCAGCCGATCGGAGAGGCAGAATGCGCAAGTCGGTGATCGGCCCGATCCCCCCTGCGTGCTACTGATCCTGCTACCGTAACCCTCGGTCTAGTTTGATCTTAGACTGGGAATGAACTCCATACGCTTCGACTGGGCATGAACTCTATATCCCTAAGTGAACGCACAAAACGAGCATGCGGGCGCTCAGCCAACCAGAGAGGCAGGATGCACAAGCCAGGGATCGAACGGGTGGTAGGTGGGTTCAAGCACATCTTCATATTTCTGCCATGCCAATGCCATTTTTATGGCTTGTAAATTCATGCAATGGCCCCCTAAGCCTTCATGTGAAATTTCGTGGCAAGACGACCCGTTTTCTATTTTTCATGATTTTCGAAACTTTTTGTGGTTCGGGATTTTTTAAAAATTTTTTAGAAAGAGTTTTGTCCCTAAATTTGGTAGAGCTGATCCTTACATTTTTGTTGGCATGCACAAAAACATTCAGCTAAAAACTCGAAGTGGAGAAGTTTTTGTGATCGTTTGAAAAAAGTGTCCCTATTTCAGACACTTTAATGGCTACTGGCTGCAAACCTATAAAATCTCAAATGCTCTTTAAGGAGGTGTGAGTTCTAGAGGTTTGATAAGGGATACACGGCCAATATAACAGCCAAGTACCAGCACCAATCGCACATCATGTGCACACACCCCCCAATCGTCGGATCCCCCAATGCCGCCGGTTAGGCTCTTCAGCGATGCTCCGACGATGGTGCCCCGGGCGAAAAAAATGTGGCACCAGCACATGCCCGAGCCCAGCATGTGCACCATGGCTCAAAATCTTAGACTGGGAATGAACTCCGTATGCTTAGACACGGAATGAACTCCATATGCCTAAGCCAACCCACGAAACAAGCGTGCGAGCGCTCAGCCGACCAGAGAGGTAGAATGCGCAAGCCAGGGATCGACCCGGTCCCCCCCTGTGTGCTGTCGATCCTACTGCCGCAACCCTCGATCCGATCCAATCTTAGACTGGGAATGAACTCTGTATGCCTAACTCAACCCACGAAACGAGCGTGCGTACGCTGAGCCAGTTGGAAAGGCATAATGCGCAAGCCGGGGATTGACCTCGTCCCCCTCTGCGTGCTGCCAGCCCCGCTGCCACAACCCTCGGTCCAGCTGGGGCTTCGACATGGAATGAACTCCTTATGCCTAAGCCATCCCATGAAACGGCCATGTGGGTGCTCAATCGGCCAGAGAGGCAGAATGCGTAAGCCGAGGATCGGCCTGGTCCCCCTTGTGTGTTGCCCATCCTGCTACCGCAACCCTCGGTCTGGTCTGATCTTAGACTGGGAATGAACTCCGTATGCTTAGACTGGGGATGAACTCCATATGCCTAAGTCAACCCATGAAACGAGCGTGCGGGCGCTCAGCCGGCTGGAGAGGCATAATTTGTAAGCCGAGGATTAGCCCGATCCCCCTTTGCGTGCTACCGATCTCGTTATTGGTCCTGCTGCCACAACCCTCGGTCCGACTGGGGCTTAGACATGAAATGAACTCCGTATACCTAAGCCAACCCATGAAACGAGTGTGTGGGGGCTCAACCGATCGGAGAGGTAGAATGCACAAGCTAGGGATAGGCCCGATCCCCCCTGCATGCTGCCAATCCTGCTGTCACAACCCTCGGTCTGGTCCGATCTTAGATTGGGAATGAACTCCGTATCCTTAGAAATGGAATGAACTCCGTATGCCTAAGCCAACCCACGAAACGAGTATGCGAGCGATTAGCCTGTCAGAGAGGCAGAATGCGCAAGCGGGGATTGGCTCGATCCCCCTACGTGCTGTCCATCCTGCTACCACAATCCTCGGTCTGGTCTGATCTTAGATTAGGAATGAACTCCGTATGCCTAAGTCATCCCACGAAACGAGCGTGCGGGCACTGAGCCAGCCGGAGAGCCATAATGCGTAAGCCAGGGATCGGCCCTATCCCCCTTTACGTGCTGTCAGTCCCACTGCCACAACCCTCGGTCCAGCTGGGCCCTAGACATGGAATGAACTCCCTATGCCTAAGCCAACCCAGAAAACGGGCGTGCGGGTGCTCAACCGGTTGGAGAGGCAAAATGGGCAAGCTGGGGATCACCCCGGTCCCCCTTGCGTGCTACCGATCCTACTACCACAACCCTCGGTCCAGTCCCTTCTTAGACTGGGAATGAACTCCATATGCCTAAGTCAACCCATGAAACGAGCGTGCGGGCGCTCAGCCGACCAGAGAGGTAGGATGCACAAGCCGGGGATCGAACGGGTGGTAGGTGGGTTCAAGCACATCTTCATATTTCTACCATACCAATGCCATTTTTATGGCTTGTAAATTCATACAATGGTCCCCTAAGCCTTCATGTGAAGTTTCATGGCAAGACGACCCGTTTTCTATTTTTCACGATTTTTGAAACTTTTTACGGTTCGAGATTTTTTAAACTTTTTTTAGAAAGAGTTTTGTTCCCAATTTGGTAGAGGTGATCCTTGTATTTTTGTTGGCATGCACAAAAAAATTCAGCTAAAAACTTGAAGTGGAGAAGATTTTGTGACCGTTTGAAAAAAGTGTCTCCATTTCAGACACTTTAATGGCTACTGACAGCAAACCTATAAAATATCAAATACTCTTTAATGGGGTGTGAGTTCTCAAGGTTTGATGACGGATAGGGGGCCAATATAAGGGCCAACTACCAGCACCCATCGCACATCATGTGCGCACACCCCCCAGCCCCCCCAATCTCGAAACCCTCAATGCCACTAGTTAGGCTCTCCGACGATGCTCCGACAATGGTGCCCCAGGCGAAAAATATACGGCACCAGCACATGCCTGAGTGCAGCATGTGTACCGTGGCTCAAAATCTTAGACTGGGAATGAACTCCATATGCTTAGACATGGAATGAACTCCGTATGCCTAAGCCAACCCATGAAATGAGCGTGCGGGCGCTCAGTCGGCCGGAGAGGTAGAATGCGCAAGCCGTGGATCGGCCCAGTCCCCTCCTACGTGCTATCAATCCTGCTGCTGCAACCCTCAGTCTGGTCCGATCTTAGACTGGTAATGAACTCCGTATGCATAGGTCAACCCACGAAACGAGCGTACGGGTGTTGAGCTGACCGAAGAGGCATAATGCGCAAGCCGGGGATCGACTCGATCCCCTTTTGCATGCTGCCGGTCCCACTGCCACAAACCTCGGTCTGGCTGGGGCTTAGACATGGAATGAACTCCTTATGGCTAAGCCAACCCATGAAATAGGCATGCGGGTGCTCAGTCAGTCGGAGAGGCAAAATGCGCAAGCTGGGGATCGGCCCGATCCCCCCTACGTGCTGTCGATCCTGCTACCGCAACCCTCGGTCTGGTCCGATGTTAGACTAGGAATGAACTCCATATGCTTAGACTGGGGATGAAATTCGTATGCCTAAGTCAACCCACGAAACGAGCGTGCGGACGCTCAGCCAACCAGAGAGGCAGGATGCGCAAGCCGGTGATCGAACGGGTGGTAGGTGGGTTCAAGAAAATCTTAATAGTTCTGCCATGCCAATGCCATTTTTGTGGCTTGTAAATTCATACAATGGTCCCCTACACCTTCATGTGAAGTTTCACGGCAAGACAACCCGTTTTCTATTTTTCACGATTTTTGAAACTTTTTACAGTTCGGGATTTTTTAAAAATTTTTTAGAAAGAGTTTTGTTGCCAAAATTGGTAGAGGTGATCATTGTATTTTTGTTGGCATGCCCAAAAAAATTCAGCTAAAAACTCGAAGTGGAAAAGATTTTGTGACTATTTGAAAAAAGTGTCCCCATTTCAGACACTTTAATGGCTATTGGCAGCAAACCTATAAAATCTCAAATGCTCTATAAGGGGGTGTGAGTTCTTGAGGTTTGATGAGGGATAGGGGGCCAATATAAGGGCCAAGTACCAGCACCCATCGCACAACATGTGCGCACACCCCCCGGCCCCCCAATCGCCGGAACCCCCAATACCGCTGGTTAGGTTCTTCGCAATGCTCTGACAATGCTCTGACGATGGTGCCCTGGGCGAAAAAAATACGGCACCAGCACATGCCCAAGCCCAGTATGTGCTCCGTCGCTCAAACTTTTAGACATGGAATGAACTCCGTATTCTTAGACATGGAATGAACTCCTATGCCTCAGCCAACCCACGAAACGAGCGTGCGAGCGCTCAGTCGGCCGAAGAGGCCGATCGGAAATGCAAAATGCGAAAGTCGAGGATCAGCCCGAACCTTCCTACGTGCTACCGATCCTACTGTTGGTCCTACTACCGCAACCCTCGATCTGATCTGATCTTAGATTGGGAATGAACTCTGTATGCTTAGACATGGAATGAACTCCGTATGCCTAAGCCAACCCACGAAACGAGTGTGCGGGTGCTCAGCCGATCGGAGAGGTAGAATGCACAAATCTAGGACCGACCCGATCCCCCCTGTGTGCTGTCAATCCTGCTGCCACAACCCTTGATCCGGTCCGATCTTAGACTAGGAATAAACTCCGTATGCCTAAGTTAACCCACGAAACGAGCGTTCGGGCGCTGAGCAGGTCGAAGAGGCATAATGCGCAAGCTGGGGATCCACCCGGTCCCCTTCTACGTGCTGCCGGTCTCGCTGCCACAACCCTCGGTCTGGATGGGGCATAGACATGGAATGAACTCCCTATGCCTAAGCCAACCGACGAAACGGGCGTGCGGGCGCTCAGTCGGTCAGAGAGGTAGAATGCGCAAGTCGGGGATCGATTCGATCCCCTCTGCATGCTGCCGATCCTACTGCCGCAACCCTCGGTCTAGTCTGATCTTAGACTGGGAATAAACTCTGTATGCTTAGACTGGGGATGAACTCCATATGCCTAAGTCAACCCATAAAATGAGCGTGCGGACGCTCAGCCGACCAGAGAGGAAGGATACGCAACTCGGGGATCGAACGGGTGGTAGGTGGGTTCCAGCACATCTTCATATTTCTGCCATGCCAATGCCATTTTTATGGCTTGTAAATTCATGCAATGGTCCCCTATGCCTTCATGTGAAGTTTCGTGGCAAGACGACCTGTTTTCTATTTTTCACGATTTTTGAAACTTTTTATGGTTTGAGATTTTTTAAAATTTTTTTAGAAAGAGTTTTGTCCCCAAATTTGGTATAGGTGATCCTTGTATTTTTGTTGGCAAGCACAAAACAATTCAGCTAGAAACTCAAAGTGGAGAAGATTTTCTGACCGTTTGGAAAAAGTGTCCCCATTTTAGACACTTTAATGGCTACTGGCAGCAAACTTATAAAATCTCAAATGCTGTTTGATGAGGGATAGGGGCCTAATATAAGGGCCAAGTACCAGCACCCATCGCACATGATGTGCACACACCCCCCCAGCCCCCAATCGTCAGTACCCCCAATGCCTCCAGTTAGGCTCTCCAACGATGCTCCGACGATGGTACCCCGGGCAAAAAAAATGCAACACCAGCACATGCCCGAGCCTAGCATGTGCATCGTGGCTCAAACTCTTAGACTGGGAATGAACTCTGTATGCTTAGACATGGAATGAACTCTGTATGCCTAAGCCAACCAACGAAATGAGCATGCGAGCGCTCAGTTGGTCAGAGAGGCAGAATACGCAAGCCGAGGATCAACCCGATCCCCCTCTGCGTGCTGCCGGTCTCGTTGCCACAACCCTCGGTCTGGCTAGGGCTTAGATATGGAATGAACTCCCTATGCCTAAGCCAACCCACAAAACGGGCATGCGGGCGATCGGCCCGGTCCCCCTGATCTTGCTACCGCAACCCTCAGTCCGGTTAGAGCTTAGACTAGGAATGAACTCCGCATGCTTAGACTGGGGATGAACTTCGTATGCCTAACTCAACCCACGAAACGGGCATACGGGTGCTTAGTCAGTCGGAGAGGCCGGTCGAAGAGGCAGAATGCGCAAACCGGGGATAAACTCGATCCCTCCCTACGTGCTATCGATCCTGCTACTGGTCCTACTACCGCAACCCTCGATCCGATCTGATCTTAGACTGGGAATGAACTCCATATGCTTAGACATGGAATGAACTCCGTATGCCTAATCCAACCCACGAAACGAGTGTGCGGGCGCTCAGCAGGCCGAAAAGGCAGAATACGCAAGCCGGGGACCGACTCGGCCCCCCTGCGTGCTATCGATCCTACTGCCGCAACCCTCGGACCGGTCCAATCTTAGACTGGGAATGAACTCCGTATGCCTAAGTCAACCCACGAAATGAGCGTTCGGGCGTTGAGCCGGTCGAAGAGGCATAATGCGCAAGCCAGGGATTGGCTTGGTCCCCCTCTGCGTGTTCCCGGTCTCGCTGCCACAACCCTCGATCCAACTAGGGCTTAGACATGGAATGAACTCCCTATGCCTAAGCCAACCCACAAAACGGGCGTGCGGGCGTTCAGCGGTCGGAGAGGTAGAATGCGCAAGTCGGGGATCGGCCCGGTCCCCCTCTATGTGCTATCGGTCCCGTTACCACAACCCTCGGTCCGACTGGGGCTTAGACATGGAATGAACTCCCTATGCCTAAGCCAACCCACGGAACGGGCATACGGGCGCTCAGCCGACCGGAGAGGTAGAATGCGCAAGCCGGGGATCAGCCCAATCCCCCTTGCGTGCTACCGATCCTACTGTCGCAACCCTCAGTCCGGTTAGATCTTAGACTGGGAATAAACATCGTATGCTTAGACTGGGGATGAACTTCGTATGCCTAAGTCAACCCACAAAACGAGCGTGCGGGCGCTCAGTCGGTCGAAGAGGTCGGTTGGAGAGGCAGAATGCGCAAGCCAGGGATCGGCCTGGTCACCCCTTTCGTGCTACCGATCCTGCTGCTGGTCCTGCTACCACAACCCTCGATCCGGTCAGATCTTAGATTGGGAATGAACTCCGTATGCTTAGACATGGAATGAACTCTGTATGCCTAAGCCAACCCACGAAACGAGCGTGTGGGCACTCAGTCGGTCAGAAAGGCATAATGCGTAAGCTGAGGATCGGCCCGGTCCCCCCTGCATGCTGTCGATCCTGCTGTCACAATCCTCGGTCCGATCCGGTCTTAGATTGGGAATGAACTCTGTATGCCTAAGTCAACCCATGAAATGAGTGTTCGGCTACTGAGTCAGCCAAAGAGGCATAATACGCAAGCCAAGGATTGACTCGATCTGCCTCTGCATGCTGCCAGTCCTGTTGCCATAACCCTTGATCCGGCTGGGGCTTAGACATGGAATGAACTCCGTATGCCTAACCCAACCCACGAAATGAGCGTACAAACGCTTAGCCGACTGGAGAAGTAGAATGCGTAAGTTGGGGATCGGCCCAATCCCCCTCTGCGTGCTGTTGGTCCCACTGCCATAACCTTAGGTCCGGCTGGGGCTTAGACTTGGAAGGAACTCCCTATGCCTAAGCCAACCCATGAAACGGGCGTGCGGGCGCTCAATCGATCGGAGAGGCAGAATGCGTAAGCTGGGGATCGGCCCGATCCCCTCTGCGTGCTGTTGATCCTGCTGTCACAACCCTCGGTCTGGTTCGATCTTAGACTGGGAATGAACTCCGTACGCTTAGACTGGGGATGAACCCCGTATGCCTAAGTCAACCCACGAAACGAGCGTGCGGCCGCTCAATCGGCCAGGGAGGCCGACCGAAGAGGCAGAATACGTAAGTCAGGGATCGGCTCGGTCCACCCTGCGTGATACAGATCCTGCTGCTGGTCCTGCTGTCGTAACCATCGGTCCGGTCTGATCTTAGACTAGGAATGAACTCCGTATGCTTATACATGGAATGAACTCTGTATGCCTAAGCCAACCCATGAAATGAACGTGCAGGCGCTCAGTCGGTCGGAGAGACAGAATGCACAAGCCAGGGATTGGCCTGGTCCCCCCTGCGTGCTGCCGATCCTGCTGTCGTAACCCTCGGTTCGGTCTGATCTTAGACTGGGAATGAACTCTATTTACTTAGACTGGGGATGAACTCCGTATGCCTAGGTCAACCCATAAAATGAGCGTGCAGGCGCTTAGCCGACCAGAGAGGCAGATGCGCAAGCCGAGGATCGAACATGTGGTAAGTGGGTTCAAGCAAATCTTCATATTTCTACCATGCCAATGCCATTTTTATGGCTTGTAAATTCATACAATGTTCCCCTAAGCCTTCATGTGAAGTTTCGTGGCAAGACGACCCGTTGTCTATTTTTCACGATTTTTGAAACTTTTTACGGTTCAGGATTTTTTAAAATTTTTTTAGAAAGAGGTTTGCCCCCAAATTTGGTAGAGGTGATCCCTGTATTTTTGTTGGCATGCACAAAACAATTCAGCTAAAAACTCGAAGTGGAGAAGATTTTGTGATCGTTCGAAAAAAGTGTCCCCATTTCAGACTCTTTAAGGGGGTGTGAGTTTCAAAGGTTTGACGAGCAATAGGGGGCCAATATAGGGGCCAAGTATCCGAACCCATCGCTCATCATGTGTGCACACCCCCCCCGGCCACCATAATCATCGAAACCCCCAATGCCACCGGTTAGGCTTTTCGACAATGCTCCGACGATTGTGCCCCGAGTGAAAAAAATGCAGCACCAGCACATGCCCGAGCCCAGCATGTGCACTGTGGCTCAAAATCTTAGACATCGAATGAACTCCATATGCTTAGACATCGAATGAACTCCGTATGCCTAAGCCAACCCATGAAACGAGCGTGCGGGCGCTCAGCCGACCGGAGAGGTAGAATACGCAAGCCGGGGATCAGCCCGGTCCCCCTCTGCGTGATGCCGGTCTCGCTGCCACAACCCTCGATCCGACTGGGGCTTAGACATAGAATGAACTCCCTATGCCTAAGCCAACCCATGAGATGGGTGTGGGGGCGCTCAACCGGCCAGAGAGGCATAATGCGCAAGCCGGGGATCGACCCGGTCCCCCTCTGCGTGCTACCGGTCCACTGCCACAACCCTCAGTCCAACTGGGGCTTAGACATGGAATAAACTCCCTATGCCTAAGCGAACCCACGAAACGGGCGTGCGGTCTCTCAGTCGGTCGGAGAGGCAGAATGTGCAAGTCGGGGATCGGTCTGGTCCCCCCTACGTGCTGCCGCAACCATCAGTCCGATCCGATCTTAGACTAGGAATGAACTCTGTATGATTTGACTGGGGATGAACTCCGTATGCTTAGACTGGGGATAAACTCTGTATGCCTATGTCAACCCACGAAATGAGCGTACGGGCACTCAGCCGACCAGAGGGCAGGATGCGCAAGCCGGGGATCGAACGGGTGGTAGGTGGGTTCAAGCACATCTTCATATTTTTGCCATGCCAATGCCATTTTTGTGGCTTGTAAATTCATACAATGGTCCCCAAAGCCTTCATGTGAAGTTTCATGCGAAGACGACCCGTTTTCTATTTTTCGTGATTTTGGAAACTTTTTACGGTTCGAGATTTTTTTAAATTTTTTTAGAAAGAGTTTTGCCCCCAAATTTGGTAAAGGTGAACTCCGTATGCTTAGACATGGAATGAACTCTGTATCCCTAAGCTAACCCATGAAACGAGCATGCGGGCGCTCAGTCGATCAGAGAGGCAGAATGCGCAAGCCGGGGATCGATCGGGTGGTAGATGGGTTCAAGCACATCTTCATATTTCTGCCGTGCCAATGCCATTTTTGTGGCTTGTAAATTCATACAATGGTCCCCTAAGCCTTCATGTGAAGTTTCGTGGCAAGACGACCCGTTTTCTATTTTTCATGATTTTGGAAACTTTTTACGGTTCGGGATTTTTTAAAATTGCTTTAGAAAGAGTTTTGTACCCAAAATTGGTAGAGGTGATCCTTGTATTTTTTATGGCATGCACAAAAAACTTCAGCTAAAAACTCGAAGTGGAGAAGATTTTGTGACCATTTGAAAAAAGTTTCCCCATTTCAGACAATTTAAAGGCTACTGGCAGCAAACCTATAAAATCTGAAATGCTCTTTAAGGGCGTGTGAGTTCTCGAGGTTTGATGAGGGATAGGGGGCCAATATAAGAGCCAAGTACCAGCAACCATCGCACATCATGTGCGCACACCCCTCCGGCCACCCTAATGGTCGGAACCCCCAATGCCGCCAGTTAGGCTCTTCGGTGATGCTCCGGTGATGGGGCCTCGGGTGGAAAAAATGTGGCACCAGCACATGCTCGAGCCCAGCATGTGCACCGTGGCTCAAAATCTTAGACTGGGAATGAACTCCGTATGCTTAGACATGGATTGAACTCCGTATACCTAAGCCAACCCACGAAATGAGCGTGTGGGTGCTCAGCCAGTCGGAGAGGTAGAATGCACAAGCCGAGGATCGACTCGGTCCCCCCTACGTGTTGTTGATCTTGCTATCGAAACCCTCGGTCTGGTCTGATCTTAGACTAGGAATAAACTCTGTATGCATAAGTTAACCCACGAAATGAGTGTGCGGGCGTTGAGCAAGTCGAAGAGGCATAATGCGCAAGCCGGGGATCAGCCCGATCCCCCTCTACATGCTACTGGTCCCACTGCCACAACCCTCAGTCTGGTTGGGGCTTAGACATGGAATGAACTCCCTATGCCTAAGCCAACCCATTAAACGGGCGTGCGGGCGCTTAACCGATCGAAGAGGCAGAATGCGTAAGCCAGGGATTGGCCTTGTCCCCCCTATGTACTGCCAATCCTGCTGCCGCAACCCTCAGTCTGGTCCGATCTTAGACTGAGAATGAACTTCGTAAGCTTAGACTAGGGATGAACTTCGTATGCCTAAGTCAACCCATGAAACGAGCGTGCGGGCGCTCAGTTGGCCGGAGGGCATAATGAGCAAGCCGGGGATCAGCCCGGTCCCTCTTTGCGTGTTGTCGATCTCGCTGCCAGTCCTACTACCGTAACCCTCGATCAGGCTAGGGCTTAGGCATGGAATGAACTCCATATACGTGCAGGCAGTCAGCCAACCGAAGAGGCAAAATGCACAAGCCAAGGATCGACCCAGTCCCCCTTGCATGTTTCGATCCTGTTGCTGGTCTTACTACCACAACCCTCAGTCCGGTCCGATCTTAGACTGGGAATGAACTCCGTATGCTTAGAAATGGAATGAACTCCGTGAGCCTAAGCCAACCCACGAAACGAACATGTGTGCAGGCGCTCAACCGACCAGAGAGGCAAAATGCACAAGCCGGAGACTGGCCTGGTCCCCCTGCGTGCTATGGATCTTGCTGTCGCAACCCTCGGTCCGGTCCGATCTTAGATTGGGAATGAACTCCATATGCCTAAGTCAATGCATGAAACGAGTGTGCGGGCGCTAAGCCGGTCGGAGAGGTAGAATGCGCAAGCTGAAGATCAACCCGATCCCCCTCTACGTGCTGTTAGTCTCGCTGCCACAACCCTCGGTCTAGTTGGGGCTTAGACATGGAATGAACTCCCTATGCCTAAGCCAACCCACGAAACGGGTGTGCGGACGCTCAGTCTGCTGGAGAGGCAGAATGTGCAAGCCGGGGATCGGCCCGATCCTTCTTGCGTGCTACCAATCCTGCTACCGTAACCCTCATTTCGGTCTGATCTTAGACTGGGAATGAACTGCATATGCTTAGACTGGGGATGAACACCGTATACCTATGTCAACCCATGAAATGAGCATGCGGGCACTCAGCCGACCAAAGAGGTAGGATGCGCAAGCTGGGGATCGAACAGGTGGTAGGTTTAAAGCATATCTTCATATTTCTACCATGCCAATGCCATTTTTATGGCTTGTAAATTCATAAAATGGTCCCCTAAGCCTTCATGTGAAGTTTTGTGGCAAGACGACCCGTTTTCTATTTTTTATGATTTTTAAAACTTTTTACGATTCAAAATGAGCGCTCAATCGATCGGAGAGGCCGGCCGGAGAGGCCGACCGGAGAGGCATATTATGCAAGCCGTGGATCAGCCCAATCCCCCTCTGCGTGCTGTCGATCCCACTGCCGGTCCTGCTGCCACAACCCTCGATCTGACTGGGGCTTAGACATGGAATGAACTCCGTATGCCTAAACTAACCCATGAAATAAGCGTGCGGGTGCTCAGTTGGGCGGAGAGGTAGAATGCTCAAGCCAGGGACCGGCCTGGTCCCCCCTTGCGTGCTGTCGATCCTGCTACCGCAACCCTTGGTCCGGTCTGATCTTAGACTGGGAATGAACTTCGTATGCCTAAGTCAACCCATGAAACGAGCATGTGGGCGCTAAGTCAGTCAGAGAGGCATAGTGCGCAAGCCAGGGATCGGCCCGATCCCCCTCTGCGTGCTACCGGTCTCGTTGCCACAACCCTCAGTTCGGCTATGGCTTAGACATGGAATGAACTCCCTATGCCTAAGCCAACCCACGAAACGGGCGTACGGGCGCTTAGCCGACAGGAGAGGCAGAATGCGCAAGCCGGGGACCGACCCGATCCCCCTATGTGCTATCGATCCTACAGCCGTAACCCTCGATCCGATCTGATCTTAGACTCTGAATGAACTCCGTATGCTTAGACTGGGGATGAACTCCGTATGCCTAAGTCAACCCACGAAACGAGCGTGCGGATGCTCAGCCGACCACAGGGCAGGATGTGCAAGCCGGGGAACGAACGGGTGGTAGGCGGGTTCAAGCACATCTTCATATTTCTGCTGTGCCAATGCCATTCTTATGGCTTGTAAATTCATACAATGGTCCCCTAAGCCATCATGTGAAGTTTCGTGGCAAGACGACTCGTTTTCTATTTTTCATGATTTTTGAAACTTTTTGGGTTTGGGATTTTTTTAAATTTTTTTAGAAAGAGTTTTGTCCCCAAATTTGGTAAAGGTGATCCTTATATTTCTGCTGGCATGCACAAAAAAATTCAGCTAAAAACTCGAAGTGGAGAAGATTTTGTGACCGTTTGAAAAAAGTGTCCCCATTTCAGACACTTTAATGGCTACTGGCAGCAAACCTATAAAATCTCAAATGCTCTTTAAGGGGGTGTGAGTTGTCAAGGTTTGATAAGGGATAGGGGGCCAATATAAGGGCCAAGTACCAGCACCCATCGCACATCATGTGCGCACACCACCCGGCCCCTCTATTGGCCGGAAGCCCCAATGTCGTCGATTAGGCTCTCCGGCAACGCTCCGGTGATGCTCCAGCAATGGTGCCTCGGGCGAAAAAAATGCGGCACCAGTACATGCCCGAGCCCAGCATGTGCACCGTGGCTCAAACTCTTAGACTGGGAATGAACTCCGTATGCTTAGACATGGAATGAACTCCGTATGCCTAAGCCAACCCATGAAATGAGCGTGCAGGCGCTCAGCCGGCTGGAGAGGCAGAATGCGCAAGCCGGGGATTGGCCCGGTCCCCCTCTGCTTGCTGCCAGTCCTGCTGCCACAACCTTCGATCTGGCTCAGACTTAGACATGGAATGAACTCCCTATGCCTAAGCCTAAGCCAACCCATGAAACGGGCGTGCGGGCGCTCAGCCGGCAAAAGAGGCAAAATGCGCAAGCCGGGGATCGGCCTGGTCCCCCCTGCATGATGTCGATCTTGTTACCGCAACCCTCGGTCTGGTCTGATCTTAGACTAGGAATGAACTCCGTATGCTTAGATTGGGGATGAACTCCGTATGCCTAAGTCAACCCATGAAACGAGCGTACGGGCGCTCAGCCGGCCGGAGAGGCAGAATACGTAAGCCGAGGATTGGCCCGATCCCCCATGCGTGCTACCGATCCTGCTGCTGGTTCTACTGTCGCAACCCTCGATCCGATCCGATCTTAGATGGGGAAGGAACTTCATATGCTTAGACATGGAATGAACTCCGTATGCCTAAGCCAACCCACGAAACGAGCGTGCGGGTGCTCAGCCGGCTGGAGAGGCAGAATGGGCAAGCCGGGGATCGGCCTGGTCCCCCCTGCGTGCTGTCAATCCTGCTACCACAACACTCGGTCCGGTCTGATCTTAGACTAGGAATGAACTCCGTATGCCTAAGTCAACCCACGAAACGAGCGTTCGGGCGTTGAGCCAGCCGGAGATGCGTAATGCGCAAGCCGGGGATCGACCCGATCCCCCTCTGTGTGCTGCCTATCCCGCTGCCACAACCCTCGGTCTAACTGGGGCTTAGACATAGAATGAACTCCCTATGCCTAAGCCATCCCATGAAATGGGCATGTGGGTGCTCAGCCAGCCGGAGAGGCAGAATGCGTAGGCCAGGGATCAGCCCGGTTTGATCTTAGACTGGGAATGAACTCCGGATGCTTAGACATGGAATGAACTCCGTATGCCTAAGCCAACCCATGAAACGTGCATGTGGAGAGGTAGAATGCGCAAGCTGGGGACCGGCCTGGTCCCCCCTTGCATGCTGTCAATCCTGCTACCGCAACCTTTGGTCCAATCCGATCCTAGACTGGGAATGAACTCCATATGCCTAAGTCAACCCACGAAACGAGCGTTCGGGCGCTGAGCCAGCCAGAGAGGCATAATGCGCAAGTCGAGGATCGGCCCGATCCCCCTCTGCGTGCTGCCTATCCCGCTACCACAACCCTCGGTCTGACTGGGGCTTGGACATGGAATGAACTCCCTATGCCAAAGCCATCTCACGAAATGGCATGCGGGCGCTCAGCTGGTCAGAGAGGCAGAATGCGCAAGCCGGGGATTAGCCCGGTCTGATCTTAGACTGGGAATGAACTCCGTATGCTTAGACATGGAATGAACTCCGTATGCCCAAGTCAACCCACAAAACGAGCGTGCAGGCGGTGAGCCGATCGGAGAGGCATAATGTGCAAGCCAGGGATCAGCCCGATCCCACTCTGCGTGCTGTCGATCCCGCTGCCACAACCCTCGGTCCGGTTGGGGCTTAGACATGGAATGAACTCCCTATGCCTAAGCCAACCCATGAAACGGGCGTGCGGGCGCTCATCCAATCGGAGAGGCAAAATGCGCAAGCCTGGGAACGACCTAGTACCCCATACATGCTGCCGATCATGCTACCACAACCCTCAGTCTGGTCCGATCATAGACTGGGAATGAACTTTGTATGCTTAGACTGGGGATGAACTCTGTATGCCTAATTCAACCCATGAAATAAGCGTGCGGACGCTCAGTCAACCAGAGAGGCAGAAAGCGTAAGCCAGGGATCGAACGGGTGGTAGTTGGGTTCAAGCACATCTTCATATTTCTGCCATGCCAATGCCATTTTTATGGCTTTTCAATTCATACAATGGTCCCCTAAGCCTTCATGTGAAGTTTCATGGCAACACGACCCATTTTTTATTTTTCACGATTTTCTAAACTTTTTGCGATTCAAGATTTTTTAAAATTATTTTAGAAAGTGTTTTGTCCCCAAATTTGGTGGAGGTGATCCTTGTATTTTTGTTGGAATGCACAAAAAAATTCAGCTAGAAACTCAAAGTGGAGAAGATTTTGTGATCGTTTGAAAAAAGTGTCTCCATTTCAGACACTTTAATGGCTACTGGCACCAAACCTATAAAATCTTAAATGCTCTTTAAGGGGGTGTGAGTTCTCGAGGTTTGATGAGGGATAGGGGGCCAATATAAGGGCCAAGTACCAGCACCCATCGTACATCATGTGCGACACCCCCCGGCCCCCCCAATCGTCGGAACCCCCAATCCATCGATTAGGCTCTCCGACGATGGTGCCCCGAACGAAAAAAATGCAGCACCAGCACATGCCCCAGCTCAGCATGTGCACTGTGGCTCAAACTCTTACATTGGGAATGAACTCCGTATGCTCAGACATGGAATGAACTCCGTATGCCTAAGCCAACCCACGAAACGAACGTGCAGGCGCTCAGCCGGCCGAAGAGGCAGAATGCACAAGTCGGGGATCGGCTCGATCCCTCTCTGCTTGCTGTCGCAACCCTTGGTCCGGTACGATCTTAGATTGGGAATGAACTCCATATGCTTAGACTGGGATGAACTCCGTATGCCTAAGTCAACCCATAAAACGAGCGTACGGGCGTTCAGCCGGCTGGAGAGGCCGGTCGGAGAGGCATAATGCACAGGTCGAGGATCAGCCCGATCCCTCTCTACGTGCTGCCGATCCTGCTACCGGTCTTGCTGCCACCACCCTCGGTCCGGCTGGGGCTTAGACATGGAATGAACTCCGTATGCCTAAGCCAACCCACGAAATTAGCGTGCGGGGGCTCAGCCGACCGAAGAGGCAGAATGCGCAAGTCGGGGACTGGCCCGATCCCCCCTACGTGCTATCGATCCTACTTCCACAACCCTTAGTTCGATCTGATCTTAGAATGGGAATGAACTCCGTACGCCTAAGTCAACCCATGAAACGAGCGTGCATGTGCTGAGCTGACCAGAAAGGCATAATGCGAAAGCCAACGATCGGTCCGGTCCCCCTCTGCGTACTGCCGGTCTCGTTGCCACAACCCTCGATCCGGTTGGCACTTAGACAGGGAATGAACTCCCTATGCCTAAGCCAACCCATGAAACGGACGTGCGGGTGCTCAGCCGATCGGAGAGGCCGAATGCGTAAGTCGGGGATTGGCCTGGTCCCCCCTGCGTGCTGCTAATCCTGCTGTCGCAACCCTCGGTTTGATCTGATCTTAGACTGGGAATGAACTCTGTATGCTTCGACTATGGATGAACTTCGTATGCCTAAGTCAACCCACGAAACGAGCGTGCGGATGCTCAGCCGACCAGAGAGGCAGGATGCACAAGCCGGGGATCGAACGGGTGGTTGGTGGGTTCAAGCACATCTTCATGTTTCTGCCATGCCAATGCAATTTTTATGGCTTGTAAATTCATGCAATGGTCCCCTAAGCCTTCATGCGAAGTTTCGTGGCAAGACGACCCGTTTTTTATTTTTCATGATTTTCAAAACTTTTTGTGGTTCGAGATTTTTTAAACTTTTTTTAGAAAGCATTTTGTCCCCAAATTTGGTAGAGGTGATCCTTTTATTTTTGTTGGCATGCACAAAAATATTCAGCAAAAAACTCAAAGTGGAGAAGATTTTGTGACCATTTGAAAAAAGTGTCCCCATTTCAGACACTTTAATGGCTACTGGAAGCAAACCTATAAAATCTCAAATGCTCTTTAAGGGGGTGTGAGTTCTCGAGGTTTGATGAGGGACAGGGGGCCAATATAAGGGCCAAGTACCTGCACCCATCGCACATTATGTGCGCACACCCCCCGGCCCCCCAATCATCGGAGCCCTAATGCCGTCGGTTAGGCTCTCCAACGATGCTCCGGCGATGGTGCCCTGAGCGAAAAAAATGCGGCACCAGCACATGCCTGAGCCTAGCATGTGCACTGTGGCTGAAACTCTTAGACTGGGAATGAACTCTGTATGCCTAAGCCAACCCACGAAACGAGCGTGCAGGCGCTCAGCCGACCAGAGAGGCAGAATGCGTAAGCCAGGGATCAGCTCGATCCCCCTCTACGTGCTATCAGTCCCGCTACCACAACCCTCGGTCTGGCTGGGACTTAGACATGGAATGAACTCCCCATGCCTAAGCCAACCCATGAAACGGGCGTGCAGGTGCTCAACCGGTCGGAGAGGCAGAATGCGCAAGCCGGGGATCAGCCTGGTCCCCATGCATGCTGTCGATCCTGCTGCCGTAACCTTCGGTCTGGTTTGATCTTAGACTAGGAATGAACTCCGTATGCTTAGACTGGTGATGAACTTCATATGCCTAAGTCAACCCATGGAACGGACGTGCAGGCGCTCAGCCGGCTGGAGAGGCAGAATGCGCAAGCCGAGGATCGACCCGATCCCCCTCTGTGTGCTATCGATCCTATTGCTGGTCCTGCTACCGCAAGCCTCGGTCTGGTCCGATCTTAGACTGGGAATGAACTTCATATGCTTAGACATGGAATGAACTCTGTATGCCTAAACCAACCCATGAAACGAGCTTGTGGGCGTTCAGTGGGTCGAAGAGGCAGAATGCGTAAGTCGAGGATCGGCTCGATCCCCCCTGTGTGCTGTCGATCCTGCAGTCGCAACCCTTGGTTCGGTTTGATCTTAGACTGGGAATGAACTCTGTATGTCTAAGTCAACCCACAAAATGAGCGTTCGGGCGCTGAGTAAACCGGGGAGGCATAATGCGAAAGCCAGGGATCAGCACAGTCCCCCTCTGCGTGCTGTCTGTCCCGCTGCCACAACCCTCGGTCCGGTTAGGGCTTAGACATGGAATGAACTCACTATGCCTAAGCCAACCCATGAAACAGGCGTGCGGGTACTCAACCGATCGAAGAGGCAAAATGCGTAAGCCGGGGATCGACCTGGTCCCCCTTACGTGCTGCTGATCCTGCTGTCGCATCCCTCGGTCTAATCTAATCTTAGACTGGGAATGAACTCTGTATGCTTAGATTGGGGATGAAATTCATATGCCTAAGTCAACCCACGAAATGAGCGTGCGGACGCTCAGCCGACCAGAGAGGTCGGATGCGCAAGCAGGGGATCGAACGGACGGTAGGTGGGTTCAAGCACATCTTCATATTTTTGCCATGCCAATGCCATTTTTATCGCTTGTAAATTCATACAATGGTCCCCTAAGCCTTCATGTGAAGTTTCATGGAAAGACGACCCATTTTCTATTTTTCATGATTTTCGAAACTTTTTACAGATCAGGATTTTTTAAAATTTTTTTAGAAAAAGTTTTGTCCCAAAATTTGGTAGAGGTGATCCTTTTATTTTTTTTGGCATGCACAAAAAAATTCAGCTAAAAACTCGAAGTGGAGAAGATTTTGTGACCGTTTGAAAAAAGTGTCCCTATTTTAGACACTTTAATGGCCACTGGCAGCAAACCTATAAAATCTCAAATGCTATTTAAGGGGGTGTGAGTTGTGGAGGTTTGATGAGGGATAGGGGGCCAATATAAGGGCCAAGTACCAGCACCCATCGCACATCATGTGCGCACACCCCCCGGCCCCCCAAATCACTGGAACCCCCAATGCCGCCAGTTAGGCTCTCCGACGATACTCCGGTGATGGTGCCTCAAGTGAAAAAAATGTGGCACCAGCACATGCCCGAGCCCAGCATGTGCACCGTGGCTCAAACTCTTAGACTGTGAATAAACTCCGTATGCTTAGACATGGAATGAACTCTGTATGCCTAAGCCAACCCACGAAACGAGCGTACGGGTGCTCAGTCGGCCAGAGAGGCAGAATGCGCAAGCTGGGGATCAGCCCGGTCCCCCCTTACTTGCTACCGATCTTGCTACCGTAACCCTCGGTTCAGTCTGATCTTAGACTGGGAATGAACTCCGTATCCTTAGACTAGGGATGAACTCCGTATGCCTAAGTCAACCCACGAAACGAGCGTGCGGGCGCTCAGTCGGTCGGAGAGGTAGAATGCACAAGCCGGGGATCAACCCGATCCCTCCTTACATGCTATCGATCCTACTGCTGGTCCTGCTACCATAAACCTTGATCCGATCCAATCTTAGACTAGGAATGAACTCTGTATGCTTAGACATGGAATGAACTCCGTATGCCTAAGCCAACCCATGAAATGATCGTACGGGCGCTCAACCGGCCGAAGAGACAGAATGCGCAAGTCAGGGACTGGCCCAGTCCCCCCTGCATGCTGTCGATCCTACTGCGACAACCCTTATTTCGGCTGGGGCTTAGACATGGAATGAACTCCCCATGCCTAAGCCAACCCATGAAACGGCGTGCAGGCGTTCAACCAATCAGAGAGGAAGAATGCGCAAGTCAAGGATCGGCCCGATCCCCCCTACGTGCTGCCGATCCTACTGTCGCAACCCTTGGTCTAGTCCGATCTTAGATTGGGAATGAACTCCGTATGCTTAAACTGGGAATGAACTACGTATGCCTAAGTCAATCCACGAAATGAGCGTGCAGGGGCTCAGTCGACCAGAGATGTCGATCGGAGAGGCAGAATGGCAAAGCCGGGGATTGGCCCACTCCCCCCTACGTGCTGCCGATCCTACTGCTGGTCCTGCTACCGTAACCCTCGGTTCGGTCTGATCTTAGACTAGGAATGAACTCTGTATGCTTAGACATGGAATGAACTCTGTATGCCTATGCCAACCCACGAAACGAGCATACGGGCACTCAGCCGGTCGGAGGGGCAGAATGCGCAAGTCAGGGACCGGTCCGATCCCCCCTACGTGCTATCGATACTGCTATTGCAACACTCGATCTGGTCCGATCCTAGACTGGGAATGAACTCCGTAAGTCTAAGTCAACCCACGAAATGAGCGTTCGGGCACTGAGCCAGCCGAAGAGGCATAATGCACAAGCCGAGGATCAGCTCGATCCCCCTTTGCGTGCTGTCGGTCTCGCTGCTGCAACTCTTGGTCTGACTGGGGCTTAGACATGGAATGCACTCCCTATAACTAAGCCAACCCATGAAATGGGCGTGTAGGCGCTCAGTCGGTCGGAGAGGCAGATTGCACAAGCCGGGGATCGACCCAATCCCCCCTTGCATGCTACCGATCCTGCTGTCGCAACCCTCGATCCAATCCGATCTTAGACTAGGAATGAACTCCGTATGCTTAGACTGGGGATGAACTCTGTATGCCTAAGTCATCCCATGAAACGAGCGTGTGAGCACTCAACCGGTCGAAGAGGCCGGCCGGAGAGGCATAATGCGTAAGTCGAGGATCAATCCGGTCCCCCTCTGCGTGTTGTCGATCCTGCTGTCGGTCCTACTGCTATAACCCTCGGTCCAGCCGGGTTTTAGACATGGAATGAACTCCATATGCCTAAGCCAACCCACGAAACGAGTGTGCGGGCGCTCAGCTGGCTGGAGAGGTAGAATGCGCAAGTTGGGGACCGACCCGATCCCCCCTACGTGCTGTCGATCCTGCTGCCACAACACTCGGTCCGGTCTGATCTTAGACTGGGAATGAACTTCGTATGCTTAAGTCAACCCACGAAACGAGTGTTCGGGTGCTGAGCCGGCCGGAGAGGCATAATGCACAAGCCGGGGATCGGTCCGATCCCCCTCTGCATGCTATCGGTCCCGTTAGCACAACCCTCGATCCGACTGGGGCTTAGACGTGGAATGAGCTCCGTATGCCTAAGCCAACCCATGAAACGGGCGTGCGGGCGCTCAACTGGCCGAAGAGGCAGAATGCACAAGTCGGGGATCGGCTCGATCCGCCTGCATGCTGCTGATCTTGCTGCCGTAACCCTCGGTCCGGTCTGATCTTAGACTAGGAGTGAACTCTGTATGCTTAGACTAGGGATGAACTCCGTATGCCTAAGTCAACCCATGGAATGAGCTTACGGACGCTCAACCGACTAGAGAGGCAGGATGCGCAAGCTGGGGATCGAACGGGTGGTAGGTGGGTTCAAGCACATCTTCATATCTCTATCGTGCCAATGCCATTTTTATGGCTTGTAAATTCATGCAATGGTCCCCAAGCCTTCATGTGAAGTTCTGTGGCAAGATGACCCATTTTTTATTTTTCATGATTTTTGAAACTTTTTACGGTTCGGGATTTTTTGAAAATTTTTTTAGAAAGAGTTTTGTCCCTAAATTTGGTAGAGGTGATCCTTCTATTTTTGTTGGCAACCACAAAAAAATTCAGCTAAAAACTCGAAGTGGCGAAGATTTTGTGACCGTTTGAAAAAAGTGTCCCCATTTTAGACACTTTAATGGCTACTGGCAGCAAACCTATAAAATCTCAAATGCTCTTTAAGGGGGTGTGAGTTGTCGAGGTTTGATGTGGGATAGGGGGCCAATATAAGGGCCAAGTACCAGCACCCATCGCACATCATGTGCACACACCCCCCGACACCAGCACATGCCCGAGCTCGGCATGCACACCGTGGCTCAAAATCTTAGACTGGGAGTGAACTCCGTATGCTTAGACATGGAATGAACTCTGTATGCATAAGCCAACCCACGAAACGAGCGCTCAGGCGCTCAGCCGGTCAGAGAGGCAAAATGTGCAACTGGGGATCTGCCCGATCCCCCTTACTACTGTCGATCCTGCTGCTGCAACGTGCAGTCCGGTCCGATTGTAGACTAAGAATGAACTTTGTATGCTTAGACTGGGGATCAACTCTGTATCCCTAAGTCAACCCACAAAATGAGCGTGTAGGTGCTCAGCCGGTCAGAAAGGCATAATGCACAAGCTGGGAATCAGCCCGATCCCCCTCTACGTGTTGTCGATCCCGCTGCCGGTCCTACTGCCACAACCCTCGGTCCGACCGGGGTTTAGACATGGAATGAACTCCGTATGCCTAAGCCAACCCCACGAAACGAGCGTGCGGGCGTTCAGCCGGTCGGAGAGGCAGAATGCGCAAATCGAGGATCGGCCCGGTCCCTCCTACGTGCTGTCGATCCTGCTGCCGTAAGCCTCAGTCTGATCTGATCTTAGACTGGGAATGAACTCCATATGCTTAGACTGGGGATGAACTCCGTATGCCTAAGTCAACCCACAAAACGAGCGTGCCGGAGCTTAGTTGACCGGAGAGGCATAATGCGCAAGCCAGGGATCAGCTCGATCCCCTTCTGCATGCTGCCGATCCCACTACCGGTCCTGCTACCACAACCCTCGGTCCGGCTGGGGCTTAGACATGGAATGAACTCCGTATGCCTAAGCCAACCCACGAAACGATCGTGTGGGTGTCACGGGCTCCAACCTTAGACTCAGAAACCATGCGGCCTTAGGCTTGGAATCTCTTCCTTTATGCCTAAGTTAGCCTAAAACACAAGCGTGCGGGCACTAGAACAATGGGAAGGGCTGATTACGCAAGTTAAAGAGAAACAGGATAAGAAGACAAAATTCTGGAAATGCTCTTGTATTAACTAAAATAGAAGTGTTTGATGGTGTACAAGGGTGGAGCAGCCCTCTATTTATAGTTGAGGCTCCAGCTTACACTTAATGGCAATATTCCTAGAATAAAGGCTAAAATCATGGGATTATACAGATTACAATCAATTATAATGCTAACTCCTTATTTTCAGGGTCAACCAAATCTGCCAGGATGCTCTAGTTGATCCTGCTTGCTTCCAGAAGTTTCCTTTATGTGTCTAGCACCTTGGGCCCTTCTGGATGTGGTGCGAGTAGCTTGTATGCCAGGCCTTGGTCTCACGGGCTGGCCTGCAAGTTGGGCGGGCATTCTGAACTCGTTTGCTAGGCTTTACGCACAGATACCCGCCAGCATGCTTGGTCTGCGGGCCTTAACGTCTGGCTCGCCTGCTGGTGAGCCTGATGTGCCTGGCGTACCCGCCCAGGGTGTGACATTCTCCCCCACCTGATTACGCAATGCCTTCGTTACATCTTCTGCATGGTACTGCTTGATCTGGTCCCTGAACTGCCATAAGTCATCTACTGGTTCCCAGCTCACCTCATTATCTGGAAGTCCCTTCCAGCGCACCAAGTACTCTTGTCTTAGTTGATAATTCTTTCGTCTCACCTCTCGGTCAGCTATGATGCTGTGGACCTCCTTCTCATATGAGGCCCTTGCTCCTAATGGTGCACGCTTTGACTCTCCCCGTCCTGGATCTCCCTCATCGGCTAGAGCATGCTCACATGGAACATCGGGTGTACCCTTAGTTGGGTGGCATATCCAGCTTGTAAGCAACCTTGCCTACCCTCTTGACTACTCAGAAAGGTCCCTTATAGCTTCGGACTAGATCTTTGTGCAGCCCCCTATGGTGTACAATGGGATGTAGCTTTACCAACACCAAGTCTCCAACCGGGAACTGCACGTCCCGCCTATTCTGGGCTGCCCACTTCTTCGACCTCTTGGCCGCCTTGTGTAGACAAACTCTGGCCAAGTCAATTTGCTCCTGCCATGCCTTGGCAAACTTATATGCTGCTAGATTCGGCCCTGTATAACCTGCAGCAATCGAACCAGGTGTTAGTGGTTATTGCCCTGTCACAACCTCAAATGGGCTCTAGTTCGTTGCCTCGCTCCTTTGTAAGTTGTAGGAAAACTGCGCAATATCTAGCAGCTTTGGCCAATCCCTTTGTGTGGTACTCACATAGTGCCTGAGGTAGATCTCCAATAGTCCATTTACTTGCTCTGTCTGCCCATCGGTCTGCGGATGCATGCTGGTCAAAAAGTTCAAGTCTGACCCCAACAGCTTGAACAACTTAGTCCAGAACCTACCCGTGAAATGCCCGTCCCGATCACTAACAATGGTCCTCGGCACTCCCCAGTACTTAACCATTTTCTTCAGGAACAATCGAGCTGCCTCCTCGGCTAGGCACTCTTTGGTTGCTAGAATGAAGATTCCATACTTGGAAAACCTATCCACCACTACCATGATGCTTCCAAACCCTTCTGCTTTGGGTAGACTGACTATAAAGTCTAGAGAAACACTTTCCCATGGTCGCTCTGGCACTGGCAATGGCTTTAAGAGATCCCTTGGTTTCTTCAGCTCCACCTTGTCCTATTGGCACACAAGACAAGTCTTCACATAGGCCTCCACATCGTCCCTCATGTGCGGCCAGTAGTATCGGTCCTCGATCAGCGCCAGGGTACGGCTCACTCCGGGGTGTCCAACCCACTTTGAATCATGGCATTCTTGCAAAACTTCCTTGCAGAGCTTCTCATGCTACGACACAAACAGTCTACTGCCCCTGGTGTACAACAACCCATCCTATAACCAAAACTGCCTAGTCTTACCTTGCTGGGCGTACTCTATCAAAGCCTTGGCTGTAGAATCATGCGCAAGTCCCTCCTTGATACACGGCACCAATGACCCCTCTGGTTGGCTAATGGCAGCAAGGTTAGCCTTTTTGCTCAAGGCGTCTGCCACTAGGTTCGCCAGTCCTTGCTTGTACTCCATCTGAAAATCAAATTCTGTAAGAAAATCTTGCCATTTCGCCTGCTTGGGGGGTAGCTTCTTCTGTGTCTGGAAGTAGCTGGTCACCACATTGTCCATCCTCACCGTGAACCTCGACCCCAACAGGTAATGGCACCAAGTGCACAAGTAGTGTACCACTGTAGTCATCTCTTTCTCTTAGATCATGTACTTGTGTTCAGTCTCGTTCAGTTTCCTACTCTCGAACGCAACTGGACATCCCTCCTGCATCAACCGCCCCCTATGGCAAAGTCTGATGCATCCGTATGTACCTCATACGACTTGGCATGGTTTGGCAAGGCCAAGACTGGCTCTTCGATCACAGCCCGTTTCAACCTATCAAAGGCTTCCTGGCACCCTGCGCTCCACTCCCATGCTCTCCCTTTCTTGAGCAAGTCAGTCAATGGCGTGGCTATTGTTGAGTGACCTTTGATGAAGCGCTTGTAGTAGTTAACCAACCCAAGGAATGATCTCAACTCAGTGACCTTGGCTGGCGGTTGCCATTCCAGGATGACGTGTATCTTGCTTTCATCCATGTGTATCCTGCCACCTCCCACTATGTGGCCTAGGAACGGGATCTCCTACTGGATGAATGAGCACTTCTCCCTCTTGAAAAATAGCTTGTACGCTCGTAACACCTCGAACACCTATCTCAAGTGGTCTACATGCTCTCTCAAAGTCTGGCTGTAGATCATAATGTCATCCAAATAAACCATAACAAATCGATCAAGGAACGACTAAAGTACCTTGTTCATAAGGGTACAGAATGTTGCTGGAGCGTTCATGAGTCCAAAAGGCATCACCAAGAACTCATACGAACTATACCGAGTGACACATGCTGTCTTTGGCTCATCTTCCTCCGCGATCTTGACTTGATAGTAGCCTGACCTCAAATCTAGCTTGGTGAACCACCTTGCGCTACCAAGTTGATCGAACAAGTCTGTAATGAGTGGGATGGGGTACTTGTTCTTGATGGTCAGCTTGTTCAAAGCCTGGTAGTCTATGCACAACCGTAACGACCCATCATACTTGCACTGGAATAGAACCAGTGCACCCTAGGGCACATTCGATGGCCTGATGAAGCCAGCATCAACTAACTTTTTGAGCTGCTTCCTCAACTCTTCCAACTCTGGTGGATACATTTGGTAAGGGGCTCTAGCTGGTGGCTTGGCCTCGGACACCAGCTCGATCTTGTGGTCCACCTCCCTTTTAGGTGGTAGCTTGCTAGGCAGCTTTGCGGGCATCACATCACTAAAGGTCTTCAGCACCTTTAGCACCTCTAAGGGTGACTCGATCTCTTTCTCCCTTGGCTCATCATATTTCAGGGCTGCCAAGAAGGTGTCTTCTTGTCTGCTTATCGCCTTGGCAAATTGGATGGCTGACACCACCCATGACCCAACTCCAGACCCTTTCCTCAATGGCACTAGGCATTGGCACCATGCATCCAAGATGCAAACACAATCGGTAACAGGCACAAAAAGGGCGTTAATCCGAACAAGGAAATCCAACCCAATCACAAACTCATAGTCATCAAGGGGTATTACCTCTATGGTCTCCTTGCCTTTCCAGTCTCCAAGCTGCAACTCCACTCCCCGTGCTACTCTAATGGCTGGAACCTCTTTGGAGTTCACCGTTTTGGTGGTACCAGTCCCTTTCTGCACCTTTAGTCTGAGCTTCTGGGCTTCATCACTTGAAATAAAAAGATGTGAGGCACCTGTATCCACCAGTGCGCTCACCTTCTGACCCACAACCATTAGATCTACAAACATCAAGCCCTTTGGCTTACGGTTCCCCTTACTCTGGATAGCATTGAGCAGCAATGACCCAAGCTTTGCTACCCCTGACTCTGGCTCCTCGTCAGACTCTTTGTCTACAGTAGCTAGTTTGCCCTTCTACGGGTAATTGCGTGCTATGTGGCTCCTTCCACATAGGTAGCATGCTAGTGGCTCTCAGTCCCCTTTTGCTTTCCACTTGCCTGCTGGTGGCTTCCTCTCGCCATCCTTGGACTCCCGGTCATGATCTTTCCTCTTGGACTACTTCTTTCGGTCCTTATCGTCCCTACCCTTACCTTTGGGCTTGGTAGACTCAAACTTGTTCAGAGGCTTGAACTTTATCGAGGCCTCGATAGTAGTCATGGCTTTAGCCAAGTCATGAACTCCTCTCCTTTGTAGCTCATGCTTTACCCATGGCTTCAGCCCATCCATGAAAGTAAATAAGGCATCCTTCTCACCTAGATTCGAGATCTGTAGCATCAGTTCAGAGAATTTTTGGACATACTCCCTTATGTCCCCTTGCTAGCTCAGCCTGCGTAACTTTTCCCATGTCTCATCATCAGCATACTCTGGGTAAAATTGTTCTCTGAACTCTTTTTGGAACTCTACCCAGGTTCCAATCTTGGCACTCTCATGCCTGACATCATTACACCTGCGCCTCCACCACAATAAGGCTACATCAGTGAGATACATAGCAGTGGTGCTTACCTTTATCGCCTCGTCTTGCATGCCCATGGCCTGGAAGTACTGCTCCATACCCCATAGGTAGTTGTCTACTTCCTTGGCTGCCCTAGACCCCTTAAACTCCTTAGGCTTGGGGACATCCAATCTGGACTTGGACACTCCAGCAAACATGCCATTCCCAATGGCAGTCTTGCAAGCAACAAGCTCACTGGCAAGCTCCTCCATCCGCTAGTGCATGGCCTCCATGCCATCGCGCAAGGTCAGCACTTTAGCCTCCAAGGTCTGATTCTTTCGGGTGAACACGTCCATGCCTTTGTTGAGAGCAGCTTCCAGCTCACTTTGGATCTCTTCCCCCATAGAGTCTAGCGATGCAATGTGAGTCTCTGGACGGGCTCTGACCTTAGACTCAGAAACTGTATGGCCTTAGGCTTGGAATCTCCCCCTTTATGCCTAAGTCAGCCTAAAACACAAGCGTACGGGCACTAGAACAACAGGAAGGGCTGATTACGCAAGTTAAAAAGAAATAGGATAAGAAGGCAGGATTCTAGAAATGCCCTTGTATTCACTAAAACAGAAGTGTTTGATGGTGTACAAATGAGGGAAGAGCAGCCCTCTATTTATAGTTGAGGCTCCAGCTTACACTTAATGGCAATATCCCTAGAATAAAGGCTAAAATCATGGGATTATACAGATTACAATCAATCAAGATGCTAACTCCTAATTTTCAGGGTCAACCAAATCTGCCAGGATGCTGCTGCTGATCCTGCCTGCTTCCAGAAGCTTCCCTTGCGTGTCCAGCACCTTGGGCCCTTTCAGATGTGGTGTGGGCAGCTTGTATGCCAAGCCTTGGTCTCACAGGCTGGCCTGCAAGTTGGGCGGGCGTTCTGAACTCGTTTGCTAGGCTTTACGCATAGATACCTACCAGCACGCCTGGTCTGCGGGCCTTAACCTCTGGCTCGCCTGTTGGTGCACCTGATGTGCCAGGCGCGCCCACCTAGGGCATGACACGGGTGCTCAGTCGGTCGGAGAGGTAGAATGCGCAAGCCAGGATCGGCCCGATCCCCCTGCGTGCTGTCGATCCTGCTGCCGTAACCTTCGGTCCAATTCGATCTTAGACTGGGAATGAACTTTGTATGCTTAGACTAGGGATGAACTCCGCATGCCTAAGTCAACCAATGAAATGAGCGTGCAGGCACTGAGTTGGTCGAAGAGGCATAATACGCAAGTCGGGGATCGGCCCGGTCCCCCTCTGCTTGCTGTCGGTCTCGCTGCCACAACCCTCGGTCCGACTGGGGCTTAGACATGGAATGAACTCCGTATGCCTAAGCCAACCTATGAAACGTGCGTGTGGGCGCTTAGCCGGCCGGAGAGGTAGAATGCGCAAGTCGAGGATCGATCCTGCTGCCGGAACCCTCGGTCTGGTCTGATCTTAGACTGGAATGAACTCCGTATGCATAAGTAAACGCACGAAACAAGTGTGCAGGTGCTAAGCCAGTCGAAGAGGCATAATGTGCAAGCCGAGGATCGGCCCAGTCCCTCTCTACGTGCTGTCGGTCCCGCTACTACAACCCTCACTCCGACTGGGGCTTAGACATGGAATGTACTCCCTACGCCTAAGCCAACCCACGAAATGGGCATGCAAGCGCTCAACCGGCCGGAGTGGCAGAATGCGCAAGCCGGGGATCGGCCCGGTCCCCCCTGTATGTTGCCAATCCCACTGCCACAACCCTCGGTCTGGCTGGGGCTTAGACATGGAATGAACTCCCTATGCCTAAGCCAACCCATGAAACGAGCGTGTAGGACGCTCAGTTGGCCAGAGAGGCAGAATGCGCAAGCCGAGGATCAACCCAGTCCCCCCTGCGTACTGTTGATCCTACTGCCGTAACCGTTGATCAGGTCTGATCTTAGACTGGGAATGAACTCCATATGCTTAGAATGGAGATGAACTTCGTATGCCTAAGTCAACCCATGAAACGAGCATGCGGGTGCTGAGTTGACTGAAGAGGTCGGCCGGAGAGGCATAATGCACAAACCGAGGATCAGCCCGATCCCTCTCTGCGTGCTGCCGATCCCACTGTCGATCCGACTATGGCTTAGACATGGAATGAACTTCGTACGCCTAAGCCAACCCATGAAACGAGCATGAGGGCGCTCAACCGATCGGAGAGGCAAAATACGTAAGCCAAGGATCGGCTCGGTCCCTCCCTGCATGCTGCCGATCCTGCTGCTGGTCCTACTATCGCAACCCTCGGTCCGGTCTGATCTTAGACTGGGAATGAACTCCGTATGCTTAGACATGGAATGAACTCCGTATGCCTAAGCCAACCCACGAAACGAGCGTGCAGGCGCTCAGTCGACCGGAGAGGCAGAATGTACAAGCTGAGGATCGGCTCGATCCCCCCTGCGTGCTGTCGATCCTGCTACCGTAACTCTCAGTCCGATCCGATCTTAGACTGGGAATGAACTCCGTATGCCTAAGACAACCCACGAAACGAACGTGCAGGCACTGAGCCGGCCAGAGAGGCATAATGCGCAAGCCGAGGATCGGCCGATCCCCCTCTGCATGCTGCCGGTCCCACTGCCACAACCCTCGGTCCGACTGGGGCTTAGACATGGAATGAACTCCCTGTGCCTAAGCCAACCCATGAAACGAGCGTACGGGCGCTCGCCGGTCGGAGAGGCAGAATGCACAAGCCGAAGATTGGCCTGGTCCCCTCTGCGTGCTGCCAATCCTGCTACCGTAACCCTCGGTCCGATCCTATCTTAGACTGGGAATGAACTCTGTATGCTTAGACTGGGGATGAACTCCGTATGCCTAAGTTAACCCATGAAACGAGCGTGCAGGCGCTCAACCGACCAGAGAGGCAGGATGCGCAAGCTGGGGATCGAACAGGTGGTAGGTGGGTTCAAGCACATCTTCATATTTCTGCCGTGCCAATGCCATTTTTATGGCTTGTAAATTCATACAATTTTCCACTAAGCCTTCATGTGAAGTTTCGTGGCAAGATGACCCGTTTTCTATTTTTCACGTTTTTTAAAACTTTTTGTGGTTCGAGATGTTTTTAACTTTTTTTAGAAAGAGTTTTGACCCCAAATTTGGTAGAGGTGATCCTTTTATTTTTATTGGCATGCACAAAAAAATTCAGCTAAAAACTCAAAGTGGAGAAGATTTTGTGACCGTTTGAAAAAAGTGTCCCCATTTCAGACACTTTAATGGCTACTGGCAGCAAACCTATAAAATGTCAAATGCTCTTTAAAGGGGTATGAGTTCTCAAGGCTTGATGGGGAATAGGGGGCCAATATGAAGGCCAAGTGTCACGCCCTGGGTGGGTGCGCCAGGCAAATCCGACTCACCGACAAGTGAGCCAGAGGTTGAGGCCCGCAGACCAGGCGTGCTGGTTGGTATCTGCACGCAAAACCTAGCAAAAGAGTTCAGAACGCCTGCCCAACTTGCAGGCCAGCCTGTGAGACCAAGGCCTGGCATACAAGCTGCCCACACCACATCCGGAAGGGCCCAAGGTGCTGGACACGCAAGGGAAGCTTCTGGAAGCAGGTAGGATCAGCAGCAACATCATGGCAGATTTGGTTGACCCTGAAAATCAAGAGTTAGCATCCTGATTGATTGTAATCTGTATAATCCCATGATTTTAGCCTTTATTCTAGGGATATTGCCATTAAGTGTAAGCTGGAGCCTCAACTATTAATAGAGGGCTGCTCCTCCCTCATTTGTACACCATCAAACACTTCTATTTCAGTGAATACAAAGGCATTTCCAAAATTCTACCTTCTTATCCTATTTCTCTTTAACTTGCGTAATCAGCCCTTCCTGTTGTTCTAGTGCCTGTACACTTGTGTTTTAGGCTGACTTAGGCATAAAGGAGGAGATTCCAAGCCTAAGGCCACACGGTTTCTGAGTCTAAGGTCAGAGCCCGTGCCGGTTGGTATCAGAGCAAGTTCAATTCTACGTGTTTGTGTTGTGCAGGTTAGAGGAGACGGCATCCCAAAGTGACACTGCTAACCAACAACCAGAGGCCAAGAAGCATTCGCATGGAAGAGGGAGGAAAGCCAGTTCTAGAGATATTTGGTCTACCATGGACGGTAGGCTAGCCAAGGTGGAGGTGACCATGGGCGACATGAGGGAGAAGCTTGAGAGGGTAGAGACTCACATTGCATCGCTAGACTCCATGGGGGAGGAGATCCAAAGTGAGCTGCAAGCTGCTCTCAACAAAGGCTTGGAAATGTTCACCCAAAAAAATCAGACCTTGGAGGCTGAAGTGCTGACCTTGTGCGATGGCATGGAGGCCATGTGCCAGCGGATGGAGGAGCTTACTAGTGAGCTTGTTGCTTGCAAGACTACCATTAGGAATGCCATGTTTGCTGGAGTGTCTAAGTCCAGATTGGATGTCCCCAAGACTAAGGAGTTCAAGGGGACTAGGGCAGCCAAGGAAGTAGATAACTACCTTTGGGGTATGGAGCAGTACTTCCAGGCCATGGGCATGCAAAACGAGGTGATAAAGGTAAGCACCGCTGCTATGTATCTCACTGATGTAGCCTTATTGTGGTAAAGGCACAGGTGTGATGATGTCAGGCATGGGAGCACCAAGATTGGAACCTTGGCAGAGTTCCAAAAGGAGTTCAGAGAATAATTTTACCCAGAGTATGCCGATAATGAGGCACGAGCAAAGTTGCACAGGCTGAGCCAGCAAGGGGACATAAGGGAGTATGTCTAAAAATTCTCTGAACTGATGCTATAGATCTTGGATCTAGGTGAGAAGGATGCCTTATTTGCTTTCATGGATGGGCTGAAGCCATGGGTGAAGCATGAGCTACAAAGGAGAGGAGTTCATGACTTGGCTAAAGCCATGACTACTACCGAGGCCTTGATAGAGTTCAAGCCTCTGAACAAGTTCGAGTCTACCAAGCCCAAGGGTAAGGGCAGGGATGATAGGGATTGGAAGAAGCATTCCAAGGGGAAGGATCGTGACCGAAAGTCCAAGGATGGAGATTGAGACCGTTCAACCAAGGATGGCGAGAGAAAGCCACCAGCAGGCAAGTGGAAAGCAAAGGGGGATCGAGAGCCACTAGCATGCTACCTATGTGGAGGGAGCCACATAGTGCGTAATTACCCGCAGAAGGGCAAGCTGGCTACTATAGACAAAGAGTCTGACGAGGAGCTAGAGTCAGGGGCAGCAAAGCTTGGGTCGTTGGTGCTCAATGCTATCCAGAGTAAAGGGAGCCGTAAGCCAAAGGGCTTGATGTTTACGGATCTGATGGTTACGGGTCAGAAGGTGAGCGCACTAGTGGACACATGTGCCTCACATCTTTTTATTTTAGGTGATAGAGCCTGGAAGCTTGGACTAAAGGTACAGAAAAGGATTGGTACCATCAAAACAGTGAACTCCAAGGAAGTTCCAGCCATTGGAGTAGCGTTGGGAGTGGAGTTACAGCTTAGAGACTGGAAAAGTAAGGAGACCATTGAGGTAATACCCCTTGACAACTATGAGTTTGTGATTGGGTTGGATTTCCTTGTTCGGATTAACGCCCTTCTTGTGCCTTTTGCTAATTGTGTTTGCATCTTGGATGCATGGTGCCAATGCCTAGTGCCATTGAGGAGAGGGTCTGGAGTTGGGTCGCGGGTGGTGTCAGCCATCCAATTTGCCAAGGCAGTAAGCAGACAAGAAGACACCTTCTTGGCAGCCCTGAAATATGATGAGCCAAGGGAGAAAGAGACCGAGTCACCCTTGGAGGTGCTAAAGGTGCTGAAGACCTTTAGTGATGTGATGCCCGTAAAGCTACCTAGCAAGCTACCACCTAAGAGGGAGGTGGACCACAAGATCGAGCTGGTGTTCGAGGCCAAGCCACCAGCTAGAGCCCCTTACCAAATATCTCCACCAGAGTTGGAAGAGTTAAGGAAGCAGTTCAAAGAGTTAGTTGATGCTGGCTTCATCAGGCCATCAAAAGCACCCTATGGTGCACTGGTTCTATTTTAGCGCAAGCATGATGGGTTGTTGTGGCTGTGCATAGACTACCAGGCTTTGAACAAGCTGACCATCAAGAACAAGTACCCCATCCCACTCATTGTGGACTTGTTCGATCAACTTGGGAGCGTAAGGTGGTTCACCAAGCTGGATTTGAGGTCAGGCTACTATCAAGTCAGGATCGCAGAGGGAGATGAGCCAAAGATAGCATGTGTCATTCGGTATGGTTTGTATGAGTTCTTGGTGATGCCTTTCAGACTCCCGAATGCACCAGTAACATTCTGCACCCTTATGAATAAGGTACTTCAGTCATTCCTTGATCGATTTGTTGTGGTTTATTTGGATGACATTATGATCTACAGCCAAACTTTGGGAGAGCATGTAGACCACTTGAGACAGGTGTTAGAGGTGTTACGGGTGCACAAGCTGTTTTTCAAGAGGGAGAAGTGCTCATTCGCCCAGCAGGAGATCCCGTTCCTTGGCCACATAGTGGGAGGTGGCAGGATATGCATGGATGAAGGCAAGATACACGCCATCCTGGAGTGGCAACTGCCAGCCAAGGTCACTGAGTTGAGATCATTCCTTGGGCTAGTCAACTACTACAGGTGCTTCATCAAAGGTCACTCAGCAATAGCCACGCCATTGACTGACTTGCTCAAGAAAGGGAAAGCATGGGAGTGGAGCGCAAGGTGCCAGGAAGCCTTTGACAGGTTGAAGCGAGCTGTGATCGAGGAGCCAGTCTGGGCCTTGCCAGACCATGCCAAGCCATATGAGGTGCATACGGATGCATCAGACTTTGCCATAGAGGGTGTGTTGATGCAGGAGGGACGTCCAATCGCGTTCAAGAGCAGGAAACTGAACGAGACTGAATGCAAGTACATGGTCCAAGAGAAGGAGATGACTGCAGTGGTGCACTACTTGCGCACTTGGCACCATTACCTGTTGGGGTCAAGGTTCATGGTTAGGACGGACAATGTGGCGACCAGCTACTTCTAGACGCAGAAGAAGCTATCCCCCAAGCAGATGAGATGGCAAGATTTTCTTGCAAAATTTGATTTCCAGATGGAGTACAAGCCGAGGTGGGAGAACCTAGTGGCAGATGCCCTGAGTAGGAAGGCTAACCTTGCTGCCATTAGCCAACCAGAGGGGTCACTGGTGCCACACATCAAGGAGGGACTTGTGCATGATCCTACAGCCAAGGCTTTGATGGAGTACGCCCAGCAAGGTAAGACTAGGTGGTTTTGGTTGCAGGATGGCTTGCTGTACACTAGGGGAGTAGACTACTTATGCCGCAACACGGGAAGCTCCGCAAGGAAGTTTTGCAAGAATGCCATGATTGAAGGTAGGCTGGACACCTCGGAGTGAGTCGTACCTTAACGTTAATCGAGGATCGGTACTACTGGCCACACATGAGGGACGATGTGGAAGCCTATGTGAAGACTTGTCTTGTGTGCCAACAGGACAAGCTGGAGCTCAAGAAACCAGACGGTCTCTTGGAGCCATTGCCAGTGCTAGAGCGACCATGGGAGAGTGTTTCTCTGGACTTTATAGTCGGTCTACCCAAAGCAGAAGGGTTTGGAAGCATCATGGTAGTGGTGGATAGGTTTTCCAAGTATGGAATCTTCATTCCAGCAACTAAGGAGTGCCCAGCCGAGGAGGCAGCTCGATTGTTCCTGAAGAACATGGTTAAGTACTGGGGAGTGCCGAGGACCATTCTTAGTGATCAGGACGGGCGTTTCACGGGCAGGTTCTGGACTGAGTTGTTCAAGCTGTTGGGGTCAGACTTGAACTTTTCCACCAGCATGCATCCGCAGACCGATGGGCAGACAGAATTAGTGAATGGACTATTTGAGGTCTACCTCAGGCACTATGTGAGTGCCACACAAAGGGACTGGCCAAAGCTGCTAGATATTGTGCAGTTTTCCTACAACTTGCAAAGGAGCGAGGCAACGAACCAGAGCCCATTTGAGGTTGTGACAGGGCAACAACCACTAACACCTGGTTTGATTGCTGCAGGTTATACAGGGTCGAATCCAGCAGCATACAAGTTTGCCAAGGCATGGCACGAGCAAACTGACTTGGCTAGAGTTTGTCTACACAAGGCAGCCAAGATGTCGAAGAAGTGGGCAGACCAGAATAGGCAGGACGTGCAGTTCCAGGTTGGAGACTTGGTATTGGTGAAGCTGCATCCCATTGTGCACCATAGGGGGCTACACAAAGGCCTAGTCCAAAGGTATGAGGGACCTTTCTGAGTAGTCAAGAGGGTAGGCAAGGTTGCCTACAAGCTGGATTTGCCACCTAAGCTGAGGGTACACCCGATGTTCCATGTGAGCATGCTCTAGCCGTTCCATGAGGATGAGGGAGATCCAGGATGGGTAGAGTCAAAGCGTGTGCCATTGGGAGCAAGGGCCTCATATGAGAAGGAGTTCCACAGCATCATAGCTGACCGGAATGTGAGATAGAAGAACTATCAGCCAAGACAAGAGTACTTACTGCACTAGAAGGGACTTCCAGATAGTGAGGTGAGCTGGGAACCAGCAGATGACTTATGGCAGTTCAGGGACCAAATCAAGCAATACCATGCAGAAGACACAATGAGGGTGTTGCACAATCAGGTGAGGGAGAATGTCATGCCCTAGGTGGGCACGCCAGGCACATCAGGCACACCAGCAAGTGAGCCAGAGTTTGAGGCTCGCAGACTAGGCGTGCTGGCGGGTATCTGCGTGCAAAGCCTAGCAAACGAGTTCAGAATGCCTGCTTAACTTGCAGGCCAGCCCGTGAGACCAAGGGTTGGCATACAAGCTACCCGCACCACATCCAGAAGGGCCCAAGGTGCTGGACACGCAAGGGAAGCTTCTAGAAGTAGGCAGGATCAGCAGCAGCATCCTGGCAGATTTGGTTGACCCTAAAAATCAAGAGTTAGCATCCTGATTGATTGTAATTTGTATAATCCCATGATTTTAGCCTTTATTCTAGGGATATTGCCATTAAGTGTAAGCTGGAGCCTCAACTATAAATAGAGGGCTACTCCTCCCTCAATTGTACACAATCAAACACTTTCATTTCAGTGAATACAAGAGCATTTCCAGAATTCTACCTTCTTATCCTGTTTCTCTTTAACTTGCGTAATCAGCCCTTCCCATTGTTCTAGTGCACGTACACTTGTGTTTTAGGCTGACTTATTCATAAAGGAGGAGATTCCAAGCCTAAGGCTGCATGGATTTTGAGTCTAAGGTCGAAGCCCGTGACACAAGTACCAGTACCCATCACACATTATGTGCGCACACCCCCCGACCCCCCAATCGTCGGAACCCCCAATGCCGTCGGATACGCTCTCCGGTGATGCTCTGGTGATGGTGCCCCGGGCGAAAAAAATGCGACACCAGCACATGCCCGAGCCCAGCATGTGCACCGTGGCTCAAAATCTTAGGCTGGGAATGAACTCCATTTGCTTAGACATGGAATGAGCTCCGTATGCCTAAGCCAACCCATGAAACGAGCGTGCGGGCGCTCAGCCGGTCGAAAAGGTAGAATGCACAAGTTGGGGATCGGCCCAATCCCTCCTACGTGCTGTCGATCCTACTGTCCCAACCCTCAGTCCGATCTGATATTAGACTGGGAATGAACTCCGTATGCATAAGTCAACCCACAAAATGATCGTGCAGGCGCTGAGCTGGCCGAAGAGGCATAATGCGCAAGTCGGGGATTGGCCCGATCCCCCTCTGCGTGCTGTCAGTCCTACTGCCACAACCCTCGGTCTGGATGGGGCTTAGATATGGAATGAACTCCCTATGCCTAAGCCAACCCATGAAACGGGCGTGTGGGCGCTCAGTCGGCCGGAAAGGCAGAATGCGCAAGCCGGGGATCGGATCGGTCCCCCTTACGTGCTACCGATCCTACTGCTGCAACCCTCGATCCAGTCTGATCTTAGGCTGGGGATGAAATTTGTATGGTTAGACTGGGGATTAACTCTGTATCCCTATGTCAACCCATTAGACGAACGTGCGGGCACTCAGCCGACTAGAGAGGCAGGATACGCAAGCCGGGGATCGAACGGGTGGTTGGTGGGTTCAAGCATATCTTCATATTTTTACCTTGCCAATGCCATTTTTATGGCTTGTAATTCATACAACCCCTAAGCCTTCATGTGAAGTTTCGTGGCAAGACGACCCGTTTTCTATTTTTCATGATTTTTGCATTTTACCTTGCCAATGCCATTTTTATGGCTTGTAATTCATACAATGGTCCCCTAAGCCTTCATGTGAAGTTTCGTGGCAAGACGACCCGTTTTCTATTTTTCATGATTTTTGAAACTTTTTACGGTTCGGGATTTTTTTAAATTTTTTTAGAATGATTTTTGTCCCCAAATTTGGAAGAGGTGATCCTTGTATTTTTTTTGGCATGCACAAAAAAATTCAGCTAAAAACTCGAAGTGGAGAAGATTTTGTGATCGTTTGAAAAAAGTGTCCCCGTTTCAGACACTTTAATGGCTACTGGCAGCAAACCTATAAAATCTCAAATGCTCTTTAAGAGGGTGTGAGTTCTCAAGGATTGATGAGGGATAGGGGGCCAATATAAGGGCAAAGTACCAGCACCCATCGCACATCATGTGCGCACACCCCCCAGCCCCCCAATCGTCGGAACCCCCAATCCGCCGGTTAGGCTCTACGGCGATGCTCCGGTGATAGTGCCCCGGGTGAAAAAAATGCGGCACCAGCACATGTCCAAGCCCAGCTTGTGCACCATGGCTCAAAATCTTAGACTGGGAATGAACTCCATATGCCTAAACCAACCCACGGAATGAGCGTGTGGGCGCTCAGCCGGTTAGAGAGGCAGAATGCGCAAGTTGGGGATCAGCCCGTTCCCTCCTGCGTGCTGTTGATCTTGCTATCGCAACCCTCAGTCCGATCTGATCTTACACTAGAAATGAACTCCGTATGCATAAGTCAACCCATGAAATGAGCGTGTGGGCACTGAGCCTACCGAAAAGGCATAATGCACAAGCCAAAGATCGGTCTGATCCCCTTCTATGTGCTGTCGGTCCCGCTGCCACAATCCTCGGTCCGACTGGGGCTTAGACATGGAATGAACTCCCTATGCCTAAGCCAACCCATGAAACGGGAGTATGGGTGCTTAGCCGACCGGATAGGCAAAATGCGCAAGTTGAGGATCGACCTGGTCCCCCCTACGTGCTATCGATCATGCTGTCGCAACCCTCGGTCCGGTCTGATCTTAGACTGGGAATGAACTCCGTATGCTTAGACTGTGGTTGAGCTTTGTATGCCAAAGTTAACCCATGAAACGAGCGTGCAAGTGCTCAGCCAGGCAGAGAGGCATAATGTGCAAGTCGAGGATTAGCCAGATCCCTATCTACGTGCTGCCGATCTCGCTGCCGGTCCTGTTGGCACAACCCTCAGTCCGACTGGGGCTTAGACATGGAATGAACTCTGTATGCCTAAGCCAACCCACGAAACGAGCGTACGGACACTCAGCCAGCCAGAGAGGCAAAATGCGTAAGCCGGGGATTAGCCTGGTCCCCCTTACGTGCTGTCGATCCTGCTGCTGGTCATGCTGTCGCAACCCTCGGTCCAGTCTAATCTTAGACTGGGAATGAACTCCATAAGCTTAGACATGGAATGAACTCCGTATGCCTAAGCCAACCCACGAAACGAGTGTGCGGGTACTCAACCGATCGGAGAGGCAGAATGCATAAGCTGAGGATTGGCACGGTCCCTCCTGCGTGCTGTCGATCCTACTATCCCAACCTTCGGTCCGATCTGATCTTAAACTGGGAATGAACTCTGTATCCCTAAGTCAACCCACGAAATGAGGGTACGAGCACTGAACCGGCCAGAGAGGCATAATGCGCAAGTCGGGGATAGGCTCCGTCCCCCTCTCCGTGCTATCGGTCCCGCTACCACAACCCTCAGTTCGACTGGGGCTTAGACAGGGAATAAACTCCCTATGCCTAAGCCAAACCCATGAAATGGGTGTGTGGGTACTCAGTCGGCCGGAGAAGCAGAATGCGCAAGTCGGGGATTGGCCCGATCCTCCCTGCATGCTACCGATTCTACTACTGTAACCCTCGGTCCGGTCCGACCCTAGACTGGGAATGAACTTCATATGCTTAGACTAGGGATGAACTCCGTATGCCTAAGTCAACCCATGAAACGAGTGTGCGGGCGCTCAACCGACCAGAGAGGTAGGATGAGCAAGCCGGGGATCGAATAGGTGGTAGGTGGGTTCAAGCACATCTTCATATTTTTGCCATGCCAATGCCATTTTTATGGCTTGTAAATTCATACAGTGGTCCCTGAAGCCTTCATGTGAAGTTTCCTGGCAAGACGACCCATTTTCTATTTTTCACAATTTTTGAAACTTTTTGCGGTTTGGGATTTTTAAAAATTTTTTTAGAAAGAGTTTTGTCCCCAAATTTGGTAGAGGTGATCCTTGTATTTTTTTTGGCATACACAAAAAAATTCAGCTAAAACTCAAAGTGGAGAAGATTTTGTAACCGTTTGAAAAAAGTGTCCCCATTTAAGACACTTTAATGGCTACTGGCAGCAAACCTATAAAATCTCAAATGCTCTTTAAGGGGGTGTGAGTTTTCAAGGTTTGATGGGGGATAGGGGGCCAATATAAGGGCCAAGTACCAGCACCCATCGCACATCATGTGCGCACACCCCCCGGCCCCCCCAATCGTCGGAACCCCCAATGCCACCGGTTAGGCTCTTCGGTGATATTGCCCCAGGCGAAAAAAATATGGCACCAGCACATGCCCTAGCCCATCATGTGCACCGTGGCTCAAAATCTTAGACTGGGAATGAACTCCGTATGCTTAGACATGGAATGAACTCCGTATGCCTAAGCCAACCCACGAAACGAGCGTGCGGGCGCCCAGCCGATTGGAGAGACAGAATGTGCAAGCTGGGGATCGACCCAGTCCCCCCTATGTGTTGTCAATTCTGCTGCCACAACCTTCGGTCCGGTCCGATCTTAGACTGGGAATGAACTCTGTATGCCTAAGTCAACCCACGAAACGAGCGTGCAGGTGCTGAGACGACCGGAAAGGCATAATGCGCAAGCCAGGGATCGGCCTGGTCCTCCTCTTCATGCTGCCTGTCCTGCTGCCACAACCCTCAGTCCGGTTGGGGCTTAGACATGGAATGAACTCCCTATGCCTAAGCCAACTCATGAAACGGGCGTGCGGGCGCTCAGTCGGCCGGAGAGGCAGAATTCGCAGGCTAGGGATTGGCCCAGTCCCTCCTGTGTGCTGCCGATCCTGCTGTCGCAACCCTCGGTCCAATCCGATCTTAGACGAGGAATGAACTCTGTATGCTTAGACTGGGGATAACTCCGTATGCCTAAGTCAACCCACGAAACGAGCATGCGGGCGCTCAGTCGACCAGAGAGGCAAGATGCACAAGCTGGGGATCGAACAGGTGGTAGGTGGGTTCAAGCACATCTTCATATTTCTGCCATGCCAATGCCATTTTTATGGTGTGCAAATTCATACAATGGTCCCCTAAGCCTTCATGTGAAGTTTCGTGGCAAGACAACCCGCTTTCTATTTTTCACGATTTTTGAAACTTTTTACGATTTGGGATTTTTTAAAATTTTTTTAGAAAGAGTTTTATCCCAAAATTTTTAGAGGTGATCCTTGTATTTTTGTTGGCATGCACAAAAACATTCAGCTAAAAACTCAAAGTGGAGAAGATTTTATAACCGTTTGAAAAAAGTGTCCCCATTACAGACACTTTAATGGCTACTGGCAACAAACCTATAAAATCTCAAATGCTCTTTAAGGGGGTGTGAGTTTTTGAGGTTTGATGAGGGATAGGGGGCCAATATAAGGGCCAAGTACCAGCACCCATCGCACATCATGTGTGCACACCCCCCGGCCCCCCCAATCGCCGAAACCCCCAATGCCGCTGGTTAGGCTCTCCGAGATGCTTTGATGATGCTCTGGCGATTGTGCCCCGGGTGAAAAAAATGCGACCCCAGCACATGCCCGAGCCCAGCATGTGCACCGTGGCTCAAAATCTTAGACTAGGAATGAACTCTGTATGCTTAGACATGGAATGAACTCCGTATAACTAAGCCAACCCACGGACCGAGCGTGCGGGTGCTCAGCCGACCGGAGAGGTAGAATGCACAAGCCAGAGAATGTTTCGGTCCCCCCTACGTACTGTCGATCCTGCTGCCGCAACCCTCGGTCTGGTCTGATCTTACACTGGGAATGAACTCCGTATGCATAAATCAACCCACGAAATGAGTGTGCGGGTGCTGAGTCGGCCGAAGAGGCATAATGCGTAAGGCGGGGATCGACCTGGTCCCCCTCTGCGTGCTGTCGGTCCCATTGCCACAACCCTCGATCCGACTGGGGCTTAGACATGAAATGAACTCCATATGCCTAAGCCAACCCACGAAATGGGCATGCGGGTGCTCCGTCGGCCGGAGAGGCAGAATGTGTAACCTGGGGATCGGCTCGGTCCCCCCTGTGTGCTACTTATCCTGTTGTCACAACCCTCGATCCGGTCTGATCTTAGATTGGGAATGAACTTTGTATGATTAGACTAGGGATGAACTCTGTATGCCTAAGTCAACCCACGAAACAAGCGTGCAGGTGCTCAACCGGTCGGAGAGGATAATGCGCAAGTCGAGGATCAGCCAGGTCCCCCTCTGTGTGCTGCCGATCCTACTACCACAACCCTCAGTCTGGCTGGGGCTTAGACATGGAATGAACTCCGTATGCCTAAGCCAACCCACAAAACGAGCGCACGGGCACTCAACCGCCCGGAGAGGCAAAATGCGCAAGCCGGGGATCGACCCGATCCCCCCTACGTGCTGTCGATCCTGCTGCTGGTCCTGCTGTCGCAACCCTCAGTCCGGTCTGATTTTAGACTGGGAATGAACTCTGTATGCTTAGACATGGAATGAACTCCGTATGCCTAATCCAACCCATGAAACGAGCGTGCGGGTGCTCAGCCGGCTAGAGAGGTAGAATAAGCAAGCCGGGGATCGACCCGGTCCCCCCCTACGTGCTATCGATCCTGCAATCGTAACCCTCAGTACAGTCTAATCTTAGACTGGGAATGAACTTCGTATGCATAGGTCAACCCACGAAACGAGCGTGCAGGCGTTGAGCCAACCGAAGAGGCATAATGCGCAAGTCGAGGATCAGCCCGATCCCCCTCAGTGTGCTGCTGGTCCCGTTGCCACAACCCTCAGTCTGGCTGGGGCTTAGACATGGAATGAACTCCCTATGCCTAAGCCAACCCATGAAACGGGCGTGTGGGCGCTCAGTCGATCGGGGAGGCAGAATGCGTAAGCCGGGGATCGACCCGGTCCCCCTTGCATGCTGTCGATCCTACAGTCGCAACCCTCGATCTGGCCCGATCTTAGACTGGGAATGAACTCCATATGCTTAGACTGGGGATGAACTCCATATGCCTAAGTCAACCCACGAAACGAGCGTGCGGGCGCTCAACCGACCAGAGAGGCAGGACGCGCAAGCCGAAGATCGAACGGGTAGTAGGTGGGTTCAAGCACATCTTCAAGTTCTGCCATGCCAATGCCATTTTTATGGCTTGTAAATTCATACAATGGTCCCCTAAGCCTTCATTTCAAGTTTCGTGGCAACACGACCCATTTTCTATTTTTCATGATTTTTGAAACTTTTTGCGGTTCAGGATTTTTTAAAATTTTTTTAGAAAGTGTTTTGTCCCCAAATTTGGTAGAGGTGATCCATGTATTTTTTTTGGCGTGCAAAAAAAAATTCAGGTAAAAACTCGAAGTGGAGAAGATTTTGTGATCGTTTGAAAAAAGTGTCCCCATTTTAGACACTTTAATGGCTACTGCCAGCAAATCTATAAAATCTCAAATGCTCTTTAAGGGGATGTGAGTTCTTGAGGTTTGATGAGGGATAGGGGGCCAATATAATGGTCAAGTACCAGCACCCATCACACATCATGTGCGCACACCCCCCAGCCCCCCAATCATTGGAACCCACAATGCCGCCGGTTAGGCTCTCCGACGATGCTCCGACAATGGTGCCCCGGGTGAAAAAAATGCGTTACCAGCACATGTCCGAGCCCAGCATGTGCACTGTGGCTCAAAATCTTAGACTAGGAATGAACTCCGTATGCCTATGCCAACCCACAAAACGAGCATGCGGGTGCTCAGCCTGCTGGAGAGGCAGAATGCGCAAGCCGGGGATCGGCTAGATCCCCCCCAACGTGCTGTTGATCCTACTATTGCAACGCTCAGTCCAGTCTGATCTTAGATTGAGAATGAACTCCGTATGCATAAGTCAACCCACGAAATGAGCGTGCGGGCGTTGAGCCGGCCGAAGAGGCATAATGCGCAAGCCGAGTATCGGCCCGGTCCCCCTCTGTAGGCTGCCGATCCCACTGCCACAACCCTTGGTCCAGCTGGGGCTTAGACATGGAATGAACTCCCTATCCCTAAGCCAACCCACGAAATGGGCGTGCAGGCGCTCAGTCGGCCAGAAAGGCAGAATGCGCAGGCCGGGTATCGGCCCGATCCCCCCTGCATGCTGTCAATCCTGCTATCGTAACCCTCGATCCGGTCTGATTTAGATTGGGAATGAGCTCCGTATGCTTATATTGGGGATGAACTCTGTATACCTAACTCAACCCATGAAATGAGCGTGCTGGCGTTCAGTCGGCCCGAGAGGCATAATGCGCAAGCCGGGGATCAGCCCGATCCCTCTCTGCGTGCTGTCAATCCCGTTGCCGTCCCACTGCCATAACCCTTGATCTGGCTGGGGCTTAGACATGGAATGAACTCCGTATGGCTAAGCCAACCCATGAAACCAGCGTGTGGGTGCTCAACCGATCGGAGAGGCAGGATGTGCAAGCTGGGGATCGGCTCGGTCCCCCTTACGTGCTGTCGATCCTGCTACTGCAACCCTCGATTCGGTCTCATCTTAGACTGGGAATGAACTCCGTATGCTTAGACATGGAATGAGCTCCGTATGCCTAAGCCAACCCATGAAACGAGCGTGCGAGTGCTCAGCTGACCGGAGAGGCAAAATGCACAAGTCGAGGATCGGCCCGATCCCTCACGTCTGCTGTCGATCTTGCTACTGCAACCCTCGTTTTGATCTAATCTTAGATTGGGAATGAACTCCGTATGCCTAAGTCAACTAACGAAATGAGCGTGCGGGTGCTGAGCCAGCCGGAGAGGCATAATGCGCAAGTCAGGGATCAGCCCAGTCCCCCTCGACATGCTGCCAGTCCCGCTGCCACAGCCCTCGGTCCAGCTGGGGCTTAGACATGGAATGAACTCCCTATGCCTAAGCAAACTCACAAAACAGACGTGCAGGCACTCAGCCGGCCAGAAGGTAGATTGCACAAGTCGGGGATCGACCCAGTCCCCCCTGTATGCTGTCGATCCTACCGCCACAACCCTCGGTCCGGTTTGATCTTAGACTGGAAATGAACTCCGTATGCTTAGATTGGAGATGAACTCCATATGCCTAAGTCAACCCACGAAACGAGCGTGCGGGCGTTCAGCCGACGAGAGAGGTAGGATGCACAAGTCGGGGATCGAACGGGTGGTAGGTGGGTTCAAGCACATTTTCATATTTTTGCAATGCCAATTCCATTTTTATGGCTTGTAAATTCATACAATGGTCCCCTAAGCCTTCATGTGAAGTTTCGGGGTAAGACGACCCGTTTTGTATTTTTCATTATTTTTGAAACATTTTACAGTTCGAGATTTTTTTAAATTTTTTTAGAAAGAGTTTTGTCCCCAAATTTGGTAGAGGTGATCCTTGTATTTTTTTTGGCATTCAAAAAAAAATTCAACTAAAAACTCGAAGTTGAGAAGATTTTGTGGCCATTTGAAAAAAGTGTCCCCATTTCAGACACTTTAATGGCTACTGGTAACAAACCTATAAAATCTCAAATGCTCTTTAAGGGGGTGTGAGTTCTCGAGGTTTGATGACGGATAGGGGCCAATATAAGGGCCAAGTACCAGCACCCATCACACATCATGTGCGCACACCCCCTGGCCCCCCCAATCGTTGGAACCCCCAATGCCGTCGATTAGGCTCTCTGACGATGCTCTGGCGATGGTGCCCCGAGCGAAAAAAATACGGTGCCAGCACATGCCCAAGCCCAGCATGTGCATCATGGCTCAAACTCTTAGACTGGGAATGAACTTCGTATGCTTAGACATGGAATGAACTCCGTATGCCTAAGTCAACCCATGAAACGAGCGTTCGGGCGTTGAGTAGGCCAGAGAAGCATAATATGCAAACCGGGGATTGGCCTGGTCCCCCTCTGCATGCTGTCGGTCCCGCTGCCATAACCCTCAATCCGGTTGGGGCTTAGACATGGAATGAACTCCCTATGCCTAAGCCAACCCACGAAACAGGAGTACGGGCACTCAGCCGACCGAAGAGGCAGAATGCACAAGCCAGGGATCGGCCCGGTCCCCCCTGCATGCTGCCAATCCTGCTGCTGGTCCTGCTATCGCAACCCTCAATCTGATCCAATCTTAGATTGGAAATGAACTCCGTATGCTTAGACATGGAATGAACTCTGTATGCCTAAGCCAACCCACGAAATGAGCATGCGGTCACTCAGTCGGTCGGAGAGGTAGAATGCGCATGGCCGGTCCCCCTGCGTACTGTCGATCCTGCTGCCGCAACCCTCAGTTCGATCCGATCTTAGACTGGGAATAAACTCTGTATGCCTAAGTTAACCCATGAAACGAGGATGCAAGTGCTGAGCTAATCGGAGAGGCATAATGCGTAAGCCGAGGATCGGCCCGATCTTTCTCTGCGTGCTGCCGGTCCCGCTACCACAACCCTCGATCTGGCTGGGGTTAGACATGGAATGAACTCCCTATGCCTAAGCCAACCCACGAAATGGTCGTGCGGGCGTTTAGCCGACCAGGGAGGCAGAATGCGTAAGCCGAGGATCGGCTCGATCCCCCCTGCGTGCTACTGATCCTGCTGCCGCAACCCTCGGTCCAATCCGATCTTAGACTGGGAATGAACTCCATATGCTTAGACTAAGGATGAACTCCGTATGCCTAAGTCAACCCATGAAATGAGTGTGCGGACGCTCAGCCGACCAGAGAGGCAAGATGCGCAAGCCGGGGATCGAACGGGTGGTAGGTGGGTTCAAGCACATCTTCACATTTTTGCCTATGCCATTTTTATGCCTTGTAAATTCCTACAATGGACCCCTAAGCCTTCATGTGAAGTTTCGTGGCAAGACGACCCGTTTTCTATTTTTAACGATTTTGGAAACTTTTTGCGGTTCAGGATTTTTTAAAATTTTTTTAGAAAAAGTTTTGTCCCTAAATTTGGTAGAGGTGATCCTTGTATTTTTGTTGGCATGCAGAAAAATATTCAACTAAAAACTCAGAGTGGAGAAGATTTTGTGACCGTTTGAAAAAAATGTCCCCATTTCAGGCTCTTTAATGGCTTCTGGCAGCAAACCTATAAAATCTCAAATGCTCTTTAAGGGGGTGTGAGTTCTCGAGGTTTGATGAGGGATAGGGGGCCAATATAAGGGCCAAGTACCAGCACCCATCGCACATCATGTGCGCACACCCCCGACCCCCCAATCGTCAGAACCCCCAAAGCCGCTGGTTAGGCTCTCCGATGATGCTCCAGTGATGGTGCCCCGGGCGAAAAAAATACGGTACCAGAACATGCCTGAGCCCAATAAGTGCATCGTGGCTCAAACTCTTAGGCTGGGAATGAACTTTGTTTGCTTAGACATGGAATGAACTTCGTATGCCTAAGCCAACACACGAAATGAGCGTGCGGGCGCTTAGCCGATCGAAAAGGCAGAATGCGCAAGACAAGGATCGACCCGATCCCCCTCTACATGCTGTTGGTCCCGCTACCACAACCCTCAGTTCGGCTGGGGCTTAGACATGGAATGAACTCCCTATGCCTAAGCCAACCCACGAACGGGCATGTGGGTGCTCAACCGGTCGGAGAGGTAGAATGTGCATGCGGGGGATCGACCTAGTCCCCCCTACGTGCTACTGATGCTGCTACCGCAACCCTCGATCCGGTCTGATCTTAGAATTGGAATGAACTCCATATGCTTAGACTGGAGACGAACTCCGTATGCCTAAGTCAACCCACGAAACGAGCGTGCGGGCGCTCAGCCGGTCGGAGAGGTAGAATGCGCAAGCCGAGGATCGCCCCGGTCCCCCTTGCGTGCTGTGGATCCTGCTGCTGGTCCTGGTGTCATAACGTCTAGATCCGAGGATCTATCACTAGACATTGACTTTTAGGGAGTCGCCATCAATCTTTTTTATCTAGGTGCGATTGGCCACCTTAAGAATCTGTCCTTTCAGGGAACACCTAAGTTTAAGGGTCCCTAAAAGAATAGGTTCGAGTCTACAAACCAGAACAGGGTTTGGGAGTTCGATTACATGTGAGGAAGGTTATAGCAACCCCACAACGCCCATCAAAAAATGGTACCAGCTTAAATTTGTGTTATCCAATGAGCCTTAAAATTTTACCAAGTAATTAGTTGTTGGAAATTATTCTCAATTGACTCTAATACTTTTAGCAGAAAATTGAGAAAATTCCCTCACCTTAAGAGTATGCAAGAAAAACTATTGTTTCACGTGCAGAGGCTCCGTCGTCGGATTAATTAAGGAAAAATCAAAATCAAAATCAAAATCAAAATGGAAAGGAAGGAAATGATGATTGTTCTTGTGTAGGGAAAATTGATACTTTCAACTTTTCCCCAAAAATTATTTTTTTGAAATTTATTTTTAAGGAAAATTGATACTTTCAACTTTTCCCTAAAAATATTTTTTGGAAATTTATTTTTAAGGAAAATTGATACTTTCAACTTTTCCTCAAAAATATTTTTTTTTGGAACTTTGATTTCCAAGGAAAATTGATACTTTCAACTTTTCCTCAAAAACCCTTTTTTTGAAAATTTAGTTTTAAGGAAAATTGATACTTTCAACTTTTCCTCAAAAACCCTTTTTTTTAAAATTTATTTTTTAAGGAAAATTGATACTTCTAACTTTTCCCTAAAAATTTTTTTTTGTTGGAAATTTTGATTTTTATTTAAAGAAAATAGAATACATAAAAAAATAAAGAAAAATAAAAAATAAAGAAAAGTAAAACAAAAATAAAAATAAAATAAAGATAAAAAGAATATTAAATTAACCTAATCCAGTAAATAAAAAATAAAAAAACAAATAAACAAATAAATGAAAATAAAAAAAAAAATTCAAAAAAAACCTGGAGCGGCTTGGATCGCGGCTCGGCTCGGCTCAAGGAAGAGAAAACGGCTCGGGGGAGCGGCTTGGGAAGCTCGGCTCGGCTCGGAGTGGGGCGGCACGCGCGGGTCAGGAAGCGGGTCGATGCTCGGGTCGGGTCGGGTTCGGCAAAACACGTGGATCCTCTGGTTACTTAAAGCCAAAACGACGTCGTTTTGAGAGAGTATAAAAGGCAATTCCCTCTGTTTTTCGGCAGAAACCTTCTCCCCTCTCTCTCTCTTCTTCCCTTTTTCTCTCCCTTCTCTCTAAAAGCTGAAGAACTCCGATGGGATTTTCATCGGATTCTAGAAAATGTCACCGGAAGTTCGCCAGAAGTTGCCGAAAGATCACCGGTTCCTGGGATTATTCACCGGAAACTGGGCAGGTCGTCGAAAACTTCAAATTTGGCCGGAATTTTTGCCAAAAAATTCAACCCCTGCCGAAAAATTCATCGGAATCTGGAAATTTCCCAGAAATTTCCAGAAAAATTTTCACCAAAAAAATTTCTAAAAAATTATTTCTGATCCCTACTGCTATTCTAACATTTCTCAACCTTCTTTAACCTTCGAAAACTCTTCTATACACCTTTTTCTCTCAAAATCAATAGCTTTGCTCACTGTTTTTTTTTCTTCATCTGTTCCAGGAGGTGCCTTTTATAAGGGTTGATCAGAAGTTCCTGATCAATCCCAATTCCTCCTTGGACGGGGATTCAATCTTTGAATCCAATTGGACTCTTCTGATTGAATTCCCCTCCATAGTGGGATTCTTCAACTTTTAATCTTAGCCCTCCAAAATAAAAATCAAAATAAAAAAAATACTAGATAATTAGGAAAGATAAATCAAAAGATATTATAGTAGACAAAATAAAAAAAATAATATCTGATAATCGGGAAAAAATCAGATAAAATTGATAGATAATTTAAAATAATAATAATAACAAATAAAATAAGATAAACCCAAAAATATATTACAAAACAAAAAAAAATAATAATATAATAATAAATATATAACTATATAAATAAAATACATATAAATCTAATCTAATAAATAAATAAATATATACATATATTAATACATAATAATAATAATAAATATAAAATACAAAAGAAAAAGAAAAAAAATAATAATACAGGATAAAATTGAATTGGGCCTTACCCATTTGAGCCAGGCCCAATTGATATGGGCCTGGACCCAATTGGGTGTCTATAGCTGCCCCTCTTTGCACATTTTTTGTGAAACAAAAATTGCGCAAAGACGTAGACACCCAATCAAGACTCAACTCAACATTGTTATTTTTTGTTGTTTTTTTTTTGTTTTTTTGTTTTTTTTTGTTTTTTTTTGTTTTTTTGTTTTTTTTTTTGTTTTTGACCAAAGCTCCTCTAAACAAAGGCACCACTACTTTGGAAAGTAAATTGCTCCTCTAAATAGAGGCACCATGACTTTGAGAAATTAAATTGCTCCTCTAAACAAAGGCACCACGACTTTGAAAAGTAAATTGCTCCTCTAAACAGAGGCACCACGACTTTGGAAAATAAATTGCTCCTCTAAACAGAGGCACCACGACTTTGGAAAATAAATTGCTCCTCCAAACAGAGGCACCACAACTTTGGAAAGTAAATTGCTCCTTGACAATCATGTCCAAAGGAGTTGAAAATTGTGTTTGAAGGAATTTCAGGAGATTATGCCCAAAGGTCTTATAAATCAACCCTGATGCCAAAAGACATCCTATTTCAAGGATTAGGAACTTACCTGACAAGTTTCTTCTCAAACTTGCAAAATATCTTCATATCTGTCTTCTCCATATAGGATGTTGGAACACCTCTGCTTCTTGAATTTGTACACTATACTTTTCTGAAAGTAGTGTATGCTATGCAAATGCATATGAATTTCAATGCATGCTATGCAAATGTTGGCCAATTAATTCCTGTTCAATGTATGGTACTCAAGTTTCTCAAGCTCTTTTCTTAGGCATCAAGCCCTTTCTATTCTTTAGAGATCTGATTACATTGCTCTTCTAAGATCGAACCAGTGTAGCTCTTAATTGTTTTCTTCCACTCATATTCTTCCTGTAACAAAAAATATCTTCCCAGATTCAATGTCCTAATCAGGAGCTGAACATCTCGATTTTGCCTTTTTCACTTTTGACTTAATCAATGTAGTGTGAAGATCTTTTTATGTTGTTATTCATTCATCAATCATTATTTCAAACTCAAAAAGTAAGAATGCATTTGCATATTTCTTTCATGGTGGGGTGCTAAGAAGAAAGGAATATGAATGGTTGGGAAACAAGTATCAAAAAAAGGCACAAAGAATGAGATAAAATGTTTTTTTATTAGCAAAATGTTAGCAAACTTTGGCCAAGAAAGAACTACAATGATAGGTATGGGGACAAAGCCCAAAATGATCAATCAGATAATCATGATAACACCTCTCAAAGTCTTTTCTGAAAACCCAACCCTCTGATGTATTTAACAACTTGGAACTCTTCCGAATTTGCTAGCCTCCATATCAGCGAACTTTTAAATTCGATGCTGTATTCTCCTTATCTAAGCCGCCTTTTCAGGTTTTCAACTTAGACAAACCCCCTATGACTCAAACCGCCCTTTTGGGGTTTTCGCCTTGAGTCTTCCTTTTTCACTTTTTCTTTTTTCATTTTTTCATTTTTTCTATTTTTTCTATTTTTTCTATTTTTTTATTTTTTCATTTTTTTCATTTTTTTCAAGCATAGTATTTCTTCACAGCATCAGAGTTTACAGGATGGGGTAAATCATTTCCATCCATCTCAGTTAGTATTAGTGCTCCACCCGAAAAAGCCCGTTTCACCACATACGACCCTTCCCAATTCGAAGTCCATTTTCCTCTACTATCATGTTGGATTGAGAGAATTCTTTTCAAGACCAACTCTCCTTCCCGAAAACAACGAGGTCGAATCTTTTTATCATAAGCCCTCATCATTCTCCTTTGATATAGCTAACCATGGTACAGTGCATTCAATCTCTTCTCTTCTATGAAATTTAACTGCTCATAACGTTCTCGAATCCATTCAGCTTCTTCCAACTTGACTTATTTTAAGATTCTCAAAGAGGGGATCTTTACTTCCACTAGTAGTACAGCTTCCATCCCATAAACCAAAAAGAATGGGGTTGCCCTAGTAGAGGTGCGAACTGACGTTCGATATGCATGCAATGCGAATGGTAACTTCTCATGCCAATCTTTGTAAGTCTTGGTCATCTTCTCCAAAATCCTCTTTATGTTCTTATTGGCTGCCTCAACTGCCCCATTCATTTTCGAGCGGTATGGTACGGAGTTATGATGTTTGATCTTGTATTGATCACATATTTCTTGCATCATCTTACTATTTAAATTCTTGGCATTGTCTAAAATGATTCTCTCTGGAAGTTCATATCTACAGATGATCTCTTTTTTTATGAACTTGCAAACCACGGAGTGTGTCACATTTGCATACGATGCTGCCTCTACCCATTTTGTGAAGTAATCTATCATCACAAAAATGAATCTGTGCCTGTTAGAAGCCTTTGGGGTGATCGAACCAATGACATCCATGCCCCATATTGAAAATGGCCATGGTGGTGCCATAACATGTAAAGCAGATGGTGGAGTATGAATCTTATCAGCATATATCTAGCATTTATGACATTTACGAGCATAATCAATGCAATCATTCTCCATCGTCAACCAGTAATAACCCGCTCTCATGATCTGTCTTGCCATCATATGTCCACTAGTATGTGCCCCACATATTCCATCATGCACCTCTTTAATGATTTTCTTCGCTTCGGTCTCATTTACGCACCTCAACAACACTTGATCCTTGCTTCTTTTGTACAGGACATCCCCATCCAGGAAAAAGCTCATAGCCAATCTTCGGATGACCCTTTTATCATTTTCTGTTGCTTGAACTGGATACTGCTGATCCTTGACATACTGTAAGATGTCATAATACCAAGGCTTTCCATCTTCTTCTCCCTCTACATTAGAAAAATAAGCTGGTATATCCTTAACATCTAACTTGATGGGCTAAATATCGGTATTATCATTAATTCGAATCATTACAGCCAGAGTAGCCAATGCATCAACAATCACATTCTCTTCCCGAGGTAAGTGATCAAACTGGACATCTTCAAATTGTTTCGTCAGCTCTAGAATGTACTTATGATATGGAACGAGTTTTGAATCTCTTGTCTCCCATTCTCCTTTCAACTAATATATGACTAGAGCTGAGTCTCCAAATACTTTTAATACCTTCACTCTTCTATCTATAGCAGCTTGAAAGCCCATGACACATGCCTCATATTCAGCGATGTTATTTGTGCAATTGAAATTTAACCTCGCTGTTACAGGGGAAATCAGAATTGCCCTAATTCCATGCCCCAAGGCATTAGCAGCTCCATCAAAGTACATTCTCCAACATTTTTCTACATGTTCCCCTTCCTTCAGTTGGGAAACAGTCATTAAGTCTTCGTTAGGAAATTCTAGCTTCATCGGCTCATACTCTTCAGTAGCACGATCTGTAAGAAATTCTGCTATAGTGCCCCCTTTTATTACTTTTTGGCTCACGTATATAATATCATATTCTGAGAGCATTACTTGCCATCTAGCGATTCTCCCAGACAAAGAAGGCTTCTCGAAGATATACTTAATGGGATCCAATTTCGCTATGAGCCACGTAGTATGATAGAGCATGTACTGTCTGAGTCTTTTGGCAGTCCACACTAATGCACAACACATTTTTTCCAATGAAGAATACTTGGATTCATACTCCGTGAACTTTTTACTCAGATAATAAATAGCTCTCTCCTTCCGGCTAGCCTCGTCTTGCTGCCCCAGCACACATCCCATTGAATTTTCACACATAGTTAGGTATAAAATTAAAGGTTTTCCTGGCACAGGTGGTACCAATACTGGAGGGGTTCGATAAATATTGCTTGATTTTATCAAATGCCTCTTGACATGCTTCATTCCATTTTTCAGGATTATCTTTACGTAGAAGCTTAAAGATGGGATCACATTTGTAGGTAAGCTGAGAGATGAACTGAGAAATGTAGTTCAATCTCCCCAGAAAACCTCAAACTTCTTTTAGTGTGCTGGGAGGTGACAAATTCTGGATGGCTCATATTTTATCATGATCGACTTCAATTCCTCTTTCACTGACTACGAAGCCTAGCAACTTCCCTGATTTTACCCCAAAGGTGCACTTGGCTGGGTTTAATTTTAGCTGAAATTTTTTCAACCTCTCAAATAACTTTCTGAGGTTGGTGACATGATCTTCATCCCCACAAGACTTTGCAATCATATCATCTACATACACTTCGATCTCTTTGTGCATCATGTCATGGAAGAGTGTTACCATGGCCCTTTGATATGTTGCCCCAGCATTCTTTAACCCAAAAGGCATGACTTTGTAGCAGAAAGTTCCCATCATGGTCATGAAAGTAGTCTTCTCCATATCATTTACAGCCATCTTTATCTGATTATACCTCGAGAAACCATCCATAAAGGAGAAAATCGAATGCTTAGCCGTGTTATCTACTAGTGTGTCAATATGAGGCAAAAGAAAGTTATCCTTTGGGCTAGCCTTATTCAAATCTCGATAGTCCACACACATTCGTACTTTTCCATCTTTCTTAGGAACTGGGACTATATTGGCTACCCATTCTGGATACTTAGCCACTTGCAGAAAACCTGTATCAAATTGTTTCTTCACCTCCTCTTTAATCTTTAGTAGCATTTTGGGCTTCATCCGTCTCAATTTTTGCTGAACTGGCTTACATTCTGGCTTTAGGGGTAATCTGTGCTCCACTATCTCTGTGCTCAGCCCTGGCATATCCTGATAAGACCAAGCAAATATATCTACAAATTCTTGAAGTAGGTCTGTCAATCGTTGCCTATCTTCAGATGAAAGTGAAGTGCCCATTCTGACCTCTTTCTTATTTTCTTCATCTCCCAGATTCACTAAGTCCACTACCTCTTGATGAGGCTCAATTGGCTTATTTTCTTGTTCAATCATCCTCATTAGGTCCGGAGGCATAACATATTCTTCAGAATTCTCTTCATTATCAAGTTCATCAGTATTAATTAAATTCTCAAAGCTAACCTCTTGATTGTTATCATGATTATCCTCATGTTCATTTAAAGACCTACAATTGAATGAAATGGATATGTTGGCAAGATGTGCTTGGGAAGATGGAAAATAATGAAAACACAAGAAGAAATGAATGAAAATGCATACTTCTTAATTTTATTAAAAATAATAAATGATGAATGGCCCGAACAAAAAGATCACCCCAATGCCTTGGGCAATAGCTATTGGGATGTTACAATTACATTGCATCTAAATCAAAAGTTGAAGGCATCTTAATGGCACTCCAATTATTGAGTCAAAATCTGGTGGACAAAGGCGAACCCACTCCTCTTGATTCACCCTCACTTCATCTTCAACAGCATTAATGGCTAACTGGGCAAAATCGTCTTCCACACTTTTCTTTGCATCTGGGTTCATGAATCTTCCAGGTCTGAAGGTTTCATACAAATGTGGGATAAACATCAGTCTTGCTGTCTTTCTTGATGGCTTTCTTTTGACTTCCCATTCTGCCATCTCATAGCCTAGGCGTGCCCTGTCGCTATTGTCCACTATTGTTGGAGGTTTTTTAATTCCCTACAAATTTTTGCCTAGCCCTAGTCCTGGACACCAACCTTTGTTGATGACTTGGCTCACCACTGTCTTTGAAAAAGGCTGACTTTGAAATCTTTCACCTACAGTATTGACCAATTCAAAAGATCGATGGGAGCATTCCAATGCTTCTTCGACAGCCTTTACATATGGAGTGTTAAATGGTTGGGTCACTAGCATATCTTCTTCCCTAACTACCACTACTAATTGACCTTCTGCATTGAACTTGATCTTCTGGTGCAAAGTAGAGGGCACAGCTCCTGCCATGTGAATCCATGGTCGTCCTAATAAACAGTTGTAAGACGGAAAGATGTCGATCACTTAAAATTTTACATTGAAGGTGCATGGCTCAATTTGTAAGGGCATCTCAATATCCCCTAGGACTTTTTTTCTGGTCCTATCAAAGGCTTTCACAATCATCTGACTATCCCTCATATGAGAATAATCAATGGGTAGCTTTGCCAAAGTTGACATAGGCATGACGTTGATAGCAGAGCCATTATCGATAAGGACTTTGGCTATGATATGGCTCTTGCACTTGACTATGATATGCAGAGCCTTGACATTTCTTTTTCCCTCCAAAGAAATCTCATCATCACTGAAGGAAATATGATTTGGCATAACTAGATTTCCAGCCAAGTGGTTCACATATTTGACAGACACGTTATGTGCCACATATGCCTGATTCAACACTTTTAGCAAAGCATTTCGGTGTGGCTCTGAGTTCAGCAACAGTGATAATAATGAGATTCGAGCTGGCATTTTATTTAACTATTCCACAATAGAATACTCACTGTGTTTTACCAGCTTCAAAAATTCACAAACCTCCCTTTCTGATACTGGTTTTTGCTGATCTTTTTCAAGCTCTATCTCTGGATTATTCCATCTTTCTCCTTCTTTAGCCTTCTCCCTTCTAGCCCTCTCTAGCATTTCTGGGGTGTAACATCTCCCACTTCGAGTAATGCCTCCTACACCAGTTATATTGAAAGCATCGACTTTGGAGATCTCTTCTTGTCTCTGAACTATGTCACAGCCATATCTCTAGGGTACAGCTTTATCATCTTTGTATGGGAAAAGAGTTGGGATTTAAAAAGTTACCGGCCTGGGGAGGAGTTTGTCTATGACTGATTTTGGTTTGGTCCCACACTGAATTGTCACTGGTTTGGGAAACAACTTTTTAGGCCTATCAGTCATGTATACCTCAACATTCTTTAGGTCTTCTTTTTCTTCATAGACCTCCATCTGATGTGAATCCAAGAGTTTTTGCACCTCTTGGTGAAATTGCTCACAGGTTTCAATGGAATGGCCTATTGCCCCACTATGATACTTACAACTGGTGCCAGCTATATATGTTTCATGATAGCTGTGTGGACTTACCAGTTGTATCATGTCTGCTCTTCGTAAAACATCAAACAATTGGTCGAGGGGTGTCTTAATATCTGTCACTTCTTTTTTCACATGATGCTCATGTTCTTCCCCTATAGCATTCACATTATGATTTGGCAAAAGATTGCCACTAACATTTGGTGCAGTCATCCCTCCAGTGTCAAAGCAAATCATCCCATCCTTGATCAACCGTTGCACTTTATGTTTCAGGGTAGTGCAATTTTTGGTAAAGTGACCAGCAATCCCATAATGGTAGTCACAGTGGGCGGTGGGATCATACCACTTGGGGTAAGGTGGCTTAAGGGGTTCCAATTTACTTGGAGCAATCAAGTGATTGTTGTAGAGCTCTTTGTATAATTTCGTATAGGTCATGGGAATAGGGTCAAAAATAGGTTTCTCACGAGTGGTTTGTTGCTCTCGCGAGCCACCAGTAGGGTTAGTTGGGCGATTTTATGGTCTTGAGGTAGGTTGAATGTTAGGACTGTACATGGTGTTTTGATGTCTACAAGAGGTTTGATAGGTTTGGAGGTATGGTGGTTGTGTAAATGGTTGGTATGGATGAAAGGAAGTGTTATTTACGGCGGGGTGATAGGGTAAATATTCTGATGGTGGGTAAGGTGAATAACCTCTAACTTGCTGTCTATCAAAGCTCACAGCCTGAGCTTCAGTTTTTTTTTCTTCGGGACTCTTTTGCTAGATGTTTCATTTCCTTCTAGCTTGCCATTCTTGATGGCACTCTCAATGATCTATCTCGAGATTACCATATCAGCAAATTTCTTTGTCGTATTCCCTATCATCTTTTCATAATATGGAGGTTTTAAAGTGCTGACAAATAGCACTGTAGTTTCTTTCTCGGTCAGAAGAGGTTGTACTTAAGAAGCAACATCCCTCTACCTCTGGGCATACTCTTTAAAAGACTCGTTTGCCTTTTTCTCCAGGTTCTGTAAAGATAAACGATCAGGAGCCAAATCGATGATATGTCGATATTGGTTGATAAAGTCATGTGCCATATCGCTCCAAGAGCGAATGCGAGTCCTGTCCAGCTGAACATACCATCTGGCCGTAGAGCCAGTAAGATTGTCTTGGAAAACATGCATCAATAGCTTTTCATCATGTGCATGAGCTACCATCTTCCTACAATACATGGTGATGTGGGTTTTGGGGCACTTTGTACCATCATACTTTTCAAATTTTGGTACTTTGAACTTATAAGGGATAACCACATTAGGAACTAGGCAGAGCCTAGCAGCATCAACTGACCCATAAAAGCTAAATCCTTCCACAGCCCTCAGCTTTTGCTCTAGCATGCTAATCTTGGAACTTTCTTCAGCTTCCACCCTCATCTTTTCCTTTTCTTTCTCTTTTAAATCATCTAGATCAAGAATTGGTTCTACTGCCTTTTCAGTGAAGACAGGATTTATATAGCTATTATACTGCCCCGGTTTGAAAGTCGATGGCATTCCAAGATATGTTGGATATGCAAAGTGTTGTGACGGGGCCTCTTAAGCAGACTGGGCTTGAGGTGGGCCAAAACCTAAAGGGTACAAAGGGTCAGCCACTTCTTGTAAATGGGGAACTTGTTGGCTTGTATTTCCTTCAACTTCTTTCCCCTTATTCATGTTATTTAGAGCTTCCAGAATATTGCTTAGCTCACTTTCAATCTTCTCTTGTGCTTTTTCTAGCTTTTCAAATCTATGGGAACTTTCCTCCTCTATTTGCCTTGCTCTGGATCTTGTGTTGTATGGATGAGTAGGGTTCTCGCTAGATGGAGCTATCCTTGGAACCTTGAGTACCATACCTCAGAATTAGTAAATTTGCATGATTATCACATGGTTAAAGTGCAATGAATGAGAATGCAATGAATGAAAAATGCATGTATGCAGAGAACATTTGCCTTAAAACGGTATTCAACTAAAAAATTTCATTTATTCCAAAAAAACCTTGATCTACATTGAGTTTATCATCCTAGAATTATAGCCATAAAATTGTTTGATCTATTCATACTAGGCCTTGGCTTCTTCTATGAAGTTCAAGAGACGCTGTCCATGTTCTCCTACTGGGGCCACCACTTGTCTTAATGCCTCTACCTCTTTCACCATCTCTCTTGCCTTACATACCCCTTTATGGATTTGGGTTGTTAAGTGCTCAATGTATTTCTGCCTTCCTAAGTTCTCTCTTTTACCACACCAGACTTGGTATGATAATTCTCTATGTTCTCTAACCAATGCAGTGATGTGGTCTCCTTGTTCTTCCAACCTTTGACTTAGCCCGCTCAAATAACTATTTAGCATGTTAAGTTCTGCCTGGGCTTCGGTACTTTCTTCTTCCAATTCGGCATACTCTTGTTTCAGTCTTGTATTTTCCTCAGCCAGCTCGACAATGGTTATTTCTTTGGCCCTTTCTCTCACACATAGCCTCTTATGCTCTTGGTGTAACTTTGCTAGATCTTCAGTAGCTGAATCACGTTCTCTAGCAATCTTATGAACTTTAACTTCATAATTTTCAGCTCTACCTTTCCACTGGGCTTTTTCTTCTTGAAGTTCCTGAATCTCTTTCTTTAACTTGATCTTTTCAAACTCAAATTCTTTTGTTGCCAGCTCTAACTCTGATGGTGTCTCTTCAAGTTTTTCTTCTGTTGATGGTTGAGAGATTTCATAAGTGAATACCATTTCTTGTCTTCTCTTTGTTCTCCAAACCAAGTAACCTGGGGTGACTTTTTTAGTGAATGGTCCAGGACTCACTCTTTGGGGATTTTTCCATGCTTTGATCATCCCATTCACCCTTTGAAATGCTTTAGGCTCATTGTAAGAGAAATCTAACTGATGAAGCCCATAAGTCATAGGAATAAACTATTCTCCCCCCAATTGCCTCCTCACTAGGAGCGGTGCATAGTTCGTCACTCCCCATAAACCCAGAAGTGGAACCACTGTACTATCTCCACATTGGTATAACATAGGCTCTCGATTCATCCATGGGGCTAACCATCTCACCCTGGCACCTTCCAACTTTTGCAAGAAAGTTATCCATTCTTGTTTAGACTTTTACTTTGACCACCCACTTTCACAGAACTCTTTGATCAAAAAGTGATTACGGATATAAATCTTCGAGAAAGCACCATTTCCTTGTTCAAAATGGCTTTTCATCCACACGTACAATAGCTGTATGCATCCTATGAAGCGCCCTCCATTCCGACGACAATAACTCAAAGATCTGATAGTCTCTGCTAATATTACCGTTGAAGGATTACAGCCATTGATCACACTTTCAAAGAATTCAACCACCGCTATCTTAATATGTCCTAAAATTGTTGGGAAGATCACCAGTCCATATATAGCCAAGGCAAATATGTCTAACCCCTTTTCTTCATTGGCATGTTGCATCAGAAACTCATGAAAGAACTTCCAAGGTAGACAAACCTATTCCTATTTTTTCTTTGTATGAGAATCCACAATTTCCTTGTCTATCCCCATGAGTTGAGCCAGACTTTTACGAAATCCTGACTTATGCTTTTTGACATATATCTTGTCAGGAGTCTTGAGATGCAAACCTACCAAGATCGAATATTCTTCGATGGTGGGAGTCATATCAGCTTCATTAAAGATGAAACACCTGTATGCAGGATCCCAGAATTGTGTTGCAGCTCTGATTAGTTGATCATCAACAGTCACTGCTAGAAGGTGTGCTATATGCCCATGCTTCTGACAAAACTGCTCTTGTCTTGACGAACTCATCTTTTTTCAGATGTCAACCAAATCTTCTAAATTGTTCTGTTTGAGGAGGATATATGTTTCTTGAGACAGAGTAGACTCATACCCAATTGGCAAGCAATCTCCCATCTTCAGTTGGGTCTTTTCTGATAGGGCCCTTACTTCATTAGGTGTCCCACAGGGTGCTAATACTGATGAAGAACAAACTAGGCGTTCATTGGTGTCCATGAAAAAAATTTGTTGAAAACCATTTTTCAAGCAAATGTTCTTTATGCAACTTTATGATATGCGTATGAACCAATGCAAAAGAAATAAGAAAAGGGTTAGTATACCTAGAAAAAGAACAAATAACTAAGTAATTTTACACATCACACAAAGTAAAAAGGATGGATCCTATGCTTTTGGTCAATTCTAAAAGGGAAGAGTGATGGCTCTATCTATAGGTTAGGCATTCTTAAGGTTCACTATATGTGGTTTTAGGGTCAAAGTCTAAAGGTCCTCAAATTGTTTCTTACATCCTTGTCCATCACAGACTAGTAAGGCACCCTAATCCTCACCCATTATAGGCTACAAGTGGAAAAGGTTTAATTTGAGCGAGAGTATTTCGCTAGCCACTGCGGAGGCATTAGACCTCACGAAAGCAATAGGTACTTTACTCCCTCCTAGAGGGACGGAGCTCGGGTATAGAGCTCATGTTATGCACATGCACATGAATGACATAATTAACAAAGTAAATAAACATGAATGAATAATAATACATATGTACAAAAGGGTTCAATTTTATTAGGCTTTTGGATAACACAAATTATTTGCTGGCCTGACTCTCAAAGTCCCCAGTGGAGTCGCCAAGCTGTCATAACGTCTAGATCTGGGGATCTATCGCTAGACATTGACTTTTAGGGAGTCGCCACCAATCTTTTTTATCTAGGCGTGATTGGCCACCTTAAGAATCTAAGTTTAAGGGAACACCTAAGTTTAAGGGTCCCTAAAAGAATAGGTTCGAGTCTACAAACCAGAACAGGGTTCGAGAGTTTGGTTACGTGTGAAGAAGGTTATAGCACCCCCACAACGCCCATCAAAAGATGGTACCAACTTAAATTTGTGTTATCCAATGAGCCTTAAAATTTTACCAAGTAATTAGTTGTTGGAAATTATTCTCAATTGACTCTAATACTTTTAGCAGAAAATTGAGAAAATTCCCTCACCTCAAGAGTATGCAAGAAAAACTACTGTTTCACTTGCAGAGGCTCCGTCGTCGAATTAATTAAGGAAAAATCAAAATCAAAATCAAAATGGAAAGGAAGGAAAGGATGATTGTTCTTGTGTAGGGAAAATTGATACTTTCAACTTTTCCCCAAAAATTATTTTTTTGAAATTTATTTTTAAGGAAAATTGATACTTTCAACTTTTCCTCAAAAATATTTTTTTTTGAAACTTTGATTTCCAAGGAAAATTGATACTTTCAACTTTTCCTCAAAAACCCTTTTTTAGAAAATTTATTTTTAAGGAAAATTGATACTTTCAACTTTTCCCTAAAAATATTTTTCGAAAATTTTGATTTTCAAGAAAAATTGATACTTTCAACTTTTCCTCAAAAACCCTTTTTTTTTTTAAATTTTATTTTTAAGGAAAATTGATACTTTCAACTTTTCCCTAAAAATATTTTTTTTTGGAAATTTTGATTTTTATTTAACGAAAATAGAATAAATAAAAAAATAAAGAAAAATAAAAAAATAAAGAAAAATAAAAAATAAAGAAAAGTAAAACAAGAATAAAAATAAAATAAAGATAAAAAGAATATTAAATTAACCTAATCTAGTAAATAAAAAATAAATAAACAAATAAACAAATAAATGAAAATAAAAAAAAATTTAAAAAAAACTTGGAGCGGCTCGGATCGCGACTCTGCTCGGCTCGGCTCAAGGAAGAGAAAACGGCTCAGGGGAACGGCTTGGGAAGCTCGGCTCAGCTTGGCTTGGCTCGGAGTGGGGTGGTACGCGCAGGTTAGGAAGCGGGTCGACGCTCGGGTCGGATTTGGCAAAACGCGCGGATCCTCTGGTTACTTAAAGCCAAAATGACGTCGTTTTGAGAGGGTATAAAAGGCAATTCCCTCCGTTTTTTGACAGAAACCTTCTCCCCTCTCTCTCTCTTCTTCCCTTTTTCTCTCCCTTCTCTCTAAAAGCTGAAGAACTCCAGTGGGATTTTCGTCGGATTCTGAAAAATGTCGTCGAAATCTGGAAAATTTCACCGGAAGTTCACCGGAAGTTGCCGAAAGATCATCGGTTCCTAGGATTATTCGTCGTAAATTGGGCAGGTCGTCAGAAACTTCAAATTTGCCCAGAATTTTTACCGAAAAATTCAACCCTTGCCGAAAAATTCGTCGAAATCTGGAAATTTCCCAGAAATTTCCAAAAAAATTTTCACCAAAAAAATTTCTAAAAAATTATTTTCGATCCCTACTGTTATTCTAACACTTCTCAACCTTCTTTAACCTTCAAAAAATCTTCTATACGCCTTTTTCTCTCAAAATCAGTAGCTTTGCTTCACTGTTTTTTTTTTCTTCATCTGTTCCAGGAGGTGCCTTTTATAGGGGTTGATCAGGAGTTCCTGATCAATCCCAATTCCTCCTTGGACGAGGATTCAATCTTTGAATCCAATTGGACTCTTCTGATTGAATTCCCCTCCACAGTGGGATTCTTCAACTTTTAATCTTAGCCCTCCAAAATAAAAATCAAAATAAAAAAAATACTAGATAATTAGGAAAGATAAATCAAAAGATATTATAGTAGACAAAATAAAAAAATAATATCTGATAATCTGGAAAAAATCAGATAAAATTGATAGATAATTTAAAAATAATAATAATAACAAATAAAATAAGATAAACCCAAAAATATATTACAAAACAAAAAAAATAATATAATAATAAATATATAACTATATAAATAAAATACATATAAATCTAATCTAATAAATAAATAAATAAATATATACATATATTAATACATAATAATAATAATAAATATAAAATATAAAAGAAAGAGAAAAAAAATAATAATACAGGATAAAATTGAATTGGGCCTTACCCATTTGGGCCAGGCCTAATTGATCTGGGCCTGGACCCATTTGGGTGTCTACACCTGGTACTGCAACCCTCGGTCTGGTCCGATCTTAGAATGACAATGAACTCTATAGGCTTAGACATGGAATGAACTCCGTATGCCTAAGCCAACCCACGAAACGAGCGTGCAGGCGCTCAGCCAGTCGAAGAGGTAGAATGCCTAAGCCGGGGACCGACCTGATCCCCCCTGCGTGCTATCGATCCTACTGTCGCAACCCTCGGTCCGGTCCGATCTTAGACTGGGAATGAACTCCATATGCTTAGACATGGAATGAACTCCGTATGCCTAAGCCAACCCACGAAAACGAGCGTCCGGGCGCTTAGCCGACCGGAGATGCAGAATGCGTAAGCCGGGGATCGGCCCAGTCCCCCCTGCGTGTTGTCAATCCTGCTGCCACAACCCTCAGTCTGGTCTGATCTTAGACTAGGAATGAACTTTGTATGCCTAAGTCAACCAACGAAACGAGCGTGCGGGCGTTGAGCCAGCCAGGAGGAATAATGTGTAAGTCGGGGATAAACCCGGTCCCCCTATACGTGCTACCGGTCCCGCTGCCACAACCCTCGGTCCGGCTCGGGCTTAGACATGGAATGAACTACCTATGCCTAAGCCAACCCACGAAACGGGCGTGCGGACGCTCAGTCGACCGGAGAGGCAGATTGCGCAAGCTGGGGATCGGCCCAGTCCCTCATGTGTGCTATCGATCCTGCTATCGCAACCCTCGGTTCGATTTGATCTTAGACTGGGAATGAACTCCGTATGCTTAGACTGGAGATGAACTCTGTATGCCTAAGTTAACCCACGAAACGAGCGTGCGGGCGCTTAGCCGACCAGAGAGGCAGGTTGCGCAAGCCGGGGATCGAACGGGTGGTATGTGGGTTCAAGCACATCTTCATATTTATGGCATGCCAATGCCATTTTTATGGCTTGTACATTCATACAATGGTCCCCTAAGTGTTCATGTGACGTTTCGTGGTAAGAAGACCTGTTTTCTATTTTTCATGATTTTTGAAACTTTTTACGGTTTGAGATTTTTTAAAATTTTTTTAGAAAAAGTTTTGTCCCCAAAATTGGTAGAGGTGATCCTTTTATTTTTGTTGGCATGCACAAAACAATTCAGCTAAAACTCGAATTGGAGATGATTTTGTGACCGTTTGAAAAAAGTGTCCCCATTTCAGACACTTTAATGGCTACTGGCAGCAAACCTATAAAATCTCAAATGCTTTTTAAGGGGGTGCGAGTTCTCAAGGTTTTATGAGGGATAGGGGGCCAATATAAGGGCCAAGTACCAGCACCCATCACACATCATGTGCGCACACCCCCCCGGGCCCCCCCAATCATCGGAACACCCAATGCCGCCTGTTAGGCTCTCCGACGATGCTCTAACGATGCTCCGACGATGGTGCCCCGGGCGAAAAAAATGTGGCACCAGCACATGCCCGAGCCTAGTATGTGCACCGTGGCTCAAACTCTTAGACTGGGAATGAACTCTGTATGCCTAAGCCAACCCACGAAACAAGTGTGCGGGCACTCAGTCGGTCGGAGACGCAAAATGCGCAAGTCGGGGATCGGCTCGGTCTCCCTCTGCGTGTTGCCGGTCCCGCTACCACAACCCTTAGTTTCGCTGGGGCTTAGACATGGAATGAACTCCCTATGCGTATGCCAACCCACGAAACGGGCGTACGGGCGCTCAGCTGGCCGGAGAGGCAGAATGCGTAAGTCGGGGATCGATCCGGTCCCCCCTGCATGCTGTCGATCCTGCTGCCGCAACCCTCGGTCCGGTCTGATCTTAGACTGGGAAATAACTCCGTATGCTTAGACTGGGGATGAGCTTCGTATGCCTAAGTCAACCCATGAAATGAGCGTGCGGGCGCTCAGTCAGCCGGAGAGGCCAGTCAGAGAGATATAAGACAAGCCGGGGATTAGCCTGATCCCCCTCTGTGTACTACCGATCTCGGTACCGGTCCAGCTACCACATCCCTCGATCTGGCTGGGGCTTAGACATGGAATGAACTCCGTATGCCTAAGTCAACCCATGAAACGAGCGTTCAAGCACTGAACGGATCGGAGAGGCATAATACGCAAGTCGGGGATCGACCCGATCCCCCTCTGCGTGCTGCCGGTCCCGCTGCCACAACCCTTAGTTCTGCTGGGGCTTAGACATGGAATGAACTCCCTATGCCTAAGCTAAGCCACGAAACGGGCGTACGGGTGCTCAGCCGGTTAGAGAGGCAGAAAGCGCAAGCCAGGGATCGGTCAATCCCCTCTGCATGCTATCGATCCTGTTGCCGCAACCCTCGGTCCGATCCGATCTGAGACTGGGAATGAACTCCGTATGCTTAGACTGGGGATTAACTCCGTATGCCTAAGTCAACCCATGAAACGAGCATGCGGGCGCTCAGTCGGTCGGAGAGGTCGGTCGGAGAGACATAATGCACAAGTCGGGGATCAGCCCGGTCCCCCTCTACGTGCTGCCAATCCCGCTACCGGTCCAACTGCCATAACCCTCAGTCCGGCTTAGACATGGAATGAACTCCGTATGCCTAAGCCAACCAACGAAACTAACGTACGAGCGCTCAGCCGACCGAAGAGGCAGAATGCGCAAGTTGAGGTCAGCTCGGTCCCCCTACGTGCTATCGATCCTGTTATCGCAACCCTCGATCCGGTTCGATCTTAGACTGGAAATGAACTCCGTATGCTTAGATTGGGGATGGACTCTGTATGCGTAAGTCAACCCACAAAATGAACGTGCGGGCACTCAACCGGCCAGAGAGGTAGAATGTATGAGCCGAGGATCGACCCGATCCCTCCTGCGTGCTATCGATCTTGATGCTCGTCCTACTGCCGCAACCCTCGGTCTGGTCCGATCTTTCATTGGGAATGAACTTCGTATGCTTAGACATGGAATGAACTCCGTATGCTTAGACATGGAATGAACTCCGTATGCCTAAGCCAACCCACGAAATGAGTGTGCAGGCACTCAACCAGTCGAAAAGGCAGAATGCATAAGCTGGGGACTAGCCCGATCCCCCATGTATGTTGTCGATCCTACTGCCGCAACCCTCGGTCCAATCTGATCTTAGACTGGGAATGAACTCTGTATGCCTAAGTCAACCCATGAAATGAGTGTTCTGGCGCTGAGCCGACCGGAGAGGCATAATGCCCAAGCCAAGGATCAACCTGGTTCCTTTCTGCGTGCTGTCGATCCCACTACCGGTTTTGCTGCCACAGCACTCGGTCTGACTGGGGCTTAGGCATGGAATGAACTTCGTATGCCTGAGCCAACCCACGAAACGAGAGTGCGAGTGCTCAGTCGATCGAAGAGGCAGAATGCGCAAGCCGAAGATTGGCCCGGTCCCCCCTTGCATGCTGTCGATCCTACTGCTGGTCCTGCTGTCGCAACCCTCGGTTCTGTCCAATCTTAGATTGGGAATGAACTCCATATGCTTAGACATGGAATGAACTCCATATGCCTAAGCCAACCCACGAAACGAGTGTGCGGGCGCTCAACCGACTGGAGAGCCAAAATACGCAAGTCGAGAATCGGCCCAGTCTCCCCTGCGTGCTGTCAATCCTGCTGCTGCAACCCTCAGTCTGGTCTGATATTAGACTGGCAATGAACTCTGTATGCCTAAGTCAACCCACAAAATGAGCATGCGGGTGCTGAGCTGGACGGAGAGGCATAATGCGCAATCCGGGGATCGGCCCTACCCCCCTCTGCATGCTATCGGTCCCGCTGCCATAACCCTCTGTCTGGCTGGGGCTTAGACATGGAATGAACTCCATATGCTTGAGTCAACCCACGAAACGGGCGTGCGGGCGCTCATCTGGCCAGAAAGGCAGAATGCGCAAGCTGGGGATCGGCCCGATCCCCCCTGCATGCTGTCGATGCTACTGTCGTAACCCTCGGTCTCGTTCAATCTTAGACTGGGAATGAACTCCATATGCTTAGACTAGGGATGAACTTTGTATGCCTAAGTCAACCCACGAAATGAGCGTGCAGACGCTCAGCCGACCATAAAGGCAGAATGCGCAAGCCGGGGATCGAACGGGTGGTAGGAGGGTTCAAGCACATCTTTATATTTCTACTGTGCCAATGCCATTTTTAAGGCTTGTAAATTCATACAATGGTCCCCTACACCTTCATGTGAAGTTTCATGGCAAGATGACCTGTTTTCTATTTTTCATGATTTTTGAAACTTATTACGGTTCGGGATTTTTTAAAATTTTTTTAGAAAGAGTTTTGTCTCTAAATTTGGTAGAGGTGATCCTTGCATCTTTGTTGGCATGCACAAAACAATTCAGCTAAAAACTCAAAGTGGAGAAGATTTTGTGACCGTTTGAAAAAAGTGTCCCCATTTCAGACACTTTAATGGCTACTGGCCGCAAACCTATAAAATCTCAAATGCTCTTTAAGGGGGTGTGAGTTCTTGAGGTTTGATGAGGGATAGGGAGCCAATAACAGGCCAAGTACCAGCACCCATCGCACATCATGTGCGTACACCCCCCGGCCCCCCAATCGCCGGAACCTTCAATGCCATTAGTTAGGCTATCCGAGCCCAGCATGTTCACTGTGGCTCAAACTCTTAGACTGGGAATGAACTCCATATGCTTAGACTTGGAATCAACTTCGTATGCCTAAGCTAACCCATGAAATGAGCGTATGGGCATTCAGTCAGCCAGAGAGGCAGAATGCGCAAGTCGGGGATCAACCCGATCCCCCTCTGCGTGCTGTTGGTCCCGCTGCCACAACCCTCGGTCCGGTTCAGGCTTAGAAATTTAATGAACTCCCTATGCCTAAGCCAACCCAGGAAATGGGCATGCAGGCGCTTAGCCGATCGGAGAAGCAGACTGTGCAAGTCGGGGATCGGCCCGGTCCCCCCTACATGCTGTCGATCCAGCTAGTCCTGCTGTCGCAACCCTCGGTCCGGTCTGATCTTAGACTGGGAATGAAATTCATATGCTTAGACTGGGGATGGACTCCGTATGCCTAAGTCAACCCATAAAACGAGCGTGCGGGCACTCAGTCGACCGGAGAGGCAGGATGCGCAAGCTGGGGATCGAACGGGTGGTAGGTGGGTTCAAGCACATCTTCATATTTCTACCATGCCAACGCCATTTTTATGGCTTGTAAATTCATACAATGGTCCCTAAGCCTTCATGTGAAGTTTCATGGCAAGACGACCCGTTTTCTATTTTTCACGATTTTTAAAACTTTTTACGGTTCGGGATTTTTTAAAATTTTTTTAGAAAGCATTTTGTCCCCAAATTTGGTAGAGGTGATCCTTGTATTTTTTTGTTGGCATGCACAAAACAATTTAGCTAAAAACTCGAAGTGGAGAAGATTTTGTGACCGTTTGAAAAAAGTGTCCCCATTTCAAACACTTTAATGGCTACTGGCAGCAAACCTATAAAATCTTAAATGCTCTTTAAGGGGGTGTGAGTTCTTGAGGTTTGATGAAGTATAGGGGGCCAATTTAAGGGCCAAGTACCAGCACCCATCAAACATCATGTGCGCAGACCCCCCTAACCCCCCAATCGTCGGAACCCCCAATGTCGTCGATTAGGCTCTGCGGCGATGCTCCGGCGATGGTGCCCCGGGCGAAAAAAATGCGGCACCAGCACATGCCCGAGCCCAGCATATGCACCGTGGCTCAAAATCTTAGACTGGGAATGAACTCCGTATGCTTAGACATGGAATGAACTCTGTATGCCTAAGCCAACCCACGAAAACGAGCGTGCGGGCGCTCAGCCGACCGGAGATGCAGAATGCGCAAGCCGGGGATCGGCCCAGTCCCCCCTGCGTGTTGTCAATCCTGCTGCCACAACCCTCAGTCTGGTATGATCTTAGACTGGGAATGAACTCTGTATGCCTAAGTCAACCCACGAAACGAGCGTGCGGGCGTTTAGCCGACCGCAGAGGCATAATGCGCAAGCCGGGGATCAACCCGATCCCCCTCTGCGTGTTACCGGTCCCGCTGCCACAACCCTCGATCCGACTGGGGCTTAGACATGGAATGAACTCCCTATGCCTAAACCAACCCACGAAATGGACGTGCGGGCGCTCAGCCGGTCGGAGAGGCAGAATACGCAAGCTAGGGATCGACTCAGTCCCCCCTACGTGCTGTCAATCCTCCTGTCGCAACCCTCGATCCGGTCTGATCTTAGACTGGGAATGAACTCTGTATGCTTAGATTGGGGATGAACCCCGTATGCCTAATTCAACCCATGAAACGAGCGTACGGGTGCTCAACCGGTCGAAAAGGCCGACCGAAAAGGCATAATGCGCAAGCCGAGGATCAGCCTGATCCCTCTCTGTGTGCTGTCGATCCTGCTACCGATCCCGCTACCACAACCCTTGGTCCGACTGGGGCTTAGACATGGAACGAACTCCGTATGCCTAAGCCAACCCATGAAACGAGCATATGGGTGCTCAACCGACCGAAGAGGCAGAATGCGCAAGTCAAGGATCAACCCGGTCCCTCTTACAGGCTGTTGATCCTGCTGCTGGACCTGCTGTCGTAACCCTCAGTCCGATCCGATCTTAGACTGGGAATGAACTCTGTATGCTTAGACATGGAATGAACTCCGTATGCCTAAGCCAACCCATGAAACGAGTGTACGGGCGCTCAGTCGGTCAAAGAGGCAGAATGTGTAAGTCGGGGATTGGCTCGGTCCCCCTACATGCTGTCGATCCTGCTACCGCAACCCTCGATCCAATCCCATCGTAGACTGGGAATGAACTCCGTATGCCTAAGTCAACCCATGAAACGAGCGTACGGATGTTGAGCCGATCGAAGAGGCATAATGCGTAAGCCGAGGATCGGCCCGGTCCCCTCGGTGTGCTATCCGTCCTGCTGCTACAACCCTCAGTCTGGTTGGGGCTTAGACATGGAATGAACTCCCTATGCCTAAGCCAACCTATGAAATGAGCGTGTGGGCGCTCAGTCGGCTGGAGAGGTAGAATGCACAAGCAGGGGATCGGCCCGGTCCCCCCTGCGTGCTGTCGATCCTGCTGCCGCAACCCTCGCTCTGGTCCGATCTTAGACTAGGACCGTATGCTTAGACCGGGGATGAACTCCGTATGCCTAAGTCAACCCATGAAACGAGTGTGCGGGCGTTCAACCGACCGAAGAGGCAGGATGTGCAAGCCAGGGATCGAACATGTGGTAGGTGGGTTCAAGCACATCTTCATATTTCTACCATGCCAATGCCATTTTTATGGCTTGTAAATTCATACAATGGTCCCATAAGCCTTCATGTAAAGTTTCGTGGCAAGCTGACCCGTTTTCTATTTTTCAAGATTTTTGAAACTTTTTACGGTTCAGGATTTTCTAAAATTTTTTTAGCAAGAGTTTTGTCCTCAAATTTGGTTGAGGTGATCCTTGTGTTTTTTTTGGCATGCACAAAAAACGTTAGCTAAAAAATCAAAGTGGAGAAGATTTTGTGACCCTTTGAAAAAAGTGTCCCCATTTCAGACACTTTAATAGCTACTGGCAACAAACCTATAAAATCTCAAATGCTCTTTAAGGGGGAGTCATTTCTCGAGGTTTGATGAGGGATAGGAGGCCAATATAAGGGCCAAGTACCAGCACCCATCGCACATCATGTGTGCACACCCCCCGGCCCCCCAATCGTCGGAACCCCCAATGCCGTCAGTTAGGCTCTCCGGCAATGCTCTGGCGATGGTGCCCCGGGTGAAAAAAATGCGGCACCAGCACATGCCCGAGCCCAGCACGTGCACCGTGGCTCAAAATCTTAGATTGGGAATGAACTCCGTATGCTTAGACATGGAATGAACTCCGTATGCCTAAGCCAACCCACGAAACGAGAGTATGGGCGCTTAGCCGGTCGGAAAGGCAGAACGCGCAAACCGGGGATCAGCTTGGTCCCCCCTGCGTGCTGTCGATCCTGCTACCGCAACCCTCAGTCCGGTCTGATCTTAGACTGGGAATGAACTCAGTATGCATAAGTCAACCCATAAAACGAGTGTACGGCACTGAGCCGATCGAAGAGTCATAATGCGCAAGCCGGGGATCGGCCCGATCCCCCTCTGCGTGCGGCCGGTCCCGCTGCCACAACCCTCGATCCGACTGGGGCTTAGACATGGAATGAACTCCCTATGCCTAAGCCAACCCACAAAACGGGAGTGCGGGCACCCAGCAGGCCGGAGAGGCAAAATGTGCAAGCCGAGGATCGGTACGGTCCCCCCTCCATGCTGTCGATCCTACTGCCGCAACCCTTGGTCCGATCCGATCTTAGACTAGGAATGAACTCCGTATGCTTAGACTGGGGATGAACTCCGTATGCCTAAGTCAACCCACGAAATGAGCGTGCGGGCGTTCAGCCGACCGGAGAGGCAGGATGTGCAAGCCAGGGATCGAACGGGTGGTAGGTGGGTTCAAGCACATCTTCATATTTCTGCCATGCTAATGCCATTTTTATGGCTTGTAAATTCATACAATGGCCCCATAAGCCTTCATGTGAAGTTTTGTGGCAAGACGACCCGTTTTCTATTTTTCAAGATTTTTGAAACTTTTTGCGGTTCAGGATTTTTTAAACTTTTTTTAGCAAGAGTTTTGTCCCCAAATTTTGTAGAGCTGATCCTTGTGTTTTTTTTGGCATGCACAAAAAAATTTAGCTAAAAAATCGAAGTGGAGAAGATTTTGTGGCCCTTTGAAAAAAGTGTCCCCATTTCAGACACTTTAATAGCTACTGGCAACAAACTTATAAAATCTCAAATGCTCTTTAAGGGGGTGTCATTTCTCGAGGTTTGATGAGGGATAGGGGGCCAATATAAGGGCCAAGTACCAGCACCCATCGCACATCATGTGCGCACACCCCCCGGCCCCCCCAATCGCCGGAACCCCCAATGCCGTCGGTTAGGCTCTCCGGCAATGCTCTGGCGATGGTGCCCGGGGCGAAAAAAATGTGGCCCCAGCACATGCCCGAGCCCAGCACGTGCACCGTGGCTTAAAATCTTAGACTGGGAATGAACTCCGTATGCTTAGGCATGGAATGAACTCCGTATGCCTGAGCCAACCCACGAAATGAGAGTGCAGGTACAAAGGCGGAATGCGCAAGCCGGGGATCGGCTTGGTCCCCCCTACGTGCTATTGATCCTGTTACCGCAACCTTCAGTCCGGTCTGATCTTAGACTGGGAATGAACTCAATATGTATAAGTCAACCCACGAAACGAGCGTACGGGTACTGAGCCGACCGAAGAGTCATAATACGCAAGCCGAGGATCGACCCGGTCCCCCTCTGCGTGCGGCGGGTCCTGCTGCCACAACCCTCGATTCGACTGGGGCTTAGACATGGAATGAACTCCCTATGCCTAAGCCAACCCACAAAACGGGCGTGCGGGCACCCAGCAGGCCGGAGAGGCAGAATGTGCAAGCCGAGGATCGGTACGGTCCCCCCTGCATGCTGTCGATCCTACTGCCACAACCCTTGGTCCGATCCAATCTTAGACTAGGAATGAACTCCGTATGCTTAGACTGGGGATGAACTCCGTATGTCTAAGTCAACCCATGAAACGAGCGTGCGTGCGTTCAGCCGACCGGAGAGGCAGGATGTGCAAGCCAGGGATCGAACGGGTGGTAGGTGGGTTCAAGCACATCTTCATATTTCTGCCATGCCAATGCCATTTTTACGGCTTGTAAATTCATACAATGGTCCCATAAGCCTTCATGTGAAGTTTTGTGGCAAGACGACCCGTTTTCTATTTTTCAAGATTTTTGAAACTTTTTGTGGTTCAGGATTTTTTAAACTTTTTTTAGCAAGAGTTTTGTCCCCAAATTTTGTAGAGCTGATCCTTGTGTTTTTTTTGGCATGCACAAAAAAATTTAGCTAAAAAATCGAAGTGGAGAAGATTTTGTAACCCTTTGAAAAAAGTGTCCCCATTTCAGACACTTTAATAGCTACTGGCAACAAACCTATAAAATCTCAAATGCTCTTTAAGGGGGTGTCATTTCTCGAGGTTTGATGAGGGATAGGGGGCCAATATAAGGGCCAAGTACCAGCACCCATCGCACATCATGTGCGCACACCCCCCGGCCCCCCCAATCGCCGGAACCCCCAATGCCGTTGGTTAGGCTTTCCGGCAATGCTCTGGCGAGGTGCCTCGGGCGAAAAAAAATGCGGCACCAGCACATGCCCGAGCCCAGCACGTGCACCGTGGCTCAAAATCTTAGACTGGGAATGAACTTCGTAAGCTTAGGCATGGAATGAACTCCGTATGCCTGAGCCAGCCCACAGAATGAGAGTGCAGGTGCTCAGCCGGTCGGAAAGGCGGAACGTGCAAGCCGGGGATCGGCTTGGTCCCCCCTACGTGCTATTGATCTTGTTACCGCAACCTTCAGTCCGGTCTGATCTTAGACTGGGAATGAACTCAATATGCATAAGTCAACCCACGAAATGAGTGTACGGGTACTGAGCCGACCGAGAAGTCATAATGCGTAAGCCGAGGATCGGCCCGGTCCCCCTCTACATGCGGCGGGTCCTGCTGCCACAACCCTCGATCCGACTGGGGCTTAGACATGGAATGAACTCCCTATGCCTAAGCCAACCCACAAAATAGGCGTGCGGACGCTCAACAGGCCGAAAAGGCAAAATACACAAGCCGAGGTCGGTAAGGTCCCCCCTACATGCTGTCGATCCTACTGTCGTAACCCTCGATCTGATCCGATCTGATCTTAGACTAGGAATGAACTTCGTATGCTTAGACTGGGGATGAACTCCGTATGCCTAAGGCAACCCACGAAACGAGCGTGCGGGCGCTCAGTCGGCCAGAGAAGCCGGTCGGAGAGGCATAATGAGCAAGCTGGGGATCAGCCCGGTCCCCCTCAACGTGCTGTCGATCCTGCTGTCGGTCCTGCTGCCACAACCCTCTGTCTGGTTGGGGCTTAGACATGGAATGAACTCTGTACGCCTAAGCCAACCCATGAAATGAGCGTGCGGGCGCTCAGCCGATCAGAGAGCCAGAATGCGTAACCGGGGATCGAACGGGTGGTAGGTCGGTTCGAGCACATCTTCATATTTCTGCCATGCCAATGCCATTTTTATGGCTTGTAAATTCATACAATGGTCCCCTAAGCCTTCATGTGAAGTTTCACGGCAAGACGACCCATTTTCTATTTTTCATGATTTTCGAAACTTTTTGCGGTTTGGGATTTTTTAAAATTTTTTTAGAAAGAGTTTTGTCCCCAAATTTTGTAGAGGTGATCCTTGTATTTTTTTTGGTATGCATAAAAACATTTAGCTAAAAACTCGAAGTGGAGAAGATTTTGTGATCGTTTGAAAAAAGTGTCCCCATTTCAGACACTTTAATGGCTACTGGCAGCAAACCTATAAAATCTCAAATGCTCTTTAAGGGGGTGTGAGTTCTCAAGGTTTGATGAGGGATAGGGGGCCAATATAAGGGCCAAGTACCACCACCCATCGCACATCATGTACGCACACCCCCCGACCCCCCAATCACCGAAACCCGCAATGCCGTTGGTTAGGCTCTCCGACGATGCTCCGACGATGCTCCGACGATGGTGCCTCGGGTGAAAAAAATACGGCACCAGCACATGTTCGAGCCCAGCATGTGCACCATGGCTCAAATCTTAGATTGGGAATGAACTTCGTATACCGAAGCCAACCCACGAAACGAGCATGCGGGTGCTCAGCTGGTCAGAGAGGCAGAATACGTAAGTCGGGGATCGACCCGGTCCCCCCTGCATGCTGTTGATCCTGGTGCCTCAACCCTCAGTCTGGTCTGATCTTAGACTGGGAATGAACTCTGTATGCATAAGTCAACCCACGAAACGAGCGTGCGGGTGCTGAGCCAGCGGAAGAGGCATAATGCGCAAGCCGAGGATCGACCCGATCCCCCTCTACATGCTACCGGTCCTGCTGTGACAACCCTCGGTCCAGCTGGGGCTTAGATATGGAATGAACTCTGATGCCTAAGCCAACCCATGAAATGGGCATGCGGAGGGCTCAGCCAATCGGAGAGGCAGAATGCGTAAGTCAGGGATCGGCCCGATCCCCCCTGCGTGCTACCGATCCTGCTGCTGGTCTTGCTACCGCAAACCTAGGTCCGATCCAATCTTAGACTGGGAATAAACTCCGTATGCTTAGACATGGAATGAACTCCGTATGCCTAAGCCAACCCATAAAATGAGCATGCGGGCGCTCAACCGGCTGGAGAGGCCAAATGTGCAAGCCGGGGACCGACCCGATCCCCCCTGCGTGCTGTAGATCCTGCTATCGCAACCTTCGGTCTAGTCCGATCTTAGACTGGGAATGAACTTCGTATGCCTAAGTCAACCCACTAAACGAGCGTGCAGGCGCTGAGCAGATCAGAGAGGCATAATCCGCAAGCCGGGGATCGACCCGATCCCCCTCTACGTGCTGCTGGTCCCGCTGCCACAACCCTCAGTCTGGCTGGCGCTTAGACAAGGAATGAACTCCCTATGCCTAAGCCAACCCATGAAATGGGCGTACGGCCACTCAGCTGGCCAGAGCAGCAGAATGCGTAAGCCGGGGATCGGCCCAGTCCCCCCTGCGTGCTGTCGATCCTGCTACTGCAACCCTCGATCCGGTCTGATCTGATCTTAGACTACGAATGAACTCCGTATGCTTAGACTGGGGATGAACTCCGTATGCTTAGACTGGGGATGAACTCCGTATGCCTAAGTCAACCCATGAAACGAGCATGCGAGCGCTCAGTCGGTCCCCCTCTGCATGCAGTCGATCCTGCTGCCGGTCCGACTGGGGCTTAGACATGGAATGAACTCCGTATGCCTAAGCCAACCCATCGCACATCATGTGCACACACCCCCTGGCCCCCCCAATCGTCAGAACCCCTAATGCCGTCGGTTACGCTCTCCGACGATGGTACCCCAGGCGAAAAAAATGTGGCACCAGCACATGCCCGAGCCCAGCATGTGCACCATGGCTTAAACTCTTAGACTGGGAATGAACTCTGTAAGCTTAGACATGGAATGAACTCTGTATGCCTAAGCCAACCCACGAAACGAGCGTGTGGGTGCTCAACCGATCGAAGAGGTAGAATGCGCATGCTGGGGATCGACCCGCTCCTCCTCTACGTGTTGTTGGTCCCGCTGCCACAACTCTCGGTTCGACTGGGGCTTAGACATAGAATGAACTACCTATGCCTAAGCCAACCCATAAAACAGACGTGTGGATGCTCAGCCGACCGGAGAGGCAGAATGCGCAAGTCGGGGATCGGCTCGATCCCCCCTGCGTGCTGCCGATCCTACTATCGCAACCCTTGGTCCGGTCTGATCTTAGACTGGGAATGAACTCTATATGCTGAGATTGTGGATGAACTCCGTATGCCTAAGTTAACCCACGAAACAAGCGTGCAGGCGCTCAGTCGGTCGGAGAGGTCGATTGGAGAGGCATAATGTGCAAGCCGGGGATCAGCCCGATTCCCCTCCGCGTGCTATCGATCCAGCTGCCGGTCCTGCTGCCACAACCCTTGGTCCGGCTAGAGCTTTGACATGGAATGAAGTCTGTATGCCTAAGCCAACCCATAAAACGAGTGTGCGGGAACTCAGTCGATCGAAGAGGCAGAATGCGCAAGCCGAGGATCGACCTGGTCCCCCCTGCGTGCTGTCGATCCTGCTGCTGGTCCTGCTGTCGCAACCCTTGGTTCGGTCCGATCTTAGATTGGGAATGAACTCCGTATGCCTAAACCAACCCACGAAACGAGCGTGCGGGCGCTCAGCTAACCGGAGAGGCAGAATGTGCAAGCTAGGGACCGACGCGATCCCCCTTACGTGCTGTCGATCCTGCTACCGCAACCCTCGGTCCAGTCCGATCTTAGACTGGGAACAAACTCTGTATGCCTAAGTCAACCCACGAAATGAGAGTGCGGGCACTGAGCCAGTCGGAGAGGCATAATGCGCAAGCCGGAGATCGACCTAATCCCCCTCTACGTGCTACCGGTCTGACTACCACAAACCTCGGTCCAGCTGGGGCTTAGACATGGAATGAACTCCCTATGCCTATGCCAACCCATTAAATGGGCGTGCAGGCACTTAGCCAGCCGGAGACGCAGAATGCGCAAGCCAGTGATCAGCCTGGTCCCCTCTACGTCCTGCCGATCCTACTGCCGCAAACCTCGACCCGGTCTGATCTTAGACTGGGAATGAACTCCGTATGCTTAGACTGGGGATGAGCTCCGTATGCCAAAGTCAACCCATGAAACGAGCGTGTGGACGCTCAGCCAGCTAGAGAGGCTGGCCGAAAAGGCATAATGCGTAAGTCAGGGATCAGCTCGATCCCTCTCTACGTGTTGTTGATCTCGCTGTCGACCCTGCTGCCATAACCCTCGGTCTAGCAGGGGCTTAGACATGGAATGAACTCCGTATACCTAAGCCAACCGACGAAAAGAGCGTGCGAGCGCTCAGCCAACCGGTGAGGTAGAATGCGCAAGCCGAGGATCGACCTGGTCCCCCCTATGTGCTACCGATCCTGCTGCTGGTCCTGTTACCGTAACCCTCGGTCCGATCCAATCTTAGACTGGGAAAGAACTCCATATGCTTAGACATGGAATGAACTTTGTATGCCTAAGCCAACCCATGAAATGAGCGTACAGGCGCTCAGTCGACCGGAGAGGCAGAATGCACAAGCCGAGGACCGGCGCGATCCCCCCTGCGTGCTGTCGATCCTCCTGCTGCAACCCTCGGTCCGATCCGATCTTAGACTGGGAATGAACTCCATATGATTAGACTGGGGATGAACTCCGTATGCCTAAGTCAACCCACGAAATGAGCGTGCGAGCGCTCAGTCGGTCGGAGAGGCCGATCGAAAAGCCATAATGTGCAAGCCGAGGATCAGCCCGATCCTTCTTTGCATGCTACCGGTCCCACTGCCACAACCCATGGTCCAGTTGGGGATTAGACATGGAATGAACTCCCTATTCCTAACCCAACCCATAAAATGGGCGTACGGGCGCTCAGCCGGCCGGAGAGGTAAATTTGTGCAAGCTGAGGATCGGCCCGATCCCCCCTACGTGCTGCTGATCCTATTATCGCAACCCTCGATCCGATCCGATCTTAGACTGGGAATGAACTCCGTATGCTTAGACTTGGGATGAACTCCGTATGCCTAAGTCAACCCACGAAACGAGCGTACGGGCACTCAGTCGATCGGAGAGGCCGACCGAAGAGGCATAATGCACAAGCTGAGGATCAACCCGATACCCCTCTGCGTGCTGTCGATCCCATTGTCGGTTTGGCTGGGGTTTAGACGTGGAATGAACTCCGTATGCCTAAGACAACCCATGAAACGAGCGTACGGGCGCTCAGTTGACCAGAGAGACAGAATGTGCAAGTCGGGGATCGGCCTAGTCCCCCCTGCATGCTGCTAGTCCTGCTACCATAACCCTCGGTCCGGTCTGATCTTAGACTGGGAATGAACTCCATATGCTTAGACATGTAATGAACTTCGTATGCCTAAGCCAACCCATGAAATGAGTATGCAGGCACTCAGCCGATCGGAGAGGAAGAATGCACAAGCCGAGGATCGGTTCGATCCCCCCTGCGTGCTATCGATCTTGCTGCCGTAACCCTCAGTCCGATCTGATATTAGACTGGGAATGAACTCTGTATGCCTAAGTCAACCCACAAAATGAGCGTGCGGGCACTGAGCTAGTCGAAGAGGCATAATATGCAAGCCGAGGATTGGCCCGATCCCTCTATGCGTGCTGCCGGTCCCACTACCACAACCCTCCGTCTGACTGGGGCTTAGACATTGAATGAACTTCCTATGCCTAAGCCAACCCACGGAACGGGCGTACGGGCACTCAGTCGGTCGGAGAGGCAGAATGCGCAAGCCGGGGATCGGTCCGATCCCCCCTGCGTGCTGTCAATCCTGCTATCGTAACCCTCGGTCCCATCTGATCTTAGACTGGGAATGAACTTCGTATGCTTAGACTGGGGATGAACACCATATGCCTAAGTCAACCCACGAAACGAGCGTGCAGACGCTCAGCCGACCAGAGTGGCGAGATGTGCAAGCCGAGGATCGAACGGGTGGTAGGTAGGTTCAAGCACATCTTAATATTTCTACCATGCCAATGCCATTTTTATGGCTTGTAAATTCATACAATGGTCCCCTAAGCCTTCATGTGAAGTTTCGTGGCTAGACGACCTGTTTTCTATTTTTCACGATTTTCAAAACTTTTTACGGTTCGAGATTTTTTAAAATTTTTTTAGAAAGAGTTTTGTCCCCAAATTTGGTAGAGGTGATCCTTGTATTATTGTTGGCCTGCACAAAAAAATTTAGCTAAAAACTCAAAGTTGAGAAGATTTTGTGACCGTTAGAAAAAAGTGTCCCCATTTTAGACACTTTAATGGCTACTGGTAGCAAACCTATAAAATCTGAAATGCTCTTTAAGGGGGTGTGAATTCTTGAGGTTTGATGAGGGATAGGGGGCCAATATAAGGGACAAGTACCAGCACCCATCGCACATCATGTGCGCACTCCCCCCTGGCCCCCCCAATTGCAGGAACCCCCAATGCCGCTGGTTAGGCTCTCCAACGATGCTCCGATGATGCTCCGGTGATGGTGCCCCGAGCGAAAAAAATGTGGCACCAGCACATGCTCGAGCCCAGCATGTGCACCGTGGCTCAAACTCTTAGACTGGGAATGAACTCCGTATGCTTAAACATGGAATGAATTGCGTATGCCTAAGCCAACCCATGAAACGAACATGCGGGCGCTCAGTCGACCAGAGAGGTAGAATGCATAAGCCGAGGATCGGCCCGATCTCCCTTTACGTGCTGCCGATCCTGCTGCCACAACCCTCAGTCTGGCTGGGGCTTAGACATGGAATGAACTCCCTATGCCTAAGCCAACCCTCGATCCGGTCCGATCTTAGACTGGGAATGAACTCTATATGCATAGACAGGGATGAACTCCGTATGCCTAAGTGAACCCACGAAACAAGCGTGTGGGGGCTAAGCCGATCGAAGATGCCAGTCGGAGAGGCATAATACGTGAACTGGGGATCAGTCCGATCCTTATCTACGTGCTACTGATTCCTGCTGCCGGTCCTACTGCCATAACCCTCGGTCCGGCTGGGGCATAGACATGGAATGAACTTCGTATGCCTAAGCCAACCCATGAAACGAGCATCCGGGTGCTCAGCCGATCGGAGAGGCAGAATGCGTAAGCCGGGGATCGACCTGGTCCCTCCTGCATGCTGTGGATCCTGCTGCTGGTCTTGCTACCGTAACCTTTGGTTCGATCTGATCTTAGACTGGGAATGAACTCCGTATGCTTAGACATGGAATAAACTCCGTATGCCTAAGCCAACCCATGAAACGGGTGTAAAAGTGCTCAGCCGGTCGAAGAGGTAGAAAGCGTAAGTCAGGGATCGGCCTGATCCCCCCTGCATGCTGTCGGTCTTGCTACCGCAAACCTCGGTCCGGTCTAACCTTAGACTGGGCATGAACTCCGTATGCCTAAGTCAACCCACGAAACAAGCATACGGGCGCTGAGCCGGCCGGAGAGGCATAATGCGCAAGCCAGGGATCGGCTCGATCCCCATCTACGTGCTGCCTATCCCACAGCCACAACCCTTGGTCCAGCTGGCTCTCAGACATGGAATGAACTCCCTATGCCTAAGCTAACCCATGAAACGGGCATGCAGGCGCTCAGTTGGCCAAGAGGCAGAATGTGTAACCTGGGGATCAGCCCAGTCCCTCCTGCGTGCTGTCGATCCTGCTACCGCAACCCTCGATCCGGTCTAATCTTAGACTGGGAATGAACTCTGTATGCTTAGACTAGGGATGAACTCCGTATGCCTAAGTCAACCAATGAAAAGAGCGTGCGGACGTTCAACCGACCAGAGAGGCAGGATGCGCAAGTTGGGGATCGAACGGGTGGCAGGTGGGTTCAAGCACATCTTCATATTTCTGCCATGCCAATGCCATTTTTATGGCTTGTAAATTCATACAATGGTCCCCTACGCCTTCATGTGAAGTTTTGTGGCAAGATGACCCGTTTTCTATTTTTCATGATTATTGAAACTTTTTACGGTTCAGGATTTTTTAAAATTTTTTTAGAAAGAGTTTTGTCCCCAAATTTGGTAGAGGTGATCCTTGTATTTTTGTTGGCATGCACAAAACAATTCAGTTAAAAACTCAAAGTGGAGAAGATTTTGTGACCATTTGAAAAAAGTGTCCCCATTTTAGACACTGTAATGGCTACTGGCAGTAAACCTATAAAATCTCAAATGCTCTTTAAGGGGGTGTGAGTTCTTGAGGTTTGATGAGGGATAGGGGGCCAACATAAGGGCCAAGTACCAGCACCCATCGCACATCATGTGCGAACACCCCCTCGGACCCTCCCAATCGTCGAAACCGACAATGCCGCCGGTTAGGCTCTCTAGCAATGCTTCGGCGATGGTGCCCCAAGCAAAAAAAATGTAGCACCATCACATGCCTGAGCCCAGCATGTGCACCGTGGCTCAAACTCTTAGATTGGGAATGAACTTCGTATGCTTAGACATGGAATGAACTCTGTATGCCTAAGCCAACCCATGAAACGAGCGTGCGGGCACTCAGTCGGCTAGAGAGGCAGAATGAGCAAGCCAAGGATCGGCCTGGTCCCCCTTTACATACTACCCGTCCCGCTGCCACAACCCTCGATTCGACTGGGGCTTAGACATGGAATGAACTCCCTATGCCTAAGCCAACCCACGAAACGGGCCCACGGGCGCTCAACCGATCGGAGAGCTAGAATGCACAAGCCGGGGATTGGCCCGTCCCCCCTGGGTGCTACTGATCCTGCTGCTACAACCCTCAGTCCAATTTGATCTTAGACTGGGAATGAGCTCTATATGCTTAGACTGGGGATGAACTCCGTATACCTAAGTCAACCCACGAAACAAGCGTGCGGGCGCTCAGCCGGTCGGATTGGGAATGAATTCCATATGCTTAGACATGGAATGAACTCCGTATGCCTAAGCCAACCCACAAAATGAGTGTGCGGGTGCTCAGCCTGCCAAAGAGGTAGAATGTGAAAGTCGGGGACTGGCCCAGTACCCCCTACGTGCTGTCGATCCTGCTGTCGCAACCCTCAGTCCGGTCCGTTCTTAGATTGGGAATGAACTCCGTATGCCTAAGTCAACCCACGAAACGAGCGTTCAGGCACTGAGCCTGTCGGAGAGGCAAAATGCACAAGCTAGGGATCGACCCGGTCCCCCTCTGCGTGCTATCGGTCTCACTGCCACAACCCTCGGTTCGGCTGGGGCATAGACATGGAATGAACTACCTATGCCTAAGCTAACCCACGAAACGGGCTTACGGGCGCTCAGTCGGTCGGAGAGGCAGAATGCGCAAGCTGGGGATCGGCCCAGTCCCCCTGCATGCTGTAGATCCTGTTGCCGTAACCCTCAGTCCGATTCGATCTTAGACTGGGAATGAACTCCGTATGCCTAAGTCAACCCACGAAACGAGCGTACGGGTGCTCAGCCGGCCAGAGAGGTAAAATGCGCAAGCCAAGGACCGACCCGGTCCCTCCTGCGTGCTGTTGATCCTGCTACCAAAACCCTCGATCCAATCTGATCTTAGACTGGGAATGAACTCCGTATGCCAAAGTCAACCCACGACACGAGCATTCGGGCGTTGAGCCGGCCGGAGAGCCATAATGCATAAGTTAGGGATCGGCTCGGTCCCCCTCTACGTGCTGCTAGTCCCACTGCCACAACCTTCAGTCTGGCTGGGGCTTAGACATGGAATGAACTCCCTATGCCTAAGCCAACCCACGAAACGGGCGTGCGGGCGCTCAGCCAGTTGGAGAGGTAGAATGCGCAAGCTGGGGATCGACTCGATCCCCCTTGCGTGCTACTGATCCTACTGCCGCAACACTCGGTCCGGTCCGATCTTAGACTAATAATAAACTCCATATGCTTAGACTGGGGATGAACTCCGTATGCCTAAGTCAGCCCATGAAATGAGCGTGCGGGCGCTCAGCCGGTCGGAGAGGCAGAATGCGCAAGCCAGGGATCGGCTCGGTCACCCCTGCGTGCTGTCGATCCTACTACCACAACCCTCGATCCGGTCTGATCTTCCGGTCTGATCTTAGACTGGGTATGAACTCCGTATGCTTAGACTGGGGATGAACTCCGTATGCCTAAGTCAACCCACAAAACGAGCGTGCGAACGCTCAGCCGACTAGAGAGGTTGGATGCGTAAGCCGGGGATCAAACGGGTGGTAGGTGCGTTCAAGCACATCTTCATATTTCTGCATTGCCAATACCATTTTTATGGCTTGTAAATTCATACAATGGTCCCCTACGCCTTCATGTGAAGTTTCATGGCAAGACAACCCGTTTTCTATTTTTTTTAGTTTTTAAAACTTTTTACGGTTTGGGATTTTTGAAAATTTTTTTAGAAAGAGTTTTATCCCCAAATTTGGTAGAGGTGATCCTTGTATTTTTTTTGGCATGCACAAAAAAATTCAGCCAAAAACTCGAAGTGGAGAAGATTTTGCGATCGTTTGAAAAAAGTGTCCCCATTTCAGACACTTTAATGGCTACTGGTAGCAAACCTATAAAATCTCAAATGCTCTTTAGGGGGGTGTGAGTTCTCGAGGTTTGATGAGGGAAAGGGGGCCAATATAAGGGCCAAGTACCAGCACCCATTGCACATCATGTGCGCACACCCCCTGGCCCCCTAATCACAGGAACCTCCAATACCGTCGGTTAGGCTCTCTGGCGATACTCCGACGATGGTGCCTCGGGTGAAAAAAATGTGGCACCAGCACATGCTCGAGCCCAGTATGTGCACCGTAGCTCAAACTCTTAGACTTGGAATGAACTCCGTATGCTTAAACATGGAATGAACTCCGTATGCCTAAGCCAACCCATGAAACAAGCGTGCGGGCGCTCAGTCAGTTGAAAAGGCAGAATGCGCAATCCAGGGATCAGCCCGGTCCCCCTCTGCATGCTGTCAGTCCCACTCCCATAGCCCTTGGTCTGGCTAGGGCTTAGACATGGAATGAACTCCCTATGCCTAACCCAACCCACGAAATGGGCATGCGGGTGCTCAACCAGTCGGAGAGGCAGAATACGTAAGCCGAGGATCGGCCCGGGCCCCTTACATGCTGTCGATCCTGTTGTTGGTCCTACTGTCGTAACCCTCGATCTGATCCAATCTTAGACTGAGAATGAACTCTGTATGCTTAGACATGGAATGAACTCCGCATGCCTAAGCCAACCCACGAAATGAACGTCCGGGCGTTCAGTCAATCGGAGAGGCAGAATGCGCAAGCCAGGGATCGGCCCGATCCCCCCCGTGTGCTATCGATCCTACTACTGCAATCCTCAATCTGATCTTAGACTGGGAATGAGCTCCGTATGCCTAAGTTAACCCACGAAATGAGCGTTCGGGCGTTGAGCTAGTCGGAGAGGCATAATGCACAAGCCGGTGATCGGCCCGATCCCCCTCTACGTGCTGTCGGTCTTATTGCCACAATCCTCGGTCCGGTTGGGGCTTAGACATGGAACGAACTCCCTATGCCTAAGCCAACCCACGAAACGGACATGCGGGCGCTCAGCCAGTCGGAGAGGCAGAATGCGCAAGCCGGTCCGATCTTAGATTGGAATAAACTCCGTATGCTTAGACTGGGGATGAACTCCGTATGCCTAAGTCAACCCATGAAACGAGCGTGCGGGTGCACAGCCAATCGGAGAGGCATAATGCGCAAGTTGGGGATCAGCTCGGTCCCCCTCTGCGCGATGTCGATCCCACTGTCGATCCTACTGCCACAACCCTCGGTCCGATTGGGGCTTAGACATGGAATGAAGTCTGTATGCCTAAGCCAACCCACGAAACAAGCGTACGGGCGCTCAGTCGGCCGAAGAGGCAGAATGTACAAGTCGGGGATCGACCCGATCCCCTTCTGTGTGCTACCGGTCCCGCTGCCACAACCCTCGGTCCGGTTGGGGCTTAGACATGGAATGAACTCCCTATGCCTAAGCCAACCCACGTAACGGGCGTGTGGGTGCTCAACCGGCCGGAGAGGCAAAATGCGCAAGCCGAGGATCGGTCCAGTCCCCCTGGGTGCTGTCGATCCTGCTGCTGTAACCTTCAGTCCGATTCGATCTTAGACTGGGAATGAACTCCATATGCTTAGACTGGGGATGAACTCCGTATGTCGAAGTCAGCCCATGAAACAAGCGTGCGGGCGCTCAGCCGACTGGAAAGGCCGGTTGGAGAGGCATAATGCGCAAGCCAGAGAGGCAGAATGCATAAACCGAGGATCGGTCCGATCCCCCTGGGTGCTGCCAATCCTGCTACCGCAACCTTCAGTCTGATTCGATCTTAGACTGGGAATGAACTCCGTATGCTTAGACTGGGGATGAACTCCTTATGCCAAAGTCAACCCACAAAACGAGCATGCGGGCACTCAATCGACTGGAGAGGCCGGCCGGAGAGGCATAATGCGCAAGCTGAGGATCAACCTGATCCCCCTCTACGTGCTGCCAATCCCACTATTGGTCCTGCTACCACAACCCTCGGTCCGATTGGGGCTAAGACATGGAATGAACTCCCTATGCCTAAGCCAACCCATGAAACGGGCATGCGGGTGCCCAGTCGGTCGGAGAGGCAAAATGTGTAAGCCGAGGATCAGCTCGGTCCCCCCTGCATGCTGTCGATCCTACTGCCACAACCCTTACTCCAGTCTGATCTTAGACTGGGAATGAACTCCATATGCTTAGACTAGGGATGAACACCGTATGACTAAGTCAACCCACATAACGAGCGTGCGAGTGCTCAGCCGACCAGAAAGGCATAATGCACAAGCCGAGGATCAGCCCGGTCCCCCTCTGCGTGCTACCGATCCTGCTGCCGGTCCTGCTATCGGTCTTGCTGCCACAACCCTCAGTTCGGCTGGGGCTGAGACATCGAATGAACTCTGTGTGCCTAAGCCAACCCACGAAATGAGAGTGCGGGCACTCAACCGGTCGAAAAGATAGAATGTGCAAGCCGGGGAGTGGCCCAATCCCTCCTGCGTGCCGTCGATCCTGCTACTGCAACACTCGATTCGGTCCGATCTTAGACTGGGAATGAACTCCATACGCCTAAGTCAACCCACGAAACGAGCGTGTGGGTGCTGAGTTGGTCGGGAAGGCATAATGCGCAAGCCGAGGATCGATCCGATCCCCCTCTGCATGCTATCGGTCTCGCTGCCACAACCCTCGGTCCAGCTGGGGCTTCGATATGGAATTAACTCCCTATGCCTAAGCCAACCCACGAAACGGGCGTGCGGGCGCTCTGCCGACTAGAGAGGCAGAATGCGCAAGCTGGGGATCGGCTCGGTCCCCCTTACATACTGTCGATCCCACTGTCGCAACCCTCGATCTGGTCTGATCTTAGACTGGGAATGAACTCCATATGCTTAGACTGGGGATGAACTCTGTATGCCTAAGTCAACCCATGAAACGAAAGTGTGGACGCTCAGCCAACCAGAGAGGCAGGATGCGTAAGTCAGGGATTGAACGGGTGGTAGGTGGGTTCAAGCACATCTTCATATTTCTGCTATACCAATGCCATTTTTATGGCTTGTAAATTCATAAAATGGTCCCCTACGCCTTCATGTGAAGTTTCATGGCAAGACGACCCGTTTTCTATTTTTCTCGATTTTCAAAACTTTTTAGGGTTTGGGATTTTTTAAAATTTTTTTAGAAAGTTTTTTGTCCCCAAATTTGGTAGAGGTGATCCTTGTATTTTTGTTGGCATGCACAAAAAAATTCAGCTAAAAACTTTAAATGGAGGAGATTTTGTGACCGTTTGAAAAAAGTGTCCCCATTTCAAACACTTTAATGGCTACTGGCAGCAAACCTATAAAATCTCAAATGCTCTTTAAGGGGGTGTGAGTTTTCGAGGTTTGATGAGGGATAGGGGGCCAATATAAGGGCCAAGTACCAGCACCCATCGCACATCATGTGCGCACACCCCTCGGACCCCCCAATTGCCGAAACCTCCAATGTCGTCGATTGGGTTCTCCGACGGTGGTGCCCCAGGCGAAAAAAATGTGACACTAGCACATGCCCGAGCCCAGCACGTGCACCGTGGCTCAAACTCTTAGACTGGGAATGAACTCCGTCTGCATAGACATGGAATGAACTCTGTATGCTCTTTAAGGGGGTGTGAGTTCTCGAGGTTTGATGAGGGATAGGGGGCCAATATAAGGGCCAAGTATTAGCACCCATCGCACATCAAGTGCGTACACCCCCCGGACCCCCAATCACCGAAACCCCCAATGCCGCCGGTTAGGCTCTCCGACGATGGTGCCCCAGGCAAAAAAAATGTGACACTAGCACATACCCGAGCCCAGCACGTGCACCGTGGCTCAAACTCTTAGACTGGGAATGAACTCCGTATGCTTAGACATGGAATGAACTTCGCACGCCTCAGCCAACCCATGAAACGAGCGTAAAGCGCTCAGCCAACCGAAGAGGCAGAATGCGTAAGTCGGGGATCGGCTCGGTCCCCCCTGCGTGCTGTCGATCCTGCTGCCGTAACCCTTAGTCTGGTCTGATCTTAGACTGGGAATGAACTCTGTATGCCTAAGTCAACCCACGAAATGAACGTGAGGGCACTGAGCTGGCCGGAGAGGCATAATGCGCAAGTCGGGGATCAGTCCGATCCCCCTCTGTGTGCTGTCGGTCCCGCTGCCACAACCCTTGGTTCGAATTGGGCTTAGACATGGAATGACCTCCCTATGCCTAAGCCAACACATGAGACGGGTGTGCGGGCACTCAGTCGGCCGGAGAGGCAGACTGCGCAAGCTAAGGATCAGCCCGATCCCCCCTGTGTGTTGTCGATCCTACTATTGCAACCCTCGGTCCGGTTCGATCTTAGACTGGGAATGAACTCCATATGCTTAGACTGGGGATTAACTCTGTATGCCTAAGTCAACCCACGAAATGAGCATGCGGGCGCTCAACCGGTCAGAGAGGTAGAATGCGCAAGTCGGGGATCGATCCGATCCCCTCTGCGTGCTGTCGATCCTACTGTCGCAACCATCAGTCTAGTCCGATCTTAGATTAGGAATGAAATCCGTATGCTTAGATTGGGGATGAACTCCATATGCCTAAGTCAACCCACGAAACGAGCGTGCGGACGCTCAGTCGACCAGAGAGGCAGGATGCGTAGACCGATGATCAAATGGGTGGTAGGTGGGTTCAAGCACATCTTCATATTTCTGCCATGCCAATGACTTTTTTATGGCTTGTAAATTCATGCAATGGTCCGCTAAGCCTTCATGTGAAGTTTCGTGGCAAGACGACTCATTTTTTATTTTTCATCATTTTTGAAACTTTTTGCGGTTCTGAATTTTTTAAAATTTTTTTAGAAAGATTTTTGTCCCCAAATTTGGTTGTACTGATCCTTGTATTTTTTTTGGCATGCAAAAAAAAATTCAGCTAAAAACTCGAATTGGACAAGATTTTGTGATCGTTTGAAAAAAGTGTCCCAATTTCAGACACTTCAATGGCTACTGGCAGCAAACCAATAAAATCTCAAATGCTCTTTAAGGGGGTGTGAGTTCTCGAGGTTTGATGTGGGATAGGAGGCCAATATATGGGCCAAGTACCAGCACCCATCGCACATCCTGTGCGCACAACCCCCGGGCCCCCCAATCATCGGAACCTCCAATGCCACCGGTTAGGCTCTCCGATGCTGCTCCGGCGATGGTGCCCCGGGCGAAAAAAATGTGGCACCAGTACATGCCCGAGCCCAGTATGTGCACCGTGGATCAAAATCTTAGACTGAGAATGAACTCCGTATGCTTAGACATGGAATGAACTCCGTGTGCAGGTGCTCAGCCGGCCGGCCGGAGAGGCAGAATACGTAAGCTGGGGATCGACCTGATCCCCCTACGTGCTGTTGATCCTGCTATCACAACCTTTGGTCCGATCCGATCTTACACTGGGAATGAACTCCGTATGCATAAGTTAAATCACGAAACGAGCATGCGTGCGCTGAGCCGACCGAAAAGCCATAATGCGTAAGCTGGGGATCGACCCAGTCCCCCTCTGCGTGCTGCCTGTCTCGCTGCCACAACCCTCAGTCTGGTTGGAGCTTACACATGGAATGAACTCCCTATGCCTAAGCAAACCCAGGAAACGGGCGTGCGGCCGCTCAGTCGACCGGAGAGACAGAATGTGCAAGCTAGGGATCGGCCCGATCCCCCTTGCGTGCTGCCAATCCTGCTGCCGCAACCCTCGGTCTGATCTGATCTTAGACTGGGAATGAACTCCATATGCTTAGACTGGGGATGAACTCTGTATGCCTAAGTCAACCCACGAAATGAGCGTGCGAGTGCTCAGTCGGCTGGAGAGGCCGGCCGAAGAGGCATAATGCGTAAGCCGAGGATCAGCTCGATCCCCTTCTACATGCTACCGATCCCGTTGCCTGTCCTACTGCCATAACTCTCTGTCTAGCTGGGGCTTAGACATGGAACGAACTCTGTATGCCTAAGCCAACCCATGAAACGAGCGTGCGGGCACTCAGCTGGCCGGAGAAGCAGAATGCGCAAGCCGGGGATCCACTTGGTTCCCGCCTGCGTGCTGTCGATCCTGCTGCTGGTCCTGTTACCGCAACCCTCGATCTGGTTTGATCTTAGACTAGGAATGAACTCTGTACGCTTAGACATGGAATGAACTATGTATGCCTAAGCCAACCCACAAAACGAGCATGCGGGTGCTTAGCCGGCCGGAGAGGCAAAATGCGTAAGTCGGGGATCGGCCCGGTCCCCCATGCGTGCTGTCGATCTTGCTGCCACAACCCTCTATCTGGTTTGATCTTGACTGGGAATGAACTCCGTATGCCTAAGTCAACCCACGAAATGAGCGTGCGGGTGCTGAGCCGGCCGAAGAGGCATAATACGCAAGACGAGGATCGACCCAGTCCACCTCTGCATGCTGTCGGTCTCGCTGCCACAACCCTCTGTCCGACTAAGGGTTAGACATGGAATGAACTCCCTATGCCTAAGCCAACCCACGAAATGGGCGTGCGGGTGCTCAACTGATCGGAGAGGCAAAATGCGCAAGCCGAGGATCGACACGGTCCCCCCTGCGTGCTATCGATCCTGCTGTCGCAACACTCGGTTCGATCCGATCTTAGACTGGGAATGAACTCCGTATGCTTAGACTGGGGATGAACTCCGTACGCCTAAGTGAACCCACGAAATGAGCGTGCGAACGTTCAGCCTGCTGGAGAGGCCGATCGAAGAGGCATAATGCATAAGCCAGGGATCAGCCCGATCTCCCTTTGCATGCTGCCGATCCTGCTACCGGTCCTACTGTCACAACCCTCGATCCAACTGGGGCTTAGACATGGAATGAACTCCGTATGCCTAAGCCAACTCATGAAACGTGCGTGCGAGCGCTCAACCGATCGGAGAGGCAGAATGCGCAAGCCGAGGATCGACCTGATCACCCCCTGCGTGCTACCGATCCTGTTGCTGGTCCTGCTGTTGCAACCCTTAGTTCGGTCCAATCTTAGACAGGTAATGAACTCCGTATGCTTAGACATGGAATGAACTCCGTATGCCTAAGCCAACCCATGAAACGAGCGTGCGGGCGCTCAATCGGGCGGAGAGGCAGAATGCGTAAGTCGGGGATCGACCCGGTCCCCCCTGTATGCTGTCGATCCTACTGCTGCAACCATCGATCCGGTCTGATCTTTGACTGGGAATGAACTATGTATGCCTAAGTCAACCCACGAAATGAGCGTGCGGGCACTAAGCCGGCCGGAGAGGCATAATGCGCAAGCCGGGGATCGGCCCGACCCCTTTCTCTGAGCTGTCGGTCCCACTACCACAACCCTCAGTCCAGCTGGGGCTTAGACTTAGAATGAACTCCCTATGCCTAAGCCAACCCATTAAACTGGCGTACAGGCACTCAGCCGGTCGGAGAGGTAGAATGCGCAAGCCGGGGATCGACTCGATCCCCCACTGCGTGCTGTCGATCCTGCTGCTACAACTCTAGGTCCAGTCCGATCTTAGACTAGGAATGAACTCCGTATGCCTAAGTCAACGCATGAAACGAGCGTGTGGGTACTGAGCCGGCCGAAGAGGCATAATGCGCAAGCCGAGGATCAGCTTGTCCTCCTCTGCGTGCTGTCGGTCCCACACCACAACCCTCTGTCCGGCTGGGGCTTGGACATGGAATGAACTCCCTATGCGTAAGCCAACCCATGAAATAGGCGTGCGGGCTATCGATCCTGCCGTCGTAACCCTCAGTCCGATCCGATCTTAAATTGTAAATGAACTCCGTATGCCTAAGCCAATCCACGAAATGAGTGTGCGGGCACCGAGCCGGCTGAAGAGGCGTAATGCGCAAGCCAAGGATCGGCCTGATCACCCCTTGCGTGCTGCCGATCCTGTTGCTGGTCTGCTATCGCAACCCTTAGTCCGGTCCGATTTTAGATAGGGAATGAACTCCGTATGCTTAGACATGGAATGAACTCCGTATGCCTAAGCCAACCCACGAAACGAGCGAGCAGGCACCCAACCGGCCAAAGAGGTAGAATGCGCAAGCCGGGGATCGGCCTGGTCCCCCTTATGTGTTGTCGATCCTGCGGCCACAACCCTCGATTCGATCCGATCTTAGACTGGGAATAAACTTCATATGCCTAAGTCAACCCATGAAACGTGCGTGCGGACGCTGAGCCAGCCGGAGAGGCATAATGTACAAGCCGGGGATCGGCCCGGTCCCCCTCTGCGTGCTGCCGATCCCGCTACCACAACCCAAGGTCTGGCTGGGGCTTAGAGATGGAATGAACTCCCAATGCCTAAGCCAACCCACAAAACGGCCGTGCGGGCGCTCAACTGACCGGAGAGGCGGAATGTGCAAGCCGGGGATCGACCCGATCTCCCCTACGTGCTGCCGATCCTGCTGTCGTAACCCTCAGTCCGGTTCGATCTTAGACTGGGAATAAACTTCGTATGCTTAGACTGGGGATGAACTCCATATGCCTAAGTCAACCCACGAAACGATCGTGCGGGCGCTCAGCCGACCAGAGAGGCAGGATGCGCAAGCCGGGGATTGAACGGGTGGTAGGTGGGTTCAAGCACATCTTCATATTTCTGCCATGCCAATGCCATTTTTATGGCCTGTAAATTCATACAATGGTCCCCTAAGCCTTCATGTGAAGTTTCATGGCAAGACGACCCGTTTTGTATTTTTCACGATTTTTGAAACTTTTTACGGTTCGGGATTTTTTAAAATTTTTTTAGAAAGAGTTTTATCCCCAAATCTGTTAGAGGTGATCTTTGTATTTTTTCTGGCATGCACAAAAAAATTCAGCTAAAAAGTCGAAGTGGAGAAGATTTTGTCCCCATTTCAGACAGTTTAATGGCTACTGGCAGCAAACCTATAAAATCTCAAATACTCTTTAAGGGGGTGTGAGTTCTTGAGGTTTGATGAGAGATAGGGGGCCAGTATAAGGGCCAAGTACCAGCCCCATTGCACATCATGTGCGCACACCCCCCCGGGCTCTCCAGTCATCGAAACCTCTAATGCCGTCAGTTAGGCTCTCCGGTGATGCTCCGACGATGGTGCCTCGGGTGAAAAAAATGTGGCACCAGCACATGTTGAGCCCAGCATGTGCACTGTGGCTCAAAATCTTAGACTGGGAATGAACTCCGTATGCTTAGACATGGAATGAACTTCGTATGGCAAAGCCAACCCACGAAACGAGCGTGCGGGTGCTCAGTCGGTCGGAGAGGCAGAATGCGCAAGTCGGGGATCAGCCCGGTCCTCCCCTGTGTGCTACCGATCCTGCTACCGTAACCCTCGGTTTGATCTGATCTTAGACTGGGAATGAACTATGTATGCTTACACATGGAATGAACTCCGTATGCCTAAGCCAACCCATGAAATGAGCGTGTGGGCACTCAGCCGGTCGGAGAGGCAGAATGCGCAAGCTAGGGACCGGCTCGGTCCCCCTACGTGCTGTCGATCCTACTGCCACAACCCTTGGTCCAGTCCGTTCTTAGACTGGGAATGAACTCCGTCTGCCTAAGTCAACCCACGAAATGAGCGTGCGGGCGCTGAGCCGGCTGGAGAGGCATAATGTGTAAGCCGAGGATCGGCCCGATCCCCCTCTTCATGCTGCCGGTCCCGCTACCACAACCCTCGGTCCGACTGGGGCTTAGACATGGAATGAACTCCCTATGCCTAAGCCAACCTATGAAACGGACGTGCGGGCGCTCAGTCGGTCGGAGAGGTAGAATGCGCAAGCAGGGGATCGGCCCGGTCCCCCTTACGTGCTGTCAATCTTGCTGCCGCAACCCTCGGTCCAGTCCAATCTTAGACTGGGAATGAACTCCATATGCTTAGACTAGGGATGAACTCCATATGCCTAAGTCAACCCACGAAACGAGCGTGTAGGCGCTCAGCCAACCAGAGAGGTAGGATGCACAAGCCGGGGATCGAACGGGTGGTAGGTGGGTTCAAGCACATCTTTATATTTCTGCCATGCCAATGCCAATTTTATGGCTTGTAATTCATACAATGGTACCCTAAGCCTTCATGTGAAGTTTCGTGGCAAGACGGCCTGTTTTCTATTTTTCATGATTTTCAAAACTTTTTGCAGTTTGGGATTTTTCAAAATTTTTTCAGAAAGATTTTTGTCCCCAAATTTGGTAGAGGTCATCCTTGTATTCTTTTTGGCATGCAAAAAAAATTCAGCTAAAAACTCGAAGTGGAGAAGATTTTGTGATCATTTGAAAAAAGTGTTCCCATTTCAGACACTTTAATGGCTATTGGCAGCAAACCTATAAAATCTCAAATGCTCTTTAAGGGGGTGTGAGTTCTCAAGGTTTGATGAGGGATAGGGGGCCAATATAAGGGCCAAGTACCAGCACCCATGGCATATCATGTGTGCACACCCCCCGGCCCCCCAATCACCGGAACCCCAATACCGCTGGTTAGGCTCTCCGGTGCTACTCCGACGATGGTGCCCCAGGTGAAAAAAATGTGGCACCAGCACATGCCCGAGCCCAACCTGTGCACCGTGGCTCAAAATCTTAGACTAGGAATGAACACCGTATGCTTAGACATGGAATGAACTCCGTGTGCCTAAGCCAACCCATGAAACGAGCGTACGGGCGTACGACCGACCGGAGAGGCAGAATATGCAATCCGAGGATCGACCCGGTCCCCCCTACGTGCTACCGATCCTGCTGCTGGTCCTGCTGTCGTAACCCTCGATTTGGTCCGATCTTAGACTGGGAATGAACCCCGTACGCTTAGACGTGGAATGAACTTTGTATGCTGAAGCCGACCCACGAAAGGAGCGTACGGGCACTCAGCCAGCCGAAAAGGCAGAATGCACAAGCCGGGGACCGACCCGATCCCTCCCTGCGTGCTGTCGATCCTACTGCCCCAACCCTCGGTCTAGTCCAATCTTAGACTGGGAATGAACTCTGTATGCTTAGACATGTAATGAACTCCGTATGCCTAAGCCAACCCACGAAATGAGCGTGCGGGTGCACAGCCGACCGGAGAGGCATAATGTGCAAGCCGAGGATCGACCCGATCCCTCCTACGTGCTGTAGATCTTGCTGTCGATTCTACTATCGCAACGCTCGGTCTGGTCCGATCTTAGACTGGGAATGAACCCCGTATGCTTAGACATGGAATGAACTCTGTATGTCGAAATTGACCCACGAAACGAGCATGCGGGCACTCAGCCAGTCGAAAAGGCTGAATGCGTAAGCCGGGGACCGGCCCAATCCCCCCCTGTGTGCTGTCAATCCTACTACCTCAACCCTCGGTCCAGTCCGATCTTAGACTGGGAATGAACTCCGTACGCCTAGGTCAACCAACGAAACAAACGTGCGGGCACTGAGCCGATCGGAGAGAGCTAATGCGCAAGCCAGGGACCGCCCCAGTCCCCCTCTGCGTGTTGCCGATCCTGCTGCCACAACCCTCAGTCCGACTAGGGCTTATACAAGGAAAGAACTCCCTATGCCTAAGCCAACCCATGAAATGGGCGTGCGGGCGCTCAGCCGGTCGGAGAAGTAGAATGCGCAAGCCAGGGATTGGCTCGGTCTCTCCTGCGTGCTGTCGATCCTGCTGTCACAACCCTCAGTCCGTTTCGATCTTAGACTGGGAATGAACTCCCTATGCTTAGACTGGGGATGAACTCCGTATGCCTAACTCAACCCATGAAACGAGCGTGCGGGCACTCAGCCGACCAGAGAGGCAGGATGCGCAAGCCGAGGATCGAACGGGTGGTAGGTGGGTTCAAGCACATCGTCATATTTTCTGCCATGCCAATGCCATTTTTATGGCCTGTAAATTCATACAATGGTACCCTAAGTCTTCATGTGAAGTTTCGTGGCAAAACGACCCGTTTTCTATTTTTCAAGATTTTTGAAACTTTTTGTGGTGCGGGATTTTTTAAAATTTTTTTAGAAAGATTTTTGTCCCCAAATTTGGTAGAGGTTATCCTTGTATTTTTGTTGGCATGCACAAAAAAATTCAGCTAAAAATTCGAAGTGGAGAAGATTTTGTGACCGTTTGAAAAAAGTGTCCCAATTTCATACACTTTAATGGCTACTGGTAGCAAACCTATAAAATCTCAAATGCTCTTTAAGGGGTGTGAGTTCTCAAGGTTTGATGAGGGATAGGAGGCCAATATAAGGGCCAAGTACCAGCACCCATTGCACATCTTATGCGCACACCCGCCGGCCCCCCAATCATCGGAACCCTCAATGCCACCGGTTAGGCTCTCTGATGACGCTTCGGCGATGGCACCCCAGGTGAAAAAAATGTGGCACCAGCCCGTGCTCGAGCCCAGCATCTACAGCGAGGGTCAAAATCTTAGACTGGGAATGCAATCCGTATGCTTAGACATGGAATGAACTCCATATGCTTAGACATGAAATGAACTCCGTATGCCTAAGCCAACCCACGAAATGTGCGTGCGGGCGCTCAGCCGACCGGAGAGGCAGGATGCGCAAGCCGAGGATCGGCCTGGTCCCCCCCTATGTGCTATCAATCTTGCTACCACAACCCTCAGTCCGGTCCGATCTTAGACTAGGAATGGACTCCATATGCATAAGTCATCCCACGAAACGAGTGTGCGGGCGTTGAGCCAGCTGAAGAGGCATAATGCGCAAGCCAAGGATCGGCCCGATCCCCCTCTGCGTGCTGCCGGTCCCACTGCTACAACCCTCAGTCCAGCTGGGGCTTAGACATGGAATGAACTCCCTATGCCTAAGCCAACCCATGAAACGGACATACGGGCGGTCAGTCGGTCGGAGAGGGAGAATGCGCAAGCCAGGGATCGACCCGGTCCCCCCTGTGTGCTGCTGATCCTGTTGCAGCAACCCTCGGTCTAGTCTGATATTAGACTTGGGATGAACTCCGTATGCTTAGACTTGCGATGAACTCCGTATGCTTAGACTTGGGATGAACTTCGTATGCTTATACTTGGGATGAACTCCGTATGCCCAAGTCAACCCACGAAACGAGCGTGTGGGCATTTAGCCGGTCGGAGAGGCATGACGCGCAAGCTAGGGATCAGCCCGATCCCCCTCTGCGTGCTGCCGATCCCGCTACCAGTTCTGCTGCCACAACCCTCAGTCCGACTTTGGCTTAGACATGGAATGAACTCCGTATGCCTAAGCCAACCCATGAAATGAGGGTGCGGGTGCTCAGCCGATCGGAGAGGCAGAATGTGCAAGCCAGGGATCGGCCCGGTCCCCCCTACATGTTGCCGATCCTACTGCTGTAACCCTCGGTCCGGTCTGATCTTAGACTGGGAATGAACTCCGTATGCTTAGACATGGAATGAATCCGTATGGCTAAGCCAACCCATGAAACGAGCGTGCGTGCGTGCGCTCAGCAGGCCGGAGAGGCAGAATGCACAACCCTGATCCCCATGTGTGCTATCGATCTTGCTGCCACAACCTTCGGTCCGGTCCAATCTTATACTGGGAATGAACTCTGTATGCCTAAGTCAACCCACGAAACGAGTGTGCGGGCGCTGAGCTAGCCGGAGAGGCATAATGCGCAAGCCAGGGATCGACCTGGTCCCCCTCTGCGTGCTGTCGGTCCCGCTACCACAACCTCGGTCTGGCTAGGGCTTAGACATGGAATGAACTCCCTATGCCTAAGCCAACCCACGAAACTGGCGTACGGGTGCTCAACCGGCCGGAGAGGCAGAATCGTAAGCAGGGGATCGACCCGGTCCCCCCTGCGTGCTGTCGATCCGTTATCACAACCCTTGGCCCGATCCTATCTTAGACTGGGAATGAACTCCGTATGCGTAAGTCAACCTAAGAAACGAGCGTGCGGGCGTTGAGCCAGCCGAAGAGGCATAATGTGTAAGCCGGGGATCGGCCCGATCCCCCTCTACATGCTACTAGTCCCGCTGCCACAACCCTCGATCCGGTTTAGGCTTAGACTTGGAATGAACTTCCTATGCCTAAGCTAACCCACGAAAAGGGCATACGGGCACTCAGCCGGCTGGAGGGGCAGAATGCGCAAGCCGGGGATCGGCCCAGTCCCCCCTGCGTGCTGTCGATCCTACTGTCGCAACCCTTGGTCCTGTCCGATCTTAGACTGGGAATGAACTCCGTATGCTTAGACTGGGGATGAACTTCGTATGCCTAAGTCAACCCACGAAACAAGCGTTCGGGCACTCAATCGGCCGGAAAGCATAATGCGCAAGCCGGGGATCAGCCCGATCCCCTTTTGCATGCTGTCGATCTCACTGTTGGTCCTGCTGCCACAACCTTAGGTCTGGCTGAGGCTTAGACATGGAATGAACTTCGTATGCCTAAGCCAACCCACGAAACGAGCGTACAGGCGCTCAACTGGCCTGAGAGGGAGAATGCGCAAGCCAGGGACTGGCCCGGTCCCCTTTACGTGCTGTCGATCCTGCTGTTGGTCCTGTTGCCATAACCCTCGGTCCGGACCGATCTTAGACTGGGAATGCGGGCGCTCAGTCGGCCGGAGACGCAGAATGCACAAGTTGGGGATCAGCCCAGTCCCCCCTGCGTGTTGTCGATCCTGTTGCCTCAACCCCTGGTCTGGTTCGATCTTAGACTAGGAATGAACTCTGTATGCCTAAGTTAACCCATGAAATGAGCGTGCGGGCGCTGAGCAGGCCAGAAAGGCGTACTGCGCAAGCTAAGGATTGGCTCAGTCCCTCTCTACGTGCTGCCGGTCGCGCTACCACAATCCTCAATTTGGCTAGGGCTTAGACATGGAATTAACTCCTTATGCCTAAGCCAACCCATAAAACGGGCATGCCGGTGCTCAACCGGCTAGAGAGGCAGAATGCGCAAGCCGTGGATCAGCCCGATCCCCCCTACGTGTTGTCGATCCTGCTGCCACAACCATCGGTCTGTTTTGATCTTAGACTAGGAATGAACTCCGTATGCTTAGACTGGGGATGAACTTCGTATGCCTAAGTCAACCCACGAAACGAGTGTACGGGCGCTCAACCGACTAGAGTGACAGGATGCGCAAGCCGAGGATCGAACGGGTAGTAGGTGGTTTCAAGCACATCGTCATATTTCTGCCGTGCCAATGCGATTTTTTTGGCCTATAAATTCATACAATGGTCCCCTAAGCCTTCATGTGAAGTTTCGTGGCAAGACGACCCGTTTTCTATTTTTCATGATTTTCGAAACTTTTTGCGGTTTTAGATTTTTTAAAATTTTTTTAGAAAGAGTTTTGCCCCCAAATTTGGTAGAGGTGATCCTTGTATTTTTGTTGGTATGCGCAAAACAAATCGGGAAAAACTCGAAGTGGAAAAGATTTTGTGACCGTTTGAAAAAAGTGTCCCCATTTTAGATACTTTAATGGTTATTGGCAGCAAACCTATAAAATCTCAAATGCTCTTTAAGGGGGTGTGAGTTCTCAAGGTTTGATGAGTGATAGGGGGCCAATATAAGGGCCAAGTACCAGCACCCATTGCACATCATGTGCGCACACCCCCTGGCCCCCACAATCATCGGAACCCCTAATGCCGCGGGTTAGGCTCTCCGACGATGCTCCACCGATGGTGCCCCAACCCTCAGTCCGGCTGGGGCTTGGACATGGAATGAACTCCCTATGCCTAAGCCAACCCACGAAACGGGTGTGTGGGTGCTCAGTCGGTCGGAGAGGCAGAATGCATAAGCCGAGGATCAGCCCGGTCCCCCCCTGCGAGCTACCGATCCACTGTCAGTCTTACTACCACAACCCTCGATCCGATCTGATCTTAGACTGGGAATGAACTCCGTATGCTTAGACATGGAGTGAACTCCCTGTGCCTAAGCCAACCCATGAAACGGGTGTGCGGGCGTTCAGCCAACCGAAGAGGCAGAATACGTAAGCTGGGGATCGACCCGATCCCCCCTGCGTGCTACCGATCATGCTGCCGCAACCCTCAGTCCGGTTCAATCTTAGACTGGGAATGAACTCTGTATGCTTAGACTGGGGATGAACTCCGTATGCATAAGTCAACCCATGAAACGATCGTACGGGTGCTGAGTCAGCCGAAGAGGCATAATGTGCAAGCCGAGGATCGACTCGGTCCCCCTCTGTGTGCTGCCAGTCCCGCTGCCACAACCCTCAGTCCAGTTGGAGCTTAGACATGGAATGAACTCCCTATGCCTAAGCCAACCCACGAAACGAGAATGCAGGCGCTCAGTCGACCGAAGAGGCAGAATGCGCCAGTCGGGGATCAGTCCGATCCCCTTTACGTGCTGCCTACCTACTGCCGCAACCCTCTGTCTGGTCCGATTTTACACTGGGAATGAACTTCGTATGCTTAGACTGGGGATGAACTCTGTATGCCTAAGTCAACCCACGAAACGAGTGTACGGGCACTCAGCAGACCAGAGAGGCAAGATGTACAAGCCGGGGATCGAACGGGTGGTAGATGGGTTCATGCACATCTTCATATTTCTGCCATACCAATGCCATTTTTATGGCTTTTAAATTCATACAATGGTCCCCTAAGCCTTCATGTGAAGTTTTGTGGCAAGACGACCCGTTTTCTATTTTCCATGATTTTTGAAACTTTTTACGGTTCGAGATTTTTTAAAATTTTTTTAGAAAGAATATTGACCCTAAATTTGGCAGAGGTGATGCTTGTATTTTTGTTGGCATGCACAAAAACATTCAGCTAAAAACTTGAAGTAGAGAAGATTTTGTGACCGTTTGAAAAAAGTATCCCCAATTCAGACACTTTAATGGCTACTGGCAGCAAACCTATAAAATCTCAAACGCTCTTTAAGGGGGTGTGAGTTCTTGAGGTTTGATGAGGGATAAGGGGCCAATATAACGGCCAACTACCAGCACCCATCGCACATCATGTGTGCACACCCCCACGGCCCCCCAATCGTCGAAACCCCTAATGCCGTCGGTTAGGCTCTCCGACGATGCTCCGACGATAGTGCCTCGGGTGAAAAAAATATGGCACCAGCACATGCCCGAGCCTAGCATGTGCACCGTGGCTCAAAATCTTAGACTGGGAATGACCTCCGTATGCTTAGACATGGAATGAACTCCGTATGCCTAAGCCAACCCACGAAACGAGCGTGTGGGAACTCCACCGCCCGGAGAGGCAGAATGCACAAGTCGGGGATCGGCCCGATCCCCCCTGCGTGCTGTCGACCCTGCTGCCGCAACCCTCGGTTCAGTCCGATCTTAGACTGGGAATGAACTCTGTATGCATAAGTCAACCCACGAATGAGCCGACCGGAGAGGTACAATGCGCAAGCCAGGGATCGGCCCGATCCCCCTCTGTATGCTGCCGGTCCTGCTGCCACAACCCTCGGTCCGACTGGGACTTAGACATGGAATGAACTCCCTATGCCTAAGCCAACCCATGAAAAGGGCGTACGGGTGCCCAGTCGGCCGGAGAGGCAAAATACGCAAGTCAGGGATCGACCTGGTCCCCCTTGCGTGCTGCCGATCCTGATGCCGCAACCTTCGATCCGATCTAATCTTAGATTGGGAATGAACTCCGTATGCTTAGATTGGGGATGAACTTTGTATGCCTAAGTCAACCCATTAAACGAGTGTGCCGACGCTCAGCCAGCCGGAGAGGCATAATGCTCAAGCCGGGGATCAGCCCGGTCCTCCTCTACGTGCTGCTGATCCTGCTACCGGTCTTGCTACCATAACCATCGATCTGACTGGGACTTAGACATGGAATTAACTCCATATGCCTAAGCCAACCCACGAAACGAGCGTACGGGAGCTTAGCTGACTAGAGAGGTAGAATGTGCAAGCCGGGGATCGGCTCGATCCCCACTACGTGCTGTCGATCTTAGTAGCGCAACCCTCCCGATCCCCACTACGTGCTATCGATCTTACTAGCGCAACCCTCCCGATCCCCACTACGTGCTGTCGATCTTACTAGCGCAACCCTCAATCCGATCCGATCTTATACTGGGAATGAACTCCGTATGCCTAAGTCAACCCACGAAACGAGCGTATGAGCGCTGAGCCGATCAGAGAGGCATAATACGCAAGCCGGGGATCGGTCCGATCCCCCTCTTCGTGCTGCCGGTCCCATAGCCACAACCCTCGGTCTGACTGGGGCTTAGACATGGAATGAACTCCCTATGCCTAAGCCAACCCACAAAACAGATGTACAGGTGCTCAGCCGGTCGGAGAGGCAGAATGTGCAAGCTGGGGATCGGTCCGGTCCCCCCTGCGTGCTACCGGTCCTGCTATCGCAACCCTCGATCCGATCTGATCTTAGACTGGGAATGAACTCTGTATGCTTAGACTAAGGATGAACTCCGTATGCCTAAGTCAACCCATGAAATGAGCGTGCAGGCGCTCAGCCGACGAGGGAGGCAGGATATTCAAGCCGGGTATCAAACGGGTGGTTGGTGGGTCCAAGCACATCTTCATAATCCTGCCATGCCAATGCCATTTTTTTGGCTTGTAAATTCATACAATGGTCACCTAAGCCTTCATGTGAAGTTTCGTGGCAAGACGACCCCTTTTCTATTTTTTGTGATTTTTGAAACTTTTTACGGTTCGAGATTTTTTTAAATTTTTTAGAAAGATTTTTATCCCTAAATTTGGTAGAGGTGATCCTTGTATTTTTGCTGGCATGCATAAAAAAATTCAGCCAAAAACTCGCAGTGGAGAAGATTTCGTGACCGTTTGAAAAAAGTATCCCTATTTCAGACACTTTAGTGGCTATTGGCAGCAAACCTATAAAATCTCAAATGCTCTTTAAAGGGGTGTGAGTTCTTGAGGTTTGATGAGGGATAGGGGGCCAATATAAGGGCCAAGTACTAGTACCCATCGCACATCATGTGCGCACACCCCCCCCGACCACCTAATCGCCAAAACCCCCAATACCGTCAGTTAAGCTCTCTGGCGATGCTCCGACGATGGTGCCCCGGGTGAAAAAAATACGGCACCAGCACATGCTTGAGCCCAGCATGTGCACCGCGGCTCAAAATCTTAGACTGGGAATGAACTCCGTATGCTTAGACATGGAATGAACTCCGTATGCCTAAGCCAACCCACGAAACGAGCGTGCGAGCGCTCAACCGGTCGGAGAGGCAGAATGCGCAAGTCGGGGATCGGCCCGATCACCCCCTACGTGCTGCCAATCCTGCTGCTGGTCCTGCTACCCCAACCTTTGGTTCGGCTCGATCTTAGACTGGGAATGAACTCCGTATGCTTAGACATGGAATGAGCGTGCGGGTGCTCAGTCAGCCGGAGAGGCAGAATGCGCAAGCCAGGGATCGGCCTGGTCCCCCTGCATGCTGTCGATCCTACTACTGCAACCATCGGTCCGATCCAATATTAGATTGGGAATAAACTCTGTATGCCTAAGTCAACCCACGAAACGAGCGTGCGGGTGTTGAGCTGACCGGAGAGGCATAATGCGCAAGTCGGGGATCGGCCCGGTCCCATCTGCGTGCTGTCGATCCCGCTACCACAACCCTCAGCCAGCTGGGGCTTAGACATGGAATGAACTCCGTATGCCTAAGCCAACCCACGAAACGAGCATGCGGGAGCTCATCCGGTCGGAGAGGTAGAATGCGCAAGTCGGGGATTAGCCTGGTCCTCCTTACGTGCTGCCAATCCTGCTGCTGGTCCTACTATCGTAACCCTCGGTCCAATCAGATCTTAGACTGGGAATGAACACCGTATGCTTAGACATGGAATGAACTTCGTCTGCCTAAGCCAACCCATAAAACGAGCGTGCGGGCACTCAACCGGTCGGAGAGGTAGAATGCGCAAGCCAGGGATCGGCCCGATCCTCCCTGGGTGCTATCGATCCTGCTATCGCAACCCTCAGTTTGGTCCGATCTTAGATTGGGAATGAACTCCTATGCATCAGCCAAATCGTGAAACTAGCGTGCGGGCACTGAGCAGGCCGAAGAGGCATAATGCGCAAGCCGAGGAGCAACCTAATCCCCCTCTACGTGTTATCGGTCCCGCTGCCATAACCCTTGGTTTGGCTGGGGCTTAGACATGGAATGAACTCTCTATGCCTAAGTCAACCCACGAAACGGACGTGCGGGGGCTCAGCCAGTCGAAGAGGTAGAATGCACAAGCTGGAGATCGGCCGGGTCCCCCCTGCATGCTGTCGATCCTACTGCCGCAACCCTCTATCCGGATTGATCTTAGACTGGAATGAACTCCGTATGCCAAAGTCAACCCATGAAACGATCGTGCGGGCGCTGAGCCGATTGGAGACGCATAATGCGCAAGTCGGGGATCGACCCGGTCCCTCTCTGTATGCTACCGTTCCCGTCGCCACAACCCTCGGTCCAGCTAGAGATTAGACACGGAATAAACTCCCTATGCCTAAGCCAAACCACAAAACAGGCGTGCGGACGCTCAGCCGGCCGGAGAGGCAGAATGCGCAAGCTGGGGATCAGTTCGGTCCCCCCCCGCATGCTGCCGATCCTGCTGCCGTAACCCTCGATCCGATCGGATCTTAGACTAGGAATGAACTCCGTATGCTTAGACTGGGGATGAACTCCGTATGCCTAAGCCAACCCACGAAACGAGCGTGCGTGCGCTCAGCCGACCAGAGAGGCAGGATACGCAAGCCGGGGATCGAACGGGTGGTAGGTGGGTTTAAGCACATCTTCATATTTTTGCCATGCCAATGCCATTTTTATGGTTTGTAAATTCATACAATGGTCCCCTAAGCCTTCATGTGAAGTTTAGTGGCAAGATGACCCGTTTTCTATTTTTCACGATTTTCAAAATTTTTACGGTTCAGGATTTTTTAAAATTTTTTTAGAAAACGTTTTGTCCCCAAATTTGGTAGAGGTGATCCTTGTATTTTTTTTGGCTTGCACAAAAACATTCAGCTAAAAACTCGAAGTGGAGAAGATTTTGTGACCATTTGAAAAAAGTATCCCCATTTTAGATACTTTAATGGCTACTGGCAGCAAACCTATAAAATCTCAAATGCTCTTTAAGGGGGTGTGAGTTCTCGAGGTGTGATGATGGATAGGGGGCCAATATAAGGGCCAGGTACCAGCACCCATCGCACATCATATGTGCAAAGACCCCCGGACCCCCAATCGTCGGAACCCCCAATGCCGTCGATTAGGCTCTCCGACGATTCTTCGACGATGCTCCAGCGATGGAGCCCTGGGTGAAAAAAATGCGGCACCAGCACATGCCCGAGCCCAGCATGTGTACCGTGGCTCAAAATCTTAGACTGGGAATGAACTCCGTATGCTTAGACATGGAATGAACTCTGTATGCCTAGGCTAACCCATGAAATGAGTGTACGGGTGTTCAACCAGCCAGAGAGGCAGAATGCGCAAGCCGGGGATCGACCCGGTCCCCCCTGCTACTGTCTATCTTGCTACCGCAACCCTCGATTCGATCTGATCTTAGACTGGGAATGAACTTCGTATGCATAAGTCAACCCACAAGATGAGCGTGCGGGCACTGAGTCGACTGAAGAGGTATAATCCGCAAGTCAGGGATCAACCTGGTCCCCCTCTGCGTGCTGCCGGTCCCGCTGCGTGCTACCGGTCCCGCTGCCACAACCCTCAGTCCGGCTAGGGCTTAGACATGGAATTAACTCCCTATGCCTCAGCCAACCCACGAAACGGGCATGCAGGTGCTCAGCTGATCGGAGAGGCAGAATGCGCAAGTCGGGGATCGGCCCGATCCCCCTTGTGTGCTACCGATCCTGCTATCGTAACCCTCGATCCGATCCGATCTTAGACTGGGAATGAACTCATATGCTTAGACTGGGGATGAACTCCATATACCTAAGTCAACCCATGAAACGAGTGTGCGGGCGCTCTGCCAGCCGGAGAGGCATAATGCGTAAGTCGAGGATCAGCCCGGTCCCCCTCTACGTGCAGTCGATCCCGCTGTCGGTCTTGCTACCACAACTCTCAGTCGGCTGGGGCTTAGACATGGAATGAACTCCGTATGCCTAAGCCAACCCATTAAATGAGCGTGCGGGCGCTCAGCCGGTCGGAGAGGCAGAATGCGCAAGTCGGGGATTGGCTCGATCCCCCTCTGTGTGCTACCGATCCTACTATTGGTCCTGCTACAGCAACCCTCGATCTGATCTGATCTTAGATTGGGAATGAACTCCGTATGCTTAGACATGGAATGAACTCCGTATACCTAAGCCAACCCACGAAATGAGCGTACGGGCGTTCAGCTAGTCGGAGAGGCAGAATGCGCAAGCTGGGGACCAGCCTGGTCCCCCCTGCGTGCTGTCAATCCTACTACCGCAACCCTCGGTCTGATCTTAGATTGGGAATGAACTTCATATGCCTAAGTCAACCCACAAAACGAATGTGTGGACACTGAGCCGGTCGGAGAGGCATAATGCCCAAGTCGGGGATCGGCCCGGTCCCCCTCTGCATGCTGCCGGTCCCACTGCCATAACCCTCGGTCCAATTAGGGCTTAGACATGGAATGAACTCCCTACGCCTAAGCCAACCCATGAAACGAGCGTGCGGGAGCTCAGCCGGCTGGAGAGGCAGAATGCGCAAGTCAGGGATTAACCTGATCCCCCTTGTATACTGTCGATCCTGCTACCGTAAACCTCAGTCCGGTCCAATCTCACGTTGGGAATGAACTCTATATGCTTAGACTAGGGATAAACTCGGTATGCCTAAGTCAACCCATGAAACGAAAGTGCGGGCGCTCAGCCGACCAGAAAGGTAGGATGAGCAAGCCAAGGATCGAACGAGTGGTAGGTGGGTTCAAGCACATCTTCATATTTCTGCCATGCAAATGCCATTTTTATGACTTGTAAATTCATACAATGGTCCCCTAAGCCATCATGTGAAGTTTCGTGGCAAGACGACCCGTTTTCTATTTTTCATGATTTTTGAAACTTTTTACGGTTTGGGATTTTTTAAAATTTTTTTAGAAAGAGTTTTGCCCCCAAATTTGGTAGCAGAGATCCTTGTATTTTTTTTGGCATGCACAAAAATATTCAGCTAAAAACTCAAAGTGGAGAAGATTTTGTGACTGTTTGAAAAAAGTGTCCCCATTTTAGACACTTTAATGGCTACTGAAAGCAAACCTATAAAATCTCAAATGCTCTTAAGAGGGTGTGACTTCTCGAGGTTTGATGAGGGAAAGGGGGCCAATATAAGGGCCAAGTATCAGCACCCATCGCACATCATGTGCGCACACCCCCTGGCCCCCCTAATCGCGAAACCCCCAATGCCGTCGGTTAGGCTCTCTGGCGATGCTCCGATGATGGCGCCCTGGGAAAAAAAAAATGCGGCACCAGCACATGCCCAAGCCCAGCATGTGCACCATTGCTCAAAATCATAGACTGGGAATGAACTCCGTATGCTTAGACATGGAATGAACTCCGTATGCCTAAGCCAACCAACGAAACGAGCATGCGGGCGCTCAGTCGACCGAGAGGCAAAATACGCAAGCTGGGGATCGACCCGATCCCCCCTACGTGCTGTCGATCCTACTGTCGCAACCCTTGGTCTGATCTGATCTTAGACTGGGAATGAACTCCGTATGCATAAGTCAACCCACGAAACAAGCGTACGGGTGTTGAGCCGACCGAATAGGCATAATGCACAAGCCGGTGATCGGCCTAGTCCCCCTTTGCGTGCTGTCGGTCCCGCTACCATAACCCTCGGTCCGGTTGGGGCTTAGACATGGAATGAACTCCCTATGCCTAGGCCAACCCACGAAACGGGCGTGCGGGCACTCAGCCGACCGGAGAGGCAGAATGTGCAAGCCAGGGATCGACCCAGTCCCCCCTGCATGCTACCGATCTTACTACCGCAACCCTCGGTTCGATCTGATCTTAGATTGGGAATAAACTCTGTACGCTTAGACTGGGGATGAACTCCGTATGCCTAAGTCAACCCATGAAATGAGCATGTGGGTGCTCAGCCTACCAGAGAGGCCAACCGGAGAGGCATAATACGCAAGCCTTGGATCAACTCGATCCCTCTCTGCATGCTGCCGATCTCGTTGTCGGTCCTGCTACCACAACCGTCGGTCTTGCTCGGGCTTAGACATGGAATGAACTTCGCATGCCTAAGCCAACCCACGAAACGAGCATGCGAGCGCTTAGTCGGTCGGAGAGGCAGAATGCGTAAGCCAAGGATAGGCCCAGTCCCCTCTGCGTGCTACTGATCCTACTACTGGTCCTACTGCCGTAACCCTCAGTTCGGTCTGATCTTAGACTGGAATGAACTCCATATGCTTAGACATGGAATGAACTCTGTATGCCTAAGCCAACCCATGAAACGAGCTTGTGGGTGCTCAGTCGACTGGAGAGGCAGAATGCGCAAGTCGGGGACAGACCCGGTCCCCCCCTGCGTGTTGTCAATCCTGCTACGACAACCCTCGGTCCGGTCTGATCTTAGACTGGGAATCAACTCCGTATGCCTAACTCAACCCACGAAACAAGCATGTGGGGGCTGAGCTGACCAGAGAGGCATAATGCGTAAGTCGAGGATCGACCCAGTCCCCTTCTTCTTGCTGTCGGTCCTGCTACCACAACCTTCGGTCTGGTTGGGGCTTAGACATTTCATGAACTCCCTATCCCTAAGACAACCCACAAAACGGGCGTGCGGGTGCTCAGGTCGGTCCCCCCTACGTGCTGCCGATCCTGCTGCCGCAACCCTTGATCTGGTCTGATCTTAGACTGGGAATGAACTTCGTATGCTTAGACTGGGGATGAACTCCGTATGCCTAAGTCAACCCACGAAATGAGTGTGCGGGTGCTCAACTAACTAGAGAGGTAGGATGCGCAAGCCGGGGATCGAACGGGTGGTAGGTGGGTTCAAGCACATCTTCATATTTTTGCCTTGCCAATGCCATTTATATGGCTTGTAAATTCATACAATGGTCCCCTAAGCCTTCATGTGAAGTTTCATGCTGTTTTCTATTTTTCATGATTTTTGAAACTTTTTACGGTTCGAGATTTTTTAAAATTTTTTTAGAAAGATTTTTGTCCCCAAATTTGGTATAGGTGATCCTTGTATTTTTTTTTGGCATGCACAAAAAAATTCAGCTAAAAACTCGAAGTGGAGAAGATTTTGTGACCATTTGAAAAAAGTGTCCCCATTTCAGACACTTTCATGGCTACTGGCAGCAAACCTATAAAATCTCAAATGCTTTTTAAGGGGGTGTGAGTTCTCAAGGTTTGATGAGGTATAGGGGGCCAATATATGGGCCAAGTACCAGCACCCATCGCACATCATGTGCGCACACCCCCCGGCCCCCCAATCGTCGGAACCCCCAATGCCGCCGGTTAGGCTCTCCAGTGATACTCCGATGATGGTGAAGGATGCCTTATTTGCTTTCATGGATGGGCTGAAGCCATGGGTGAAGCATGAGCTACGAAGGAGAGGAGTTCATGACTTGGCTAAAGCCATGACTACTGCCAAGGCCTTGATAGAGTTCAAGCTTCTGAACAAGTTTAAGTCTACTAAGCCTAAGGGTAAGGGCAGGGACAATAGAGACCGAAAGAAACAGTTCAAGGGGAAGGACCGTGATCAAGAGTCCAAGGATGGAGACCGAGATCGTTCAACCAAGGATGGCGAGAGGAAGCCATCAGCAGGCAAGTGGAAAGCAAAGGGGGACCGAGAGCCACTAGCATGCTACCTATATGGAAGGAACCACATAGCGCGCAATTACCCACAGAAGGGTGAGCTGGCTGCTGTAGACAAGGAGTCTGACGAGGAGCTAGAGTCAGGGGCAGCAAAGCTTGGGTCATTGGTGCTCAATGCTATCCAGAGTAAGGGGAGCCGTAAGCCAAAGGGCTTGATGTTTACAGATCTGATGGTTACGAGTCAGAAGGTGAGCGCACTGGTGGACACAGGTGCCTCACATCTTTTTATTTCAGGTGATAGAGCCCGAAAGCTCGGACTAAAGGTGCAGAAAGGGACTGGTACCATCAAAATGGTGAACTCCAAGGAAGTTCCAGCCATTAGAGTACACGGGGAGTGGAGTTACAGCTTGGAGACTGGAAAGGCAAGGAGACCATTGACGTAATAACCCTTGACGACTATGAGTTTGTGATTAGGTTGGATTTCCTTGTTCAGATTAACGTCCTCCTTGTGCCTTTTGCCGATTGTGTTTGCATCTTGGATGCACGGTGCCAATGCCTAGTGCCATTAAGGAGAGGGTTTGGAGTTGGGTCGTGGGTGGTGTCAGCCATCCAATTTGCCAAGATGGTAAGCAGATAAGAAGACACCTTCTTAGCAGCCTTGAACTATGATGAGCCAAGGGAGAAGGAGACGAGTCACCCTTGGAGGTGCTAAAGGTGCTGAAGACCTTTAGTGATGTGATGCCTGCAAAGCCACCTAGAAAGCTACCACCTAAGAGGGAGGTGGACCATAAGATCGAGCTGGTGTCTGAGGTTAAGCCACCAGCTAGAGCCCCTTACCGAATGTCTTCACCAGAGTTGGAGGAGTTGAGGAAGCAGCTCAAAGAGTTAGTTGATGCTGGCTTCATCAAGCCATCGAAGGCACCCTATGGTGCACCGGTTCTATTTCAACGCAAGCATGATGGGTTGTTGCGACTGTGCATAGACTACCGGGCTTTGAACAAGCTGACCATCAAGAACAAGTACCCCATCCCACTCATTGCGAACTTATTCGATCAACTTGGGAGCGCAAGGTGGTTCACCAAGCTGGATTTGAGGTCAGGCTACTATCAAGTCAGGATCGCAGAGGGAGATGAGCCAAAGATAGCATGTGTCACTCTGTATGGTTCGTATAAGTTCTTGGTGATGCCTTTCAGACTCACGAATGCCCCAGCAACATTCTGCACCCTTATGAACAAGGTACTTCAGTCATTCCTTGATCGGTTTGCTGTGGTTTATTTGGATGACATTGTGATCTACAGCCAAACTTTGGGAGAGCATGTAGACCACTTGAGACAGGCGTTCGAGGTGTTGCGGGCGCAGAAGCTATTTGTCAAGAGAGAGAAGTGCTCATTCACCCAGCAGGAGATCCCGTTCCTTGGCCACATAGTGGGAGGTGGCAGGATACGCATGGATGAAGGCAAGATACATGCCATCCTGGAGTGGCAACCACTAGCCAAGGTCACTGAGTTGAGATCGTTCCTTGGGGTGGTCAACTACTACAGGTGCTTCATCAAAGGTCACTTAGCAATAGCCACGACATTGACTGACTTGCTCAAGAAAGGGAAAGCATGGGAGTAGAGTGCAGGGTGCCAGGAAGCCTTTGATAGGTTAAAGTAGGCTATGACCGATGAGCCAGTCTTGGCCTTGCCAAACCATGCCAAGCCATATGAGGTGCATACGGATGCATCAGACTTTGCCATAGGGGGCATGTTGATGTAGGAGGGATGTCCAGTCACGTTCGAGAGCAGAAAGCTGAATGAGACTGAGTGCAAGTACACGGTCTAAGAGAAGGAGATGACTGCAGTGGTGCACTGCTTGCGCACTTGGCGCCATTACCTGTTGGGGTCGAGGTTCATGGTTAGGACGGACAATGTGGTGACCAGCTACTTTCAGACGCAGAAGAAGCTATCCCCCAAGCAGGCGAGATGGGAAGATTTTCTTGCAGAATTTGATTTCCAGATGGAGTACAAGCTGGGGCGGGTGAACCTAGTGGCAGATGCCCTGAGCAGGAAGGCTAACCTTGTTACCATTAGCCAACCAGAGGGGTCACTGGTGCCGCACATCATGGAGGGAATTGTCCATGATCCTACAACCAAGGCTTTGATGGAGTACACCCAGCAAGGTAAGACTAGGCGGTTTTGGTTGCAGGAGGGCTTGCTATACACCAGGGGAAGTAGACTGTTTGTGCCGTAGCACGGGAAGCTCCGCAAAGAAGTTTTGCAAGAATGCCATGATTCAAGGTGGGTTGGACACCCCAGAGTGAGCCATACCTTGGCGTTGATCGAGGACCGATACTACTGGTCGCACATAAGGGATGATGTGAAGGCCTATGTGAAGACTTGTCTTGTGTGCCAACAGGACAAGGTGGAGCTCAAGAAACCAGGTGGTCTCTTGGAGCCATTGCTAATGCCAGAGCGACCATGGGAGAGTGTTTCTCTGGACTTTATAGTCGGTCTACCCAAAGTAGAAGGGTTTGGAAGCATCATGGTAGTGGTGGACAGGTTGTTCAAGTATGGAATCTTCATTCCAGCAACCAAGGAGTGCCCAACCGAGGAGGTAGCTCGATTGTTCCTGAAGAACATGGTTAAGTACTGGGGAGTGCCAAGGACCAGTGTTAGTGATCGGGACGGGCGTTTCATGGGCAGGTTCTGGACTGAGTTGTTCAAGCTGTTGGGGTCAGACTTGAACTTTTCCACCAGCATGCATCCGCAGACCGATGGGTAGACAGAACGAGTGAATGGACTATTGAAGGTCTACCTCAGGCACTATGTGAGTGCCACACAAAAGGACTGGCCAAAGCTGCTAGATACTGCGTAGTTTTCCTACAACTTGCAAAGGAGCGAGGCAATGAACCAGAGCCCATTTAAGGTTATGACAGGGCAACAACCACTAACACCTAGTTCAATTGCTGCAGGTTATACAGGGCCAAATCCAACAGCATAAAAGTTTGCCAAGGCATGGCAGGAGCAAACTGACTTGGCTAGAGTTTGTCTACACAAGGCGACCAAGAGGTCGAAGAAGTGGGCAGACCAAAATAGGCGAGATGCGCAGTTTTAGGTTGGAGACTTGGTATTGGTGAAGCTGCATCCCATTATGTGCCATAGGGGGCTACACAAAGGCCTAGTCCGGAGGTATGAGGGACCTTTCCGAGTAGTCAAGAGGATAGGCAAGGTTGCCTACAAGCTGGATATGCCACCCAAGCCGAAGGTACACCCGGTGTTCCATGTGAGCATGCTCAAGCCGTTCCATGAGGATAAGGGAGATCCAAGATGGGCAGAGTCAAAGCGTGCGCCATTGGGAGTAAGGGCCTCATATGAGAAGGAGGTACACAGCATCATAGCTGATCGGGAGGTAAGAAGAAAGAACTATCAGCCAAGACAAGAGTACTTGGTGTGCTGAAAAGAACTTCCAACAGTGAGGCAAACTGGGAACCAACAGATGACTTATGGCAGTTGGAAGACCAGATCAGGTAGTACCATGTAGAAGACACAATGAGGGTGCTGCACAATCAGGTGGGGGAGAATGTCACACCCTGGGCGGGCACGCCAGGCACATCAGGCTCACCAGCAGGTGAGCCAGAGGATGAGGCCTGCAGACCAGGCGTGCTGGCGAGTATTTGCACGCAAAGCCTAGTAAACGAGTTCAGAACACCTGCCCAACTTGCAGGCTAGCCTGTGAGACCAAGGCCTGGCATACAAGCTGCCCGTACCACATTTAGAATGGCCCAAGGTGCTGGACACGCAAGGGAAGCTTCTGGAAGCAGGCAGGATCAGCAACAGCATCCTAGCAGATTTGGTTGACCCTAAAAATCAGGAGTTAGCATCCTGATTGATTGTAATCTGTATAATCCCATGATTTTAGCCTTTATTCCAAGGATATTGCCATTAAGTGTAAGCTGGAGCCTCAACTATAAATAGAGAGCTACTCCTCCCTTATTTGTACACCATCAAACACTTCCGTTTCAGTGAATACAAGAGCATTTCCAGAATTCTGCCTTCTCTTTTTGTTTCTCTTTAACTTGCGTAATCAGCCCTTCCCGTTGTTCTGGTGCCCGTACGCTTGTGTTTTAGGCTGACTTAGGCATAAAGGAGGAGATTCCAAGCCTAAGGCCCTATGGCCTCTGAGTCTAAGGTCGGAGCCCATGACACAAGTACCAGTACCCATTGCACATCATGTGCGCACACCCTCTCGGCCCCCTAAATCATCGGAACCCCCAATGCCACCGGTTAGGCTCTCCAGCGATGCTTCGACGATGGTGTCCCGAGCGAAAAAAATGTGGCACCAGCACATGCCCGATCCCAGCATGTGCACCGTGGCTCAAAATCTTAGGCTGGGAATGAACTCCGTATGCTTAGACATGGAATGAACTCTGTATGCCTAAGCCAACCCACGAAATGAGTGTGCGGACGCTCAGTCGGCCAGAGAGGTAGAATGCGTAAGTCAGGGATCGGCTCGATCCCCCTGCGTGCTGTCGATCCTGTTGCTGCAACCCTCAGTCCGGTGTGATCTTAGACTAAGAACGAACTTCGTATGCATAAGTCAACCAACAAAATGAGTGTGCGGGTGCTGAGCTGGCCGAAGAGGCATAATATGCAAGTCGGGGATCGACCTGGTCCCCTTTTATGTGCTACCGGTCCCGCTGCCACAACCCACGGTCCGCCTGGGGCTTAGACATGGAATGAACTCCCTATGCCTAAGCCAACCCATGAAACGGGCGTACGAGCACTCAGCCGATCGGAGAGGCAGAATATGCAAGCTGGGGATCGGCTCGATCCCCCCGGTGTGCTGCGGATCCTATTGTCGCAACCCTCGGTCCCATCCGATCTTAGACTGGGAATGAACTTCGTATGCTTAGACTGGGGATGAACTCCGTATGCCTAAGTCAACCTATGAAACGAGCGTGCAGGCGCTCAGTCGACCGTAGAGGCCGATCGGAGAGGCATAATGCGTAAGCCGGGGATCAGCCTGGTCCCCCTCTGCATGCTGTCGATCCCACTGTCGGTCCTGCTACCACAACCCTTGGTTCGACTGGGGTTTAGACATGGAAGGAACTTTGTATGCCCAAGCCAACCCACGAAACGAGCGTGCGGGCGCTCAGTCGACTGGAGAGGCTGAATGCATAAGCCGGGGATTGGCCCGGTCCCCTCTGCTTGCTATCGATCCTACTGCCACAACCCTCGATCCGATCTGATCTTACACTGGGAATGAACACTGTATGCTTAGACATGGAATAAACTCCGTATGCCTAAGCCAACCCACGAAACGAGCGTACGGACGCTTAGCCGACCGGAGAGGCAGAATACGCAAGCCAGGGATCGGCCTGATCCCCCCTGCTACCGTAACCTTTGGTGCTATCCGATCTTAGACTGGGAATGAACTCCATATGCCTAAGTCAACCCACGAAATGATCGTACGGGCGCTGAGTCGGCCGGAGAGGCATAATGTGCAAGCCGGGGATCGGTCCGTTACCCTTTGTGTGCTGTCGATCCCGCTGCCACAATCCTCTGTTCGACTGGGAATTAGATGTGGAATGAACTCCCTATGCCAAAGCCAACCCACGAAACGCGCGTGCGGGCAGTCAGCCGACCGGAGAGGCAGAATGTTCAAGCCAGGGATCGACTCGGTCCCCCTGCGTGCTGTCGATCCTGCTGCCCCAACCCTCGGTTCGGTCTGATCTTAGACTGGGAATGAACTCCATATGCGTAGACTAGGATGAACTTCGTATGCCTAAGTCAACCCATGAAACGAGCGTGCGGGCGCTCAGCCGACCAGAGAGACAAGATGCGCAAGCCGGGGATCGAAGGAGTGGTAGGTGGGTTCAAGCACATCTTTATATTTTTACCATGCCAATGCCATTTTTATGGCTTGCAAATTCATACAATGGTCCCCTAAGCCTTCATGTGAAGTTTCGTGGCAAGACGAGCCATTTTCTATTTTTCACGATTTTCGAAACTTTTTATGGTTCGGGATTTTTTAAAATTTTTTTAGAAAGAGTTTTGTCCCCAAATTTGGTAGAGGTGATCCTTGTATTTTTGTTGGCATGCACAAAACAATTCAGCTAAAAACTCGAAGTGGAGAAGACTTTGTGACCGTTTGAAAAAAGTGTCGCCATTTTAGACACTTTAATGGCAACTGGCAGCAAACCTATAAAATCTCAAATGCTCTTTAAGAGGGTGTGAGTTCTTGAGGTTTGATGAGGGATAGGGGGCCAATATAAGGGCCAAGTACCAGCACCCATCGCACATCATGTGTGCACATCCCCCCGACCGCCCCAATCGCCGGAACCCTCAATCTGCTGGTTAGGCTCTCCGGTGATGCTCTGACGATGCTCCGACGATGCTTCGACGATGGTGCCCTGGGTGAAAAAAATACGGCACCAGCACATGCCCGAGCCCAGTATGTGGACCGTGGCTCAAAATCTTAGACTGGGAATGAACTCCGTATGCTTAGACATGGAATGAACTCCGTATGCCTAAGCCAACCCACGGAACGAGCGTGCGGGCGCTCAGTCGGTCGGAGAGGCAGAATGTGCAAGTCGAGGATCGGCCCATTCCCCCCTACATGCTGTCGATCCTACTGCCGCAACCCTCAGTCTGGTCTGATCTTAGACTGGGAATGAACTCCGTATGCATAAGTCAACCCACGAAACAAGCGTGCGGGCGCTGAGCCTACTGAAGAGGCGTAATGCGCAAGCCGGGGATCAGTTCGATCCCCCTCTATGTGCTGTCAGTCCCGCTGCCACAACCCTCAGTCCGGCTGGGGCTTAGACATGGAATGAACTCCCTACACCTAAGCCAACCCACGAAATGGGCATACGGGCACGCAGCCGGCCAGAGAGGCAGAATGCACAAGTTAGGGATCGGCCCGGTCACCCCTGCGTCTGCCTATCTTACTGTCGCAACCCTCGGTCCGATTTGATCTTAGACTAGGAATGAACTCTGTATGCTTAGACTGGGGATGAACTCCGTATGCCTAAGTCAACCCACGAAACGAGCGTGCAGGTGCTTAGCAGGCCGGAGAGGCATAATGCACAAGTCGGGGATCAGCCCGATCCCCCTCTGCGTGCTATCGATCCCGCTGGTAGTCCTGCTACCATAACCCTCGGTCCGGCTGGGGCTTAGACATGGAATGAACTCTGTATGCCTAAGCCAACCCACAAAATGAGCATGCGGGTGCTCAGCCGGCCAGAGAGGTAGAATGCGCAAGCAGGGGATCGACTCGGTCCCCCCTACGTCCTGTCGATCCTGCTACTGGTCCTATTGCCGCAACCCTCAGTCCGGTCCGATCTTAGACTGGGAATGAACTCCATATGCTTAGACATGGAATGAACTCCGTATTTTTAAGCCAACCCATAAAATGAGCATGCAGGTGCTCAGCCGATCGAGAGGCAGAATGCGCAAGCCGGAGATTGGCCCGGTCCCCCCTGTGTACTATCAATCCTGCTACAGCAACCCTTGGTTCGGTCCGATCTTAGACTAAGAATGAACTCCATGTGCTGTCAATCCTGCTACAACAACCCTTGGTCCGGTCCGATCTTAGACTAAGAATGAACTCCGTATGCCTAAGTCAACCAACGAAAGGAGCATACGGGCGTTGAGCCGATCGGAGAGGCATAATGTGCAAGCCGGGGATTGGCCCGATTCCCCTCTGCGTGCGGTCGATCCCGTTACGACAACCCTCGATCTGGTCCTGCTGCTGCAACCCTCGGTCCGATCTGACCTTAGACTGGGAATGAACTTTGTATGCTTAGACTGGGGATGAACTCTGTATGCCTCAGTCAACCCATGAAACGAGCGTGCGGGCGCTCAACCGACCAGAGAGGCAGGATGCGCAAGCCGGGGATCGAACGGGTGGTAGGTGGGTTCAAGCACATCTTCATATTTCTGCCATGCCAATGCCATTTTTATGGCTTGTAAATTCATACAATGGTCCCCGAAGCCTTCATGTGAAGTTTCGTGGCAAGACGACCCGTTTTCTATTTTTCATGATTTTTGAAACTTTTTGCAGTTTGGGATTTTTTAAAATTTTTTTAGAAAGAGTTTTGTCCCCAAATTTGGTAGAGGTGATCCTTGTATTTTTGTTGGCATGCACAAAAACATTCAGCTAAAAACTCAAAGTGGAGAAGATTTTGTGACCGTTTGAAAAAAGTGTCCCCATTTCAGACACTTTAATGGCTACTGGCAGCAAACCTATAAAATCTCAAATGCTCTTTAAGGGGGTGTGAGTTCGTGAGGTTTGATGAGGGATAGGGGGCCAATAAAAGGGCCAAGTACCAGCACCCATCGCACATCATGTGCGCACACCCCCCGCCCCCCCAATCGTCGGAACCCACAGTGCCACCGGTTAGGCTCTCCGGTGATGCTCCGACAATGGTGCCCCGGGTGAAAAAAATGCTGCACCAGCACATGCTCGAGCCCAGTATGTGCACCGTGGCTCAAAATATTAGACTGGGAATGAACTCCGTATGCTTAGACATGGAATGAACTCCGTATGCCTAAGCCAACCAATGAAACGAGCACACGGGCGCTCAACCGATCGGAGAGGCAGAATGCGCAAGCCGGGGATCGACCCGATCCCCCCTGCGTGCTGTCGATCTTGCAGCCACCACCCTCGGTCTGGTCCAATCTTAGACAGGGAATGAACTCTGTATGCCTAAGTTAACCCACGAAATGAGCATGCGGGCGCTGAGCTGGCCGGAGAGGCATAATGCGTAAGCTGAGGATCAACCCGGTCCCCCTCTTCGTGCTGTCGGTCCCATTGCTACAACGCTCGATCCAGCTGGGGCTTAGACATGGAATGAACTCCCTATGCCTAAGCCAACCCATGAAACGAGCGTGCGGGCACTCAGCCGACCGAAGAGGTAGAATGCGAAAGCCGAGGATCGGCCCGGTCCCCCCTGTGTGTTGCCGATCCTATTGCTGCAACCCTCGGTCTAGTACGATCTTAGGTAGGTAATGAACTCCGTATGCTTAGACTGGGGATGAACTCCGTATGCCTAAGTCAACCCACGAAATGAGCATACGGGCACTCAGCCGACCAGAGAGGCAGGATGCACAAGTCGGGGATCGAACGGGTGAAAAGTGGGTTCAAGCACATCTTCATATTTCTGCCATGCCAATGCCATTTTTATGGCATGCAAATTCATACAATGGTCCCCTAAGCCTTCATGTGAAGTTTCATGGCAAGACGACACGTTTTCTATTTTTCATGATTTTCAAAACTTTTTACGGTTTGGGATTTGTTAAAAATTTTTTAGAAAGAGTTTTGCCCCAAAATTTGGTAGAGGTGATCCTTGTATTTTTGTTGCCCCAAAAAAATGAGCGTGCGAGCATTGAGCCGATTGAAGATGCATAATGCACAAGCTAGGGATCGGGTCGGTCCCCCTCTGTGTGCAGCCGGTCCCGCTGCCACAACCTTCGGTCCAGCTGGGGCTTAGACATGGAATGAACTCCCTATGCCTAAGCCAACCCACTAAACGGGCGTGCGGGCGCTCAACCGGCCAGAGAGGTAAAATGCACAAGCCGGGGATCAACCTGGTCCCCCTACGTCCTATCGATCCTGCTGCCGCAACCCTCGATTTGATCCGATCTTAAACTGGGAATGAACTCCATATGCTTAGACTGGGGATGAACTTCGTATGCCAAAGTCAACCCATAAAACGAGCGTGCGAGTGCTCAGCCGATCGGAAAGGCATAATGTGCAAGTCGGGGATCAGCCAGGGCCCCCTCTGCGTGCTGTCGATCCTGCTGTCGGTCCTGCTGCAACAACCCTCGGTTCGGCTGTGACTTAGACATGGAATGAACTCCGTATTCCTAGTCAACCCATGAAACAAGCATGCGGGTGCTCAACCGGTCGGAGAGGCAGAATGCGCAAGCTGGGGATTAACTCGGTCCCTTCTGCGTGCTGTCGATCCTGCTACCGCAACCCTCGATCTGGTCTGATCTTAGACTGAGAATAAACTCCGTATGCTTAGACTGGGGATGAACTCTGTATGCCTAAGTCAACCCACGAAACGAGCATACAGGCGCTCAGCCGATCGGAGAGGTAGAATACGTAAGCCGAGGATCAGCTTGGTCCCCCCTACATGTTGTCGATCCTGCTGTTGGTCCTGCTGCTGTAACCCTCGGTCCGGTCTGATCTTAGACTGGGAATGAACTCTGTACGCTTAGACACGGAATGAACTCCGTATGCCTAAGCCAAGCCATGAAACGAGCGTGTGGGTGCTCTGTCGGTCGGAGAGGTGGAATGTGCAAGCCAGGGATTGGCCTGGTCCCCCCTGCGTGCTGTCAATCCTACTGTCGCAACCCTCAGTCCGGTCTGATCTTAGGCTGTGAATGAACTCCGTATGCCTAAGTCAACCCACGAAACAAGCATGCAAGGGCTCAGCCGGTCGAAGAGGCAGAATGCACAATCTGGGGATCGGCCTGGTCCCCTCCTGCATGCTGTTGATTTTGCTACGGGTCCTGCTACTGCAACCCTTGATCCGGTCCAATCTTAGATTGGGAATGAACTCCGTACGCTTAGACACGGAATGAACTCCGTATGCCTAAGCCAACCCATGAAACGAGCGTGCGGGTGCTCAGTCGGTCGGAGAGGTAGAATGTGCAAGCCGGGGATCGGCCTGGTCCCCCCTACGTGCTGTCGATCCTACTGCTGTAACCCTCAGTCCGATCTAATCTTAGACTAGGAATGAACTCCGTATGCCTAAGTTAACCCATGAACGAGCGTACGGGCGTTCAGCCAACTGGAGGGGCATAATGCGCAAGCCGGGGATCAGCTCGATCCCTCTCTGCGTGCTGCCGATCCCGCTGCCACAACCCTCGATCCGACTGGGGCTTAGACTTAGAATGAACTCCCTATGCCTAAGCCAACCCATGAAATGGGTGTGCGGGCGTTCAACCGGTCGAAGAGGCAGAATGCGCAAGTCGGAGATCGGCCCGATCCCCTTTGGGTGCTGTCGATCCTGCTATCGCAACCCTCGGTCCAGTCTGATATTAGACTGGGAATGAACTCTGTATGCTTAGACTAGGGATGAACTCCATATGCCTAAGTCAACCCACAAAACGAGCGTGCGGGCACTCAACCAATCGGAGAGGCAGAATGCGCAAGCCGGGGATCGACCCCGTCCCCCTCTGCATGCTGTCGGTCCCGCTGCCACAACCCTCGATCCGACTGGGCTTAGACAGGGAATGAACTGCGTATGCCTAAGCCAACCCACGAAACAGGCGTGCGGGCGCTCAGCCGACCTTAGAGGCAGAATGCGCAAGCTAGGGACTGGCCCGGTCTCCCTTGCGTGCTGTCGATCCTGCTACCGTAACCCTAAGTCCAATCTGATCTTAGATTGGGAATGAATTCTGTATGCCTAATTCAACCCATGAAACGAGCGTGCGGGCGCTGAGCAAGCCAGAGAGGCATAATGCGCTAGTCGGGGATCGACCCGATCCCCCTCTACGTGCTGTCGATCCCGTTGCCACAACCCTCAGTTCAGCTAGGGCTTAGACATGGAATGAACTCCCTATGCCTAAGCCAACCCACGAAATGGGTGTCCGGGCGCTCAGCCGGCCGAAGAGGCAGAATACGCAAGCCGGGGATCGGCCCGGTCCCTACTACGTGCTGTCGATCCTGCTGCCGCAACCCTCGGTCCAGTTTGATCTTAAACTGGGAATGAACTTTGTATGCTTAGACTGGGGATGAACTCCGCATGCCTAAGTTAACCCATGAAACGAGCATGCGGACGCTCAGCCGACCAGAGAGGCAGGATGCTCAAGCCGGGGATCGAACGGGTGGTTGGTGGGTTCAAGCACTTATTCATATTTTTGCCATGCCAATATCATTTTTATGGCTTGTAAATTCATACAATGGTCCCCTACGCCTTCATGTGAAGTGTCGTGGCAAGACGACCCGTTTTCTATTTTTCATGATTTTTGAAACTTTTTGTGGTTCGGGATTTTTTCAAATTTTTTTGGAAAGATTTTGTCCCCAAATATGGTAGAGGTGATCCTTGTATTTTTTTTGGCATGCACAAAAAAATTCATCTAAAAGCTCGAAGTGGAGAAGATTTTGTGACCGTTTGAAAAAAATGTCCCCATTTCAGACACTTTGATGGCTACTGGCAGCAAACCTATAAAATCTCAAATGCTCTTTACGGGGGTGTGAGTTCTCGAGGTTTGATGAGGGATAGGGGGCCAATATAAGGGCCAAGTACCAACACCCATCGCACATCATGTGCGCACACCCCCCGGCCTCCCCAATCGTCGGAACCCCCAATACCGCCGGTTAGGCTCTCCGGTGATGTTCCGACGATGCTATGGGGATGGTGCCCCTGGCCAAAAAAATGTGGCACCAGCACATGCCCAAGCCTAGCATGTTCACCGTGGCTCAGACTCTTAGACTGGGAATGAACTTTGTATGCTTAGACATGGAATAAACTCCGTATGCCTAAGCCAACCCACAAAACGAGCGTGCGAGTGCTCAACCGGTCGGAGAGGCAAAATGTGCAAGCCGGGGATCATGCTAGTCCCCCTCTACGTGCTGCCGGTCCCGCTGCCACAACCCTCGGTCTGACTGGGGCTTAGACATGGGATGAACTCCCTATGCCTAAGCCAACCCACGACATAGGTGTGCAGGCGCTTAGCCGGTCAGAGAGGTAGAATGCGCAAGCTGGGGATCGGCCCGATCCCCCCTGCGTGCTGTCGATCCTGCTGCTGTAACCCTCGATTCGGTTTGATCTTAGACTGGGAATGAACTCCGTATGCTTAGACTGGGGATGAACACCGTATGCCTAAGTCAACACACGAAACGAGCGTGCGGACGCTCAGTCGGCCGGAGAGGCTGACCGAAGAGGTAGAATGCACAAGCCAAGGATTAGTCCGATCCCCCCTACGTGCTACCGATCCTACTGCTGGTCTTGCTACCGCAACCCTTGATCCGGTCTGATCTTAGACTGGGAATGAACTCCGTATGCTTAGACCTGGAATGAACTCCGTATGCCTAAGCCAACCCACGAAACGAGCGTGTGGGTGCTTAGCCAGTCGGAGAGGCAAAATACACAAGCCGGGGACTTGCCGGGTCCCCCCCTACGTTTTGTCAATTCTGCTACCGCAACCCTCGGTCCGATTCGATCTTAGACTTGGAATGAACTCCGTATGCCTAAGTCAACCCATGAAAGGAGCATTCGGGCGCTGAACCGATCGAAGAGGCATAATGCGTAAGTCGGGGATTGGCCCGATCCCCCTCTGCGTGCTGTCGGTCCCACTACCATAACTTTCGATTCGAATGGGGCTTAGACATGGAATGAACTCCCTATGCCTAAGCCAACCCACGAAACGGGCGTTTGGGCACTCAATCAATCGGAGAGGCAGAATGCGTAAGTCGGGGATCGGTCTGGTCCCCTCTAGGTGCTGTCGATCCTACTGTCGCAACCCTTGGTCTGGTTCGATCTTAGACTGGGAATTAACTCCGTATGCTTAGATTGGGGATGAACTTCGTATGCCTAAGTCAACCCATGAAACGAGCGTGCGAGCGCTCAGTCGATCAGAGAGGCCGACTGGAGAGGTATAATGCGTAAATCGAGGATCAACTTGGTCCCCCTCTGCGTGCTGCCGATCCTGCTACCACAACCCTTCGTCCGACTGGGGCTTAGACATGGAATGAACTCTGTATGCCTAAGCCAACCCACGAAACGAGCATGCGGGTGCTCAACCAGCCAGAGAGGTAGAATGCACAAGCTGGGGATCGGCCCGATCCCTCTTGCATGCTATCGATCCTATTGCTGGTCCTGCTGTCGCAACCCTCGATCCGATCCGATCTTATACTGGGAATGAACTCCGTATGCTTAGGCATGGAATGAACTCAGTATGCCTAAGCCAACCCATGAAACTAGCGTGCGGGCACTCAATCGGTCGGAAAGGCAAAATCCGTAAGCCTGGGACTGACCCGATCCCCCCTGCGTGCTGTCAATCCTGCTGCTGCAACCCTCGGTCTGGTCCGATCTTAGACTAGGAATGAACTCCATATGCCTAAGTCAACCCACGAAATGAGCGTGCGGGCACTGAGCCGGCCGGAGAGGCATAATGCGTAAGTCGGGGATCGGCCCGATCCCCCTCTGCGTGCTGTCGATCCCGCTGCCACAACCCTCGGTCTGGCTAGAGCTTACACATGGAATGAACTCCGTATGCCTAAGCCAACCCATGAAACGGGAGTACGGGCGCTCAGCCGATCGGAGAGGCAGAATGCTTAAGCCAAGGATCAGCCCGATCCCCCCTGCGTGTTGTCGATCCTGCTGCCGCAACCCTCGGTTTGGTTCGATCTTAGACTGGGAATGAACTCCGTATGCTTAGACTGGGGATGAACTCTGTATTCCTAAGTCAACCCATGAAACGTGCGTGTGGGCGCTCAGCCGGCCGGAGAGGCTGACTGAAGAGGTAGAATACGCAAGTCGAGGATCGACCCAGTCCCTCCTTGCATGCTATCGATCCTACTGCTGGTCTTACTACCGCAACCATCAGTTTGATCCGATCTTAGACTGAAAATGAACTCCGTATGGCTAAGTCATCCCACGAAACGAGCGTTCGGGCGCTGAGTAGGTCGGAGAGGCATAATGCACAAGCCTGAGATCGACCCGATCCCCCCTGCATGCTGTCGGTCCCGCTACCTCAACCCTCGGTTCGGCTGGGGCTTAGACATAGAATGAACTCCCTATACCTAAACCGACCCACGAAATAGACGTGTGGGCACTCAGCCGATCGGAGAGGTAGAATTCGTAAGCCAGGGATTGGCCCAGTCCCCCCTGCGTGCTACCGATCCTGCTGTCGTAACCCTCGGTGGTAGCTGGGTTCGAACGGGTGGTAGCTAGGTTCAAGCACATCTTCATATTTCTGCCATGCCAATGTGATTTTTATGGCTTGTAAATTCAAACAATGGTCCCCTAAGCCTTCATGTGAAGTTTCGTGGCAAGACAACCCATTGTCTATTTTTCACGATTTTTGAAACTTTTTGCGGTTTGGGATTTTTTAAAAGTTTTTGAGAAAGATTTTTGCCCCAAAATTTGGTAGAGGTGATCCTTGTATTTTTTTTGGTGTGCACAAAAAAATTCAGCTAAAAATTCGAAGTGGAGAAGATTTTGTGACCGTTTGAAAAAAGTGTCCCCATTTCAAACACTTTAATGGCTACTGGCAGCAAGCCTATAAAATCTCAAATGCTTTTTAAGGGGGTGTGAGTTCTCGAAGTTTGATGAGGGATAGGGGACCAATATAAGGGTCAAGTACCAGCACCCATCGCACATCATGTGCGCATACCCCCCCGGCCCCGCAATCGTCGGAACCCTCAATGCCGCCGGTTAGCCTCTCCGGCATGCTCCGACGATGCTGCCCTGGGCAAAAAAAATGTGGTACCAGCACATGCCTGGGCCCAGCATGTGCACCGTGGCTCAAAATCTTAGATTGGGAATGAACTCCACATGCTTAGACGTGAAATGAACTCCATATGCCTAAGCCAACCCACGAAATGAGCGTGCGAGCGCTCAGCAGGCTAGAGAGGCAGAATGCGCAAGCCGGGGATTGACCTGGTCCGCCCCTGCGTGCTGTCGATCCTGTGGCAGTAACCCTTAGTCTGGTCAGATCTTAGTCTAGGAATGAACTCCGTATGCATAAGTCAACCCATGAAACGAGCGTGCGTCCGCTGTGCCGATCGAAGAGGCATAATGCGCAAGCCGGGGATCGGCCTGGTCGCCCTTTACGTGCTGCCTGTCCCACTGCCACAACCCTCGATCCGGCTGGGGCCTAGACATGGAATGAACTCCCTATGCCTAAGCCAACCCACGAAACGGGCGTGCAAGCGCTCAGCCGGCCAGAGAGGCAGAATGCGTAAGCCTGGGATCGGTCCGGTCCCCCCTACATGTTGTCGATCTTGCTGCCACAACCCTTGGTCCGAACCGATCTTAGACTGGGAATGAACTCTGTATGCTTAGACTAGGGATGAACTCCGTATGCCTAAGTCTACCCACGAAATGAGCATGCGGGCGCTCAGCCAGCTAGAGAGGCTGATCGGAGAGGCATAACGCGCAAGCTGAGGATCAGCCCGATCCCCCTCTGCGTGCTGTCGATCCCGCTGCCGATCCTGCTACCACAACCCTTAGTCTGGTTGGGGCTTAGACATGGAATGAACTCCGTATGCCTAAGCCAACCCATGAAATGAGCGTGCGGGCGCTCAGCCATTCGGAGAGGCAAAATGCGTAAGCCGAGGATCGACCTGGTCCCGTCGCGTCCTATCGATCCTACTACTGGTCTTGCTGTCGTAACCCTTGATCCAGTCTGATCTTAGACTGGGAATGAGTTCAGTATGCTTAGACATGGAATGAACTTCGTATGCCTAAGCCAACCCATGAAAAGAGCGTGCGGGCGCTCAGCCGGCCGGAGAGGCAGAATGTGCAAGCTGGGGATCGGCCCGATCCCTCCTGCATTCTGTCGATCTCGCTACCACAACCCTCGGTCCAGTCCGATCTTAGACTGGGAATGAACTCCATATGCCTAAGTCAACCCACAAAACAAGCGTGCGGGCACTTAGCCGATGGGAAACGCATAATGCGCAAGCCGGGGATCAGCTCGATCCCCCTTTGCATGCTGGCAGTCTAGTTGCCACAACCCTCGGTCCGACTGGGGCGTAGACATGGAATGAACTCCCTATGCCTAAGCCAACCCACGAAACGGCCGTGCGGGCGCTCAGCAGGCCGGAGAGGCAAAATGCGTAAGCTGAAGGTCGGCCCGGTCCCCCCTGCGTGCTCCCAATCTCGCTACCGTAACCCTCGATCTGGTTCGATTATGATTGGGAATGAACTCCGTATGCCTAGACTATGGATGAACTCCGTATGCCTAAGTCAACCCACAAAATGAGCGTGTGGGCACTCAGCCGGCCGGAGAGGCTGGTCGAAGATGTATAATGCGTAAGCCAGGGATAAGCCCGATCCCCCTCTGCGTGCTGCCGATCCCGATGTCGGTCCTGCTGCCACAACCCTCGGTTTGGTTGGGGCTCAGACATGGGAACGAACTTCGTATGCCTAAGCCAACCCACGAAACAAGCGTGTGGGCACTCAGCCGGTCGGAGAGGTAGAATGTGCAAGTCAAGGATCGGCCTGGTCCCCCCTTGCGTGCTGCCGATCCTACTGCCGCAACCCTCGGTTCGGTCCGATCTTAGACTGGGAATGAACTCCGTTTGCTTAGACATGGAATGAACTCCGTATGCCTAAGCCAACCCACGAAACGAGCCTGCGGGTGTTCAACCGATCGGAGAGGCAGAATGCGCAAGCCGGAGATCAGCCCGATCCCCCCTGTGTGCTGTCGATCCTACTGTCGCAACCCTCGGTCTGATCTGATCTTAGACTGGGAATGAACTCCGTATGCCTAAGTCAACCCACGAAATGAGCATGCGGGCACTGAGCTGGCTGGAGAGGCATAATGCGCAAGCCGGGGATCGGCCCGGTCCCCCTCTACATGCTGCCGGTCTCGCTGCCACAACCCTCGGTCCGGTTAGGGCTTAGACATGGAATGAACTCCCTATGCCTAAGCTAACCTACGAAACGGGCCTGCAGGCACTCAGCCGATCGGAGAGGCAAAATGCGCAAGCCAGGGATCGGCCTTTGAAGATCTTGTGACTGTTTGAAAAAAGTGTCCCCATTTCAGGCACTTTAATGGCTACTAGCAGTAAACCTATAGAATCTCAAATGCTCTTTAAGGGGGTGTGAGTTCTCGAGGTTTGATGAGGGATAGGGGCCCAATATAAGGGCCAAGTACCAGCACCCTCCGCACATCATGTGCACACAGCCCCCGACCCCCCAATCGCCGGAACCCCCAATGCCGCTGGTTAGGCTCTCCGACGATGTTTTGGCGATGGTGCCCCGGGCAAAAAAAATACGCCACCAGCGCATGCCCGAGCCCAGCATGTGCACCGTGGCTCAAAATCTTAGACTGGGAATGAACTCCGTATGCTTAGACATGGAATGAACTCCGTATGCCTAAGCCAACCCACGAAACAAGCGTACGGGCGCTCAGCTAACCGGAGAGGCAGAATGTGCAAGCAGGCGATTGGTTTGGTCCCCCCTGCGTTTTGTCCATCCTGCTGCTGTAACCCTCGGTCCAGTCTGATCTTAGACTGGGAATGAACTCCGTACGCATAAGTCAATCCATGAAACGAGTGTGCGGGCGCTGAGTCGATCGAAGAGCCATAATGCCCAAGCTGGGTATCAGCCCGGTCCCCCTCTGCATGCTGCTGGTCCCGCTGCCACAACCTTGGTCTGACTGGGGCTTAGACATGGAATGAACTCCCTATGCCTAAGACAACCCATGAAATGGGCGTGCGGGTGCTCAGCCGACCGGAGAGGCAGAATACGCAAGTAGGGGATCAGCCCGATACCACTTGCGTGCTATCGATTCTGCTGCAGCAACCCTCGGTCCAGTCCAATCTTAGACTGGGAATGCACTTCGTATGCTTAGACTGGGGATGAACTCCGTATGCCTAAGTCAACCCATGAAACGAGCGTGCGGGCGCTCAACCGATCGGAGAGGCAGAATGCGTAAGCCAGGGATCGACCCAATTCCGCCCTGCGTGCTACCGATCCTACTGCTAGTCCTACTGCCGCAACCCTCAGTCCAGTCTGATCTTAGACTGGGAATAAACTCTGTATGCTTAGACATGGAATGAACTTCGTATGCCAAAGCCAACCCATGAAACGAGCGTGTGGGCACTCAGCAGACCGAAGAGGCAGAATGCGCAAGCCGGGGATCGGCCCCATCCCCCCCTGCGTGCTGTCAATCCTGCTGCCGCAACCTTTGGTTCGGTCCGATCTTAGACTGGGAATGAACTTTGTATGCCTAAGTCAACCCACGAAACAAGCATGCAGGCGTTGAGCCGGTCGGAGAGGCATAATACGCATGCCGGGGATTGGCCCGGACCCCTCTGTGTGTTACCGGTCTCGTTGCCACAACCCTCGATCTGGCTAGGGCTTAGACATGGAATGAACTCTCTATACCTCAGCCAACCCACAAAACAGGCATGCGGGTGCTCAGCAAGCCGGAGAGGCAGAATGCACAAGCTGGAGATTGGCCTGGTCCCCCCTGTGTGCTGTCGATCCTACTGTCGCAACCTTCGGTCCGGTCTGATATTAGACTGGGAATGAACTTCGTATGCTTAGACTAAGGATAAACTTTGTATGCCTAAGTCAACCCATGAAACAAGCGTGCGGGCGCTCAGCCGACCAGAGAGGTAGGATGCACAAGCCGGGGATCGAACAGGTGGTAGGTGGGTTCAAGCACATCTTCATATTTCTGCCATGCCAATAACATTTTTATGGCTTGTAAATTCATACAATGGTCCCCTAAGCCTTCATGTGAAGTTTCGTGGCAAGATGACCTGTTTTCTATTTTTCATGATTTTTGAAACTTTTTACGGTTCGAGATTTTTTAAAATTTTTTTAAAAAGAGTTTTGTCCCCAAATTTGGTAGAGGTGATCCTTGTATTTTTTTTGGCATGCACAAAAAAATTCAGCTAAAAACTCGAAGTGGAGAAGATTTTGTGACCATTTGAAAAAAGTGTCCCCATTTTAGACACTTTAATGGCTATGGCAGCAAATCTTTAAAATCTCAAATGCTCTTTTACGGGGGTGTGAGTTCTCGAGGTTTGATGAGAGATAGGGGGCCAATATAAGGGCCAAGTGTCACACCCTGGGCCGGTGCGCCAGGCACATCAGGCGCACCAGTAGGCGAGCCAGAGGTTGAGGCCTGCAGACCAGGCGTGTTGGCGGGTATCTGCACGCAAAGCCTAGCAAACGAGTTCAGAACACCCGCCCAACTTGCAGGCCAGCCCGTGAGACCAAGGCCTGGCATACAAGCTGCCCGCACCACATCTGAAAGGGCCCAAGGTGCTGGACACGCAAGGGAAGCTTATGGAAGCAGGCAGGATCAGCAGCAGCATCCTGGCAGATTTGGTTGACCCTGAAAATTAGGAGTTAGCATCCTGATTGATTGTAATCTATATAATCCCATGATTTTAGCCTTTATTCTAGGGATATTGCCATTAAGTGTAAGCTGGAGCCTTAACTATAAATAGAGGGCTGCTCTTCCCTCATTTGTACACCATCAAACACTTCTGTTTCAGTGAATACAAGAGCATTTCTAGAATTCTGCCTTCTTATCATGTTTCTCTTTAACTTGCATAATCAGCCCTTCCTGTTGTTCTAGTGCCCGTACGCTTGTGTTTTAGGCTGACTTAGGCTTAAAGGAGGAGATTCCAAGCCTAAGGCCGCATGGTTTCTGAGTCTAAGGTCAGAGCCCGTGACAGTTGGTATCAGAGCAAGTTCGATTCTGCGTGTTTGTGTTGTGCAGGTTAGAGGAGATGGCATCCCAAAGTGACACTGCTAACCAACAACCAGAGGCCCAGGAGCATGGGCATGGAAAAGGGAGGAAAGCCAGTTCTAGAGATATCTGGTCTACCATGGACGGTAGGCTGGCCAAGGTAGAGGTGACCATGGGCGACATGGGGGAGAAGCTTGAGGGGGTAGAGACTCACATTGCATCGCTAGACTCCATGGGGAAGGAGATCCAAAGTGAGCTGTAAGCTGCTCTCAACAAAGGCTTGGACGTGTTCACCCAAAGGAATCAGACCTTCGAGGCTGAAATGCTGACCTTGCGCGATGGCATAGAGGCCATGCACCAGCGGATGGAGGAGCTTACCAGTGAGCTCATTGCTTGCAAGACTGCCATTAGGAATGGCATGTTTGCTAGAGTGTCCAAGTCCAGATTGGATGTCCCCAAGCCTAAGGAGTTCAAGGGGACTAGGGGTGCCAAGAAAGTAGATAACTACTTTTGGGGTATGGAGCAGTACTTTCAGGCCATTGGCATGCAAGACGAGGCGATAAAGGTAAGCACCGCTGCTATGTATCTCACTGATGTAGCCTTATTGTGGTAGAGGCGCAGGTGTCATGATGTCAGGTGTGGGAGTGCCAAGATTGGAACCTGGGCAGAGTTCCAAAAGGGGTTCAAAGAACAATTTTACCTAGAGTATATCGATGATGAGGCGCGGGCAAAGTTGTGTAGGCTGAGCCAGCAAAGGGACATAAGGGAGTATGTCTAAAAATTCTCTGAACTGATGCTACAGATCTTAGATCTAGGTGAGAAGGACTCCTTATTTGCTTTCATGGATGGCTGAAGTCGTGTGTGAAGCATGAGCTACAAAGGAGAGGAGTTCATGACTTGGCTAAAGCCATGACTACTGCCGAGGCCTTGATAGAGTTCAAGCCTTTGAACAAGTTTGAGTCTACCAAGCCTAAGGGTAAGGGCAGGGATGATAGGGACCGAAAGAAGCAGTCCAAGGGGAAGGACCGTGATCGAGAGTCCAAGGATGGAGACCGAGACCGTTCAACCAAGGATGGCGAGAGGAAGCCACCAGCAAGCAAGTGGAAAGCAAAAGGGGACCGAGAGCCACTAGCATGCTACCTATGTGGAGGGAGCCACATAGCGCACAATTACCCACAAAAGGGCAAGCTGGTTACTGTAGAGAAGGAGTCTGACGAAGAGCTAGAGTCAGGGGCAGCAAAGCTTGGGTCATTGGTGCTCAATGCTATCCAGAGTAAGGGGAGCCACAAGCCAAAGGGCTTGATGTTTGCGGATCTGATGGTTGCAGGTCAGAAGGTGAGCGCACTAGTGGACACAGGTGCCTCACATCTTTTTATTTCAGGTGATAGAGCCCAGAAGCTCGGACTAAAGGTGCAGAAAGGGACTGGTACCATCAAAACGGTGAACTCCGAGGAAGTTCCAACCATTGGAGTAGCGCGGGGAGTGGAGTTGCAGCTTGGAGACTGGAAAGGCAAGGAGACCATTGAGGTAATACCCTTTCACGACTATGAGTTTGTGATTGGGTTGGATTTCCTTGTTCGTATTAATGCCCTCCTTGTGCCTTTTGTCGATTGTGTTTGCATCTTGGATGCACGGTGCCAATGCCTAGTGCCATTGAGGAGAGGGTCTGGAGTTGGGTCGCGGGTGGTGTCAGCCATCCAATTTGCCAAGGTGGTAAGCAGACAAGAAGACACCTTTTTGGTAGCCCTGAAATATGATGAGCCAAGAGAGAAGGAGATCGACTCACCCTTGGAGGTGCTAAAGGTGTTGAAGACCTTTAGTGATGTGATGCCCGCAAAGCTACCTAGCAAGCTACCACCTAAGAGGGAGGTGGACCACAAGATCGAGCTGGTGTCCAAGGCCAAGCCACCAGCTAGAGCCCCTTACCAAATGTCTCCACTAGAGTTGAATGAGTTGAGGAAGTAGCTCAAAGAGTTAGTTGATGCTGGGTTCACCAGGCCATCGAAGGCACCCTATGGTGCACCGGTTCTATTTCAGCGCAAGCATAATGGGTCGTTGTGGCCGTGCATAGACTACCGAGCTTTGAACAAGCTGACCATCAAGGACAAGTACCCCATCCCACTCATTGCAGACTTGTTCGATCAACTTGGGAGTGCAAGGTGGTTCACCAAGCTGGATTTGAGGTCAGGCTACTATCAAGTCAGGATCGTGGAGGGAGATGAGCCAAAGACAGCATGTGTCACTCGGTATGGTTCGTATGAGTTCTTGGTGATGCCTTTCGAACTCACGAATTCCCAAGCAACATTTTGCACCCTTATGAACAAGGTACTTCAGTCATTCCTTGATCAGTTTGTTGTGGTTTATTTGGATGACATTGTGATCTACAGTCAGACTTTGGGAGAGCATGTAGACCACTTGAGATAGGTGTTCGAGGTGTTACGGGTGCACAAGCTGTTTGTCAAGAGGGAGAAGTGCTCATTCGCCCAGCAGGAGATCCCGTTCCTTCACCACATAGTGGGAGGTGGCAGGATACGCATGGATGAAGGCAAGATACACGCCATCCTGAAGTGGCAACCACCAGCCAAGGTCACTAAGTTGAGATCGTTCCTTAGGCTGGTCAACTACTACAGGCGCTTCATTAAAGGTCACTCAACAATAGCCACGCCATTGACTGACTTGCTCAAGAAAGGGAAAGCATGGGAGTGCAGCGCAGGCAGACTATGACCGAGGAGCCAATCTTGGCCTTGCCAAACCATGCCAAGCCGTATGAGGTGCATACGAATGCATCAGACTTTGCCATAGGGGGCGTGTTGATGTAGGAGGGACGTCCAGTCGCGTTCGAGAGCAAGAAGCTGAATGAGACTGAGCATAAGTACACGGTCCAAGAGAAAGAGATGACTGCAGTGGTGCACTGTTTGCGCGCTTGGTGCCATTACCTGTTGGGGTAGAGGTTCGTGGTTAGGACGGACAATGTGGCGACCATCTACTTCCAGTTACAGAAGAAGCTGTCCCCCAAGCAGGCGAGATGGCAAGATTTTCTTATAGAATTTGATTTCCAGATGGAGTACAAGCTGGGGCAGGCGAACCTAGAGGCAGACGCCCTGAGCAGGAAGGCTAACCTTGCTGCCATTAGCCAACCAGAGGGGTCACTGGTGCCGCGCATCAAGGAGGGACTTATGCATGATCCTACAGCCAAGGCTTTGATGGAGTACACCCAGCAAGGTAAGACTAGGCCATTTTGGTTATAGGATGGCTTGCTGTACACCAAGGGAAGTAGACTAGCTATGCCGTAGCACGGGAAGCTTCGCAAGGAAGTTTTGCAAGAATGCCATGATTCAAGGTGGGCTGGACACCCCGGAGTGAGCTGTACCTTGGCGTTGATCGAGGATCAGTACTACTAGCCGCACATGAGGGATGATATGGAGGCCTATGTGAAGACTTGTCTTGTGTGCCAACAGGACAAGGTAGAGCTCAAGAAACCAGACGGTCACTTGGAGCCATTGCCAGTGCCAGAGCGACCATGGGAGAGTGTTTCTCTGGACTTTATAGTCAGTCTACCCAAAACAGAAGGGTTTGAAAGCATCATGGTAGTGGTGGATAGCTTTTCCAAGTATGGAATCTTCATTCCAGCAACCAAGGAGTGCCCAACCGAGGAGGTAACTCGATTGTTCCTAAAGAACATGGTTAAGTACTGGGGAGTGTCGAAAACCATTGTTAGTGATCAGGACGGGCATTTCACGGGTAGGTTCTGGACTGAGTTGTTCAAGCTGTTGGGGTCAGACTTGAACTTTTCCACCAACATGCATCCGTAGACCGATGGGCAGACAAAATGAGTGAATGGATTATTGGAGGTCTACCTCAAGCACTATGTGAGTGCCATACAAAGGGACTGGCCAAAGCTGCTAGATATTGCACAGTTTTCCTACAACTTGCAAAGGAGCGAGGCAACGAACCAGAGCCCATTTGAGGTTGTGACAGGGCAACAACCAGTAACACCCGGTTCAATTGCTGTAAGTTATACAGAGCCAAATCCAGCAGCATACAAGTTTGCCAAGGCATGGCAGGAGCAAACTGACTTGGCCAGAGTTTGTCTACACAAGGCGGCCAAGAGGTCGAAGAAGTGGGCAGACCAGAATAGGCGGGACGTGTAGTTCCAGGTTAGAAACTTGGTGTTGGTGAAGCTGCATCCCGTTGTGCACCATAGGGGGCTGCACAAAGGCCTAGTCCGGAGGTATGAGGGACCTTTTCGAGTAGTCAAGAGGGTAGGCAAGGTTGCCTACAAGCTGGATATGCCACCCAAGCCGAAGGTACACCCGATGTTCCATGTGAGCATGCTCAAGCCGTTCCATGAGAATGAGAGAGATCCAAGATGGGCTGAGTCAAAGCATACACCATTGGGAAAGGGCCTCATATGAGAAGGAGGTCCACAGCATCGTAGCTGACCGAAAGGTGAGACGAAAGAACTATCAACCAAGACAAGAGTACTTAGTGCACTGGAAGGGACTTCCAGACAGTGAGGTGAGCTGGGAACCAGCAAATGACTTATGGCAGTTCGAGGACCAGATCATGCAGTACTATGCAGAAGACATAACAAGGGTGTTGTGCAATCAGGTGGGGGAGAATGTCACACCCTAGGCGGGCATGCCAGGCACATCTGGCGCACCAGCAGGTGAGCTAGAGGTTGAGGCCCGTAGACCAGGTGTGTTGGTGGATATCTATGCGTAAAGCCTAGTAAACAAGTTTAGAACACCTGCCCAACTTGCAGGCTAGCCCTTGAGACCAAGGCCTGGCATACAAGCTGCCCGTACCACATCTAGAAGGGCCCAAGGTGCTGGACACATAAGGGAAGCTTTTGGAAGCAGGCAGGATCAGTAGCAGCATCCTGGTAGATTTGGTTGACCCTGAAAATTAGGAGTTAGCATCCTGATAGATTGTAATCAGTATAATCCCATGATTTTAGCCTTTATTCTAGGGATACTACCATTAAGTGTAAGCTGGTGCCTCAACTATAAATAGAGGGCTGCTCCTCCCTCATTTCTACACCATCAAACACTTCCGTTTCAGTGAATACAAGAGCATTTCCAGAATTCTACCTTCTTATCCTGTTTCTCTTTAACTTGCGTAATCAGCCCTTCCCATTGTTCTAGTGCCCGTACGCTTGTGTTTTAGGCTAACTTAGGCATAAAGGAGGAGATTCCAAGCCTAAGGTCACACGGTTTCTGAGTCTATGGTCGGAGCCCATGACACAAGTACTAGCACCCATCGCACATCATGTGCGCACACTCCCCCGGCCCCCCCAATCACTAGAACCCCCAATGCTATAGGTTAGGCTCTCTGACGATGCTCCGAGGATGCTCCGCCGATGGTGCCCTAAGTGAAAAACCTATGACAGTAGCACATGCCTGAGCCCAGCATGTGCACCATGGCTCAAAATCTTAGACTGGGAATGAACTCCGTATGCTTAGACATAGAATGAACTTCGTATGTCTAAGCCAACCCACGAAATGAGCGTGCAGGCGCTCAGCCGATAGGGATTGGCAGAATGCACAAGTCGGGGATTGACTCGATCCCTCTCTGCGTGCTGTCAGTCCCGCTGCCACAACCCTTGTTCCGGCTAGGGCTTAGACATGGAATGAACTCCTTATGCCTAAGCCAACCCATGAAACAGGTGTGCGGGCGCTCAGCCGATCGGAGAGGCAGAATGCCCAAGCTGTGGATTAGCCCAGTCCCTCCTGCATGCTGTCGATCCTGCTGCTGCAACCCTCCATCTAATCTGATCTTAGACTGGGAATGAACTCCGTATACTCAGACTGAGGATGAACTCTGTATGCCTAAGTCAACCTATGAAACGAGCATACGGGCGTTCAGTCGATCGGAGAGGCAAAATACGCAAGCTGGGGAACGGCACGATCCCCCTGCCTATTACCGATCCTGCTGCCGTAACCCTCGATCCGATCCAATCTTAGGTTGGGAATGAACACCATATGCTTAGACTGGGGATGAACTCCATATGCTTAAGTCAACCCACGAAACGAGTGTGCGGGCGCTCAGCTGACCGGAGAGGCCGGCCAGAGAGGCATAATGTGTAAGCCGGGGATCAGCCCGGTCCCCTTTTACGTGCTATCGATCCCACTATCGGTCTTGCTACCATAACCCTCGATCCGGCTGGGGCTTAGACATGGAATGAACTCCGTATGCCTAAGCCAACCCATGAAACGAGCGTGCGGGTGCTCAACCGATCGGAGAGGCAGAATGTACAAGCCGGGGATCGGCTTGATCCCCCTTGCATGCTGCCCATCCTGCTACCGCAACCCTCGGTACGGTCTGATCTTAGACTAGGAATGAACTCCGTATGCTTAGACATGGAATGAACTCCGTATGCCTAAGCCAACCCACAAAACGAGCGTGCGGGTGCTCAGTCGATCGGAGGGGTAGAATGCGTAAGCCAGGGACCGACCTGGTCCCTCTTATGTGCTGCCGATCCTATTGTCACAACCTTCAGTCCGATCCGATCTTAGACTGGGAATAAACTTCGTATGCCTAAGTCAACCCATGAAACGAGCTTTCAGGTGCTAAGCCGGCCGGAAAGGCGTAATGCACAAGCCGGGGATTGGCTCGATCCCTCTCTGTGTGCTATTGGTCTAGCTACCACAACCCTCGGTCTGGCTGGGGCTTAGACATGGAATGAACTCTCTATGACTAAGCCAACCCACGAAACGGGGGTGCGGGTGCTCAGCCGACCGGAGAGGCAAAATGCGTAAGCTGGGGATCGACCCGATCCCTCCAGTGCTATCGATCCTGCTACTGTAACCCTCAGTCTGGTCCGATCTTAGACTGGGAATGAACTCCGTATGCTTAGACTGGGGATGAACTTCGTATGCCTAAGTCAACCCATGAAATGAGCGTACGGGCGCTCAGTCGGCCAAAAAGGCCGACCAGAGAGACATAATGCACAAGCCGGGGATCAGCCTGGGCCCCCTTTATGTGCTACCGATCCCGCTGTCGATCCTGCTGCCACAACCCTCAGTCCAGCTGGGGCTTAGTCAGGGAATGAAGTTCGATGCCTAAGCCAACACATGAAATGAGCATACGGGTGCTCAGTCGACCGAAGAGGTAGAATGCGTAAGCCGAGGATCGACCCGATCCACCCCTGCGTGCTGTTGATCCTGTCGCTAGTCCTACTACCGCAACCCTCGGTCTAGTCTGATCTTAAACTGGGAATGAACTCCGTATGCTTAGATATGGAATAAACTCCGTATGCCTAAGCCAACCCACGAAACGAGCGTGCGGGCGCTCAGCCGACTGGAGAGGTAGAATGCGCAAGCTGGGGATCAACCCGGTCCCCCCAACGTGCTGTCAATCCTACTGTCGCAACCCTCAGTCTGGTTCGATCTTAGACTGGGAATGAACTCTGTATGCTTAGACTGGGGATGAACTCCGTATGCCTAAGTCAACCCATGAAACGAGCGTGCGGGCGCTCAACCGGCCGGAGAGGTAGAATGCGTAAATCGAGGATCAACCCGATCCCCCTCTACGTGCTGCCAGTCCCGCTGCCACAACCCTCGGTCCGGCTGGGGCTTAGACATGAAATGAACTCACTATGCCTAAGCCAACCCACGAAACGGGCGTACAGGCGCTTAGTCGACCGAAGAGGTAGAATGCGCAAGCCGACGATCGGCTTGATCCCTCCTGCGTGCTGTCGATCCTACTACTGTAACCCTCGGTTCAGTTCGATCTTAGACTGGGAATGCCTAAGCCGGGGATCGAACGAGTGGTAGGTGTATTCAAGCACATCTTAATATTTCTGCCATGCCAATGCCATTTTTATGGCTTGTAAATTCATACAATGGTCCCATACGCCTTCATGTGAAGTTTCATGGCAAGATGACCCGTTTGCTATTTTTCATGATTTTCAAAACTTTTTACTGTTCGGGATTTTTTAAAATTTTTTTAGAAAGAGTTTTCTCCCCAAATTTGGTAGAGGTGATCCTTGTATTTTTGTTGGCATGCACAAAAAAATTCAGCCAAAAACTCGAAGTGGAGAAGATTTTGTTATCGTTTGAAAAAAGCATCCCCATTCCAGACACTTTAATGCCTACTGGCAGCAAACCTATAAAATCTCAAATGCTCTTTAAGGAGGTGTGAGTTCTCATGGATTGATGAGGGATAGGGGGCCAATATAAGGGCCAAGTACCAGCACCCATCGCACATCATGTGCGCCACCCCCTTGGCCCCCAATCGTCGAAACCCCCAATGTCGTCGGTTAGGCTGTCAGACGATGCTCCGGTGATGGTGCCCTGGGTAAAAAAATACAGCACCAGCACATGTCTGAGCCCAGCATGTGCATCGTGGCTCAAAATCTTAGATTGGGAAAGAACTCTGTATGCTTAGACATGCAATGAACTCCGTATGCTTAGACATGGAATGAACTTCGTATCGCTAAGAAAACCCATGAAACGAGCGTGCGGGCGCTCAGCTGGCCGAAGAGGCAAAATGTGCAAGCCAGGGATTGGCCCAGTCCCCCCTATGTGCTGTCGATCCTGCTGCTGTAACCCTCGGTCCGATTCGATCTTAGACTTGGAATGAACTCCGTATGCATAAGTCAACCCACGAAACGAGCGTGTGGGCGCTGAGCTGGCCGAAGAGGCATAATGCGCAAGCCGGAGATGGGCCCGATCCCCCTCAACGTGCTATCAGTCTCGCTGCCACAACCCTCGGTCCGGCTAGGGCTTAGACATTGAATGAACTCCCTATGCCTAAGCCAACCCACAAAAGGGGCGTACGGGCGCTCAGCCGGCCAGAGAGGCAGAATACGCAAGCCGGGGATCGACCCAGTCCCCCCTGCGTGCTGCCGATCCTACTGCCGCAACCTCTGGTCCGGTCCGGTCTAATCTTAGACAGGGAATGAACTCCGTATGCTTAGACTGGGGATGAACTCCATATGCCTAAGTCAACCCACAAAACGAGCGTGCGGGCACTCAGTCGGTCGGAGAGGCATAATGTGCAAGTTGAGGATCAGCCTGATCCCCCTCTTCGTGTTACCGATCCCGCTGCCGGTCCTGCTACCACCACCCTCGATTCGGCTGAGGCTTAGACATGGTATGAACTCCGTATGCCTAAGCCAACCCACAAAATGAGCGTGCGGGTACTCAGCCAGCCAGAGAGGCAGAATGCATAAGCCAGGGATCGGCCTGGTCCCCTCCTGTGTGTTGCCGATCTTGCTACTGGTTTGGCTATCGTAACCCTCGGTCTGGTCTGATCTTAGACTGAGAATGAACTTCGTATGCTTAGACATGGAATGAACTCCGTATGCCAAAGCCAACCCACGAAACGAGCGTGCGGGCGCTCAGCCGACCGGATAGGCGACCAGCTACTTCCAGACGCAGAAGAAGTTGTCCCTCAAGTAGGCGAGATGGCAAGATTTTCTTGCAAAATTTGATTTCCAGATGGAGTACAAGCTGAGGTAGGCAAACCTAGTGGCAGACGCCCTGAGCAGGAGGGCTAACCTTGCTGCCATTAGCCAACCAGAGGGGTCACTGGTGCCGTGCTTCAAAGAGGGACTTGTGCATGATCCTACAGCCAATGCTTTGATGGAGTACGCCCAGTAAGGTAAGACTAGGCAGTTTTGGTTGCAGGATGGCTTGCTGTACACCAAGGGTAGTAGACTGTTTGTGCCGCAGCACGAGAAGCTCTGCAAGGAAGTTTTGCAAGAATGCCATGATTCAAGGTGGGCTGGACACCTCGTAGTGAGCCGTACCTTGGCACTGATCGAGGACTGGTACTACTGGCCGCATATGAGGAATGATGTGGAGGCCTATGTGAAGACTTGTCTTGTGTGCCAACAGGACAAGGTGGAGCTCAAGAAACTAGGCGATTTCTTGGAGCCATTGCCAGTGCCAGCGCGACCATGGGAGAGTGTTTCTCTGGACTTTATAGTCGGTCTACCCAAAGCAGAAGGGTTTGGAAGCATCATGGTAGTGGTGGACAGGTTTTCCAAGTATGGAATCTTCATTCCAGCAACCAAGCAATGCCCAGCCGAGGAGGCAGCTCGATTGTTCCTGAAGAACATGGTTAAGTACTGGGAAGTGCAGAGGACCATTGTTAGTGATCGGGATGGGCGTTTCACGGGCAGGTTCTGGACTGAGTTGTTCAAGCTATTGGGGTCAGACTTAAACTTTTCCACCAGCATGCATCCGTAGACCGATGGGTAGATAGAACGAGTGAATGGACTATTGGAGGTCTACCTCAGGCACTATGTGAGTGCCATACAAAGGGACTGGCCAAAGCTGCTAGATATTGCGCAGTTTTCCTACAACTTGCAAAGGAGCGAGGCAACGAACCAGAGCCTATTTAAGGTTGTGATAGGGTAACAACCACTAACACCCGATTCAATTGCTACAGGTTATACAGGGCCAAATCCAGCAGCATACAAGTTTGCCAAGGCATGGCAGGAGCAAACTGACCTGGCCAGAGTTTGTCTACACAATGTGGCTAAGAGGTCGAAGAAGTGGGCAGACCAAAATAGGTGGGACGTGCAGTTCCAGGTTGGAGACTTAGTGTTGGTGAAGCTGCATCCCATTGTACGCCATAGGGGGCTGCACAAAGGCCTAGTCCGAAGGTATGAGGGACCTTTCCGAGTAGTCAAGAGGGTAGGCAAGGTTGCCTACAAGCTGGATATGCCACCCAAGTCGAGGGTACACCCGGTGTTCCATGTGAGCATACTCAAGCCGTTCCATGAGGATAAGGGAGATCCAGGACGAGCAGAGTCAAAGCGTATGCCATTGGGAGCAAGGGCCTCATATGAGAAGGAGGTCCACAGCATCATAGCTAATCGGGAGGTGAGACAGAAGAACTATCAGCCAAGATAAGAGTACTTGGTGCGCTGAAAGGGACTTCCAAACAGTGAGGTGAACTGGGAACCAGTAGATGACTTATGGCAGTTCGAGGACCAGAATAGGCAGTACAATGTAGAAGACACAACGAGGGCATTATGCAATCAGGTAGGGGAGAATGTCATGCCCTGGGCGGGTGCACCAGGCACATCAGGTGCACCAAGAGGTGAGCCATAGGTTGAGGCCCACAGACCAGGCATGCTGGTGGGTATCTGCATGCAAAGCCTAGCAAACGAGTTCAGAATGCCCGCCCAACTTGCAGGCCAGCCCGTGAGACCAAGGCCTGGCATACAAACTGCCCGTACCACATCCAAAAGGGCCCAAGGTGCTAGACATGCAGGGGAAGCTTCTGGAAGCAGGTAGGATCAGCAGCAGCATCCTGGTGGATTTGGTTGACCCTGAAAATCAGGAGTTAGCATCCTGATTGATTGTAATCTGTATAATCCCATGATTTTAGCCTTTATTCTAGGGATATTGCCATTAAGTGTAAGTTGGAGCCCCAACTATAAATACAGGGCTGCTCCTCCCTCATTTGTACACCATCAAAAACTTCCGTTTCAGTGAATACAAGAGCATTTCCAAAATTCTGCCTTCTTATCCTGTTTCTTTTTAACTTGCGTAATCAGCCCTTCCCGTTGTTCTGTTGCCCGTACGCTTGTGTTTTAGGCTGACTTAGCCATAAAGGAGGAGATTCCAAGCCTAAGGCCCCACGGTTTCTGAGTCTACGGTTGGAACCCGTGACACAAGTACCAGCACCATCGCACATCATGTGCGCACACTCCCCCGGCCCCCCCAATCACTAGAACCCCCAATGTCGGTGGTTAGGCTATCCGACGATGGTGCCCCGAGTGAAAAAAATGCGGCACCAGCACATGCCCAACCCAGCATGTGCACCATGGCTCAAAATTATGCTTAGACATGGAATGAACTTCGTATGCCTAAGCCAACCCACGAAATGAGCGTGTGGGCACTCAGCCGGCTGGAGAGGTAGAATGCGCAAGTCGGGGATCAACCTGGTCCCCCCTATGTGTTGTCAATCCTGTTACCGTAACTCTTGATCCAGTCTGATCTTAGACTGGGAATGAACCCCATATGCATAAGTCAACCCATGAAATAAGCGTGCCGGCACTGAGTCGGATGAAGAGGCATAATGTGCAAGCTAGGGATCGACCCGGTCCCCCTCTGCATGCAGTCGATCCCACTACCATAACCCTCAGTTCGGTTGGGGCTTAGACATGGAATGAACTCCCTATGCCTAAGCCAATCAACGAAATGGGCATCCGGGCGCTCAGTCGGCCAAAGAGGCAGAATACGCAAGCTGGGGATCGGCCCGATCCCCCCTGCGTGCTATCGATCCTGCTGTCTTAACCCTCGATCTGATCTGATCTTAGACTGGGAATGAACTTCGCATGCCTAAGTCAACCCACGAAACGAGCGTACGGGGGCTCAGCCAGTCGGAGAGGCCGGCCGGAGAGGCATAATGCGCAAGCTGAGGATCAGCCCGGTCCCCCTCTGTATGCTGTCGATCCCGCTACTGGTCTGGCTGCCACAACCCTCGGTCCGATTGCCACAGCCCTCGATCTGACTGGGGCTTAGACATGGAATAAACTCCGTATGCCTAAGCCAACCCACGAAACGAGCATGCGAGGGCTCAGCCGGTCGAAGAGGCCGATCAGAGAGGCATAATACGCAAGCCGGGGATCAGCCCGGTCCCCCTCTACATGCTATCGATCCCGCTACCGATCTGGCTACCACAACCCTCGGTTTGGCTGGGGCTTAGACATGGAATGAACTCCGTATGCCTAAGCCAACCCACGAAATGAGCGTGTGGGCGCTCAGCCGGTCGGAAAGGCAGAATGCGCAAGCCGGGGATCGACCCGGTCCCTCCCTGCGTGCTATTGATCTTGCTATCGGTCCTGGTGCCGTAACCCTCAGTTCAATCCGATCTTAGACTGGGAATGAACTCCGTATGCTTAGACATGGAATGAACTCCATATGCCCCATGAAACGAGCGTGCAGGCGCTCAACCGATCAGAGAGGCATAATGCGTAAGCCAGGGATCGACCCAGTCCCCCCCTGCGTGCTATCAATCCTGCTGCCGTAACCCTCGATCCGATCCGATCTTAGACTGGGAATGAACTCTGTATGCCTAAGTCAACCCATGAAACAGGCGTGCAAGCGCTCAGTCGACTAGAGAGGCAGGATGCGCAAGCTAGGGATCAAACGGGTGGTTGGCGGGTTCAAGCACATCTTCATATTTCTACCATGCCAATGCCATTTTTATGGCTTGTAAATTCATACAATGGTCCCCTAAGCCTTCATGTGAAGTTTTTGTGACCGTTTGAGAAAAGTGTCCCTATTTTAGACACTTTAATGGCTACTAGCAGCAAACCTATAAAATCTCAAATGCTTTTTAAGGGGGTGTGAGTTCTCGAGGTTTGATGAGGGATAGGGGGTGTTGATCCTGCTACCGCAACCCTCGGTCCAATCCGAGCTTAGACTGGGAATGAACTCCGTATGCTAAGTCAACCCATGAAATGAGCGTGCGGGCACTAAGCCGACCGGAGAGGCATAATACGCAAGTCGGGGATCGACCTGGTCCCCCTCTACGTGCTGCTGGTCCCGCTACCACAACCCTCAGTCCGACTAGGGCTTAGACATGGAATGAACTCCCTATGCCTAAGCCAACCCACGAAATGGGCGTGCGGGCGCTCAGCCGGTCGGAGAGGCAGAACGCAAAAGCCAGGGATCGGCCCGATCCCCCCTGCGTGCTGCTGGTCCTGCTGCTGCAACCCTCGGTCTGGTCTGATCTTAGACTGGGAATAAACTCTGTATGCTTAGACATGGAATGAACTCCGTATGCCTAAGTCACCCACGAAACGAGCGTGCGGGCGCTCAGCCAGTCGGAGTGGTAGAATACGCAAGCCGGGGATCAACCCGGTCCCCCTTTGCGTGCTGTCGATCCTGCTATCACAACCCTTGATCTGATCTGATCTTAGACTGGGAATGAACTCCGTATGCGTAAGTCAACCCATGAAACGAGCGTACGGGCGCTGAGACAACCGGAGAGGCATAATGCGCAAATCGGGGATCGACCCGGTGCCCCTCTGCGTACTGTCAGTCTCGCTATCATAACCCTCAGTCCGGTTGGGGCTTAGACATAGAATGACCTCCCTATGCCTAAGCCAACCCACGAAATGGGCGTGCGCGCGCTCAGCTGGCCGAAGAGGCAGAATGCGCAAGCCGGGGATCGGCTCGGTCCCCCCTGCATGCTGTCGATCCTGCTACCCCAACCCTCGGTTCAGTCTGATCTTAGACTAGGAATGAACTCCGTATGCTTAGACTGGAGATGAACTCCGTATGCCTAAGTCAACCCATGAAAAGAGCGTGCGGGCGCTCAGTCGACCAGAGAGGCAGGATGCGCAAGCTGCGGATCGAGTGGGTGGTAGGTGGGTTCAAGCACATCTTCATATTTCTGCCATGCCAATGCCATTTTTATGGCTTGTAAATTCATACAATGGTCCCCTAAGCCTTCATGTGAAGTTTCGTGGCAAGACGACTAGTTTTCTATTTTTCACGATTTTTGAAACTTTTTGTGATTCAGGATTTTTTAAAATTTTTTTAGAAAGAGTTTTGTCCCCAAATTTGGTAGAGGTGATCCTTGTATTTTTGTTGGTATGTGAAAAAAAATTCATCTAAAAACTCGAAGTGGAGAAGATTTTCTAACCGTTTGAAAAAAGTGTCCCCATTTCAAACACTTTAATGGCTACTGGCAGCAAACCTATAAAATCTCAAATGCTCTTTAAGCGGGTGTGAGTTCTTGAGGTCCGATGAAGGATAGGGGGCCAATATAAGGGTCAAGTACCAGCACCCATCGCACATCATGTGCGCACACCCCCCGACCCCCCCAATCGTCGAAGCCCCCAATGTCGCAGGTTAGATTCTCTAACGATGCTCCGATGATGCTCAGACGATGGTGCCCCGGGCGAAAAAAATGTGGCACCAGCACATGCCCGAGCCCAAAATGTGCACCGTGGCTCAAAATCTTAGACAGGGAATGAACTCCGTATGCCTAAGCCAACCCACAAAATGAGCGTGTGGGTGCTCAGCCAGCGGGAGAGGCAGAATGTACAAGTCGGGGATCGACCGGTCCCCCCCTGCGTGCTGTTGATCCTACTACCGCAACCCTCGATTTGGTCCAATCTTAGACTGGGAATGAACTCTGTATGCATAAGTCAACCCACGAAACGAGCGTGCGGGCACTGAGCCGGCCGTAGAGGCATAATGCGTAAGCCGGGGATCGGCCTGATCCCCCTCTGCGTGCTGTCGATCCCGTTACCACAACCCTCGATCCAGCTGGGGCTTAGACATGGAATGAACTCCCTATGCCTAAGCCAACCCATAAACGGGCGTGTGAGCACTCAATCGGCCGGATAGGCAGAATACGCAAGCCGGGGATCAGCCCAATCCCCCCCTGACTGCTGCCAATCCCGCTGCCAGTCCTGCTACCACAACCCTCGGTCCGACTAGGGCTTAGACATGGAATTAACTCTGTATGCCTAAGCGAACCCACAAAACGAATGTGCAGGCGCTCAGCTAGCCGGAAAGGTAGAATTCACAAGTCGGGGATCGGCTCGGTCCCCCCTACGTGCTGTCGATCCTACTGTTGGTCCTGCTACCGTAACCCTCAGTCCGATAAGATCTTAGACTGGGAATGAATTCCGTATGCTTAGACATGGAATGAACTTCGTATGCCTAAGCTAACCCACGAAACGAGCGTGCGGGCGCTCAACCGACCGGAGAGGCAGAATGCGCAAGCTAGGGATCAGCCCGATCCCACCCTGCGTACTATCGATCCTGCCACCACAACCCTCATTCTGGTCTGATCTTAGACTGGGAATGAACTCTGTATGCATAAGCCAACCCATGAAACAAGCGTGCGGGCGCTGAACCGACCAAAGAGGAATAATGTGCAAGCCAGGGATCGGTCCGATCCCCCTTTGCGTGCTACCAGTCCCGCTGCCACAACCCTCGATCTGGCTGGGGCTTAGACATGGAATGAACTCCCTATGCCTAAGCCAACCCATGAAACGGGCGTACGGGCGCTCAACCGACCAGAGAGGTAAAATGCGTAAGTCGGAGATCGGCCTGGTCCCCCCTGCGTGCTGTCGATCCTGCTGCCTCAACCCTCGATCTAGTCCGATCTTAGATTGGGAATGAACTCTGTATGCTTAGACTGGGGATGAACTCTGTATGCCTAAGTCAACCCATGAAATGAGCGTGCGGACGCTCAGTCGACCGGAGAGGCTGGCCTGAAAGGCATAATGCGCAAGCCGGGGATCATCCTGATCCCCCTCTGCATGCTACCGATCCCGCTACCAGTCCTGCTGCCATAACCCTCGGTCCAGCTGGGGTTTAGACATGGAATGAACTTCGTATGCTTAAGCCAACCCACGAAACGAGCGTGCGGGTGCTTAACCGACCAGAGAGGCAGAATGTACAAGCCGGGGATCGACCCAGTCCACCCCTACGTGCTATTGATCTTGCTATCGCAACCCTTGGTCTGGTTCGATCTTAGACTGGGAATGAACTCTGTATGCCTAAGTCAACCCATGAAACGAGCATGCGGGCGTTGAGCCTGTCAGGGAGGCATAATGCGCAAGCTAAGGATTGACTCGGTCCTCCTCTACGTGCTGCCGGTCCTGCTGCCATAACCCTCGGTCCAGTTGGGGCTTAGACATAGAATGAACTCCCTATGCCTAAGCCAACACATGAAATGGGTGTGCGGGCACTCAGCCGATCGAAAAGCCAAAATGTGTAAGTCGGGGATCGGCCCGATCCCCCTTGTGTATTGCCGATCCTACTATCGCAACCCTCGGTCTGATCCGATCTTAGATTGAGAATGAACTCTGTATGCTTAGACTGAGGATGAACTCCGTATGCCTAAGTCAACCCACGAAATGAGCGTGCAGGCGTTCAGCCGACCAGAGAGGCAGGATGCGCAAGCCGGGGATCGAACAGGTGGTAGGTGGGTTCAAGCACATCTTCATAATTCTACCATGCCAACACCATTTTTATGGCTTTTAAATTCATACAATTGTCCCCTAAGACTTCATGTGAAGTTTCATGGCAAGACAACCCGTTTTCTATTTTTCTTGATTTTTGAAACCTTTTACGGTTCGGGATTTTTTAAAATTTTTTTAGAAAGAATTTTATCCCCAAATTTGGTAGAGGTGATCCTTGTATTTTTGTTGGATGCACAAAAAAATTCAGCTAAAAAATCAAAGTGGAGAAGATTTTATGACCGTTTGAAAAAAGTGTCCCTATTTCAGACACTTTAATGGCTACTGGCAGCAAACCTATAAAATCTCAAATGCTCTTTAAGGGGGTGTAAGTTCTCGAGGTTTGATGAGGGATAGGGGGCCAATATAAGGGCCAAGTACCAGCACCCATCGCACATAATGTGCGCACACCCCCTAGCCCCCCCAATGGCCGGAACCCACAATGCCGTCGGTTAGGCTCTCCGACGATGCTCGGTGATGCTCTGACGATGGTGCCTCGGGCAAAAAAAATGCGGCACCAGCACATGCCCAAGCCTAGCATGTGCACCGTGGCTCAAAATCTTAGACTGGGAATGAACTCCGTATGCTTAGACATGGAATGAACTCCGTATGCCTAAGCCAAACCATGAAATGAGTGTGCGGGTGCTCAGCCGGCCGGAGAGGCAGAATGCACAAGCCGGGGATCGGCCAGGTCCCCCCTGCATGCTGTCAACCCAGCTGCTGCAACCCTCAGTCCGATCGGATATTAGACTAGGAATGAACTCCGTAAGCCTAAGTCAACCCATGAAATGAGCGTGCAGGAACTGAGTCGGCCGGAGAGGCATAATGCGCAAGCCAGCAATCGGCCCAGTCCCCCTCTGCGTGTTGCCGGTCCCACTGCCACAACCCTCGATCCAACTGGGGCATAGACGTAGAATTAACTCCCTATGCCTAAGCCAACCCACGAAACGAGCGTACGGGCGCTCAGCCGATCAAAGAGGCAGAATGCGCAAGCCGGGGATCGACCTGATCCCCTCCTGTGTGCTATCTATCCTGCTGCCGCAACCCTCAGTCCGGTCCAATCTTAGACTGGGAATGAACTCTGCATGCATAATTCAACCCACGAAATGAGTGTGCGGGTGCTGAGTCGATTGAAGAGGCATAATACACAAGTCGGGGATCGGCCTGGTCCCCCTCTCCGTGCGGCCGTTACCGCTGCCACAACCCTCGGTCCGGCTGGGGCTTAGACTTGGAATGAACTCCCTATTCCTAAGCCAACCCATGAAACGGGCGTGCGGTTGCTCAGCTGGCCTGAGAGGTAGAATGTGTAAGTCAGGGATCGGCCCGGTCCCCCCTACGTGCTATCGATACTGCTACAGCAACCCTTGGTCCGGTCCGATCTTAGACTGGGAATGAACTCCTTATGCTTAGATTGGGGATGAACTCTGTATGCCTAAGTCAACCCACGAAACGAGCGTGCGGGTGCTCAGCCGACCAGGGAGGCAGGATGCGTAAGCCAGGCATCGAACGGGTGGTAGGTGGGTTCAAGCACATCTTCATATTTCTGCAATGCCAATGCCATTTTTATGGCGTGTAAATTCATACAATGGTCCCCTAAGCCTTCATGTGAAGTTTCATGGCAAGACGACCCGTTTTCTATTTTTCATGATTTTTGAAACTTTTTACGGTTTGAGATTTTTTAAAATTTTTTTAGAAAGAGTTTTGTCCCCAAATTTGGTAGAGGTGATCCCTGTATTTTTGTTGGCATGCACAAAACATTTAAGCTAAAAACTCGATGTGGAGAAGATTTTGTGACCGTTTGAGAAAAGTGTCCCCATTTCAGACATTTTAATGGCTACTGGCAGCAAACCTATAACATCTCAAATGCTCTTTAAGGGGGTGTGAGTTCTCGAGGTTTGATGAGGGATAGGGGGCCAATATAAGGGCAAAGTACCAGCACCCATCGCACATCATCTGCGTACACCCCCCAGCCCCCCCAATCATCGAAACCCCCATGCCGCCGGTTAGGCTCTCCGGTGATGCATGATCCTACTACCGTAACCCTCAATCCGGTTTGATCTTAGATTGGGAATGAACTCTGTATGATTAGACTAGGGATGAACTCTGTATGCCTAAGTCAACCCACGAAACGAGCGTGCGAGCGCTCTGCCGACCAGAGAGGTAGGATGCGCAAGCCGAGGATCGAACGGATGGTAGGTGTGTTCAAGCACATCTTCTTATTTTTGCAATGCCATTTTCATTTTTATGGCTTGTAAATTCATACAATGGTCCCCTAAGCCTTCATGTGAAGTTTCGTGGCAACACGACCCGTTTTCTATTTTTCACGATTTTCTAAACTTTTTACGGTTCAGGATTTTTTAAAATTTTTTTAGAAAGAGTTTTGTCCCAAAATTTGCTAGAGGTGATCCTTGTATTTTTGTTGGCCTGCACAAAAAAAGTCAGCTAAAAACTCGAAGTAGAGAAGATTTTGTGACCATTTGAAATAGTGTCCCCATTTCAGACACTTTAATGGCTACTGGCAGCAAACCTATAAAATCTCAAATGCTCTTTAAGGGCATGTGAGTTCTCGAGGTTTGATGAGGGATAAGGGGGCCAATATAAGGTCCAAGTATCAGCACCCATCGCACATCATGTGCGCACACCCCTCGGCCCCCCAATCATCGGAACCCCCAATGCCGTCGGTTAGGCTCTCCGACGATGCTTCGATGATGCTCCGACGATAGTGCCCCGGGTGAAAAAAATATGGCACCAGCACATGCCCGAGCCCAGCATGTGCATCGTGGCTCAAAATCTTAGACTGGGAATGAACTCCATATGCTTAGACTTGGAATGAACTCCGTTTGCCTAAGCCAACCCATGAAACGAGCGTGCAGGCGCTCAGCCGACCAGAGAGGCAGAATGCGCAAGTCGAGGATCGACGCAGTCCCCCTCTGTGTGCTGCCAGTCTCACTGCCACAACCCTCAGTCTGACTGGGGCTTAGACATTGAATGAACTCCCTATGGCTAAGCAATGTACGAAACGGCCATGCGGGTGCTCAGTCGGTCGGAGAGGCAGAATGCGCAAGCTAAGGATCGGCCCAATCCCCCTACGTGCTGCCGATCCTACTGCCGCCACCCTCGATCTGGTCTTATCTTAGACTAGGAATGAACTCCGTATGCTTAGACTAGGGATGAACTCCGTCTGCTTAAGTCAACCCACGAAACGAGCGTGTGGGAGCTCAGCCGGTCGGAGAGGCATAATACGCAAGCCGAGAATCAGCTTGGTCCCCCTCTATGTGCTGCCGATCCCACTGCCGGTCTTGCTACCACAATCCTCAGTCCAGCTAGGGCTTAGACATGGAATGAACTCTGTATGCCTAAGCCAACCCATGAAACGAGCGTAGGGGCACTCAGCCAGCCGGAGAGGCAGAATGTGCAAGCCAAGGATAGGCCTGATCCCCCTTACGTGCTGTCGATCCTACTGCCACAATGCCCGGTCCGATCAGATCTTAGAGTGGGAATGAACTCCGTATGCATAAGTCAACCCACGAAATGAGTGTGCGGGCGCTGAGCTGACCGAAGAGGCATAATGTGCAAGCCAGAGATCGACCCGGTCCCCCTCTGCGTGCTTCGGTCCCGTTGCCACAACCCTCGGTCCGACTGGGGCTTAGACATGGAATGAACTCCCAATGCCTAAGCCAACCCACGAACGGGCGTGCGGGTGCTCAACCGGTCAGAAAAACAGAATGCACAAGCCGAGGATCGGCCCGATCCACCCTGCGTGATGTCGATCCTGCTACCGCAACTCTCGATATGCCTAAGTCAACTCACAAATCGAGCGTGCGGGTGCTTAGCGGGCCAGAGAGGTCGATCGAAGAGGCATAATACGCAAGCCAGGGATTAGCCCGGTCCTCAACTGCGGGCTGCCGATCCTGTTACCTGTCCTGCTACCACATCCCTCGGTCCGCCTGGGGCTTAGACATGGAATGAACTCCGTATGCCTAAACCAACCCATGAAATGAGCGTGCGGGCACTCAACCGACCAGAGAGGTAGAATGCGCAAGCCGGGGTTTGGCCCAGTCCCACCCCGTGTGCTACCGATCCTGCTGCTGGTCTTGCTGCCACAACCCTCGGTCTGGTCTGATCTTAGACTGGGAATGAACTCCGTATGCCTAAGCCAACCCACGAAACAAACGTCCATGTGGGCGCTCAGTCGATCGAAGAGGCAGAATGCGGAAGCCGGGGATCGGCCTGGTCCCCCCTGCATGCTGGCGATCCTACTACCGCAACCCTCGCTCTGTTCCAATCTTAGACTAGGAATGAACTCCGTATGCCTAAGTCAACCCACGAAACGAGCGTGCCGGCGTTGAGTCGACCGGAGAGGCAAATGCGCAAGCCGAGGATCGACCCAGTCCCTTTCTGCGTGCTGCCGGTACCGCTGCCATAACCCTCGATTTGACTGGGGTTTAGACATGGAATGAACTCCTTATGCCTAAGCCAACCCATGAAACGGGCGTGCGGACGCTCAGCCAGCCCATCCCCCCTGCGTGCTACCGATCCTGCTATCGTAACCCTCGACCCGATTCGATCTGAGACTGGGAATGAACTCCGTATGCTTAGACTGGGGATTAACTCCGTATGCCTAAGTCAACCCTGGAAACGAGCGTGCGGGCGCTCAGCCGACCAGAGAGGCAGGATGCGCAAGCTGGGGTTGGAACGGGTGGTAGGTGGGTTCAAGCACATCTTCATATTTCTGATGTGCCAATGCCATTTTTATGGCTTGTAAATTCATACAATGGTCCCCTAAGCCTTAATGTGAAGTTTCGTGGCAAGATGACCCGTTTTCTATTTTTCATAATTTTCAAAACGTTTTACGGTTTGGGATTTTTTAAAATTTTTTTAGAAAGAGTTTTGTCCCCAAATTTGGTAGAGGTGATCCTTGTATTTTGTTGGCAAGCACATAAAAATTCAGCTAAAAACTCAAAGTGGAGAAGATTTTGTGACCGTTTGAAAAAAGTGTCCCCATTTCAGACACTTTAATGGCTACTGGCAGTAAACCTATAAAATCTCAAATGCTTTTTAAGGGGGTGTGAATTCTTGAGGTTTGATGAGGGATAGGGGGCCAATATAAGGGCCAAGTACCAGCACCCATCGCACATCATGTGCGCACACCCCCTGGCCCCCCAATGCCCTCGGTTAGGCTATCCGGTGATGCTTCGACGATGGTGCCCCAGGTGAAAAAAATGTGGCACCAGCACATGCTCGAGCCCAGCATGTGCACCGTGGCTCAAATATTAGACTGGGAATGAACTCCGTATGCTTAGACATGGAATGAACTCCGTATGCCTAAGCCAACCCACGAGACGAGCGTACGGGTGCTCAGCCGGTCGGAGAGGCAGAATGCACAAGTCAGGGACCAGCCCGGTCCCCCATGCGTGCTGTCGATCCTGCTGCCGCAACCCTCGGTCCAGTCTGATCTTAGACTAGGAATGAACTCCGTATGCCTAAGTCAACCCACGAAACGAGCGTGCGGGCGCTGAGCCGACCGGAAAGGCATAATGCGCAAGCCGGGGATCGGCCCGGTCCCCTTCTATGTGTTACCGATCCCGCTACCACAGCCCTTGGTCTGGCTGGGGCTTAGACATGGAATGAACTCCCTATGCCTAAGCCAACCAACAAAATGGGTGTGCGAGCGCGCAGCTGACCGGAGAGGCAGATTACGCAAGTCGGGGATCGGTCGGGTCCCCCCTATGTGCTATCGATCCTGCTACCGTAACCCTCGGTCCGGTCCAATCTTAGACTGGGAATGAACTCAGTATGCTTAGACTGGGGATGAACTCCGTATGCCTAAGTCTACCAACGGAACGAGCGTGCAGGCGCTCAGCCGACGAAAGAGGCAGGATGCGCAAGCCGGGGATCGAACGAGTGGTAGGTAGGTTCAAGCACATTTTTATATTTCTGCAATGCCAATGCCATTTTTATGGCTTGTAAATTCATAAAATGGTCCCCTAAGCCTTCATGTGAAGTTTCATGGCAAGACGACCCGTTTTCTATTTTTCACAATTTTTGAAACATTCTACGGTTCGGGATTTTTTTAAATTTGTTTAGAAAGAATTTTGTGCCCAAATTTGGTAGAGGTGATCCTTGTATTTTTGTTGGCATCCATAAAAAAATTCAGCTAAAAAATTGAAGTGGAGAAGATTTTGAGACCATTTGAAAAAAGTGTCCCTATTTTAGACACTTTAATGGCTACTAGCAGCAAACCTATAAAATCTCAAATGCTCTTTAAGGGGGTGTGAGTTCTTGAGGTTTGATGAGGGATAGGGGGCCATATAAGGGCCAAGTACCAGCACCCATTGCACATCATGTGCACAAACCCCCCGGCCCCTCCAATGGTCGGAACCCCTAATGCCACCGGTTGGGCTCTCCGGCGATGCTCCAGTGATGCGCTGGCGATGGTGCCCCGGGTGAAAAAAATGTGGCACCAGCCCATGCCTGAGCCCAGCATGTGCACCGTGGCTCAAAATCATAGACTGGGAATGAACTCCGTATGCTTAGACATGGAATGAACTCCGTATGTCGAAGCCAACCCACGAAATGAGCCTGCGGGCGCTCAGCCGATCGGAGAGGCAGAATGCGCAAGACGGGGATCGACCCGGCCCCCCCTGTGTGCTGTTGATCCTACTATCGCAACCCTCGGTTCGATTCAATCTTAGACTGGGAATGAACTCTGTATGCATAAGTCAACCCACAAAACGAGCGTGCGGGCGCTGAGTCGACCGAAGAGGCATAATGCGCAAGCTGGGGATCGGCCCGGTCCCCTTCTGCGTGCTGCCAGTTTTGCTACCACAACCCTTGGTCTGGCTGGGGCTTAGACATGGAATGAACTCCCTATGCCTAAGCCAACCCACGAAACAAGCGTGCGAGTGCTGAGCCGGCCGAAGAGGCATAATGCGTAAGCCGGGGATCGGCTCGGTCCCCCTTTGCGTGCTGTTGATCCCACTACCACAACCCTCAGTCTGGCTGGGGCTTAGACATGGAATTAACTCCCTATGCCTAAGCCAACCCATGAAATGAGCGTGCGGGCGCTCAGTCGGTCGGAGAGGCAGAATGCACAAGCTGGGGACCGGTCCGGTCCCTCCTGCGTGATGTCGATCCTGCTATCGCAACCCTCGGTCCAGTTCGATCTTAGACTAGGAATGAACTCCATATGCTTAGATTGGGGACGAACTCCGTATGCCTAAGTCAACCCATGAAATGAGCGTGCGGGCGCTCAGCCAATCGAAAAGGCAGAATGCACAAGCCGCGGATTGGCTTGATCCCCCTCTGCGTGCTGCTGGTCCCGCTGCCACAACCCTCAGTCCGACTGGGGGTTACAGATGGAATGAACTCCCTATGCCTCAGCCAACCCATGAAACAGGCGTGCGGGTGCTCAACCGGTCGAAGAGGTAGAATACGAAAGCCGGGGATCAGCCCGGTCCCCCCTGCATGCTACCGTAACCCTTGGTTCGGTTAGATTTTAGACTGGGAATGAACTCCGTATGCTTAGACTGGGGATGAACTCTGTATGCCTAAGTCAACCCATAAAACGAGTGTGTGGGTGCTCAGTCAGCCAGAGAGGCTGACCGGAGGGGCAGAATGCACAAGTCGGGGACTGGCTCGGTCCCCCCTACGTGCTGTCGATCCTACTATTGGTCCTACTGCCGTAACCCTCGGTCTAGACCGATCTTCGACTGGGAATGAACTCCATATGCTTAGACATGGAATGAACTCTGTATGCCTATGCCAACCCACGAAACGAGGTGCTCAACCGATCAGAGATGCAGAATGCGAAAGTCGGGGATCGACCCGATCCCCCCTGCATGCTGTCGATCCTGCTACCGCCACCCTCGGTCCGGTCCAATCTTAGACTGAGGATGAACTCCTTATGCCTAAGTCAATCCACGAAACGAGCGTGTCGACGCTGAACCGACCAGAGGGGCAGGATGCGCAAGCTGAGGATCGAATGGGTAGTAGGTGGGTTCAAGCACATCTTCATATTTCTGCCATGCTAATGCCATTTTTATGGCGTGTAAATTCATACAATGGTCCCCTAAGCCTTCATGTGAAGTTTCGTGGCAAGAAGACCCGTTTTCTATTTTTCACGATTTTGAAACTTTTTACGGTTCAGGATTTTTTAAAATTTTTTTAGAAAGAGTTTTGTCTGTAAATTTGGTAGAGGTGATCCTTGTATTTTTTTTCGCATGCACAAAAAATTCAGCTAAAAACTCAAAGTGGAGAAGATTTTGTGACCATTTGAAAAAGTGTCCCCATTTCAGACACTTTAATTGCTACTGGCAGCAAACCTATAAAATCTCAAATGCTCCTTAAGGGGGTGTGAGTTCTTGAGGTTTGATGAGAGATAGGGGGCTAATATAAGGGCCAAGTACCAGCACCCATTGCACATCATGTGCACAAACCCCCCGGCCCCCCCAATCATCGAAACCCCTAATGCCATCGGTTAGGCTCTCTGACGATGCTCCGACGATGGTGCCCCAGGCAAAGAGATGGGGCACCAGCACATGCCCGAGCCCAACATGTGCACCGTGGCTCAAAATCATAGACCGGGAATGAACTCCATATGCTTAGACATGGAATGAACTCCGTATGCCTAAGCTAACCTACGAAACGAGCGTGCTGGCGCTCGGTCGATCAGAGAGGCAGAATGCGCAAGCAGGGAATCGGCCCGGTCCCCCCTGAGTGCTGTCGATCCTACTGTCGCAACCCTCAGTCCAGTTTGATCTTAGACTGGGAATGAACTCCATCTGCATAAGTCAACCCACGAAATGAGTGTGCAGGCGTTGAGCCAGTCGAAAGGGCATAATGCGCAAGACAGGGATCGAGCCGATCCCCCTCTGCGTGCTTTCGATCCCGCTGCCACAACCCTTGGTCTGGTTGGGGATTAGACATGGAATGAACTCCCTATGCCTAAGCCAACCCACAAAACGGACGTGCGGGCGCTCAGCCGGCCAGAGAGGCAGAATGTGCAAGTCGGGGATCGGCCCGGTCCCCCCTGTGTGTTGCCGATCCTGCTGTCGCAACCCTCGGTCTTGTCTGATCTTAGACTGGGAATGAACTCCGTATGCTTAGACTGGGGATGAACTCCATATGCCTAAGTCAACCCACGAAATGAACGTGCGGGCGCTCAGCCAACCAGAGAGGCAGGATGCACAAGCCGGGGATCGAACGGGTGGTAGGTGGGTTAAAGCACATCTTCATATTTTTGCCATGGAAATGTCATTTTTATGGCTTGTAAATTCATACAATGGTCCCCTAAGCCTTCATGTGAAGTATCGTGGCAGGACGTCCCGTTTTCTATTTTTCATGATTTTTGAAACGTTTTAGGGTTTGGGATTTTTTAAAATTTTTTTAGAAAGAGTTTTACGCCCAAATTTGGTATAGGTGATCCTTGTATTTTTGTTGGCATGCACAAAAAAATTCACCTAAAAACTCAAAGTGGAGAAGCTTTTGTGACCATTTGAAAAAAATGTCCCCATTTTAGACACATTAATGGCTACTGGCAGCAAACCTATAAAATCTCAAATGCTCTTTAAGGGGGTATGAGTTCTCGAGGTTTGATGAGGGATAGGGGACCAATATAAGGGCCAAGTGTCACACCTTGGGTGGGCACACCAGGCACATCAGGCACACCAGCAGGTGAGCCAGAGATTGAGGCCCGCAGACCAGGCGTACTGGCAGGTATCTACGCGTAAAGCCTAGCGTGCTACCGATCCTGCTGTCGCATCCTTCAGTCCGATCCGATCTTAGACTGGGAATGAACTCCATATGCTTAGATTGGGCATGAACTTCGTATGCCTAAGTCAACCCACGAAACGAGCGTGCAGGCACTCAGCCGGTCGGAGAGGCATATTGCGTAAGCTGGGGATCAACCCGGTCCCCCTCTGCGTGCTGCCGATCTCGCTGCCAGTCCTGCTGCCACAACCCTCGGTCTAGCTGGGGCTTAGACATGGAATGAACTCCGTATGCCTAAGCCAACCCATGAAATGAGCATGCGGGCACTCAGCCGGCTGGAGAGGCAGAATGAGCAAGCCGAGGATCGGCCCGGTCCCCCCTGCGTGCTGCCGGTCCTGCTACCACAACCCTCGGTCTGGCTGGGGCTTAGACATGGAATGAAATCCGTATGCCTAAGCCAACCCATGAAATGAGCATGCGGGCACTCAACCGGTCGGAGAAGTAGAATGCGCAAGCCGAGGATCGGCTTGATCCCCCCTGCGTGCTGCCGATCCTGCTGCCACAACCCTCGGTTTGGCTGGGGCTTAGACATGGAATGAAATCCGTATGCCTAAGCCCTCCCCTACGTGCTACCGATCCTACTGCTGGTCCTGCTGCCGCAACCCTCAATCCGGTATGATCTTAGACTGGGAATGAACTCCGTATGCTTAGACATGGAATGAACTCTGTATGCCTAAGCCAACCCACGAAACGAGAGTGTGGGCGCTCAGGTGATCGGAGAGGCAAAATGTGCAAGCCGAGGATTGATCCAGTCCCCCCTGCGTGCTGTCGATCCTGCTGCCGCAACCCTCGGTCTGATCCGATCTTAGACTAGGAATGAACTCTGTATGCCTAAGTCAAACCACGAAACGAGCGTGTGGGCGTTGAGCCAACCGGAGAGGCATAATGCATAAGTCAAGGATTGGCCCGGTCCCCCTTTACGTGCTGCCAGTCCCACTGCCACAACCCTCGGTCCGGCTGGGGCTTAGACATGGAATGAACTCCCTATGCCTAAGCCAACCCATGAAACGGGCGTGCGGGTGCGCAGCCGGTCAGAGAGGTAGAATGCACAAGCCGGGGATTGGCCTGGTCCCCCCTGCATGCTGTCGATCTTGCTATCGGAACCCAGAAGGGCCCAAGGTGCTGGAACGGAAGGGAAGCTTCTGGAAGCAGGCAGGATCAACAGCAGCATCCTGGCAGATTTAGTTGACCCTAAAAATCAGGAGTTAGCATCCTGATTGATTGTAATCTGTATAATCCCATGATTTTAGCCTTTATTCTAGGGATATTGCCATTAAGTGTAAGCTGGAGCCTCAACTATAAATAGAGGGCTGCTCCTCCCTCATTTGTACACCATCAAACACTTCTGTTTCAGTGAATACAAGAGCATTTCTAGAATTTTGCCTTCTTATCCTGTTTCTCTTTAACTTGCGTAATCAGCCCTTCCTGTTTTTCTAGTGCCCGTACGCTTGTGTTTTAGGCTGACTTAGGCATAAAGGAGAAGATTCCAAGCCTAAGGCCACACGGTTTCTGAGTCTAAGGTTGAAGCCTGTGACAGTTGGTATCAGAGCAAGTTTGATTCTGCGTGTTTGTGTTGTGTAGGTTAGAGGAGATGGCATCCCAAAGTGACACTGCTAACCAAAAACCAGAGGCCTAGGAGCATGGGCATGGAAGAAGGAGGAAAGCCAGTTCTAGAGATATCTGGTCTACCATGGATGGTAGGCTGGCCAAGGTGGAGGTGACAATGGGCGACTGGGGGAGAAGCTTGAAGGGGTAGAGACTCACATTGCATCGCTAGACTCCATGGGGGAAGAGATCCAAAGTGAGCTGCAAGCTGCTCTCAACAAAGGCTTGGATGTGTTCACCCAAAAGAATCAGACCTTGGAGGTTGAAGTGCTGACCCTGCGTGATGGCATAGAGGCCATGTGCCAGTGGATGGAGGAGCTTACTAGTGAGCTCGTTGCTTGTAAGACTGCCATTAGGAATGGCATGTTTGCTGGAGTGTCCAAGTCCAGATTGGATGTCCCCAAACCTAAGGAGTTCAAGGGGACTAGGGCAGCCAAGGAAGTAGATAACTACCTTTGGGGTATGGAGCAGTACTTCTAGGCCATGGGTATGCAAGACGAGGCGATAAAGGTAAGCACTGCTACTATGTATCTCACTGATGTAGCCTTATTGTGGTAGAGGCATAGGTATGATGATGTCAGGTGTGGGAGCGCCAAGATTGGAACCTGGGCAGAGTTCCAAAAGGAGTTCAGAGAACAATTTTACCCGGAGTATGCCGATGAAAAGGCATGGGCAAAGTTACGCAGGCTGAGCCAGCAAGGGGACATAAGGGAGTATGTCCAGAAATTCTCTGAACTGATGCTACAGATCTCGGATCTAGGTGAAAAGTATGCCTTATTTGCTTTCATGGATGGGCTGAAGCCGTGGGTGAAGCATGAGCTACAAAGGAGAGGAGTTCATGACTTGGCTAAAGGCATGACTACTGCCGAGGCCTTGATAGAGTTCAAGCCTCTGAACAAGTTCGAGTCTACCAAGCCCAAGGGTAAGGGTAGGGACAATAGGAATCGAAAGAAGCAGTCCAAGGGGAAGGACCATGACCAGGAGTCCAAGGATGGAGATCGAGACCGTTCAACCAAGGATGGCGAGAGAAAGCCACCAGCAGGCAAGTGGAAAGCAAAGGGGGACCGAGAGCCACTAGCATGCTACCTATGTGGAGGGAGCCACATAACGCCCAATTACCCGTAGAAGGGCAAGCTGGCTGCTGTAGACAAGAAGTCTGACGAGGAGCCAGAGTCAGGGGCAGTAAAGCTTGGGTCGTTGGTGCTCAATACTATCCAAAGTAAGGGGAGCCACAAGCCAAAGGGCTTGATGTTTGCGGATCTGATGGTTGTGGGTCAGAAGATGAGTGCACTGGTGGACACAGGTGCCTCACATCTTTTTATTTTAGGTGATAGAGCTCGAAAGCTTAGACTAAAGGTGCAGAAAGGGACTGGTACCATCAAAACGGTGAACTCCAATGAAGTTCTAGCCATTGGAGTAGCGCGGGGAGTGGAGTTGCAGCTTGGAGACTGGAAAGGCAAGGAGACCATTGAGGTAATACCCCTTGATGACTATGAGTTTGTGATTGGGCTGGATTTCCTTGTTTGGATTAACAGCCCCCTTGTGCCTTTGCCGATTGTGTTTGCATCTTGGATGCACGGTGCCAATACCTAATGCCATTGAGGAGAGGGTCTGGAGTTGGGTCGCGGGTGGTGTCAGCCATCCAATAAGCAAACAAGAAGACACTTTCTTGGCAGCCCTAAAATATGATGAGCCAAGGCAGAAGGAGACCGAGTCACCCTTGGAGGTGCTAAAAGTGCTGAAGACCTTTCGTGATGTGATGCCCGCAAAGCTACCTAGCAAGCTACCACCTAAGAAGGAGGTGGACCACAAGATTGAGCTGGTGTCTGAGGCTAAGCCATCAGCTAGAGCCCCTTATCGAATGTCTCCACCAGAGTTGGAGGCGTTGAGGAAGTAGCTCAAAGAGTTAGTTGATGCTGGCTTTATCAGGCCATCGAAGGCACCCTATGGTGCACCGATTCTATTTCAACGCAAGCATGATGGGTCGTTGCGGCTGTACATAGACTACCGGGCTTTAAACAAGCTGACCATCAAGAACAAGTACCCCATCCCACTCATTGCAGACTTGGGAGCGCAAGGTGGTTCACCAAGCTGGATTTGAGGTTAGGCTAGTATCAAGTCAGGATCGCGGAGGGAGATGAGCCAAAGCTAGCATGTGTCACTCGGTATGGTTCGTATGAGTTCTTGGTGATGCCTTTCGGACTCACGATCGCCCCAGTAACATTCTGCACCCTTATGAACAAGGTACTCCAGTCATTCCTTGATCAGTTTGTTGTGGTTTATTTGGATGACATTGTGATCTACAACTAGACTTTGGGAGAGCATGTAGACCACTTGAGACAGGTGTTCGAGGTGTTACAGGCGTACAAGCTATTTGTCAGGAGGGAGAAGTGCTCATTTGCCCAGCAGGAGATCTCGTTCCTTGGCCACATAGTGGGAGGTGGCAGGATACGCATAGATGAAGGCAAGATACATGCCATCCTGGAGTGGCAACCGCCAGCCAAGGTCACTGAGTTGAGATCGTTCCTTAGGTTGGTCAACTACTACAGGCGCTTCATCAAAGGTCACTCAGCAATAGCCATGCCATAACTAACTTGCTCAAGAAAGGGAAAGCATGGGAGTGAAGCGCAGGGTGCCAGGAAGCCTTTGACAGGCTGAAGCGGGCTGTGATCGAGGAGCCAATCTTGGCCTTGCCAGACCATGCCAAGCCGTATGAGGTGCATACGGATGCATCAGACTTTGCCATAGGGGGCGTGTTGATACAGGAGGGACGTCCAGTCTGAGCGTAAGTACACGGTCCAAGAGAAGGAGATGACCACAGTGGTGCACTGCTTGCACACTTGGTGCCATTACCTATTGGGGTCGAGGTTCATGGTTAGGATGGATAATGTGGTGGCCAGCTACTTCCAGACGTAGAAGAAACTGTCCCTCAAGCAGGCGAGATGGCAAGATTTTCTTGCAGAATTTGATTTCCAGATGGAGTACAAGTTGGGGCGGGTGAACCTAGTGGCAGACGCCCTGAGTAGGAAGGCTGACATTGCTACCATTAGCCAACCAGAGGGGTCACTGGTGCCGTACATCAAGGAGGGACTTGTGCATGATCCTACAACCAAGGCTTTGATGGAGTACGCCCAGCAAGGTAAGACTAGGTGGTTTTGGTTGCAGGATGGTTTGCTGTACACCAGGGGAAGTAGACTGTTTGTGTTGCAGCACAGAAAGCTCTGCAAGGAAGTTTTGTAAGAATGCCATGATTCAAGGTAGGCTGGGCACCCCGGAGTGAGCCGTACCTTGGCATTGATCGAGGACCAGTACTACTGGCCACACATGAGGGACGATATGGAGGCCTATGTGAAAACTTGTCTTGTGTGCCAACAGGACAAGGTGGAGCTCAAGAAACCAGGCGGTCTCTTAGAGCCATTGCCAGTGCCAGAGCGACCATGAGAGAGTGTTTCTCTAGACTTTATAGTCAGTTTACCCAAAGCAAAAGGGTTTGGAAGCATCATGGTAGTGGTGGACAGGTTTTCCAAGTATGAAATCTTCATTCCAGCAACCAAAGAGTGCCCAGCCGAGTAGGCAGCTCGATTGTTTCTGAAGAACATGGTTAAGTACTGGGGAGTGTCGAGGACCATTGTTAGTGATCAAGACGAGCATTTCACAGGCAGGTTCTGGACTGAGTTCTTCAAGCTATTAGGGTCAGACTTGAACTTTTCCACCAGCATGCATTCACAGACTGATGGGCAGACAGAACAAGTGAATGGACTATTGGAGGTCTACCTCAGGCACTATGTGAGTGCCACACAAAGGGATTGGCCAAAGCTGCTAGATATTGCGCAGTTTTCCTACAACTTGCAAAGGAGCGAGGTAATGAACCAGAGCCCATTTGAGGTTGTGACAGGGCAACAACCACTAACACTTGGTTCGATTGCTGTAGGTTATACAGGGCTGAATCCAGCAGCATATAAGTTTGCCAAGGCATGGTAGGAGCAAACTGACTTGGCCAGAGTTTGTCTACATAAGGCAGCCAAGAGGTCAAAGAAGTGGGCAGACCAGAATAGGCGAGACGTGCAATTCCAGGTTAGAGACTTGGTATTGGTGAAGCTGCATCCCATTGTGTGCCATAGGGGGCTGCACAAAGGCCTAGTCCAGAGGTATGAGGGACCTTTTCGAGTAGTCAAGAGGGTAGGCAAGGTTGCCTACAAGCTGGATATGCCACCCAAGCGGAGGGTACACCCGGTGTTCCATGTGAGCTTGCTTAAGCCGTTCCATGAGGATAAAGGAGATCCAGGATGGGCAAAGTCAAAGCGTGCGCCATTGGGAGAAAGGGCCTCATATGAGAAAGAGGTCCACAGCATCATAGCTGAACAGGAGGTGAGACAAAAGAACTATCAGCCAAGACAAGAGTACTTAGTGCACTGGAAGGGACTTCCAGACAGTGAGGCGAGCTGGGAACCAGTAGATGACTTATGGCAGTTTGAGGACCAGATCAGGCAGTACCATGTAGAAGATGCAATGAGGGCATTGCGTAATCAGGTGGGGGAGAATGTCATACCCTGGGCGGGCACGCTAGGCACATCAGGCACACCAACAGGTGAGCCAAAGGTTGAGGCTCGTAGACTAGGTGTGCTGGCAGGTATCTGCACGAAAGCCTAGCAAATGAGTTCAGAATGCCCACCCAACTTGCAGGCCAGCCCGTGAGACCCAGGCCTGGCATATAAGCAACCCGCACCACATCCAGAAGGGCCCAAGGTGCTGGACACGCAAGGGAAGCTTCTAGAAGCAGGTAGGATCAGCAGTAGCATCCTGGTAGATTTGGTTGACCCTAAAAATCAGGAGTTAGCATCCTGATTGATTGTAATCTATATAATCCCATGATTTTAGCCTTTATTCTAGGGATATTGCCATTAAGTGTAAGCTGGAGCCTCAACTATAAATAGAGGGCTGCTCTTCCCTCATTTGTACACCATCAAACACTTCCGTTTCAGTGAATACAAGAGCATTTCCAGAATTCTACCTTTTTATCCTATTTCTCTTTAAATTACGTAATCAGTCCTTCCCGTTTTTCTAGTGCCTGTACGCTTGTGTTTTAGGTTGACTTAGGCACAAAGGAGGAGATTCCAAGCATAAAACCGCACGGTTTCTGAGTCTAAGGGTGGAGCCCGTGACACAAGTACCAGCACCCACCGCACATCACGTGCACACCCCCCCTGGCCCCCCCAATCGTCGGAACCCCCAATGCCGCCGGTTAGGCTCTCCGGCGATGCTCCGACGATGGTGCCTCGAGTGAAAAAAATATGGTACCAGCACATGCCCGAGCCCAGCATGTGCACTGTGGCTCAAAATCTTAGGCTGGGAATGAAAAACGTATGCTTAGACATGGAATGAACACCATATGCCTAAGCCAACCCATGAAACGAGCGTGCGGGCGCTCAGCTGGCCGGAGAGGTAAAATGCGCAACTTGGGGATCACCCCGATCCCCCCTGCGTGCTGTCGATCCTGCCACTGTAACCCTCGGTCCGATCTGATCTTAGACTGGGAATGAACTTCGTATGCAAAAGTCAACCCACGAAACGAACGTGCGGGGTTGAGCCAGCCGAAAAGGCTTAATGCGCAAGTCAGGGATTGGCCCAGTCCCCCTCTGTGTGCTGGTGGTCCTGCTGCCACAACCCTCGATCCGACTGGGGCTTAGACATGGAATGAACTCCCTATGCCTAAGCCAACCCACGAAGTGGGCGTGCGGGTGCTCAGCTGATCGAAGAGGCAGAATGCGCAAGTCAGGGATCAGTCCGGTCCCCCCTGTGTGCTACCAATTCGGCTGTCGCAACCCTCGGTCCGGTCCGATCTTAGACTAGGAATGAACTCCGTATGCTTAGACTGGGGATGAACTCTGTATGCCTAAGTCAACCCATGAAACGAGCGTACGGGCCCTCAGTCGATCGGAGAGGTAGAATGCGTAAGCCAGGGATAGGCTCGGTCCCCCCCGGCGTGCTGCGATCCTGCTGCAGCAACCCCTGGTCCGATCTGATCTTAGACTGAGAATGAACTCCATATGCTTAGACATGGAATGAACTCTGTATGCCTAAGCCAACCCACGAAATGAGCGTGCGGGTGCTCAACCGGTCGGAGAGGCAGAATGAGCAAGTCAAGGACCGGCCCGATCCCCCCATGCGTGCTATCAATCCTGCTGTCACAACCCTCGGTCCAGTTCGATCTTAGACTGGTAATGAACTTTGTGTGCCTAAGTTAAACCATGAAATGAGCATGCGGGTGTTGAGCCGACCGAAGAGGCATAATGTGCAAGCCAGGGATCGATCCGATCCCCCTCTACATGCTGCCAGTCCCACTACCACAACCCTCGATCTGGCTAGGGCTTAGACATGGAATGAACTCCCTATGCCTAAGCCAACCCATGAAATGGGCGTGCGGGCGCTCAGCCGACAGGAGAGGCAAATTGCGCAAGCTGAGGATCGACCCGATCCCCCTTGCGTGCTGTCGATCCTACTGTTGCAACCCTCGGTCCGATCTGATCTTAGATTGGGAATGAACTTCGTATGCTTAGACTGGGGATGAACTCCATACGCCTAAGTTAGCCCACGAAACGAGCGTGCGGGCACTCAGCCGACCAGAGAGGTAGGATGCGCTAACCGGGGATCGAATAGGTGGTAGGTGGGTTCAAGCACATCTTCATATTTCTATCGTGCCAATGCCATTTTTATGTTTTATAAATTCATACAATGGTCCCCTAAGCTTTCATGTGAAGTTTCGTGGCAAGATGACCCCTTTTCTATTTTTCACGATTTTTGAAATGTTTTACGGTTTGGGATATTTTAAAATTTTTTTAGAAAGAGTTTTATCCCCAAATTTGGTAGAGGTGATCCTTGTATTTTTGTTGGCATGCACAAAAAAATTCAGCTAAAAACTCAAAGTGGAGAAGATTTTGAGACCGTTTGAAAAAAGTATCCCATTTCAAACACTTTAATGGCTACTGGCAGCAAACCTATAAAAGCTCAAATGCTCTTTAAGGGGGTGTGAGTTCTCGAGGTTTGATGAGGGATAGGGGGCCAATATAAGGGGCAAGTACCAGCACCCATCGCACATCATGTGCGCTCACCCCCAATGCCGCCAGTTAGGCTCTTCGACGATGCTCCGACGATGGTGCCCCGGGCGAAAAAAATGTGGACCAGCACATGCCTAAGCCTAGCATGTGCACCGTGGCTCAAACTCTTAGACTAGGAATGAACTCGGTATGCTTAGACATGGAATGAACTCCGTATGCCTAAGCCAACCCATGGAACGAGCGTGCGGGTGCTCAGTCGGCCGGAGAGGCAGAATGCGCAAGCCGGGGATCGGCCCAGTCCCCCTCTGTATGCTGGCCATCCCGCTGCCACAACCCTCGGTCTGGCTGGGGCTTAGAAATGGAATAAACTCCCTATGCCTAAGCCAACCCACGAAACGGGGGTGCGGGCGCTCAACTGGCCGGAGAGGTAGAATGCACAAGCTGGGGATCGACCCAATCCCCTCTGTGTGCTACCGATCTTGCTGCCACAACCCTCGGTCTGGTTTGATCTTAGACTAGGAATGAACTCCGTATGCTTAGACTGGGCATGAACTCCGTATACTTAAGTCAACCCACGAACCGAGCGCGCGGGCACTCAGTCGGCTGGAGAGGTCGATTGGAGAGGCAGAATGCGTAAGCCAGGGATCGACCCGGTCCCTCTTATGTGCTGTCGATCCTGCTGCTGCAACCCTCAGTCCGATTCGATCTTAGACTGGGAATGAACTCTGTATGCTTAGATAGGGAATGAACTCCATATGCCTCAGCCAACCCACGAAACGAGCGTGCGGGTGATCAGCCGACCGAAAAGGTAAAATGCGTAAACCGGGGACCGACTAAGTCCCACCTGCGTACTGGCAATCCTGCTACCGCAACCCTCGGTTCAATCTGATCTTAGACTGGGAATGAACTCCGTATGCCTAAGTTAACCCATGAAACGAGCGTTCGGGCGCTGAGCTGGTCGGAGAGGCATAATACGTAAGCCGGGGATCAACCCGATCCCCATCTGCATGCTGTCGGTCCTGCTGCCACAACCCTCGGTCCGGCTGGGGCTTAGCATGGAATGAACTCCCTATGCCTAAGCCAACCCACGAAACAGGCGTGCAGGCGCTCAACCGATCGGAGAAGCAGAATGCACAAGCTGGGGATCGATGCAGTCCCCCCTGCGTACTGTCGTTCCTGCTACCACAACCCTCGGTCCAGTCCGATCTTAGACTGTGAATGAACTCTATATGCTTAAACTGGGGATTAACTCCGTATGCCTAAGTCAACCCATGAAACGAGCGTATGGGCGCTCAGCCGATCGGAGAGGCCGGCCAAAGAGGCATAATACGCAAGTCGGGGATCAACCCAGTCCCCTCTGCGTGCTACTTATCCCGTTGCTGGTCCTGCTACCATAACCCTCGGTCCGACTGGCGTTTAGACATGGAATGAACACCGTATGCCTAAGCCAACCCACGAAACGAGCGTGCGGGTGCTCAATCTGTCAGAGAGGTAGAATACACAGCCACGGATCCGCCCGATCCCCCCTTGCGTGCTGCCGATCCTGCGGTAGGTCTTGCTGTTGCAACCCTCAATCCGATCTAATCTTAAACTGGGAATGAACTTCATATGCTTAGACATGGAATGAACTCCGTATGCCTAAGCCAACCCACAAAACGAGCGTACGGGTGCTCAGCCGTCCAGAGAGGCAGAATACGCAAGCAGGGGACCGTCTCGATCCCCCTTGTGTGCTATCGATCTTGTTGTCGCAACCCTCGATCTGGTCCAATCTTAGACTGGAATGAACTCCGTATGCATAAGTCAACCCACGAAACGAGCGTGCAGACATTGAGCCGGTCGGAGAAGCATAATGCGTAAGTCGAGGATCGGCCTGATCCCCCTCTGCATGCTACAGATCCCGCTGCCACAACCCTCGGTCTGACTAGGGCTTAGACATGGAATGAACTCCCTATGCCTAAGCCAACCCACGGAATGGGCGTGCGGGCACTTAACCGATCGAAAAGGCAAAATGCACAAGCCAGGGATCGGCCCGATTCCCCATGCGTGCTGTCGATCCTGCTGTCGCAACCCTCGATCCGGTCTGATCTTAGACTGGCAATGAACTCTATATGCTTAGACTGGGGATGAACTCTGTATGCCTAAGTCAACCCACAAAACGAGCGCACAGACGTTCAGCCGACCAGAAAGGTAGGATGCGCAAGCCGGGGATCGAACGGTTGGTATGTGGGTTCAAGCACATCTTCATATTTCTGCCATGCCATTACTATTTTTATGGCTTGTAAATTCATACAATGGTCCCCTACGCCTTCATGTGAAGTTTCGTGGCAAGACGACCCGTTTTCTATTTTTCACGATTTTTGAAACTTTTAACGGTTCAGGATTTTTTAAAATTTTTTTAGATTGAGTTTTGTCCCCAAATTTGGTATAGGTGATCCTTGTATTTTTGGTGGCATGCACAAAAAAATTCAGCTAAAAAATCAAAGTGGAGAAGATTTTGTGACTGTTTGAAAAAGGTGTCCCTATTTTAGACACTTTAATAGCTACTAGCAGCAAACCTATAAAATCTCAAATGCTCTTTAAGGGGGTGTGAGTTCTCGAGGTTTTACGAGGGATAGGGGGCCAATATAAGGGCCAAGTACCAGCACCCATTGCACATCATGTGCGCACACCCCCCGGCCCCCCAATCACCGGAAACCCCAATGCCGCCAGTTAGGCTCTTTGACAATGCTCCGACGATGGTGCCCTGGGCGAAAAAAATGCGGACCAGCACATGCCTAAGCCCAGCATGTGCACCGTGGCTCAAACTCTTAGACTAGGAATGAACTCGGTATGCTTATACATGAAATGAAATCCGTATGCCTAAGCCAACCCACGAAACGAGCGTGCGGGTGCTCAGCCAGTCGGAGAGGCAGATTACGCAAGCCAGGGATCGACCTGGTCCCCCTCTGCGTGCTACCGATCCTGCTGCCACAACCCTCAGCCCAGCTAGGGCTTAGACATGGAATGAACTCCCTATGCCTAAGCCAACCCATGAAACAGGGGTGCGGGGACTTTACCGGCCGGAGAGGCAGAATGCGTAAGCCGGGGATCGACTCGATCCCCCCTGTGTGTTGCCGATCCTGCTGCCGCAACCCTCGATCCGATTAGATCTTAGACTGGGAATGAACTTCGTATGCTTAGACTGGGGATGAACTCCATTTGCCTAAGTCAACCCATAAAACAAGCGTGCGGGCGCTCAGTCGATCGGAGAGGCCAGTTGGAAAGGCAGAATGTGCAAGCCGGGGATCAGTTCGATCCCCCCTGCGTGCTATCGATCCTACTACTAGTCTTGCTACCGTAACCCTCGATCTGATCCGATCTTAGACTGGGAATGTACTCCGTATGCTTAGACATGGAATGGACTCTGTATGCCTGAGCCAACACATGAAACGAGCGTGCGGCACTCAATTGGTCAGAGAGGCAGAATGCAAAAGTCGGGGACCGGCTCGATCCCTCCTGCATGCTGTCGATCCTGCTGCTGTAACCCTCATTCCGATCCAATCTTAGACTGGAACTGAACTTCATATGCCTAAGTTAACCCATGAAATGAGCGTTCCGACGCTGAGCCGGTCAGAGAGGCATAATGCGCAAGCCAAGGATCGACCCGATCCCCCTCTGCGTGCTGGACTTAGACATGGAATTAACTCCCTATGCCTAAGCCAACCCACGAAACGGGCGTGCGGGCGCTCAGCTGGTCAGAGAGGCAGAATGCCCAAGTCGAGGATCGACCTGGTCACCCCTACGTGCTGCCGATCCTGCTGTCGCAACCCTCGGTCCGGTCCGATCTTAGACTGGGAATGAACTCTGTATGCTTAGACTGAGGATGACCTCCGTATACCTAAGTCAACCCACGAAAAGTGCATGCGGGCGCTCAGCCGATCGGAGAGGCATAATGCGTAATCTGGGGATCAGCCCGATCCCCCTCTTCTTACTGTCGATCCTACAATCGGTCCTACTACCATAACCCTCGGTCTGACTGGGGCTTAGACATGGAATGAACTCCATATTCCTAAGCCAATCCATGAAATAAGCCTGCAGGCGCTCAGCCTACCGAAGAGGCAGAATGCACAAGCCGAGGATCGACTCGGTCCCTCCCATTATGCTACCGATCCTGCTGCTGGTTCTGCTGTCACAACCCTCGGTCCTGTCTGATCTTAGACTGGGAATGAACTCGTATGCTTAGACATGGAATGAACTCCGTATGCCTAAGCCAACCCACGAAACAAGTGTGCGGGCGCTCAGTCGACTGGAGAGGCAAAATGCGCATGCTGGGGACCGGTCCAGTCCCCCTTACGTGCTGTCGATCCTACTACTGCAACCCTCGGTCTGATCCGATCTTAGACAGGGAATGAACTCCATATGCCTAAGTCAACCCACGAAATGAGCGTTCAGGCACTGAGCCGGTCGGAGAGGCATAATGCGTAAGCTGGGGATTGGTTCGATCCCCCTCTGTGTGCTGCCAGTCCCGCTGCCACAAATCTCAATCCGATTGGGGCTTAGACATCGAATGAACTCCCTATGCCTAAGCCAACCCATGAAACGAGCGTGCGGGCACTCAGCCTACCAGAGAGGTAGAATGCCCAAGCCGGGGTTCGGCCTGGTCACCCCTGCGTGCTACCAATCCTGCTGCCGTAACCCTTGGTCCAGTCTGATCTTAGACTGGGAATGAACTCTGTATGCTTAGACTAGGGATGAACTCCGTATGCCTGAGTCAAGCCACAAAATGAGCGTGTGGGTGCTCAGCCGGTCGGAGAGACATAATGCGCAAGCCAGGGATCAGCTCGATCCCCTTCTACGTGCTGTCGATCCTGCTACCATAACCCTCGATCCATCTGGGGCTTAGACATGGAATGAACTCCGTATGCCTAAGCCAACCCACGAAACAAGCGTGTGGTGGCCTAACCGGTCAGAGAGGCAGAATGCACAAGCTAGGGATCGGCCCGGTCCCCCCTGCATGCTGCCGATCTTGCTGCTGGTCTTGTTCCTGCAACCCTCGATCCGGTCTGATCTTAGACTGAGAATGAACTCCATATGCTTAGACATGGAATGAACTCTGTATGCCTAAGCTAACCCATAAAACAAGTGTGCGTGTGCTCAGCAGGCTGGAGAGGTAGAATGCACAAGCTGGGGATCAGCCCGATCCCCCCTGCATGCTGTCGATCCTGCTGCCGCAACCCTCAGTCCGATCCAATCTTAGACTGGGAATGAACTCCGTATGCCTAAGTCAACCCATGAAATGAGCGTATGGGCGCTGAGCAGGTCGAAAAGGCATAATGCGCAAGCTAGGGATCGACCCGATCCCCCTCTGCGTACTATCGGTCCCACTGCCACAACCCTCGGTCCGGCTGGGGCTTAGACATGGAATGAACTCCTAATGCCTAAGCCAACCCATGAAATAGGCGTACGGGCACTCAACTGGCTGGAGAGGCAGAATGCGTAAGCCAGGGATCGGCCCAGTCCCCCCGCATGCTACCGATCCTGCTGTCGCAACCCTCAGTTCGGTTCGATCTTAGACTGGGAATGAACTCTGTATGCTTAGACTAGGGATGAACTCCGTATGCCTAAGTCAACCCATGAAATAAGCGTGCAGGTGCTCAGTCAGTCGGAGAGGAGCCGGAGAGGAGTAATACGCAAGTTGGGGATCAGCCTGGTCCCTCTTTACGTGCTGTCGATCCCGCTATCAGTCCTGCTGCCCCAACCCTTGGTCCAACTAGGGCTTAGACATGGAATGAACTCCGTATGCCTAAGCCAACCCATGAAACAAGCGTGTGGGCGCTCAACCGACGGGATAGGCAGAATGCACAAGTCGGGGATCGGCTCGGTCCCCCCTACGTGCTGTCGATCCTACTGTTGGTCCTGCTACTGCAACCCTAGGTTTGGCCTGACCTTAGACTGGGAATGAATTTCGTATGCCTAAGTCAACCAATGAAACGAGCGTGTGGACGCTCAACCGACCAGAGAGGCAGGATGCGCAAGCCGGGGATCGAACGAGTGGTAGGTGGCTTCAAGCACATCTTCATATTTCTATCATGCCAATGCCATTTTATGGCTTGTAAATTCATACAATTGTCCCCTATGCCTTCATGTGAAGTTTCATGGCAAGATGACCTGTTTTCTATTTTTCAAGATTTTGGTTTGGGATTTTTTTAAATTTTTTTAGAAAGAGTTTTGTCCCCAAATTTGGTAGAGGTGATCCTTGTATTTTTGTTGGCATGCATAAAACAATTCAGCTAAAAACTTGAAGTGGAGAAGATTTTGTGACTGTTTGAAAAAAGTGTCCCCATTTCAGACACTTTAATGGCTACTAGCAGCAAACCTATAAAATCTCAAGTGCTCTTTAAAGGGGTGTGAGTTCTTGAGGTTTGATGAGCGATAGGGGGCCAGTAGAAGGGCCAAGTACCAGCACCCATCACACATCATGTGCGCACACCCCCCGGCCACCCCAATCATCGGAACCCCCAATGCCACTAGTTAGGCTTTTCGGCGATGCCCTAACGATGGTGCCTCAGGCGAAAAAAAATGCAGCACCAGCACATGCCCGAGCCCAGCATGTGTACTGTGGCTCAAACTCTTAGACTGGGAATGAACTCCGTATGCTTAGACATGGAATGAACTCCATATGCCTAAGCCAACCCATGAAACGAGCGTGCGGGCGCTCAGCCGGTCGAAAAGGCAGAATGCGCAAGCTAGGGATCGGCTTGATCCCCCTCTGCGTGCTGCTAGTCCTGCTGCCACAACCCTCGGTCCAGCTGGGGCTTAGATATGGAATGAACTCCCTAGGCCTAAGCCAAGCCACGAAACGGGCGTGCGGGTGCTCAGTCGGCCAGAGAGGCAAAATGCGCAAGCCGGGGATTGACCCGATCCCCCCTGCGTGCTGCCGATCCTGCTGCCGCAACCCTCGATCCGATCTTACTCTGGGAATGAGCTCCGAATGCTTAGACTGGGGATGAACTCCGTATGCCTAAGTCAACCCACGAAACGAGCGTACGAGTGCTTAGTCGGCCGCAGAGGTTGATCGAAGAGGTAGAATGTGCAAGCCGAGGATCGGCTCGGTCCCCTCTAGGTGCTGTCGATCCTACTGCTGGTCCTGCTACCACAACCATTGGTCCGATCTGATCTTTGACTGGGAATGAACTCCATATGCCTAAGTCAACCCACAAAATGAGCGTCCAGACGCTGAGCAGGTCGGAGAGTCATAATGCGCAAGCCGGGAATCGACCCAATCCCTCTCTGCATGCTGTCGGTCTCGCTGCCACAACCCTCGGTCCGGTTGGGGCTTAGACATGCAATGAACTCCCTATGCCTAAGCCAACCAATGAAACGTGCATGCGGGCGCTCAGCCGACCGAAAAGGTAGAATGCGCAAGTCGAGGATCGACCCGGTCCCCCCTGCGTGCTGTCGATCTTGCTACCGCAACCCTCGGTCCAGTCTAATCTTAGACTGGGAATGAACTCCATATGCTTAGACTGGGGATGAACTCTGTATGCCTTAGTCAACCCACAAAACGAGCGTACGGGCGCTTAGTCGGTCGAAAAGGCCGGTCGGAGAGGCATAATGCGTAAGCCGAGGATCAGCTCGGTCCCCCTCTACGTGCTATCGATCCCGTTGCCGATCCTACTACCACAACCCTCGGTCCGGTTGGGGCTTAGACATGGAATGAACTCCGTATGCCTAAGCCAACCCATGAAACGAGCGTGCGGGCGCTCAGCCAGCTGGAGAGGTAAAATCTACAAGCCGGGTATCAGCTCGGTCCCCTCTTGCGTGCTGTCGATCCTGCTGCTATCTTGCTACTGTAACCCTCAATCCGGTCTGATCTTAGACTGGGAATGAACTCTGTATGCTTAGACATGCAATGAACTCTGTATGCCTAAGATAGGGATCAGCCCGGTCCCCTCTGCGTGCTGTCGATCCCGTTGCGGGTCCTGCTACCACAACCCTTAGTCCGACTGGGGCTTAGACATGGAATGATCTTCGTACGCCTAAGCTAACCCACAAAATGATGGTGCGGGCGCTCAGCCGACCGGAGTGGCAGAATACGTAAACCAGGGATCAACCTGGTCCTCTCCTACGTGTTGTCGATCCTGCTACTGCAACGCTCAGTCTGGTCTGATCTTAGATTGAGAATGAGCTCCGTATGCCTAAGTCAACCCACGAAATGAGCATGCGGGCGCTGAGCCGGCTAGAGAGGCATAATGCGTAAGCTGAGGATCAGCCCGATCCCTCTCTGCATGCTGTCGGTCCCGCTGCCACAACCCTCGGTCCGGTTGGGGCTTAGACATGGAATGAACTCCCTATGCCTAAGCCAACACACGAAACGAGCATGTGGGCACTCAGCCAGTCGGAGAGAAAGAATGCGCAAGCCGGGGATCGACTTGGTCCCCCTTACGTGCTATTGATCCTGCTGCCACAACCCTCGATCTGGTTTGATCTTAGACTGGGAATGAACTCCGTATGCTTAGATTGGGGATGAACTCCGTATGCCTAAGTCAACCCACGAAACGAACGTGCGGGCGCTCAGCCGGTCGGAGAGGCATAATGCGTAAGTCAGAGATCAGCCCGATCCCCCTCTCCATGCTGTCGATTAGTTGTCGGTCCTACTGCCACAACCCTCAGTCTGGCCGGGGCTTAGACATGGAATGAACTTCGTATGCCTAAGCCAACCAACGAAACGAGCCTGCGGGCGCTCAGCCGACCGACGAGGTAGAAGGCACAAGTCGGGGATCGACCCGGTCCCCTTTGCGTGTGGCCAATCCTGCTGCTGGTCCTGCTGCCGCTACCCTCGGTCTGGTCTGATCTTAGACTAGGAATGAACTTCATATGCTTAGACATGGAATGAACTCCGTATGCCTAAGCCAACCCACAAAACGAGCGTGTGGGTGCTCAGCCGACCGGAGAGGCAGAATACGAAAGCCAGGGATTGGCCCAGTCCCCCTCTGTGTGCTGTCAATCCTGCTATCGTAACCCTCGGTCCGGCTGGGGCTTAGATATGGAATGAACTCCCTATGCCTAAGCGAACCCATGAAACGGGTGTGCGGACGCTCAGCCGGCCAGAGAGGTCGAATGCGCAAGCCGGGGATCGACCCGATCCCTCCAACGTGCTTCCAATCCTGCTGTCACAACCTTGATTCGATTCGATCTTAGACTGGGAATGAACTCCGTATGCTTAGACTGAGGATGAACTCCGTATGCCTAAGTCAACCCATGAAATGAAAATGCAGGCGTTCAGCCGGCCCGAGAGGCAGAATGCATAAGCTAGGGATCGGTTCGGTCCCCCCTGCATGCTGCAGATCCTGCTACCGTAACCATCGATCCGGTCTAATCTTAGACTGGGAATGAACTCTGTATTCTTAGACATGGAATGAACTCGTATGCCTAAGCCAGCCCATGAAACGAGTGTGTAGGCGCTCAGCTGACCGGAGAGACAGAATGCGCAAGCCGGGGCCTAGCCCGATCCCCCCTGTGCATTGTCGATCTTGCTATCGGAACACTCAGTCCGATCCGATCTTACACTTGGAATGAACTCTGTATGCCTAAGTCAACCCATGAAATGAGCATTTGGGGGCTGACTCGATCGGAGAGGCATAATGCGCAAGCCGGGGATAGGCCTAATCCCCCTCTGCGTGTTACCGGTCCCATTGCCACAACCCTCAGTCCGGCTGGGGCTTAGACATGGAATGAACTCCCTATGCCTAAGCCAACCCACAAATACGCAAGCTGGGGATCGGTCCGATCCCCCCGGTATGCTGTTGATCCTGCTGTTGCAACCCTCGATTTGATCCGATCTTAGACTGAGAATGAACTCCATATGCTTAGACTAGGGATGAACTCTGTATGCCTAAGTCAACCCATGAAACGAGCGTGCGAGCGCTCAGTCAGTCAGAGAGGTTGGCCAAATTGACATAATTCACAAGCCGGGGATCAACCCGATCCCCCTCTACGTGCTGTCGATCCCGTTACCGGTCCTACTGCCACAACAATCGATCCGGTTGGGGCTTAGACATGGAATGAACTTCGTATGCCTAAGCCAACCCATGAAACGAGCGTGCGAGCACTCAATCGATCGGAGAGGTAGAATGCACAAGCTGAGGATCAGCCCGGTCCCCTTCTACATGCTACCGATCCTGCTACTGGTACTACTACCGCAACCCTTGATCCGGTCTGATATTAGACGAGAATGAACTCCGTATGCTTAGACATGGAATGAACTCCGTATGCCTAAGCTGAGGATCAGCCCGATCCCCCTCTGTGTGCTGCCGATCCTACTGCCACAGCCCTCGGTCCGACTGGGGCTTAGAAATGGAATGAATTCCGTATGCCTAAGCTAACCCAAAAATAAGCATGCGAGCGTTCAGCCGACTAGAGAGGCGAGGATCGGCCTGGTCCCTCCCTGTGTGCTATCGATCCTGCTGCTGCAACCCTCGATCTAGTCCGATCTTAGACTAGGAATGAACTCCATATGCCTAAGTCAACCCACGAAACGAGCATGCAGGTGCTGAGCCGACTGGAGAGGCATAATGCACAAGTCGGGGATCGGCCCGATCCCTCTCTGCATGCTGCCGGTCCCGCCGTCACAACCCTCAGTCTGACTGGTGCTTAGACATGGAATGAACTCCCTATGCCTAAGCCAACCCATGAAATAGACGTGCGGGCACTCAACTGGTTGGAGAGGCAAAATGCGTAAGCCGAGGATCAGCTTGGTCCCTCCTGCGTGCTGTCGATGCTACTGTCGCAACCCTTGGTCCGATCTGATCTTAGACTGAGAATGAACTCTATATGCTAAGACTGGGGATGAACTCCGTATGCCTAAGTCAACTCATGAAACGAGCGTGCGGCCGCTTAGCTGACCAAAGAGGCAGGATGCGCAGGCTGGGGATCGAACGGGTGGTAGGTAGGTTCAAGCAGATCTTCATATTTCTACCATGAAAATGCCATTTTTATGGCTTGTAAATTCATACATTGGTCCCCTAAGCCTTCATGTGAAGTTTCGTGGCAAGACGATCCGCTTTCTATTTTTCATGATTTTCTAAACTTTTTACGGTTCGGGATTTTTTTAAATTTTTTTAGAAAGTGTTTTGTCCCCAAATTTGGTAGAGGTGGTCCTTGTATTTTTTTTGGCATGCATAAAAAAATTCAGCTAAAAACTCGAAGTGGAGAAGATTTTGTGACCATTTGAAAAAAGTGTCCCCATTTCAGACACTTTAATGGCTACCGGCAGTAAACCTATAAAACCTCAAATGCTCTTTAAGGGGGTGTGAGTTCTCGAGGTTTGATGAGGGATAGGGGGCCAATATAAGGGCCAACTACCAGCACCCATCACACATCACGTGCGCACACCCCCCGGCCCCCCCAATCGCTGGAACCCTCAATGCCGTCGGTTAGGCTCTCCGGCGATGGTCCGACGATGGTGCCCCGAGCGAAAAAAATGTGGCACCAGCACCTGCCCAAGACCAGCATGTGCACCGTGGCTCAATATCTTAGACTGGGAATGAACTTCGTATGCTTAGACATGGAATGAACTCCGTATGCCTAAGCCAACCAACGAAACGAGTGTGCGGGTGCTCAGTGGGCCGGAGAGACAGAATGCACAAGCTGTGGATCGACTCGGTCCCCCCCTGTGTACTGTCGATCTTGCTGCCACAACCCTCGGTCTGGTCCAATCTTAGACTGGGAATGAATTCTGTATGCATAAGTTAACCCACGAAATGAGCATGTAGGCACTGAGCCGATCGAAGAGGCATAATACGCAAGCCGAGGATCAACCCGATCCCCCTCTGCGTGCTGTCGGTCTCACTGCCACAACCCTCAGTCTGGCTGGGGCTTAGACATGGACTGAACTCCCTATGCCTAAGCCAACCCATTGAACGAGCATGCAGGTGCTCAACCGACCGGAGAGGCAGAATGCACAAGTCGGGTATCGACCTGATCCCCCCTACGTGCTATCGATCCTACTGCCGCAACCCTCGGTCCGGTCTGATCTTAGACTGGGAATGAACTCTGCATGCATAAGTCAACCCACGAAATGAGCATGCAGACGCTGAGTCAACCGAAGAGGCATAATACGCAAGCCAAGGATCAGCTCGGTCCTCCTCTGTGTGCTGCCAGTCCCACTGCTACAACCCTCGGTCCGACTGGGGCTTAGACATGGAATGAACTCCCTATGCCTAAGCCAACCCACGAAACGGGCATGCGGGCACTCAACCGGTCGGAGAGGTAAAATGCGTAAGCTAGGGATCGGCCCGATCGACCCTGCGTGCTATCGATCCTGCTGCCGCAACCCTCGGTCCGATCCAATCTTAGACTAGGAATGAACTCCATATGCTTAGACTAGGGATGAACTCCCTATGCCTAAGCTAACCCACGAAATGGGCGTGCGGGTGCTCAGCCGGCCGGAGAGGCAGAATACGTAAGTGGGGATCAGCCTGATCCCCCCTACGTGCTGCCAATCCTACTACCGCAACCCTCGATCTGATCCGATCTTAGACTAAGAATGAACTCCATATGCTTAGACTGGGGATGAACTCCGTATGCCTAAGTCAACCCACGAAACGAGCGTGTGGGTGTTCAGCTAGCCGGAGAGGCATAATGCATAAGGCAGGGATCAGCCCGATCCCCCTCTACGTGCTGTCGATCCCGTTGCCATTCTTGCTGCCACAACCCTCAGTCCAGCTAGGGTTTAGACATGGAATGAACTCCATATGCCTAAGCCAACCCATGAAACAAGCTTGCGGGGCTCAGCCGATAGGAGAGGCAGAATGTGCAAGCCGGGGATCGGCCCGATCCCTTCTACGTACTATCGATCCTGCTGCCGCAACCCTCGGTCTGATCTGATCTTAAACTGGGAATGAACTCCGTATGCTTAGACATGGAATAAACTTCGTATGCCTAAGCTAACCCATGAAACGAGCGTACGGGCGCACAGTCGACCAGAGTGGCAGAATGCACAAGTCGGGGATCGACTCGATCCCTCCCGCGTGCTGTCGATCTTCCTGTCGCAACCCTCAGTCCAGTCCGATCTTAGACTGGGAGTGAACTCCATATGCCTAAGTCAACCCACGAAATGAGCGTACGGGCACTCAGCCGGTCGGAGAGGTAGAACGCGCAAGCCGGGGATCAACCTGATCCCCACCTGCGTGCTATCGATCCTACTGCTGGTCCTGCTATTGCAAGCCTCGGTCTGATATGATATTAGACTGGGAATGAACTCCATATGCTTAGACATGGAATGAACTCCGTATGCCTAGCCAACCACGAAATGAGTGTACGGGTGCTCAGCCGGTCGGAGAGGCAGAATGTGTAAGCTGGGGACCGACTTGATCCCCCCCTGCGTGCTGTCGATCCTGCTGTCGTAACCCTTAGTCTGGTCTGATCTTAGACTGGGAATGAACTCCGTATGCCTCAATCAACCCACAAAATGAGCGTTTAGGCGCTGAGCCAGTCAGAAAGGTATAATGCGCAAGCCGGGGATCGGTCCGGTCCCCCTCTACGTACTGCCTGTCCTGTTGCCACAACCCTCTATCCGGCTAGGGCTTAGACATGGAATGAACTCCCTATGCCTAGGCCAACCCAAGAAACGGGCGTGCAGGTGCTCAACCAGCCGGAGAGGCAGAATGCACAAGTCGGGGATTGGCCCAGTCCCCCCTGATGTTGCCGTTCCTATTGCCGCAACTCGGTCCGGTTTGATCTTAGACTGGGAATGAACTCCATATGCTTAGACTGGGGATGAACTCCGTATGCCTAAGTCAACCCATGAAACGAGCGTGTGGGCTCTCAACTGGCCAGAGAGGCATAATGCAAAAGTCAGGGATCAACCTTGTCCCCCTCTGCGTGCTGTCGATCCCACTGTCGGTCTTGCTACCACAACCTTCAGTCCGACTAGGGCTTAGACATGGAATGAACTCTATATGCCTAAACCAACCCATGAAACGAGCGTGCGGGCGCTCAGCCGATCGGAGAGACAGAATGCATAAGTCAGGGATCGACCTGGTCCCCCCTACGTGCTGTCGATCCTGCTACCGCAACCCTCGATCTGGTCTGATCTTAACTGGGAATGAACACTGTATGCCTAAGTAAACCCATGAAATGAGTGTGCGAGAGCTGAGCCTGCCGGAGAGGCATAATGCGCAAGCCGAGGATCAGCCTGATCCCCCTCTATGTGCTGTCGGTCCTATTGCCACAACCCTCGGTCCGATTGGGGCTTAGACATTGAATGAACTTCCTATGCCTAAGCCAACCCACGAAACAGGCATGCGGGCGCTCAACCGATCGGGGAGGTAGCATGCGCAAACCGGGGATCGACCTGGTCCCCCCTACGTGCTACCGATCCTACTGCCGTAACCTTCAGTCCGGTCCAATCTTAGACTACGGATGAACTCCGTATGCCTAAGTCAACCCACGAAACGAGCGCGCGGATGCTCAGCAGACCAGAGAGGCAGGATGCGCAAGCCGGGGATCGAACGGGTGGTAGGTGGGTTCAAGCACATCTTCATATTTCTGCCATGCCAATGCCATTTTTATGGCTTGTAAATTCATACAGTGGTCCCCTACACCTTCATGTGAAGTTTCGTGGTAAGACGACCCGTTTTCTATTTTTCATGATTTCGAAACTTTTTACGGTTCGGGATTTTTTAAACTTTTTTTAGAAAGAGTTTTGTCCCCAAATTTGGTAGAGGTGATCCTTGTATTTTTGTTGGCATGAACAAAAAAAATTCAGCTAAAAACTAAAGTGGAGCAGATTTTGTGATCGTTTGAAAAAAGTGTCCCCAATTCAGACACTTTAATGGCTACTGACAGCAAACCTATAAAATCTCAAATGCTCTTTAAGGGGGTGTGAGTTCTCGAGGTTTGATGAGGGATAGGGGGCCAATATAAGGGCCAAGTACCAGCACCCATCGCACATCATGTGCGCACAACCCCCTGACCCCCCCAATCACCGGAACCCCCAATGCCGCCGGTTAGGCTCTCTGGCGATGCTCCAATGATTCTCCGACGATCATGCCCCAGGTGAAAAAAATGCAGTACCAACACATGCCTGAGCCCAGCGTGTGCACCGTGGCTCAAACTCTTAGACTGGGAATGAACTTCGTATGCTTAGACATGGAATGAACTCCGTATGCCTAAGCTAACAAATGAAACGAGCGTACGGGGACTCAGTCGGTCAGAGAGGCAGAATGCACAAGCTGGGGATCGGCCTGGTCCCCCTCTGCGTGCTGCCAATCCCGCTACCATAACCCTTAGTCCGGCTAGGGCTTAGACATGGAATGAACTCCCTATGCCTAAGCCAACCCACGAAATGGGTGTGCGGGTACACAGCCGGCCGGAGAGGCAGAATGTGCAAGTCGGGGATCGGCCTGATCCCCCTACGTGTTACCGATCCTACTGTCGCAACCCTCGATCCGATTCGATCTTAGACTAGAAATGAACTTCGTATGCTTAGACTAGGGATGAACACCGTATGCCTAAGTTAACCCATGAAACGAGCGTGCGGGTGCTCAACCGGTTGGAGAGGCTGACCGGAGAGGCAGAATGCGCAAGCCAGGGATTGACCTGATCCGCCCCTACGTGCCACTGATCCTATTGCTGGTCCTGCTACCGCAACCCTCGGTCCGGTTTGATCTTAGACTGGAAATGAACTCTGTATGCTTAGACATGGAATGAACTCCGTATGCCTAAGCTAACCCATAAAACGAGCATGCGGGTGCTCAGTCGGTCGGAGAGACAGAATACGTAAGTCGAGGACCGGCCTGATCCCCCTCTGCATGCTCTCGATCCTACTGTCGTCTGATCTTAGACTAGGAATGAACTCTGTATGCCTAAGTCAACCCACGAAATGAGCTTTCGGGCACTGAGCCGGCCGGAGATGCATAATGCACAAGCTGGGGATCAACCCGATCCCCCTCTGCGTGCTGCCGGTCCCACTGCCTCAACCCTCGGTCCGACTGAGGCTTAGACATGGAATGAACTCCCTATGCCTAAGCCAACCCATGAAATAGGGGTGTGGGCACTCAGCCATTCGGAGAGGCAGAATGCGCAAGCCGAGGATCAGCCCGGTCCCCACTGCGTGTTGTCGATCCTGCTACCACAACCCTCGATCTGATCCGATCTTAGACTGGGAATAAACTTCGTATGCTTAGACTAGGGATGAACTCCGTATGCCTAAGTCAACCCACGAAACGAGCGTATGGGCACTCAATCGGCTGGAGAGGCATAATGCGCAAGCTGGGGATCAACCCGGTCCCTCTCTGCATGCTGTCGATCCCGCTGCCGGTCCTGCTGCCACAACCCTCAGTCCAATTGGGGCTTAGACATGGAATGAACTCTGTATGCCTAAGCCAACCCATAAAATGAGCGTGCGAGAGCTCAGTCAGCTAGAGAGGCAGAATGCATAAGCCGGGGATCGACCCGATTCCCCCTACAAGCTGCCTATTCAGCTGCTGGCCCTGCTGCCGCAACCCTCGGTCTGGTTCGATCTTAGACTGGAAATGAACTCCGTATGCTTAACATGGAATGAACTCTGTATGCCTAAGCCAACCCACGAAATGAGCGTGCGGACGCTCAGCCAACCGGAGAGGCAGAATGGGCGAGTCGAGGATCAGCCTGATCCCTCTGCGTGCTATCGATCCTACTATTACAACCCTCACTCCGGTCTAATCTTAGTTTGGGAATGAACTCCGTATGCCTAAGTCAACCCACGAAACGAGTGTGCGGGCATTGAGCCGACTGGAGAGGCATAATGTGCAAGCCGGGGATCGACCTGGTCCCCCTCTGCGTGCTACCGGTCTCGCTGCCACAACCCTCGGTCCGACTGGGGCTTAGACATGGAATGAACTCCCTATGCCTAAGCCAACCCACGAAATGGGCGTGCAGGTGCTCAGCCGGCCAGAGAGGCAGAATGCATAAGTTGGGGATCGGCCTGATCCCCCCTGCGTGCTGTCGATCCTGCTGCCGTAACCCTCGGTCTGATCCAATCTTAGATTGGGAATGAACTCCATATGCTTAGACTAGGGATGAACTCCGTATGCCTAAGTCAACCCACAAAATGAGCGTACGGGCGCTCAGTCGGCCAGAGAGGCATAATGCGCAAGCCGGGATCAGCTCGGTCCCCCTCTTCATGTTGTCGATCTCGCTATCAGTCTTACTGCCACAACCCTCAGTCCGGTTGGGGCTTAGAGATGGAATGAACTCTGTATGCCTAAACCAACCCACGAAACGAGCGTGCGGGCACTCAACCGATCGGAGAGGTACAACACACAAGTCGGGGATCGGCACGGTCCCCCCATGCGTGCTACCGATCCTGCTACTGGTCCTGCTATTGTAACCCTTGATTCGATCTAATCTTAGACTGGTAATGAACCCCGTATGCTTAGACATGGAATAAACTACGTATGCCTAAGCCAACCCATGAAATGAGCGTGCGTATGCTCTGCCAGTCGGAGAGGCAGAATACGCAAGCCGAGGATTGACCTGGACCCCCCTGCGTGCTGTCGATCCTACTATCGCAACCCTCAGTCCGATCTGATCTTACACTAGGAATGAACTTTGCATGCCCAAGTCAACTCACGGAACGAGCGTTTGGGCGCTGAGTCGGTCGGAGAGGCATAATGCGCAAGCTAGGGATCGACCTAGTCACCCTCTACATGCTGCCGGTTCCACTGCCACAACCCTCAGTCTGGCTGGGGCTTAGACATGGAATGAACTCCCTATGCCTAAGCCAACCCATGAAATGGGCGTGCAGGCGCTCAGCCGGCCAGAGAGGTAGAAAGCGCAAGCCGGGGATCAGCCCGGTCCTTCCTGCGTCCTGCCAATCCTGCTACCGCAACCCTCGGTCTGGTCTGATCTTAGATTGGGAATGAACTCCGTATGCTTAGACTGGGGATGAACTCCGTATGCCTAAGTCAACCCACGAAATGAGCGTACGCACACTCAACCGACTAAAGAGGCAGGACGCGCGAACCGGGGATCGAGCGGGTGGTAGGTGGGTCAAGCACATCTTCATATTTCTGCCATGCCAAAGCCATTTTTATGACTTGTACATTCATACAATGGTCCCCTAGGCCTTCATGTGAAGTTTCGTGGCAAGACGACGGTTTTCTATTTTTCATGATTTTTGAAACTTTTTACGGTTCGGGATTTTTTAAAATTTTTTTTGAGAGAGTTTTGTCCCCAAATTTGGTAGAGGTGATTCTTGTATTGTTTTTGGCATGCACAAAAAAATTCAGCTAAAAACTCAAAGTGGAGAAGATTTTGTGACCGTTTGAAAAAAGTGTCCCCATTTCAGACACTTTCATGGCTATTGGCAGCAAACCTATAAAATCTCAAATGCTATTTAAAGGGGCGTGAGTTCTCAAGGTTTGATTAGGGATAGGGGGCCAATACAAGGGCCAAGTACCAGCACCCATCGCACATCATGTGCGCACACCCGCCGGCCCCCCCAATCATCGGAACCCCCAATGCCGTCGGTTAGGCTCTCCGACGACGCTTTGACGTTGGTGCCCCAGGTGAAAAAATACGGCACCAGCACATGCTTGAGCCCATCATGTGCACCGTATGCCTAAGCCAACCCATGAAACGAGCGTGCGGGCGCTAAGCCGATCGGAAAGGCAGAATGCGCAAGTCGGGGATGGCCCGATCCCCCTACGTGCTGTCGATCCTGCTACCGCAACCCTCGGTCTGGTCCGATCTTAGACTGGAAATGAACTCCATATGCTTAGACATGGAATGAACTCTGTATGCTTAGACATGGAATGAACTCCGTATGCTTAGACATGGAATGAACTCCGTATGCCTAAGCCAACCCACAAAACGAGCATGCGGGCGCTCAGTCGACCAGAGAGGCAGAATGGGCAAGTCAGAGACCGGCCTGGTCCCCCCTTACGTGCTGTCGATCCTGCTGCCACAACCCTTGGTCCGGTCTGATCTTAGACTGGAATGAACTCCGTATGCCTAAGTTAACCCACGAAACAAGCGTGCAAGCACTGAGCCGGTCGGAGAGGCATAATGCGCAGGTCGGGGATCGGCCTGATCGCCCTCTGCGTGCTGCCGGTCCCGCTGCCATTACTTTCAGTCTGACTGGGGCTTAGACATGGAATGAACTCCCTATTCCTAAGCCAACCCATGAAACGGGTGTGCGGGTGCTCAATCGATTGGAGATAAAGAATCCACAAGCCGGGGATCGACTCGGTACCCCCTACGTGCTGTCGATCTTGCTGTCGCAACCCTTGGTCTGGTCTGATCTTAGACTAGGAATGAACTCCGTATGCTTAGACTGGGGATTAACTCCATATGCCTAAGTCAACCCGTGAAACAAGCGTGCGGACGCTCAATAGACCAGAGAGGCAGGATGCACAAGCCGGGGATCGAACGGGTGGTAAGTGGGTTCAAGCACATCTTCATATTTTTGCCATGCCAATGCCATTTTTATGGCTTGTAAATTCATACAATAGTCCCTTCATGTGAAGTTTCGTGGCAAGACGACCCATTTTCTATTTTTCACGATTTTTGAAAATTTTTGCAGTTCTGGATTTTTTAAAATTTTTTTAGAAAGAGTTTTGTCCCCAAATTTTATTAAAGGTGATCCTTGTATTTTTGTTGGCATGCAAAAAAAAATTCAGCTAAAAACTCGAAGTGGAGAAGATTTTGTGACCGTTTGAAAAAAGTGTCCCCATTTCAGACACTTTAATGGCTACTGGCAGTAAACCTATAAAATCTCAAATGCTTTTTAAAGGGGTGTAAGTTCTCGAGGTTTGATGAGGGATAGGGGGCCAATATAAGGGCCAAGTACCAGCACCCATCGCACATCATGTGCGCACACCCCCCGGCCCCCACAATCGCCTGAACCCCCAATGCCGTCGGTTAGGCTCTCCGACGACACTCCGACGATGCTCCGACGGTGGTGCCCTGGGCGAAAAAAATGCAACACCAGCACATGCCTGACCCCAGCATGTGCACCGTGGCTCAAAATCTTAGACTGGAAAAGAACTCCGTATGCTTAGACATGATATGAACTCCGTATGCCTAAACCAACCCACGAAACGAGCGTGCGGGTGCTCAGCCGATCGGAGAGGCAGAATGCGGAAGCCGAGGATCACCCCGGTCCCCCTTGTGAGCTGTCAATCCTGTCTAATCTCAGACTAGGAATGGACTCCGTATGCATAAGTCAACCCATGAAATGAGCGTACGGGCGCTGAGCCGGTCGAAGAGGCATAATGTGCAAGTCAGGGATCGGCCCGATCCCCCTCTGCATGCTACCGATCCCACTACCACAACCCTCGGTTCGGCTAGGGCTTAGACATGTAATGAACTCCCTATGCCTAACCCAACCCACGAAACGGGCGTGCGGGCGCTCAGCCGGTCGGAGAGGTAGAATGTGCAAGTCATGGATCGGCCCGGTCCCCCCTAAGTGCTGGCGATCCTGCTACCGCAACCCCTGATCCGGTCTGATCTTAGACTGGGAATGAACTCTGTATCTTAGACTGGGGATGAACTCTGTATGCCTAAGTCAACCCACGAAACGAGCGTGCGGGCGCTCAATCGATCGGAGAGGCATAATGCGTAAGCCGGGGATCAGTCCAGTCCCCCTCTGTGTGTTACCGGTCCCACTACCATAACCCTCGATCCGACTGGGGCTTAGACATGGAATGAACTCCCTATGCCTAAGCCAACCCACGAAATGGGCATCCGGGCACACAGCCGGTCGGAGAGGTAGAATGCGTAAGCTGGGGATTGACCCTGTCCCCCCAGCATGCTGTCAATCCTACTGTCGTAACCCTCGGTCTGGTCCGATCTTAGACTGGGAATGAACTCCGTATGCTTAGACTGGGGATGAACTCCATATGCCTAAGTCAACCCATGAAACGACCATGCGGACGTTCAGCCGGCCATAAAGGCATAATGCGCAGGCTGAGGATCAGCCCGGTCCCCCTCTCCGTCTTATCGATCCCACTGTCAGTCCTGCTACCACAACCCTCAGTCTGACAGGGGCTTAGACATGGAATGAACTTCGTATGCCGAAGCCAAGCCATGAAACGAGCGTGCAGGCGCTCAGCCGGTTGGAAAGGCAGAATGCACAAGCCGAGGATCGGCCCGGTCCCCCCTGTGGGCTGTCAATCTTGCTGCTGGTCCTACTGTCGTAACCCTCGGTCTGGTTCGATCTTAGTCTGGGAATAAACTCTGTATGCTTAGACATGGAATGAACTCCGTATGCCTAAGCCAACCCACGAAATGAACGTGAGTGCAGGCGTTCAACCGGTCGAAGAGGTAGAATACGCAAGTCGGGGATCGGCCTGGTCCCCCCTATGTGCTACTGATCCTGCTACTGGTCCTACTATCGCAAGCCTTGGTACGGTTTGATCTTAGAATGGGAAAGAACTCCGTATGGTTACACATGGAATGAACTCCGTATGCCTAAGCCAACACACGAAACGAGCGTGCAGGCGCTCAGCCAATTGGAGAGGCAGAATGCGCAAGCTGGGGACCGACCCGGTTCCCCCCTGTGTGCTGTCGATCCTGCTGCCACAACCCTCGGTCCGGTCTGATCTTAGACTGGGAATGAACTCCGTATGCCTAAGTCAACCTACAAAATGAGTGTGCGGGTGCTGAGCCGATCGAAGAGGCATAATGCGCAAGCCAAGGATCAACCCGATCCCCCTCTGTGTGCTGTGGGTCTCACTGGCACAACCCTCGGTCCGACTGGGTTTTAGACATGGAATGAACTCCCTATACCTAAGCCAACCCATGAAACAGGCGTGCGGGCGCTCAGCCGACCGAAAAGGCAGAATGCGCAAGCCGGGGATCGACCCAGTCCATCTTGCGTGCTGTCGATCTTACTATCGCAACCCTCGGTCCGGTCTGATCCTAGACTGGGAATGAACTTTGTATGCTTAGACTGGGGATGAACTCCGTATGCCTAAGTCAACCCACGAAACGAGCGTGCGGATGCTCAGCCAACCAGAGAGGCAGGATGCGCAAGCCAAGGATCGAACATGTGGTAGGTGGGTTCAAGCACATCTTCATATTTCTGCCACGCCAAAGCCATTTTTATAGCTTGTAAATTCATGCAATGGTCCCCTACACCTTCATGTGAAGTTTCGTGGCAAGACGACCCGTTTTCTACTTTTTGTGATTTTTGAAACTTTTTGCGGTTCAAGATTTTTTTAAAATTTTTTAGAAAGAATTTTGTCCCCAAATTTGGTAGAGGTGATCCTTGTATTTTTTTTGGCATGCAAAAAAAATTCAGCTAAAAACTCGAAGTGGAGAAGATTTTGTGACCGTTCGAAAAAAGTGTCCCTATTTTAGACACTTTAATGGCTACTGACAGCAAACCTATAAAATCTCAAATGCTCTTTAAGGGGGTGTGAGTACTCGAGGTTTGATGAGGGATAGGGGGCCAATATGAGGGCCAAGTACCAGCACCCACCGCACAACATGTGTGCACACCCCCGGCCCCCCCAATCGCCTGAACCCCCAATGCCGTCGGTTAGGCTCTCCGGTGATGCTCCGGCGATGGTACCTCAGGCGAAAAAAATGTGGCACCAGCACATGCCCGAGCCCAGCATGTGCACCATGGCTCAAACTTTAGACTAGGAATGAACTCCATATGCTTAGACATGGAATGAACTCCGTATGGGCACTCAGCCAGTTGGAGAGGCAGAATGCGCAAGCCAGGGATCGGCCCGATCCCCCTCTGCATGCTGCCGGTCCCACTACCACAACCCTTGCTCCGGCTGGGGCTTAGACATGGAATGAACTCCCTATGCCTAAGCCAACCCATGAAACGGGCATGCGGGCGCTCGGCCAGTCGGAGAGGCAGAATGTCCAAGCCAGGGATCGGCCCGGTCCACCCTGCGTACTGTCGATCCTGCTGTCGTAACCCTCGATCCAGTTCGATCTTAGACTGGGAATGAATTCTATATGCTTAGACTAGGGATGGACTCCATATGCCTAAGTCAACCCATGAAACGAGCATGCGGGCGCTCAGCCAACTGAAGAGGCAGAATGCTCAAGCCAAGGATCGGCTTGGTTCCCCTTGTGTGCTGCCGATCCTGCTGCTGGTCTTGCTATTGCAAGCCTCGGTCTGGTCTGATCTTAGATTGGGAATGAACTCCGTATGCTTAGACATGGAATGAACACCGTATGCCTAAGCCAACCCACGAAAGGAGGGTGCGGGCGCTCTGCCGGTCGGAGAGGCAGAATGCGGAAGCCGGGGACCGGCCCAGTCCCCCCTCGCATGTTGTCGATCCTACTTGTGCAACCCTTGGTCTGATCCGATCTTAGATTGGGAATGAACTTCGTATGCCTAAGTCAACCCATGAAACGAGCGTTCGGGCACTAAGCTGACCGAAGAGGCATAATGCGTAAGCCGAGGATCGACCCAGTCCCCCTCTGCATGCTGTCGGTCCCATTACCACAACCCTCGGTCCGGCTGGGGCTTAGACATGGAATGAACTCCCTATGCCTAAGCCAACCCACGAAACGGGCGTGCGGGCGCTCAATCGGCCGGAGAGGCAGAATGCATAAGCCTGGGATCTACCCGGTCCCCCCTGTATGCTGTCGATCCTACTACCGCAACCCTCGATCCGATCCGATCCTAGACTAGGAATGAGCTCCGCATGCTTAGACTAGGGATGAACTTTGATGTCTAAGTCAACCCACGAAATGAGCGTGCGGGCTCTCAGTCGATCGAAAAGGCCAGCCAGAGAGACATAAGGCACAAGCCGGAGATCAGCCCGGTCCCACTCTGTGTGCTGTCGATCTCACTACCGATCCTGCTACCACAACCCTCAGTCTGGCTAGGGCTTAGACATGGAATGAACTCCGTATGCCTAAGTCAACCCACGAAACGAGTGTATGGACGCTCAACCGACCACAGAGGCAGGATGCGCAAGCCGGGGATCGAATGGGTAGTAGGTGGGTCCAAGCACATCTTCATATTTCTGCCATGGCAATGCCATTTCTATGGCTTGTAAATTCATACAATGGTCCCCTACGCCTTCTTGTGAAGTTTCATGGCAAGACGACCCGTTTTCTATTTTTCACGATTTTCAAAACTTTTTACGGTTTGGGATTTTTTAAAACTTTTTTAGAAAGATTTTTGTCCCCAAATTTGGTAGAGGTGATCCTTGTATTTTTTTTGGCATGCACAAAAAAATTCAGCTAAAAAATCGAAGTGGAGAAGATTTTGTGACCGTTTGAAAAAAGTGTCCCCATTTCAGACACTTTAATGGCTACTGGTAACAAACCTATAAAATCTCAAACGCTCTTTAAGGGGGTGTGAGTTCTCGAGGTTTAATGAGGGATAAGGGGCCAATATAAGTGCCAAGTACCAGCACCCATTGCACATCTTGTGCGTACAGCCCCCGGCCCCCCAATCACCGGAACCCCCAATGCCGTCGATTAGGCTCTCCAGCGATGCTCTGACGATGGTGCCCCTGGCAAAAAAAATGCGGCACCAGCACATAACCGAGCCCAGCATATGCACCGTGGCTGAAACTCTTAGACTGGGATTGAACTTCGCATACTTAGACATGGAATGAACTCTGTATGCCTAAGCCAACCCACAAAATGAGTGCGGGGGCACTCAGCCAGTCGGAGAGGCAGAATGCGCAAGTCGGGGATCGGCCCGGTCCCCCTCTGCATGCTGCCAGTCCGGCTACCACAACCCTCAGTCTGACTGGGGCTTAGACGTGGAATGAACTCCCTATGCCTAAGCTGACCCACGAAACGGGCGTGCGGTCTCTCAACCGGCCGGAGAGGCAGAATGCGCAAGTCGGGGATCGGCTCGGTCCCCCCTACGTGCTGTCGATCCTACTGCCGCAACCCTCGGTCCAATTCGATCTTACACTGGGAATGAACTCCGTATGCTTAGACCGGGGATGAACTCCATATGCCTAAGTCAACCCACGAAACGAGCGTGCGGGCGCTCAGCCGACCAGAGAGGTAGGATGCGCAAGTCAGGGATCGAACGGGTGGTAGGTGGGTTCAAGCACCTCTTCATGTTTCTGCCATGCCAATGCCAATTTTATGGGTTGTAAATTCATACATTGGTCCCCTAAGCCTTCATGTGAAGTTTCGTGGCAAGACGACCCGTTTTCTATTTTTCACGATTTTGGAAACTTTTTACGGTTCGGGATTTTTTTTAAATTGTTTTACAAATAGTTTTGTCCCCAAATTTGGTAGAGGTGATCCTTGTATTTTTGTTGGCATGCACAAAAAAATTCAGCTAAAAACTTGAAGCGGAGAAGATTTTGTGACCATTTGAAAAAAGTGTCCCCATTTTAGACACTTTAATGGCTACTGGCAGCAAACCTATAAAATCTCAAATGCTCTTTAAGGGGGTGTGAGTTCTAGAGGTTTGATGAGGGATAGGGGGCCAATATAAGGGCCAAGTACCAGCACCCGTCGCACATCATGTGCGCACACCCCCCGGCCCCCCTAATCGTCGGAACCCCAAATGCCACCGGTTAGGCTCTCCGGTGATGCTTCGGCGATGGTGCCCCGAGCGAAAAAAATGCGGCACCAGCACATGCCCAAGCCCAGCATGTGCATCGTGGCTCAAAATATTAGACTGGGAATGAACTCCGTATGCTTAGACATGGAATGAACTCCATATGCCTAAGCCAACCCACGAAACAAGGGTGCGGGCGCTCAACCGGCCGGAGAGGCAAAATGCGCAAGCTGGGGATCGGCCCGGTCCCCCCTACATGCTATCGATCTTGTTGTCGTAACCCTCAGTTTGGTCTGATCTTAGACTGGCAATGAACTCCGTATGCATAAGTCAACCCATGAAATGAGCGTGCAGGTGCTGAGCTGACCTAAGAGGCATAATGCGCAAGCCGGGGATCGGCCCGATCCCCCTCTTCGTGCTGCTGATCCCACTGCCACAACCTTCGGTCTGACTGGGGCTTAGACTTGGAATGAACTCCTTATGCCTAAGCTAACCCATGAAATGGGCGTGTTGGCGCTCAGTCGACCGGAGAGCCAGGATACGCAAGTCGGGGATCAGCCCGATCCCCCCTGCATGCTGTCGATCCTGTTGCCGCAACCCTCGGTCTGGTCCAATCTTAGACTGGGAATGAACTCCGTATGCCTAAGTCAACTCGTGAAATGAGTGTGTGAGCACTCAATCGGCCAGAGAGGCCGGTCGGAGAGGCATAATGCGCAAGCCATGGATCAACCCAGTCCCCCTCTATGTGCTACTGATACCATTGCCGATCCTACTGCCACAAGCTTCAGTCCGGCTGGGGCTTAGACATGGAATGAACTCTATATGCCTAAGCCAACCAACGAAACGAACGTGCGGGCGCTCAACCAGTCAAAGAGGCAGAATGCATAAACCGGGGATCGGCCCGGTCCCCCCTGCGTGTTGTCGATCCTGCTACCACAACCCTCGGTCCGGTCCGATCTTAGACTGGGAAAGAACTCCATATGCCTAAGTCAACCCATTAAATGAGCGTGTGGGCGTTGAGCCGACTGGAGAGGCATAATGCGCAAATCGAGTATCAGCCTGGTCCCCCTCTGCGTGCTGCCGGTCCCATTGCCACAACCTTCAATCCGACTGGGGTTTAGACATGGAATGAACTCCCTATGCCTAAGCCAACCCACTAAACGGGCGTGCAGGCGCTCAGTCGGCCGGAGAGGTAGAATGCTCTAGCCGAGGATCAGCCCGATCCCCCCTGTGTGCTACCAATCCTGCTGTCGTAACCCTCGGTCCGATCTGATCTTAGACTAGGAATGAACTCCATATGCTTGACTGGGGATAAACTCTGTATGCCTAAGTCAACCCACGAAACGAACGTATGGGCACTCAGTCAACCAGAGAGGCAGGATGCGTAAGCCAGGGATCGAACGGGTGGAGAAGATTTTGTGACCGTTTGAAAAAAGTGTCCCCATTTCAGACACTTTAATTGCTACTGGCAGCAAACCTATAAAATCTCAAATGCTCTTTAAGGGGGTGTGACTTCTCGAGGTTTGATGAGGGATAGAGGGCCAAGATAAGGGCCAAGTACCAGCACCCATCGCACATCATATGCGCACACCCCGTTGCCACCCCAATCATTGGAACCCCCAATGCCGTCGGTTAGGCTCTCCGGCGATGCTCCAACGATGGTGCCTCGGGCAAAAAAAATGAGGCACTAGCACATGCCCGAGCCCAGCATGTGCACCGTGGCTCAAAATCTTAGACTGGGAATGAACTCCGTATGCTTAGACATGGAATGAACTCCATATGCCTAAGCCAACCCACGAAATGAGCGTGCGGGCGCTCAGTCGACCAGAAAAGTAGAATGCACAAATCGAGGATCGACCCAGTTCCCCCCTACGTGCTATCGACCCTGCTGCCACAACCCTCGATCCGGTCCGATCTTAGACTGGGAATGAACTCTGTATGCAGAAGTTAACCCACGAAACGAGGGTATGGGCATTGAGCCGGACGGAGAGGCATAATGCGCAAGCCGGGGATCTACCCGGTCCCCCTCTGTGTGCTATCGATCCCGCTACCACAACCCTCAGTCTGGCTGGGGCTTAGACATGGAATAAACTCCCTATGCCTAAGTCAACCAATGAAACGGGCATACCGACGCTCAGCCGACCGAAGAGGCAAAATTTCCAAGTCGGGGATCAGCCCGATCCCCCCTGCGTGCTACCGATCCTGCTACCGTAACCCTTGGTCCGGTTTGATCTTAGACTGGGAATGAACTCTGTATGCTTCGACTGGGGATGAACTCCGTATGCCTAAGTCAACCCACGAAAGGAGCGTGTGGATGCTCAACCGACCGGAGAGGCCGACTGGAGAGGCATAATGTGTAAGCCGGGGATCGACCCAGTCCCCCCTGCGTGCTGTCGATCCTGCTGCTGCAACCCTCAGTCCGGTCCGATCATAGACTGGGAATTAACTCTGTATGCTTAAACATGGAATGAACTCCGTATGCCTAAGCCAACCCATGAAACGAGCATGCGGGCACTCAACCGATCGAAGAGGTAGAATGCGTAAGCCGAGGACTGGCCTGGTCCCCCCTATGTCTAAGTCAACCCGCGAAACGAGCGTGCCGGCACTGAGCGAGCCGGAGAGGCATAATGCGCAAGCCGGGGATCGACCCAGTCCCTCTCTACGTGCTGTCAGTCCCGCTGCCACAACCTTTCATCCGGCTGGGGCTTAGACAGGGAATGAACTCCCTATGCCTAAGATATCCCATGAAACAGGTGTGCGGGCACTCAGCCGGTCGGAGAGGCAGAATGCGCAAGTCGGGCATCGACCCGATCCCCCTTACGTGCTACGGATCCTGCTGCCGCAACCCTCGATACGGTTCGATCTTAAACTGAGAATGAACTCCGTATGCTTAGACTGGGCTTGAACTCCGTATGCCTAAATCACCCCATAAAACGAGCGTGCGAGCGTTCAGCCGGTCGGAGAGGCATAATGTACAAGTCAGGGATCAACCTGGTCCCTCTTTGTGTGCTGCCGATCCTACTGTCGGTCCTACTGCCATAACCCTCGGTCCGACTGGGGCTTAGACATGGAATGAGCTCCGTATGCCTAAGTCAACCCATGAAACAAGCGTATGGGTGCTCAGCCGGCCTGAGAGGAAGAATACGCAAGTCGGGGATCGGTCCGATTCACCCCTGCATGCTGTCGATCCTGCTGCTGGTCCTGCTATCGCAACCCTCGATCTGATCCGATCTTGGACTGGGAATGAACTTCTTATGCTTAGACATGGAATGAACTCCGCATGCCTAAGCCAACCCACGAAACGAACGTGCAGGCGCTCAGTCGACCAGAGAGGTAGGATGCGCAAGCCGGGGATCGAATGGGTGGTAGGTGGGTTCAGCCACATATTCATATTTCTGCCATGCCAATGCCATTTTTGTGGCTTGTAAATTCATGTAGTGGTCCCCTAAGCCTTCATGTGAAGTTTCGTGGCAAGACGACCCGTTTTCTATTTTTCATGATTTTTGAAACTTTTTGATGTTCGGGATTTTTTAAAATTTTTTTACAAAGAGTTTTGTCCCCAAATTAAATAGAGGTGAGCCTTGTATTTTTGTTGGCATGCCCAAAAAAATTCAGCTAAAAACACGAAGTGGAGAAGATTTTATGACCATTTGAAAAAAATGTCCCCATTTCAGATACTTTAATGGCTACTGGCAGCAAAGCTATAAAATCTCAAATGCTTTTTAAGGGGGTGTGCATTCTTGAGGTTTGATGAGGGATAGGGGGTCAAAAAATGGCCAAGTACCAGCACCCATCGCACATCCAGTGTGCACAGCCCCCCGGTCCCCCCAATCGTTGGAACCCCCAATGTCGTCAGCTAGGCTCTCTGGTGATGCTTCGACAATGGTGCCCCGAGTGAAAAAAATGCGGCACCAGCACATGCCTGAGCCTAGCATGTGCACTGTGGCTCAAAATCTTAGACTGGAAATGAACTCCGTATGCTTAGACATGGAATGAACTCCGTATGCCTAAGCCAACCCACGAAACGAGCGTGCGGGTGCTCAGCAGGTCAGAGAGGCAGAATGTGCAAGCCAGGGATGGGCCCGGTCCCTCTTTCGTGCTATCGATCCTGTTGCCGTAACCCTCGGTCCGGTCTGATCTTAGACTAGGAATGAACTCTGTATGCATAAGTCAACCCACGAAACGAGTGTGCGGGCACTGAGCCGGTCGGAGAGGCCTAATGCGCAAGTCAGGGATCGGCCCGGTCCCCCTCTATGTGCTGCCGGTCCCACAGCCACAACCCTTGATCCGGCTAGGGCTTAGACATGGAATGAACTCCCTATGCCTAAGCCAACCCACGAAACGGGCATGCGGGCGTTCAATCGGCCGAAGAGGCAGAATGCGTAAGCCGGGAATCAGTCCGGTACCCCCTGCATGCTGTCGATCCTGCTGTCGCGACCCTCAGTCCGATTTGATCATAGACTAGGAATGAACTCCATATGCTAAGACTGGGGATGAACTCTGTATGCCTAAGTCAACCCACAAAATGAGCGTGCAGGTGCTCAGCCGACCAGAGAGGCAGGATGCGTAAGCCGGGGATCGAACGAGTGGTCGGAGCGTTCAAGCACATCTTCATATTTCTGCCATGCCAATGCCATTTTTATGGCATGTAAATTCATACAATGCTCCCCTAAGCCTTCATGTGAAGTTTCGTGGCAAGACGACCCATTTTCTATTTTCCACGATTTTCCAAACTTTTTACAGTTCGAGATTTTTTAAAATTTTTTTAGAAAGAGTTTTGAACCCAAATTTGGTAGAAGTGATCCTTATATTTTTGTTGGCATGCACAAAACAATTCAGTTGAAAACTCGAAGTGGAGAAGATTTTTTGACTGTTTGAAAAAAGTGTCCCCATTTCAAACACTTTAATGGCTACTGGCAGCAAACCTATAAAATCTCAAATGCTCTTTAAGGGGTGTGAGTTCTCGAGTTTGATGAGGGATAGGGGGCCAATATAAGGGCCAAGTACCAGCACCCATCGCACATCATGTGCGCACACCATCCGGCCCCCTAATTATCGAAACCCTCAATGCCACCGGTTAAGCTCTCCGACGATACTCCGATGATGGTGCCCCGGGCAAAAAACATGCGGCCCCAGCACATGCCCGAGCCCAGCATGTGTGCTGTGGCTTAAAACCTTAGACTAGGAATGAACTTCGTATGCTTAGACATGGAATGAACTTCGTATGCCTAAGCCAACCCACGAAACGAGCGTGCGGGCACTCAACCGGTCGGAGAGGTAGAATACGTAAGCCGTGGGTTCAAGCACATCTTCACATTTCTGCCATGCCAATGCCATATTTATGGCTTGTAAATTCATACAATGATCCTCTCAGCCTTCATCTGAAGTTTCGTGGCAAGACGACCCATTTTCTATTTTTCACGATTTTTGAAACTTTTTGCGGTTCGAGATTTCTTAAAATTTTTTTAGAAAGAGTTTTGTCCCCAAATTTGGTAGAGGTGATCCTTGTATTTTTTTTGGCATGCACAAAAAACTTTAGCTAAAAACTCGAAGTGGAGAAGATTTTGTGACCATTTGAAAAAAGTGTCCCCATTTCAGACACTTTAATGGCTACTGGCAGCAAACCTATAAAATCTGAAATGCTTTTTAAGGGGGTGTGAGTTCTCGAGGTTTGATGAGGGATAGGGGGCCAATATAAGGGCCAAGTACCAACACTCATCACACATCATGTGCGCACACCGCCCGGCCCCCCAATTGCTAGAACCCCTAATGCCGCCGGTTAGGCTATCCGGTGATGATCCGGCGATGGTGCCTCGGGTGAAACAACCCTCAGTCCCCCCTGCGTGCTGTCGATCCTACTGCCACAACCCTCGATCCAGTCTGATCTTAGACTGGGAATAAACTTCGTATGCATAAGTCAACTCATTAAATGAGAGTGCGCGCGCTGAGCCGGTCGAAGAGGCATAATGCGCAAGCCTGGGATCAGCCCGGTCCCCCTCTGCATGCTACCGGTCCTGCTGCCACAACCCTCTATCTGGCTAGGGCTTAGACATGGAATGAACTCCCTATGCCTAAGCCAACCCACGAAATGAGCGTACGGGCGCTCAGCTGGCCAGAGAGGCAGAATCGCAAGCCGGGGATCGGCCTGGTCCCCCCTGCGTGCTGTCGATCCTACTGCCACAACCCTCGGTCTGATCCAATCTTAGACTGGGAATGAACTTTGTATGCCTAAGTCAACCCACGAAACAAGCGTGCGGGTGCTGAGCCAATCGAAGAGGCATAATTCGCAAGTCGGGGATTGACCGGGTCCCTCTCTACGTGCTGCTGATCCCGCTGCCACAACCCTCGGTCCAACTAGGGCTTAGACATGGAATGAACTCCCAATGCCTAAGCCAACCCACAAAACGGGTGTACGGGCGCTCAGTCGGCTGGAGAGGCAAAATGCGTAACTCGAGGATCGGCTCGGTCCCCTCTACGTGCTATCGATCCTACTACCGAAAAACTTAGTTTGGTTTGATCCTAGACTGGGATTAAACTCTGTATGCTTAGACTGGGGATGAACTCCGTATGCCTAAGTCAACCCATAAAACGAGCATGCAGGCGCTCAGCCGACCAGAGAGGCAGGATGCGCAAGCCGGGGATCGAACGGGCGGTAGGTGGGTTCAAGCACATCTTTATATTTCTGCCATACCAATGCCATTTTTATGGCTTGTAAATTCATACAATGGTCCCCTAAGCCTTCATGTGAAGTTTCGTGGCAAGATGACCCGTTTTCTATTTTTCATGATTTTCAAAACTTTTTACTGTTTGGGATTTTTTAAAAATTTTTTAGAAAGAGTTTTGTCCCCAAATTTGGTAGAGGTGATCCTTGTATTTTTATTGGTGTGCACAAAAAAATTCAGCTAAAAACTCGAAGTGGACAAGATTTGGTGACTATTTGAAAAAAGTGTCCCCATTTCAAACATTTTAATGGCTACTGGCAGCAAACCTATAAAATCTCAAATGCTCTTTAAGGGAGTGTGAGTTCTTGAGGTTTGATGAGGGATAGGGGCCAATATAAGGGCCAAGTACCAGCACCCATCACACATCATGTGCACACACCCCCCGGCCCCCCCAATCGTCGGAACCCCCAATACCATCGGTTAGGCTCTCGGGCGATGCTCCGGCGATGGTGCCCCAGGCAAAAAAAATGCGGCACCAGCACATGCCCGAGCCCAGCATGTGCATCGTGGCTCAAACTCTTAGACTGGGAATGAACGCGGTATGCTAAGACATGGAATGAAATCTGTATGCCTAAGCTAACCCACGAAACGAGCATGTGGGTGCTCAGCCGATTGGAGAGGTAGAATGCGCAAGCCGGGGATCGGCCCAGTCCCCCCCTATGTGCTATCGATCCTGCTATTGCAACCCTTGGTCTGGTTCGATCTTAGACTGGGAATGAACTCCGTATGCATAAGTCAACCCACGAAATGAGCGTGCGGGTGCTGAGCAGGTCAAAGAGGCATAATATGCAAACCAAGGATCGGTTCCATCCCCCTCTATGTGCTGCCGGTCCTGTTGTCACAACCCTCGATCTGGCTAGGGCTTAGACATGGAATGAACTCCCTATGCCTAAGCCAACCCATGAAACGGGCGTGCGGGTGCTCAGCCGGCCGGAGAGGCAGAGTGCGCAAGTCGGGGATTGGCCCGATCCCCCCTACATGCTGCCGATCCTACTGTCGCAACCCTCGATCCTGTCCGATCTTAGACTGGGAATGAACTCCGTATGCTTAGACTGGGGATGAACTCCGTATGCCTAAGTCAACCTACGAAATGAGCGTGCGGGTGTTCAGTCGACCGAAGAAGCCAGTCGGTGAGGCATAATACGTAAGTCGAGGATCAGTCCGGTCGCCCTCTGCGTGCTGTCGATCCCACTGCTGGTCCTGCTACCACAACCCTTGGTCTGGCTGGGGCTTAGACATGGAATGAACTGCCTTTGCCTAAGCCAACCCACGAAACAGGCATGTGGGCACTCAGTCGACCGGAGAGGCAGAATGCACAAGCCGAGGATCGACCCGGTCCTCCTTGTGTGCTGTCTTTCCTGCTGTCGCAACCTTCGATCTGGTCTGATCTTAGACTAGGAATGAACTCTACATGCTTAGACTGGGGATGGACTCTGTATGCCTAAGTCAACCCATCAAACGAGTGTGTGGGCGCTCAACCGACCGGAGAGGCCGATCGAAGAGGCACAATGCTCAAGCCGGGGAACGACTCGGTCAACCCCTTCGTGCTGCCGATCCTACTACTGGTTCTGCTGCCACAACCCTCGGTCCAATTTGATCTTAGACTGAGAATGAACTCCGTATGCTTAGACATGGAATGAACTCCGTATGCCTAAGCCAACCCATGAAACGAGCATGTGAGCGCTCAGTCGGCCGGAGAGGCAGAATGCGTAAGCAGGGCATCGACACGGTCCCCCTCTACATTCTGTCAGTCCCGCTGCCATAACCCTCGGTTTGGCTGGGGCTTAGACATGGAATGAACTCCCTATGCCTAAGCCAACCCACGAAACGGGCATGTGGGCGGTCAACCGGCCGGAGAGGTAGAATGTGCAAGCTGGGGATCGACCCGATCCCCCTACGTGCTGTCGATCCTGCTGTCGTAACCCTCAGTCTAGTTTGATCTTAGACTGGGAATGAACTCCATATGCTTAGACTCAGGATGAACTCCGTATGCCTAAGTCAACCCATGAAATGAGCGTGCGGGCGCTCAGTCGACCAGAGAGGCAGGATGCACAAATCGGGGATCGAACAGGTGATAGGTGGGTACAGGCACATCTTCATATTTTTGCTATGCCAATGCCATTTTTATGGCTTGTAAATTCATAAAATGGTCCCCTAAGCCTTCATGAGAAGTTTCGTGGCAAGACGACCTGTTTTCTATTTTTCACGATTTTTGAAACTTTTTGCGGTTCGAGATTTTTTAAAATTTTTTTAGAAAGAGTTTTATCCCTAAATTTGGTAGAGGTGATCCTTGTATTTTTGTTGGCATGCAAAAAAGAATTCAGCTAAAAACTCAAAGTGGAGAAGATTTTGTGATCGTTTGAAAAAAGTGTCCCCATTTCAGAGACTTTAATGGCTACTGGCAGCAAACTTATAAAATCTCAAATGCTCTTTAAAGGGGTGTGACTTCTTGAGGTTTGATGAGGGATAGGGGGCCAATATAAGGTACAAGTACCAGCACCCATAGCACATCATGTGCGCATACCCCCCGGCCCCCCAATCATCGGAACCCTCAATGCCGCCGGTTACGCTCTCCGACGATGCTCCAGTGATGGTGCCCCGAGGGAAAAAAATGCGGCACCAGCACATGCTCGAGCCCAGCATGTGCACCGTGGCTCAAAATCTTATACTGGGAATGGACTCCGTGTGCTTAGACATGGAATGAACTCCGTATGCCTAAGGTAACCCACGAAACGAGTGTGCGGGCGCTCAGCAGGCCAGAAAGGTAGAATGCGCAAGTCGGGGATCGACCCGATCCCCCCTGCGTGCTGTCGATCCTACTACTGCAACCCTCAGTCCGGTCCAATCTTAGACTGGGAATGAACTCCGTATGCATAAGTCAACCCACGAAACGAGCGTGCGGGCGCTGAGCTGACCGAAGAAGCATAATGCGCAAGTCGGGGATCGGCCCGTACCCCCTCTGCGTCCTATCGGTCCCGCTGCCACAACCCTCAATTCGGTTGGGGCTTAGACATGGAATGAACTCCCTATGCCTAAGCTAACCCACGAAACGAGCGTTCGGGCCCTCAACCGACAGGAGAGGCAGAATACGTGTTGTCGATCCTGCTGCCTCAACCCTCGGTCCGGTCCCATCTTAGACTGGGAATGAACTCCGTATGCTTAGACTGGGGATGAACTCCGTATGCCAAATCTACCCACGAAATGAGCGTATGGGCGTTCAGCCAGCTGGAGAGGCCAGTCGGAGAGGCATAATGCGCAAGTTAGGGATTAGCCCGGTCCCCCTCTGCGTGCTACCGATCCCGCTTCCGATCCTGCTACCATAACCCTCGGTCTGGCTGAGGCATAGACATGGAATGAACTCCGTATGCCTAAGCCAACCCACAAAACAAGCGTGCGGGTGCTCAACCGGTTAGAGAGGTAGAATGCACAAGCCAAGGATCGACTCGGTCCCGTCTACGTGCTGGCGATCCTGCTGCTGGTCCTGCTATCACAACCCTCGATCTGATCTGATCTTAGACTAGGAATGAAGTCTGTATGCTTAGACATGGAATAAACTCTGTATGCCTAAGCCAACCCACGAAACGAGCATGCGGACGTTCAGCCGGCCATAGAGGTAAAATGTGCAAGTCGAGGATCGACCCGGTCCCCCCCTGTGTGCTGTCGATCCTGCTGTCGCAACCCTCGGTCCGATCCGATCTGAGACTGGGAATGATCTCTGTATGCCTAAGTTAACCCATGAAATGAGCGTGCAGGCACTGAGCCTGCTGGCGAGGCATAATGCGCAAGCCAGGGATCGACCCGATCCCCCTCTGCATGCTGTCGGTCCCGCTACCACAACCCTCAGTCCGGCTGGGCATAGACATGGAATGAACTCTTTATGCCTAAGCCAACCCACAAAACGGGCGTGCGGGCGCTCAGTCGATCGGAGAGGTAGAATGCGCAAGTCAGAGATCAGCTCGGTCCCCTTTGCGTGCTACCGATCCTACTACCGCGACCCTCGGTCCGATTCGATCTTAGACTGGGAATGAACTCCGTATGCTTAGACTAGGGATGAATTCCGTATGCCTAAGTCAACCCACAAAATGAGCGTGCTGGCGCTCAACCGGCCGAAGAGGCATAATGTGCCACCCAGGGATCGACCCGGTCCCCTTCTGTGTGCTGTCGATCCTGTTACCGGTCTTGCTGCCACAACCCTCGGTTCGGCTGGGGCTGACACATGGAATAAACTCTGTATGCCTAGACCAACCCATGAAACAAGCGTACGGGTGCTCAATCCATCGGAGAGGCAGAATGCGCAAGCTGAGGATCGACCCGGTCCACCCATGCGTGCTGTCGATCTTGTTGCTAGTCCTACTGTCGCAACCCTCGATTCGATCCAATCTTAGATAGGGAATGAACTCCATATGCTTAGACATTGAATGAACTCTGTATGCCTAAGCCAACCCGTGAAACGAGCGTGCAGGTGCTCAACCGACAGGAGAGTCAAAATGCGTAAGCCAGGGATTGACCCGATCTCCCCTGCGTGCTGTCGATCCTGCTACCGAAACCCTCGGTCTGGTCTGATCTTAGACTGGGAATGAACTCCGTATGCCTAAATCAACCCACAAAACGAGTGTACGGGCGTTGAGCCTGCCAGAGAGGCATAATGCGCCCTCTACTTGCTGCCAGTTTCGCTATCACAACCCTCGGTCCAGCTGGGGCTTAGACATGGAATGAACTCCCTATGCCTAAGCCAACCCACGAAACGGGCGTGCGGGCGCTCAGTCGGCCAGAGAGCCAAAATGCGCAAGCCAGGGATCAGCTCGGTCCACCTTGCGTGCTGTCGATCCTGCTGCCTTAACCCTCGATCTGGTCCGATCTTAGACAGGGAATGCACTCTGTATGCTTAGACTGGGAATGAACTTCGTATGCCTAAGTCAACCCATGAAACGAGTGTGCGAGCGTTGAGCCGACTAGCACAACACTACCTGCTATCGATCCCGCTGCCACAACCTTCGGTCTGGCTGGGGCTTAGACATGGAATGAACTCCCTATGCCTAAGCCAACCAACGAAACGAGCTTGCGGGCGCTTAGCCGATCGGAGAGGCAGAATGTGCAAGCTAAGGATCGGCCTGGTCCCCCCTACGTGCTATCGATCCTACTGCCACAACCCTTGGTCCAGTCCGATCTTAGACTGGGAATGAACTCCGTATGCCTATGTCAACCCATGAAATGAGCGTATGGGTGCTGAGCCGGACGAAGAGGCAAAATGCGCAAGACGGGGATCGGCTCGGTCCCCCTCTGTGTGCTGCCGGTCTCGCTGCCACAACACTCGATCCGACTGGGGTTTAGACATGGAATGAACTCCCTATGCCTAAGCCAATCCAGGAAACGAGCATATGGGCACTCAGCCGACCGAAGAGGTAGAATGTGCAAGCCGGGGATCGGCCCGATCCCTCTTGCGTGCTACCGATCCTGCTACCGCAACCCTCAGTCTGGTCTGATCTTAGACTGGGAATGAACTCTGTATGCTTAGACTGGCGATGAACTCCGTATGCCTAAGTCAACCCACAAAATGAGCGTACGGGCGCTCAGCCGGTCGGAGAGGCCAGACGGAGAGGCATAATGCGTAAGCGGAGGATCAGCCTGGTCCCCCTCTGCGTGCTGTCGATCCCGCTGTCAGTCCTACTACCACAACCCTCGATCCAGCTAGGGTTTAGACATGGAATGAACTCCCTATGGCTAAGCCAATCCACGAAACGAGCGTGCGGGCGCTCAACCGGCCAGAGAGGTAGAATGCGCAAGTCGGGGATCAGCCTGGTCCCCCCTGCGTAGTGTCGATCCTACTGCCGCAACCCTCGGTTCCATCTGATCTTAGATTGGGAATGAACTTCAAATGCTTAGACTGAGGATGAACTTCGTATGCCTAAGTCAACCCACGAAACGAGCGTACAGGCGCTGAGCTGGCCGAAGAGGCATAATGCGTAAGGTGGGGATCGGCCCGGTCCCCCTCTTCGTGCTGTCGGTCTCATTGCCACAACCCTCAGTCCAATTGGGGCTTAGACATGGAATGAACTCCCTATGCCTAAGCCAACCCACGAAACGGGCGCACGGGCGCTCAGCCGGCCAGAGAGGCAGAATGCACAAGTCGGGGATCGACCCGATCCCCCCTACGTGCTACCGATCCTGCTGTCCCAACCCTTGATCCGATCCGATCCTAGACTGGGAATGAACTCTGTATGCTTAGACTGGGGATGAACTCCGTATGCCTAAGTCAACCCACAAAATGAGCGTGCGGGTGCTCAGCCGGCCGGAGAGGCATAATGCGTAAGCCGGGGATCAACCTGGTCCCCCGTTGCGTGCTGTCGATCTCGCTGCCACAACCCTCATTCCGGGTGGGGCATAGACATGGAATGAACTCCCTATGCATAAGCCAATCCATAAAACAAGTGTGCAGGCATTCAGCCCGTCGAAGAGGCAGAATGCGCAAGCCAGGGATCGGCCTGGTCCCCCATGCGTGCTGTAGATCCTGCTACTTGTCCTACTACCGTAACCCTCTGTCCGGACTGATCTTAGACTTGGAATGAACTCCGTATGCTTAGGCATTGAATGAACTCTGTATGCCTAAGCCAGCCCATGAAACGAGCGTACGGGCGCTCAGTCGGCCGGAGAGGCAGAATGCGCAAGCTGGGGATCGGCCCGGTCCCCACTTACGTGCTATCAATCCTGCTACCGCAACCCTCGATCCGGTCCGATCTTAGACTGGGAATGAACTCCATATGCGTAAGTCAACCCACGATATGAGCGTGAGCTGACCAAAAAGGCATAATGCGCAAGCCAGGGATCGGTCCGATCCCTCTCTGCATCCTGTCGGTCCCGTTACCACAACCCATGAAATGGAATGAACCCCCTATGCCTACGTCAACCCATGAAACGGGTGTCCGGGTGCTCAACCGGTCAGAGAGGCAGAATGCACAAGCCAGGGATCGGCCTGATCCCCCCTATGTGCTACCGATTTTGCTGCCACAACTTTAGGTCTGATCCGATCTTAGACTGGGAATGAACTCCGTATGCTTAGACTGGGGATGAACTCCATATGCCTAAGTCAACCCATGAAATGAGCGTTCGGGCGCTCAGTCGGCCGAAGAGGCTGGTCGAAGAGGCTAGTCGGAGAGGCATAATGCGTAAGCCGGGGATTAGCCCAGTCCCTCTCTGCGTGTTACCAATCTCGCTGTTGGTCATGCTGCCACAACCCTCGGTCCGACTGGGGCTTAGACATGGAATGAACTCCGTATGCCTAAGCCTACCCATGAAATGAGCGTGTAGGCGCTTAGTCAACCGGAGAGGTAGAATTCGCAAGTCGGGGAACGGCCTGGTCCCCCCTGCGTGCTACCGATCCTGCTGCTGGTCCTGCTACCGTAACCTTCGGTCTGGTCTGATCTTAGACTGGGAATGAACTTCGTATGCTTAGACATGGAATGAACTCCGTATGCCTAAGCCAACCCACAAAACGAGCGTGCAGGCGCTCAGCCGACCGGAGAGGTAGAATGCGCAAGCCGAGAATTGACTCGGTCCCCCCTGGGTGCTGTCGATCCTGCTACTGTAACCCTCGATCCGATCCAATCTTAGACTAGGAATGCACTATGTATGCCTAAGTCAACCCACGAAACGAGCGTGCGGGCGTTCAGCCGGCCAAAGGGCATAATGCGCAAGCCGGGGACCGGCTCGATCCCCCTCTGTGTGCTGCCTGTCCCGCTGCCACAACCCTCAGCCTGGCTGGGGCTTAGACATGGAATGAACTCCCTATGCCTAAGCCAACCCATGAAATGGACGTACGGGTGCTCAGTCGGTCGGAGAGGTAGAATGCGCAAGCCGGGGATCGACGTGGTCCCCCTCTGCGTGCTACCGATCCTGATGCCGCAACCCTCAGTCCGATCTGATCTTAGACTGGGAATGAACTCCATATGCTTATACTGGGGATGAACTCTGTATGCCTAAGTCAACCCACGAAATGAGCGTGTGGGTGCTCAGCCAACCAGAGAGGCAGGAGCAAGCCGGGGATCGAATGGGTGGTAGGTGGGTTCAAGCACATCTTCATATTTCTGCCATGCCAATACCTTTTTTATGGCTTGTAAATTCATACAATGGTCCCCTAAGCCTTCATGTGAAGTGTCGTGGCAAGACGACCCGTTTTCTATTTTTCACGATTTTTGAAACTTTTTACGGTTCTGGATTTTTTAAAATTTTTTTAGAAAGAGTTTTGTCTCCAAATTTGGTAAAGGTGATCCTTGTATTTTTTTTGGCATGCACAAAAAAATTCAGCTAAAAACTCAAAGTGGAGAAGATTTTGTGATCGTTGGAAAAAAGTGTCCCCATTTCAGACACTTTAATGGCTACTGGCAGCAAACCTATAAAATCTCAAATGCTCTTTAAGGGGGTGTGAGTTCTCGAGGTTTCATGAGGGATAGGGGGCCAATATAAGGGCCAAGTACCAGCACCCATTGCACATCATGTGCGCACACCCCCCGGCCCCCCAATCACCGAAACTCCCAATGCCGTCGGTTAGGCTCTCCGATGATGCTCCGGTGATGCTCTGGTGATGGTGCCCCGGGTGAAAAAAATTTGGCACCAGCACATGCCCGAGCCCAACATGTGCACCGTGGCTCAAAATCTTAGACATGGAATGAACTCCGTATGCTTGGACATGGAATCAACTCCGTATGCCTAAGCCAACCCACGGAACGAGCGTGCGGGTGCTCAGTCGGTCAGAGAGGCAGAATGCGAAAAATCGGGGATCGACCCGGTCCCCCCTACGTGTTGTCGATCCTACTTCTACAACCCCCCGTCCGGTCTAATCTTAGACTAGGAATGAACTCCGTATGCATAAGTCAATCCATGAAACAAGCATGCGGGCGTTGAGCCGGCCGAAGAGGCATAATGCACAAGTCGGGGATCAGCCCGGTCCCCCTCTGTGTGCTGCTGGTCCCGCTACCATAACCCTTGGTTTGGCTGGGGCTTAGACATCCAATGAACTCCTTATGCCTAAGCCAACCCACGAAACGGACGTGTGGGCACTCAGTCGATCGGAGAGGCAGAATGCACAAGCCGAGGATCAGCCCGATCCCCCTTGTGTGCTGTCGATCTTACTACCGTAACCTTGGATCCGATCTGATCTTAGACTGGAAATGAACTTCGTATGCTTAGACTGGGGATGAACTCCGTATGCCTAAGCATGCGGGCACTCAGCCGATCGAAGAGGTCAGCCAGAGAGGCATAATGCGCAAGCCGGGGATCAGCCCGGTCCCTCTTTACGTACTGTCGATCCCACTACCGGTCCTGCTACCACAACCCTCAGTTTGACTGGGGCTTAGACTTGGAATGAACTCCGTATGCCTAAGCTAAGCCACGAAACGAGCGTGCGGGCACTCAGACGACCGAAGAGGCAGAATATGCAAGCCGGGGATCAGCTCGGTCCCCCCTACATGCTGTCGATCCTGCTGCCACAACCCTTGGTCTGGTCTGATCTTAGACTGGGAATGAACTTCGTATGCATAAGTCAAGACATGAAACGAGCATACGAGTGCTGAGTCGATCGAAAAGGCATAATGCGTAAGCCGAGGATCAACCCGGTCCCTGTCTGCACGTTGCTGGTCCCACTGCCACAACCCTTGGTTCGGTTGGGGCTTAGACATGGAATGAACTCCCTATGCCTAAGCCAACCCACGAAACAGGCGTACGGGTGCTCAACCGGCCAGAGAGGTAGAATGCGGAAGCCGGGGATCGACCAAGTCCCCCTTGCGTGCTATCGATCCTGCTGCCGCAACCCTCGATTCGGTCTGATCTTAGACTGGGAATGAACTCCGTATGCTTAGACTGGAGATGAAATCCGTATGCCTAAGTCAACCCTTGAAACGAGCGTGCGGTCTTTCAGCCGGTCGAAGAGGCATAATGCGCAAGTCGACGATCAGCCCGGTCCCCTTCTGCGTGCTACCAATCCCACTACCAATCCTGCTGCCACAACCCTTTGTCCAACTGGTGCTTAGACATGGAATGAACTCCGTATGCCTAAGCCAACCCACAAAACGAGCGTGCGGGCGCTCAGCCAGTCGAAGAGGTAGAATGCACAAGCCGAGGATCGGCTCGGTCACCCCTTGCATGATGTCGATCTTGCTGCTAGTCCTGCTGCTGCAACCCTCGGTCCGATCCAATCTTAGACTAGGAATGAACTCCGTATGCCTAAGCCAACCCATGAAACGAGTGTGCGTGCGGATGCTCAACCGGATGGAAAGGTAGAATGCGCAAGCTGAGGATCAGCCCGGTCCCCCTACGTGTTGTCAATCCTACTACTGTAACCCTCAATCCGGTCTGATCTTAGACTGGGCATAAACTCCGTATGCCCAAGTCAACCCATGAAATGAGCGTGCGGGTGCTGAGCCGACCGAAGAGGCATAATGCACAAGCTAAGGATCGACCTAGTCCCCCTCTATGTGCTGTCGGTCCCGCTGCCACAACCCTCGATCCGGTTGGGGCTTAGACATAGAATGAACTCCCTATGCCTAAGCCAACTCACGAAACGGGTGTGCGGGCACTCAGCTGGTCAGAGAGGTAGAATGCGCAAGCCGAGGATCTTCTCGGTCCCCCCTGCATGCTACCGATCCGACTGCCACAACGTTCGGTCTGGTCCGATCTTAGACTGGGAATGAACTTCGTATGCTTAGACTGAGGATGAACTCCATATGTCGAAGTCAACCCACGACATGAGCGTGCGGGCGCTCAGCCGACCAGAGAGACAGTATGCACAAGCCGGGGATTGAACGGGTGGTAGGTGTGTTCAAGCACATCTTCATATAATGGCCAAGTACCAGCACCCATCGCACATCATGTACCAGCTGAGCACCCGCATAAAATCTCAAATGCTCTTCAAGGGGGTGTGAGTTCTCGAGGTTTGATGAGGGATATGGGGCCAATATAAGGGCCAAGTACCAGCACCTATCGCACATCATGTGCGCACACCCCCCGGCCCCCCCAATCATTGGAACCCCCAATGCCGTCGGTTAGGCTCTCCGACGATGCTTCGACGATGGTGCCCCGGGTGAAAAAAATACGACACCAGCACATGCCCGAGCCCAGCATGTGCACTATGGCTCAAAATCTTAGACTGGGAATGAACTCCGTATACTTAGACATGGAATGAACTCCGTATGCCTAAGCCAACCCATGAAACGAGCGTCCGGGTGCTCAGCCAGTCGGAGAGGCAGAATGTGCAAGTCGGGGATCTGCCCGGTTCCCTCCTGCATACTATCGATCCTACATCGGTCCTGCTACCGCAACCCTTGTTTTGGTCTAATCTTAGACTGGGAATGAACTTTGTATGCTTAGACATAGAATGAACTCTGAATGCCTAAGCCAACCCATGAAACGAGCGTGCGGGCACTCAGCCGACCGGAAAGGCAGCATGCGCAAGCGGGGGATCGATCCGGTCCCCTCTGTGTGCTGTCGATCTTGCTGCGGCAACCCTCGATCCAGTTTGATATTAGACTGGGAATGATCTCCGTATCCGTAACTCAACCCACAAAATGAGCGTACAGGCACTGAGCCGACCGAAAAGGCATAATGCGCAAGTCAGAGATCAGCCCGATCCCTCTCTGCTGCTGTCGGTCCCGCTACCACAATCCTCGGTCCAGCTGGGGCTTAGACATGGAATAAACTCCCTATGCCTAAGCGAACCCACAAAACGGGCTTGCGGGTGCTCAACCGACCAGAGAGGTAGAATGCGAAAGCCGAGGATCGGCTTGGTCTCTCTTGCGTGCTGTCGATCCTACTACCGTAACCCTCGGTCCGGTCTGATCTTAGACTGGGAATAAACTCCGTATTCTTAGATTGGGGATGAACTCCATATGCCTAAGTCAACCCATGAAACGAGCGTGCGGACGCTCAGCCGACTAGAGAGGCAGGATGCGCAAGTCAGAGAGGTCGGAGAGGCATAATGTGCAAGCTGAGGATTAGCCTGATCCCCCTCTGCGTGCTGTCAATCCCGCTGTCGGTCCTACTACCACAACCATCGGTCCGGCTGGGGCTTAGACATGCAATGAACTCCGTACACCTAAGCCAACCCACAAAACAAGCGTATGGGCGCTCAGCCGACTGGAGAGGCAGAATGCGCAGCCAGGGATTGGCTCGATCCCCCCCAGCGTGCTGTCGATCCGGCTGTTGGTCTTGCTATCTCAACCCTTGGTCCAGGGCGATCTTAGACTGGAAATGAACTCCGTATGCTTAGACATGGAATGAACTCCGTATGCCTAAGCTAACCCACGAAACGAGCGTGCGGGCACTCAACCGGTCGGAGAGGTAGAATGCGTAAGTCGGGGATCGGCCCGATCCCCCATTGCATGCTGTCGATCCTACTTTCGCAACTGTCGGTCCGGTCTAATCTGAGACTTGGAATGAACTCTGTATGCCTAAGTCAACCCATGAAACGAGCGTGCGGGTGTTGAGCAGACCGAAGAGGCATAATGCGCAAGCCAGGGATTGGCTCAATCCCCCTCTACGTGCTGTCGGTCCTGCTGCCACAACCCTCGGTCCGACTGGGGCTTAGACATGGAATGGACTCCCTATGCCTAAGCCAACCCACAAAATGGGCGTACGGGTGCTCAGCCTGCTGGAGAGGCAGAATGCGTAAGCCGAGGATCGACGTGGTCTCCACTGCGTGCTATTGATCCTGCTACTGCAACCCTCGGTCCGATTCGATCTTAGACTGGGAATGAACTCCGTATGCTTAGACTGGGGATGAACTCTGTATGCCTAGGTCAACCCATGAAATGAGCGTGCGAGAGCTCAGTTGATCAGAGAGGATGACTGGAGAGGTAGAATGCGTAAGCTAGGGATCAACCCGATCCCCCCTATGTGCTGCCAATCCTGCTGCTGGTCCTGCTACCGCAACCCTCGGTCCGATCCGATCTAAGACTAGGAATGAACTCTGTATGCATAGACATGGAATGAACTCTGTAGGCATAGACATGGAATGAACTTTGTATGCCTAAGCCAACACACGAAATGAGCGTGCGGGCATTCAGTCGACCGGAGAGGTAGAATGAGTAAGTCGAGGACCGGCCCGGTCCCCCCATACGTGCTATCGATCTTACTATCACAACCCTCGATCCGGTCCAATTTTAGACTAGGAATGAACTCCGTATGCCTAAGTCAACCCACAAAAGGATCGTTCGGGTGCTGAGCCGGTCGGAGAGGCATAATGCGCAAGTCGGGGATCGGCCCGATCCCCTTCTGCGTGCTGTCGATCCCACTACCACAACCCTCGGTCTGACTGGGGCTTAAACAATGAATGATCTCCCTATGCCTAAGCCAACCCATGAAACGAGCGTGCATGCGCTCAGCCGACCGGAGAGGCAGAATGCACAAGCTGGTGATCGACCTGGTCCCCCCTGCGTGCTACCGATCCTACTGTCGCAACCCTCGGTCTAGTCTGATCTTAGACTGGGAATGAACTCTGTATGCTTAGACTGGGGATGAACTCCGTATGCCTAAGTCAACCCACGAAACGAACGTGCGGGCACTCAGCTGATCGAAGAGGCAGTATGTGTAATCCGGGGATCGACCCGGCCCCCTCTTGTGTGTTGTCGATCCTGCTGTCACAACCCTCGACCCGGTCTGATCTTAGACTGGTGATGAACTCCGTATGCCTAAGTCCACCCATGAAACGAGCATGCGGGCGCTTAGCTAGCCGGAGAGGCCGACCAGAGAGGCAGAATGTGAAAGCTGAGGATCGGCTCGATCCACCCCTACATGCTGTCGATCCCGCTGCTAGTCCTGCAGCTACAACCCTCGGTCCGGTCTGATCTTAGACTGGGGATAAACTACATATGCCTAAGTTAACCCATGAAACGAGCGTGCGGACGCTCAGCAGGCTAGAGAGGTCGACTCGAGAGGTAAAATATGAAAGCCGAGGATCGGCTCGATCCACTCTTGCATGCTATCGATCCTACTGCTAGTCTTGCTACCGTAACCCTCAGTCTGATCTGATCTTAGACTGGGAATGAACTCCGGATGCTTAGACATGGAATGAACTCCGTATGCCTAAGCCAACCAACGAAACGAGCGTTCGGGTGCTCAGCCGACTGAAAAGGTAGAATGCACAAGCTGAGGATCGACCCGATCCCCCCTGCGTGCTGTCGATCCTACTGCCGTAACCCTCAGTCGAGTTTGATCTTTGATTGGGAATGAACTCTGTATGCATAAGTCAACCCACAAAATGAGTGTGTGGGCACTGAACTGGCCGAAGAGGCATAATGTGCAAGCTGGGGATCGGCCCGATCCCCCTCTCCGTGCTGTCGGTCCCGCTGCCACAACCCTCGGTATGGCTGGGGCTTAGAAATGGAATGAACCCCCTATGCCTAAGCTAACCCATGAAATGGGCGTACGGGCACTGAAAACGGGCATACGAGCGCTCAACCGACCAGAGAGGTAGAATGCGCAAGCCAGGGATAGGCTCAGTCCCCCCTGTGTGCTACCGATCCTGCTGCCATAACCCTCGGTCTGATTCAATCTTCGACTGGGAATGAACTCCGTCTGCTTAGACTGGGGATGAACTCCGTATGCCTAAGTCAACCCACGAAACGAGCGTACTGTCGATCCCGCTACCGATCCTGCTGCCACAACCTTCGGTCCGACTGGGGCTTAGACATGGAATGAACTCCGTATGCCTATGCCAACCCACAAAATGAGCGTATGGGTACTCAATCGGCCGGAGAAGTAGAATGCGCAAGCCTAGGATCGGCCCAGTCCCCCTACGTGCTGTCGATCCTACTGCTGGTCTTGCTGTCATAACCCTCGGTCTGGTCCGATCTTAGACTGGGAATGAACTCCGTATGCTTAGACATGGAATGAACTCCGTATGCCTAAGCCAACCCACGAAACGAGCGTGCGGGTGCTAAGTCAATCGGAGAGGTAAAATGCGTAAGGTAGGGATCGGCCCGATCCCTCCTGCATTCTGTCGATCCTGCTGCTGGTCCTGCTGTCGTAACCCTCGATTCGGTTCGATCTTAGACTGGGAATGAATTCCGTATGCTTAGACATGGAGTGAACTCTCTATACCTAAGCCAACCCATGAAATGGGCATGCGGGTGTTCAGCCGGTTGGAGAGGTAGAATACGCAAGCTGGGGATCGGCTCGGTCCCCCCTACGTGCTGTCGATCCTGCTACCGTAACCCTCGGTCCGGTCCAATCTTATACTGGGAATGAACTCTTTATGCTTAGTCTGGGGATGAACTCCGTCTGCTTAAGTCAACCCATGAAACGAGAATGCGGGCGCTCAGCTGACCAGAGAGGCAGGATGCGCAAGCCGGGGATCGAACGGGTGGTAGGTGGGTTCAAGCACATCTTCATATTTCTGCCATGCCAATGCCATTTTTATGGCTTGTAAATTCATACAATGGTCCCCTAAGCCTTCATGTGAAGTTTCGTGGCAACACGAATCGTTTTCTATTTTTCACGATTTTTGAAACTTTTTGCAGTTTGGGATTTTTTAAAATTTTTTTAGAAAGATTTTTGTCTCCAAATTTGGTAGAGGTGATCCTTGTATTTTTGTTGCCATGAAAAAAAAAATTCAGCTAAAAACTCAAAGTGGAGAAGATTTTGTGACCGTTTCAAAAAAGTGTCCTCATTTCAGACACTTTAATGGCTACTGGCAGCAAACCTATAAAATCTCAAATGCTCTTTAAGGGGGTGTGAGTTCTTGAGGTTTGATGAAAGATATGGGGCCAATATAAGGGCCAAGTACCAGCACCCATCACACATCATATGTGCATACCCCCTGCTCCCCCCAATCACCGGAACCCTCAATGCCGCTGGTTAGGCTCTTCGGTGATACTCCGACGATGCTCCGGTGATGGTGTCCCGGGTGAAAAAAATGTGGCACTAGCACATGCCCGAGCCTAACATGTGCAGCATGGCTCAAAATCTTAGACTGGGAATGAACTCCGTATACTTAGACATGGAAAGAACTTCATATGCCTAAGCCAACCCACGAAACGAGCGTATGGGTGCTCAGCCGGCCGGAGAGGCAAAATGCACAAGTCGAGGATCGGGCCAATTCCCCCCAGTGTGCTGTCGATTCTGCTACCATAACCCTTGGTCCGATCTAATGTTAGACTGGGAATGAACTCCATATGCATAAGTTAACCCATGAAACGAGCGTGTGGGTGCTGAGTCGATCGAAGAGGCATAATGCGCAAGCCGAGGATCGACCCGGTCCCCCTCTGCATGCTGCCGGTCCCACTGCCACAACCCTCGATCCGATTGGGCCTTAGACATGGAATGAACTCCCTATGCCTAAGCGAACCCACGAAATGCGTGTACGGGCGCTCAACCGATCGGAGAGGCAGAATGCGCAAGCCGAAGATCGGCTTGGTCCCTCCTGCGTGCTGTCGATCTTGCTACCGCAACCCTCGATCCAGTCCGTATGCCTAAGCAAACCCATGAAATGAGCGTGCAGGTGCTCAACCGGCTGAAGAGCCAGAATGTGCAAGCTGGGGACTGGCCTGATCCCCCCTGCGTGTTGTCGATCCTGCTATCGCAACCCTCAGTCCGGTCCGACCTTAGATTGGGAATGAACTTCGTATGCCTAACTCAACCCATGAAATGAGCGTGCGGGCACTGAGTCGGCCGGAGAGGTAGAATGCGCAAGCCAGGGATCAACCCGATCCCCCTCTGTGTGCTGCCGGTCCCGCAGCCACAACCCTCAGTCTGACTAGGGCTTAGACAAGGAATGATCTCCCTATGCTTAAGCCAACCCACGAAACTGGCGTGTGGGCGCTCAGCCGGTCGGAGAGGCAGAATGTGCAAGCCAGGGATCGACACGGTCCCCCTGCGTGTTTCCGATCCTGCTGCCACAACCCTCGATCCAGTCCGATCTTAGACTGGGAATGAACTCCGTATGCTTGGACTAGGGATGAACTTCGTATGCCAAGTCAACCCATGAAATGAGCATGCAGGCACTCAGCCGGTCGGAGGGGCAGAATACGCAAGCTGAGGACCGACTTGGTCCCTTCCTACATGTTGTCGATCCTGCTATCACAACTCTCGGTCCGATCTGATCTTAGACTGGGGATGAACTCCGTATGCCTAAGTCAACCCACGAAATGAATGTGCGGGCGCTCAGTAGGTCAGAGAGGCAGTGAAAGTCGAGGATCGGCTTAGTCCACCCTTGCATGCTGCCGATCCTATTGCTAGTCCTACTGCCGCAACCCTCGATCCGGTCTGATCTTAGACTGGGAATGAACTCCGTATGCTTAGACATGGAATGAACTCCATATGCCTAAGCAAACCCACGAAACGAGCGTGCGGTCGCTCAGCCGACCAAAAAGGTAGAATGTGCAAACCGGGGATCGGCCTGAGCCCCCTTGCGTGCTGTCGATCCTACTACCACAACCCTCGGTCTGTTCCAATCTTATACTAGGAATAAACTCCGTATGCCTAAGTCAACCCACGAAATGAGCGTGCGGGTGCTGAGCTGCCTGGAGAGGCATAATGCATAAGCCAGGGATCGACCCGGTCCTCCTCTGCATGTTGCCGGTCTCGTTGCCATAACCCTCGATCTGACTGGGGCTTAGACATGGAATGAACTCCCTATGCCTAAGCCAACCCACAAAACGAGCGTGCGGGAGCTCAGCCGATCGGAGAGGCAGAATGCGTAAGTTGGGGATCAGCCCGGTCCCCCTTACGTGCTATCGATCCTGCTATCGCAACCCTTAGTCCGGTCTGATCTTAGACTAGGAATGAACTCCGTATGCTTAGATTGGGGATGAACTCCGTATGCCTAAGTCAACCGATGAAACGAGTGTGCGGGCGCTCAGTCGACCAGAGAGGCAGAATGCGCAAGTCGGGGATCAAACGGGTGGTAGGTGGGTTCAAGCACATCTTCATATTTTTGCCATGCCAATGCCATTTTTATGGCTTGTAAATTCATACAATGGTCCCCTATTTTCATGGCAAGACGACCCGTTTTCTATTTTTCACCATTTTTGAAACTTTTTACGGTTTGGGATTTTTTAAAATTTTTTTAGAAAGAGTTTTGTCCCCAAATTTGGTAGAGGTGATCCTTGTATTTTTGCTGGTATGCACAAAAAAATTCACCTAAAAACTAGAAGTGGAGAAGATTTTGTGATCGTTTGAAAAAAGTGTTCCCATTTTAGACACTTTAATGGCTACTGGCAGCAAACCTATAAAATCTCAAATGCTCTTTAAGGGGGTGTGAGTTCTCGAGGTTTGATGAGGGATAGGGGGCCAATATAAGGCCAAGAACCAGCACCCATCGCACATCATGTGCGCACACCCCCCCGGCCCCCCAATCACCGAAACCCCCAATGCCACCGATTAGGCTCTCTGACGATGCTCCGGCGATGGTGCCCCGGGCGAAAAAAATGCAGCACCAGCACATGCCCGTGCCCAGCATGTGCACCATGGCTCAAAATATTAGACTGGGAATGAACTCTGTATGCTTAGACATGCAATGAACTCCGTATGCCTAAGCCAACCCACGAAACGAGCGTACGGGCGCTTAGTCGGCCGGAGAAGCAGAATGCACAAGCCGAGGATCGGTCGGGTCCCCCCCTGAGTGCTATTAATCCTGTTGTAGTAACCCTCGGTCTGGTCTGATCTTAGATTGGGAATGAACTCTGTGCGCATAAGTCAACCCACGAAATGAGGGTGCGGGAGCTGAGCCAGCCGAAGAGGCATAATGCGTAGGTCGGTGATCGACCCAGTCTCCCTCTGCGTGCTACCAGTCCCGCTGCCAGAACCCTCGGTCTGGCTGGGGCTTAGACATGGAATGAACTCCCTATGCCTAAGCCAACCTATGAAAGGGGCGTGCGGGTGCTCAGCCGATCAGAGAGGTAGAATGTGCAAGCTAGGGATCGACCCGGTCCCCCCTGCTTGCTGTCGATCCTGCTACCGCAACCCTCGGTTCGGTCCAATCTTAGACGGGGAATGAACTCCGTATGCTTAGACAGCCCACGAAATGAGCGTGCGGGAGCTCAACCGGCCAGACAGGCAAAATGCACTAGCCGGGGACCGACCTGATCCCCCTTGCGTGTTGTCGATCCTGTTGCAGCAACCCTTAGTCTGATCTGATCTTAAAGTGGGAATAAACTCCATATGCCAAAGTCAACCCACGAAACGACCATGCGGGCGCTGAGTCGACCGGAGAGGCATAATGCGCAAGCTGGGGATCGACCTAATCCCCCTCTGCATGCTGTCGGTCTCGCTGCCACAACCCTCGGTCCGACTGGGGCTTAGACATGGAATGAACTCCCTATGCCTAAGCCAACCCATGAAACAGGCGTGAGGGCACTCAGTACGCCGGAGACGCAGAATGCGCAAGTCGGGGATCGGTTCGGTCCCCCCTTCGTGCTGTCGTAACCCTCGATCTGGTTAGATCTTAGACTGGGAATGAACTCCTTATGCCTAAGTCAACCCACGAAATGAGCGTGCGGGCACTCAGCCACTCGGAGAGGTTGACCGGAGAGGCAGATTGCGTAAGTCGGGGATCGACCTGATCCCTCCTGCGTGCTACCGATCCTGCTGTTGGTCCTACTGCTGTAACCCTCGATCTGATTCGATCTTAGACTGGGAATGAACTCTGTATGCTTAGACATGGAATGATCTCTGTATGCCTAAGCCAACCCATGAAACGAGCATGCGATGCTCAACTGGTATGAGAGGCAGAATGCGCAAGCCGGGATCGGCTCGGTCCCCCCTGCGTGCTATCGATCCTGTTGTCGCAAACCTTGGTCCAGTCCGATCTTATACTAGAATGAACTCCGTATGCCTAAGTCATCCCACCAAACGAGCGTTCGGGCACTGAGTAGGTCGGAGAGGCATAATGCGCAAGCCAGGGATCGGCCCGATCCCCCTCTACGTGCTGTCAGTCCCGCTGCCACAACCCTCAGTCCGGTTGGGGCTTAGACATGGAATGAACTCCCTATGCCTAAGCCAACCCATGAAACAGGCGTGCGGGTGCTCAGCTGGTCGGAGAGGCAGAATGCGCAAGCCAGGGATAGGCCCAGTCCCTCCTGCATCCTGTCGATCCTGCTGTCGCAACCCTCGATCCGGTCCAATCTTAGACTGGGAATGAACTCCGTAAGCTTAGACTGGGGATGAACTCAGTATGCCTAAGTCAACCCATGAAACGAGCGTGCGGGCGCTCAGTCGATCGGAGAGGCATAATGCATATACCGAGGATTAGCTCGGTCCCCCTCTATGTGCTTTCGATCCCACTGTCGATCCTGCTGCCACAACCCTCGGTCCGGCTAGGGCTTAGACATGGAATGAACTCTGTATGCCTGAGCCAACCCATGAAACGAAAGTGCGAGCGCTCAGTCGACCGGGGAGGCAGAATGCACAAGCTGGGTACCGCCCCGATCCCCCCTGCATGCTGTCGATCCTACTGCCGTAACCCTCGGTTCGGTCCAATATTAGATTGGGAATGAACTCCGTATGCCTAAGTCAACCTACGAAATGAGCATGCTGGCACTGAGCCAGCCGGAGAGGCATAATGCGCAAGCCGGGGATCGGCTCGATCCCCCTCTACGTGCTGTCGTCCCGCTACCACAACAATCGATCCGGTCTTAGACATGGAATGAACTCCCTATGCCTGAGCCAACCCATGAAATAGGCTTGCGGGCGCTCAGCCGATCGGAGAGGTAAAATGTGCAAGTCGGGGATCGGCCCGATCCCCCCTGCGAGCTGTTGATCCTGTTACCGTAACCCTCGGTTCAGTCCGATCTTAGACTGGGAATGAACTCTATATCCTTAGACTGGGGATGAACTCCGTATGCCTAAGTCAACTCACAAAATGGGTGTGCGAGGCTTAGCCATCCGGAAAGGCCGGTCGGAGAGGCAGAATGTGCAAGCCGGGGATCGGCTCAGTCCCCCCTTGCATGCTGTCGATCTTGTTGCTGGTCCTGCTATTGTAACCCTTGATCCGATTCGATCTTAGACTGGGAATGAACTCTATGTGCTTAGACATGGAATGACTCCGTATGCCTAAGCGAACCCATTAACCGAGCGTTCGGGCGCTCAGCTGGTCGAAGAGGCAGAATGCACAAACCAGGGATCGGCCCGATCCCCCCTGCGTGCTACCGATCCTGCTGTCGCAACCCTCGATCCGATTCGATCTTAGACTGGGAATGAACTTCGTATGCTTAGACTGGGGATGAACTCCGTATGCCTAAGTCAACCCACCAAAATGAGCGTACGGGTGCTCAATCAGCTGAGAGGCATAATGCGCAAGCCGGGGATCTGCCCAGTCCCCCTCTGTTTGCTGTCGATCCCGCTGTCGGTCCTGCTACCACAACCCTCGGTTCGGTTGGGGCTTAGACATGGAATGATCTCCGTATGCCTAAGCCAACCCACGAAACGGGCGTGCGGGCGCTCCGCCAGCCAGAGAGGCAAAATGCGTAAGCTGGGGATCGGCCTGGTCCCTCCTGCATGCTGCCGATCCTGCTGTCACAACCCTCGGTCCAGTTCGATCTTAGATTGGGAATGAACTCCGTATGCTTAGACTGGGGATGAACTCCATATGCCTAAGTCAACCCATGAAATGAGCGTTCGGGCGCTGAGCCGATCAGAGAAGCATAATGCGCAAGCTGAGGATCAGCCCGATCACCCTCTGCGTCCTGTCGATCCTGCTGCCACAACCCTCAGTCGGCTGGGGCTTAGACATGGAATGAACTCCCTATGCCTAAGCCAATAAATGAAACTGGTGTGCGGGTGCTTCGCCGACCAGAGAGGCAGAATGCACAAGCCGGGGATCGGCTCGGTCCCCCCTGCGTGCTATCGATCCTGCTGCTGCAACCCTTGATCCGATCCGATCTTAGACTGGGAATGAACTTCGTATGCTTAGACTGGGGATGAACTCCATATGCCTAAGTCAACCCACGAAATGACCGTGCGGGTGCTCAGCTGACCGGAAAGGCCGATCGGAGAGGTAGAATGTGCAAGCCGAGGATCGGTCTGGTCGCCCCCTGCGTGCTACCGATCCTGCTGCTAGTCTTGTTGCCGTAACCCTCGATTCAGTCTGATCTTAGACTGGGAATGAACTCCATATGCTTAGACATGGAATGAACTCCATATGCCTAAGCCAACCCACGAAATAAGCGTGCGGGCGCTCAGTCGGCCAGAGAGGCATACGCAAGCTGAGGATCAGCTCGATCCCCCTCTGCGTGCTACTGATCTCGCTGCCAATCCTGTTGCCACAACCCTCGGTCCGGCTGGGGTTTAGACATAGAATGAACTCCGTATGCCTAAGCCAACCCACGAATGGAGCGTACGGGTGCTCAGTCGATCGGAGAGGTAGAATGCATAAGTCGGGGACCGGCTCGGTCCCCCTACGTGCTGTCGATCCTGCTACCACAACCCTTGGTCCGATCCGATCTTAGACTGTGAATGAACTCTGTATGCCTAAGTCAACCCACAAAATGGGCATTCAAGCTTTGAGTCGGTCAGAGAGGCATAATGTGCAAGTCGGGGATCGGCCCGGTCCCCCTCTGCGTGCTACAGGTCTCGCTGCCACAACCTTCTGTCCGGCTGGGGCTTAGACATGGAATGAACTCCTTATTCCTAAGCCAACCCATGAAACGGGCGTGCGGGCGCTCAATCGGCCGGAAAGGTAGAATGCACAAGCCGGGGTTTGGCCGGGTCCACCCTGCGTGCTGCCGATCCTGCTGCTGCAATCCTCAGTTCGGTCTGATCTCAGACTGGGAATGAACTCCATATGCTTAGACTAGGGATGAACTCGGTATGCTTAAGTCAACCCATAAAACGAGCGTGCGAGGGCTAGCCAGCCGGAGATGCATAATGCACAAGCCAGGGATCAACTCGATCCCCCTCTACGTGCTGTCGATCCCACTATCGATCCTGCTGCCATGGCCCTCGGTTCAGCTAGGGCTTAGACATGGAATGAACTCCGTACGCCTAAGCCAACCCACGAAATGAGCGTACGGGTGCTCAGCCGGCCGGAGAGGCAGAATGCGTAAGTCGGGGATCGACCCGATCCCCCTTTGCATGCTACCGATCCTGCTGCTGGTAGAGGTGATCCTTGTATTTTTGCTGGTATACACAAAAAAATTCAGCTAAAAACTAGAAGTGGAGAAGATTTTGTGATCGTTTGAAAAAAGTATCCCCATTTCAGACACTTTAATGGCCACTGGCAGCAAACCTATAAAATCTCAAATGCTCTTTAAGGGGGTGTGAGTTCTCGAGGTTTAATGAGGGATAGGGGGCCAATATATGAGCCCAGTACCACCACCCATCGCAAATCATGTGTGACCACCCCCCGGCCCCCCCAATCACCGGAACCCCCAATTTCGCTGGTTAGGCTCTCCAGTGATGCTCCGGAGATGGTGCCCCGAGAGAAAAAAATGTGGCGCCCGCACATGCTCGAGCCCAACATGTGCACCGTGGTTCAAACTCTTAGACTGGGAATGAACTCCGTATGATTAGACATGGAATGAACTCCGTATGCCTAAGCCAACCCACAAAATGAGCGTGCGGGCGCTCAAACGATCGGAGAGGCAGAATGCACAAGTTAGGGATCAGCCCGATCCCCCTCTGCGTGCTGCAGATCTCGCTGCCACAACCCTCGGTCCGACTGGGGCTTAGACATGGAATGAACTCCCTATGCCTAAGCCAACCCACGAAACGGGCGTGCGGGCGCTCAATTGATCGAAAAGGCAGAATGCACAAGCCGAGGATTGGCCCAGTCCCCCCTGCATGCTCTCAATCCTGCTACTGCAACCCTAAATCCAGTTCGATCTTAGACTGGGAATGAACTTTGTATGCTCAGACTGGGGATGAACTCCGTATGCCTAAGTCAACCCATGAAACGAGCGTGTGGGTGCTCAACCGGCCGTAGAGGCAGAATACGCAAGCCAAGGATTGGCCCAGTCCCGCCTGTGTGCTGTCGATCCTACTGTTGGTTCTGCTACCACAACCCTCGGTCTGGTCCGATCTTAGACTGGGAATGAACTTCGTATGCTTAGACATGGAATGAACTCCGTATGCCATAGCCAACCCACGAAATGAGCGTGCGGGCGCTCAGCCAGCCGGAAAGGCAGAATGCACAAGTCGAGAACCAATTCGATCCCCCCTGCGTGTTGTCAATCTTACTGCCGCAACCCTCGGTCCGATCCAATATTAGACTGGGAATGAACTCTGTATGCCTAAGTTAACCCACGAAATGAGCTTTCGAGCGCTGAGCCGGCCGGAGAGGAATAATACACAAGCCGAGGATCAGCCCAGTCCCCCTCAGAGTGCTGCCAGTCTCGCTGCCACAACCCTCAATCCGGCTGGGGCTTAGACATGGAATGAACTCCCTATGCCTAAGCCAACCAACGAAACAGGCGTGCGGACGCTCAGCTGGTCGAAGAGGCAGAATGCGCAAGCTGGGGATCGACCCAATCCCCCCTTGCATGCTGCCCATCCTGCTGTTGGTCCTGCTACCGTAATCCTCGACCCGATCCGATCTTAGACTGGGAATGAACTCCATATGCTTAGACATGGAATGAACTCCGTATGCCTAAGCCAACCCACGAAACGAGCGTACGGGCACTCAATCGACCGGAGAGGCATAATGCGTAAGACGGGGATCAGCCCGGTCCCCCTCTGCATGCTGTCGGTCCCGCTGCCACAACCCTCGGTCCAGCTGGGGCTTAGACATGAAATGAACTCCCTATGCCTAAGCCAACCCACGAAACGGGCGTAAAGGCACTCAGCCTACCGGAGAGGCAGAATGTGCAAGCTGAGGATCGACTCGATCACCCCTGCATGCTACCGATTCTGCTGCGTAACCCTCGATCTGATCCGATTTTAGACTGGGAATGAACTCCGTATGCTTAGACTGGGGATGAACTCCGTTTGCCTAAGTCAACCCATGAAACAAGCGTAAGAGCACTCAGCCAAATAGAGATGCCAACCGGAGAGCGTGCTGTCGATCCTGCTATCGCAACCCACGATCCGATCCGATCTTAGACAGGGAATGAACTTCGTATGCTTAGACTGGGGATGAACTCCGTATGCCTAAGTGAACCTATGAAATGAGCGTACGGGCGCTCAGTCGGCTGGAGAGGCTGACCGGAGAGGCATAATGTGCAAGCCGGGGATCAGCCCGGTCCCCCTCTGCATGCTGTTGATCCCGCTGACGGACTTGCTGCCACAACCCTCAGTTCGACTAGGGGTTAGACATGGAATGAACTCCGTATGCCTAAGCCAACCCACGAAACGAGTGTGCGGACGCTTAGTCGATCGGAGAGGCAGAATGCGCAAGCCGGGGATCGGCCCGGTCCCTCCTTACGTGTTGCTGATCTTGCTGCTGGTCGTGCTATCACAACCCTCGGTCTGATCTGATCTTAGACTGGGAATGAACTCCGTATCCTTAGACATGGAATGAACTCCGTATGCCTAGGCCAACCCACGAAACAAGCGTGCGGGTGCTTAGCCGACCGAAGAGGTAAAATGCGCAAGCCGAGGATCGGCTCGCTCCCCCCTGCGTGCTGTCAGTCCTGCTGCCGTAACCCTTGATACGATCTAATCTTAGACTAGGAATGAACTCCGTATGCCTAAGTCAACCCACGAAACGAGCGTGCGGGCGCTTAGCCGGCTCGAGAGGCAGAATGCACAAGCCAGGGATCGACTCGATCCCCCCTGCATGCTGTCAATCTTGCTGCCGCAACCCTCAATCCGGTTTGATCTTAGACTGGGAATAAACTCTGTATGCCTAAGTCAACCCACGAAACGAGCGTACGGGCGCTAAGATGGCCAAAAAGGCATAATGCGCAAGCCGAGGATTGGCCCGATCCCCTTCTGCGTGCTGCAGGTCCCGCTGCCACAACCCTCGATCCGACTGGGGCTTAGACATGGAATGAACTCCCTATGCCTAAGCCAACCCATTAAAAAGGGCATGCGGGCACTCAACCGATCGGAGAGGCAGAATGCGCAAGCCGGGGATCGGCCCGATCCCCCCTGCGTGCTGGCGATCCTGCTGCCGCAACCCTCGATCCGGTTCGATCTTAGACTGTGAATGAACTTCGTATGCTTAGATTGGGGATGAACTCTGTATGCTTTAGTCAACCCACAAAACGAGCGTGCCAGTGCTCAATCAGCCAGAGAGGTAGAATACGTAAGCCGAAGATAGGCCCGATCCCCCTCTGCGTGCTGTCGATCCCGCTGCCACAACCCTCGGTCTAGCTGGGGCTTAGACATGGAATGAACTCCCTAGGCCTAAGCCAACCCACGAAACGAGCGTACGGGCGCTCAGTCGATCGGGGAGGCAGAATACGCAAGTCGAGGATCGGCTTGGTCCTCCCTGCGTTCTGTCGATCCTACTGTCGCAACCCTCGGTCTGATCTGATCTTAGACTGGGAATGAACTCCGTAAGCTTAGATGGGGGATGAACTCTGTACGCCTAAGTCAACCCATGAAACGAGCGTGCGGGCACTCAGCCAGCCGGAGAGGCAGAATGCGCAAGTCAGGGATCAACCTGGTCCTCCCCTGAGTGCTACCGATCCTGCTACTGGTCCTACTATTGTAACCCTCGGTCCGGTTCGATCTTAGACTGGGAATGAACTCCATATGCTTAGACATGAAATGAACTCCGTATGCCTAAGCCAACCCACGAAATGAGCGTGCGAGCTCTCAGTCGGCCATAGAGGTAGAATGCGCAAGTCGAGGACCGACCCGATCCCTCCCTTCATGCTATCGAACCTACTACCGCAGCCCTCGGTCCAGTCCATCCTACTTAGACTGGGAATGAACTCCATATGCCTAAGTCAACCCATGAAACGAGCGTTCGGGTGCTGAGCCAACCGAAGAGGCATAATGCATAAGCCGAGGATCGACCTGATCCCCCTCTGCATGCTACCGATCCCGCTGCCACAACCCTCGATCCAGCTAGGGCTTAGACATGGAATGAACTCCCTATGCCTAAGCCAAGCCACGAAAAGAGCGTGCGGGCGCTTAGCCGGCCAGAGAGACAGAATGCGTAAGCTGAGGATTGGCCTGATCCCATTCTATGTGCTGCCGATCCCGCTGCCACAACCCTCGGTCTGACTGGGGCTTAGACATGGAATGAACTCCCTAGGCCTAAGCCAACCCATGAAACAGGCGTGCGGGCGCTCAACCGGCCAGAGAGGCAGAATGCGCAAGCCAGGGATCGACCCGGTCCCCCCTGCGTGCTACCGATCCTGCTGTCGAAACCCTCGGTCTGGTCTGATCTTAGACTGGGAATGAACTCCGTAAGCTTAGACTGGGGATGAACTCCTATGCCTAAGTCAACCCACGAAAGGAGAGTGTGGGCACTCAATCGACTGGAGAGGTTGGTCGAAGAGGCAGAATGTGCAAGTCGGGGATCGACTCGATCCTCCCATGCGTGCTGTCGATCCTGCTACTGGTCCTGCTGTCGTAACCCTTGGTCCGGTCCGATCTTAGACTGGGAATGAACTCTATATGCTTAGACATGGAATGAACTCCGTATACCTAAGCCAACCCATGAAATGAGCGTACGGGCACTCAGCCAACCGGAGAGGCAGAATGCGTAAATCGGGGACCGTCTCGGTCCCCTCTGCGTGCTGTCGATCCTAATGCCGCAACCCTCGATCCGATCCGATCTTAGACTGGGAATGAACTCCATATGCCTATGTCAACCCACGAAATGAGCGTTCGGGGGCTGAGTCAGCCAGAGAGGCATAATGCGTAAGTCGGGGACTGACCCGGTCCCCTCTATGTGCTACCGGTCCCGCTGCCACAACCCTCGATTTGGCTAGGGCATAGACATGGAATGAACTCCCTATGCCTAAGCCAACCCACGAAACGGGCGTGCGGGTGCTCAGCCGGCCAGAGAGGCAGAGTGCGTAAGCAGGGGATCGGCCCAATCCCCCTTGCGTGCTGTCGATCTTGCTGTCGCAACCCTCAGTCCGGTTCGATCTTAGACTGGGGATGAACTCCGATGCCTAAGTCAACCTGCGAAACGAGCATGCGGTCCCTCAACCGACCGAAGAGGCCGGTCGGAGAGGCATAATGTGCAAGTCGAGGATCATCTCGATCCCCTTCTACGAGCTGTCAATCTCGCTACCGATCCTGCTACCACAACCCTTGATTCGACTAGGGCTTAGACACGGAATAAACTCCGTATGCCTAAGCCAACCCATGAAATGAGTGTGCGAGCGCTCAGCCAATCAGAGAGGTAGAATGCGTAAATCGGGGATTGACCCGATCCCTCTTGCGTGCTGTCGATCCTGCTGCTGCAACCCTCGGTCTGGTCCAATCTTAGACTAGGAATGAACTCCATATGCTTAGGCATGGAATGAACTCCGTATGCTTAGGCATGGAATGAACTCCGTATGCCTAAGCCAACCCATGAAACGAACGTGCGGGTGCTCAGACGATCGGAAAGGTAGAATGCGCAAGCCGGGGATCGACCCAGTCCCCCCTACTTGCTGTCGATCCTATTGCCGCAACCCTCAGTCTGGTCCGATCTTAGACTGGGAATGAACTCCGTATGCCTAAGCCAACCCATGAAATGGGCGTGCGGGCGCTCAACCGATCGAAGAGGCAGAATGCATGAGCCGGAAATCGGCCCGTTCCCCCTATGTGCTGCCGATCCCGCTACCGTAACCCTCGGTCCGATCCGATCTTAGACTGGGAATGAACTCCATATGCTTAGACTGGGAATGAACTCCATATGCCTAAGTCAACCCGTGAAACAAGCATGCGAACGCTCAGCCGACCAGAGAGGCAGGATGCACAAGCTGGGGATCGAACAGGTGGTAGGTGAGTTCAAGCAAATCTTCATATTTCTACCATGCCAATGCCATTTTTATGGCTTGTAAATTCATACAATGGTCCCTTAAGCCTTGATGTGAAGTTTCGTGGCAAGACGACTCATTTTCTATTTTTCATGATTTTCGAAACTTTTTACGGTTCGGGATTTTTTAAAATTTTTTTAGAAAGAGTTTTGTCCCCAAATTTGGTAGAGGTGATCCATGTATTTTTATTGGCATGCCTAAAAACTTCAGCTAAAAACTCAAAGTGGAGAAGATTTTGGGACCGTTTGAAAAAAGTGTCCCCATTTCAGACACTTTAATGGCTACTAGTAGCAAACCTATAAAATCTCAAATGCTCTTTAAGGGGGTGTGAGTTCTTGAGATTTGATGAGGGATAGGGGGCCAATATAAGGGCCAAGTACCAGCACCCATCGCACATCATGTGCATACACACCCCGGGCCCCCAATCGTCGGAACCCCCAATGCCGTCAGTTAGGCTCTCCGATGATGCTCCGGCGATGCTTCGACGATGGTGCTCGGGCGAAAAAAATTTGGCACCAGCACATGCCTGAGCCCAACATGTGCACCATGGCATAAACTTTTAGACTGGGAATGAACTCCGTATGCTTAGACATGGAATGAACTCCGTACGCCTAAGCCAACCCACGAATTGAGCGTGCGGGTGCTCAGCCGACCGAAGAGGCAGAATGCACAAGCCGGGGATCAACCCGGTCCCCTTCTGCATGCTACCACTCCCACTGCCATAACCCTCAGTCCAGCTGGGGCTTAGACATGGAATGAACTCCCTACGCCTAAGCCAACCCATGAAACGGGCGTGCGGGCGCTCAGCCAGTCGAAGAGGCAGAATGTGCAAGCCAGGGATTGGCTCGATCCCCCCTGCGTGCTGTCGATCCTGCTGTCACAACCCTCGATCTGATTCAATCTTACACTGGGAATGAACTTTGTATGCTTAGACTGGGGAAGAAGTCCGTATGCCTAAGTCAGCCCATAAAATGAGCGTGCGGGAGCTCAATTGACCGGAGAGGCAGAATGCGCATGCCGGGGATCGACCCGATCCCTCCTACGTGCTGTTGACCCTGCTGTTGGTCCTACTACCGCAACCCTCAATCCGGTCCAATCTTAGACTGGGAATGAACTCTGTATGCTTAGACATGGAATGAACTCCGTAAGCCTAAGCCAACCAATGAAACGAGCGTGCGGGCACTCAGTCGACCGGAGAGGCAGAATGCACAAGCTGGGGACCGGACCGGTCCCCCCTTCGTGCTGTCAATCCTAATGCTACAACCCTCGGTCTGGTCTGATCTTAGACTGAGAATGCACTCCGTATGCCTAAGTCAACCCACGAAACGAGTGTTCAGGTGTTGAGCCGATCGGAGATGCATAATACGTAGGTCGGGGATCGGCCTGGTCCCCCTCTGCGTGTTGTCGATCCCGCTGCCACAACCCTCGATCTGGCCGGGGCTTAGACATGGAATGAACTCCCTATCCCTAAGCCAACCCATGAAACGGGCATATGGGTGCTTAGCCGATTGGAGAGGCAGAATGTGTAAGCCAGGGATCGGCTCTATCTCCCTTACGTGCTACCGATCCTGCTATCACAACCCTCAGTCCGGTCCGATCTTAGATTGGGAATGAACTCCGTATGCTTAGACTGGGGATGAACTCCGTATGCCTAAGTCAACCCATGGAACGAGCGTACGGGCACTCAGCCGATCGGAGAAGCCAGTCGGAGAGGCATAATACGCAAGCTGGGGATCAAGTCGATCCCATTCTGCATGCTGTCGATCTCGCTGTCAGTCCTGCTATCATAACCCTCGATCCGACTGTGGCTTAGACATGGAATGAACTCCGTATCACTAAACCAACCCATGAAACGAGTGTGCGGACGCTCAGCCGATCAAAAAGGCAGAATGTGGAAGTCAAGGATCGGCTCGATCCCCCCTGCGTGCTACCAATCCTGCTGCTGGTCCTGTTACCGCAACCCTCGACCCGGTCCAATCTTAGACTGGGAATGAACTCCGTATGCTTAGACATGGAATGAACGTCGTATGCCTAAGCCAACCCATGAAACTAGCGTATGGGCACTCAGTCGACCGAAGAGGCAGAATGCGTAAGCCGGGGATCGGCCCGATCCCCCCTGCATGCTATCGATCTTGCTGCTGGTCCTGCTGTCACAACCCTCGGTCCGGTCCGATCTTAGACTTGGAATGAACTCCATATGCTTAGACATGGAATGAACTCTGTATGCCTAAGCCAACCCATTAAACGAGTGTGCAGGCGCTCAGTCGGTCGGAGAGGCAGAATGCGCATGCCGGGGATTGGCCTAGTCCCCCCCTGCGTGCTGTCAATTTTACTATCACAACCCTCCATCCGGTCTGATCTTAGACTGGGAATGAAGTCCATATGCCTAAGTCAACCCACGAAACGAGCATTCGGGCGTTGAGCCAGTCGGAGAGGCATAATGCGCAAATCGGGGAACGAGATGAACTCGCTATGCCTTAGCCAACCCTCGATCTCGCTGCCACAACCCTCGGTCCAGCTGGGGCTTAGACATGGGATGAACTCGCTATGCCTAAGCCAACACATGAAACGGGCGTACGGGTGCTCAGTCGATCGGAGAGGCAGAATGCCCAAGATGAGGATCCACCTGATCCCCCCTGCATGCTATTGATCCTACTGTCGCAAACCTCAGTCCGATCCGATCTTAGACTGGGAATGAACTCCATATGCTTAGACTGAGGATAAACTCCGTATGCCTAAGCCAACCCACGAAACAAGCGTGCGGGCGCTCAGTCAGTCGGAGAGGCAGAATGTGCAAGCCGAGAATTGGCCCGGTCCACCCCTGCGTGCTATTGATCTTGCTGCTGGTCCTGCTGTCGCAACCCTCGATCCAGTTTGATCTTAGACTGGGAATGAACTCCGTATGCCTAAGCCAACCCACGAAATGTTCGTGCGGGCGCTCAGCAGGCCAGAGAGGGAGAATAAGCAAGCTGGGGACCGACATGATCCCCCCTGCGTGCTGTCAATCCTACTACAGCAACCCTCGGTTTCGTCCGATCTTAGACTGGGAATGAAATTCGTATGCCTAAGTCAACCCACAAAATGAGCGTGCGGGCGTTGAGCCAACCGAAGAGGCATAATCCGGAAGCCGAGGATCAGCTCGGGCCCCTTCTGCGTGCTGTCGGTCCCACTGCGACAACCCTCGATCCAGCGGGGGCTTAGACATGGAATGAACTCCCTATGCCTAAGCCAACCCATTAAATGGGTGTGCGGGTGCTCAGTCCGCCAGAGAGGCAAAATGCATAAATCGGGGATCGACCCGATCCCTCTTACGTGCTGTCGATCCTGCTATTGCAACCATCAGTCCAGTTCGATCTTAGGCTGGAAATGAATTCTGTATGCTTAGACTGGGTTGAACTCTTTAAGGGGATGTGAGCTCTCGAGGTTTGATGAGGGATAAGGGGCCACCATAAGGGCCAAGTACCAGCACCCATCTTACATCATGTGCGCACACCCCCCGGCCCCCCTAATCGCCAAAACCCCTAATCTGCCAGTTAAGCTCTCCGACGATGCTCCGATGATGGTGCCTCGGGCAAAAAAAATGTGACACCAGCACATGCCCGAGCCCACAATGTGCACCATGGCTCAAAATCTTAGACTGGGAATGCATTTCGTATGCTTAGACATGGATGAACTCCGTATGCCTAAGCCAACCCACGGAATGAGTGTGCGGGTGCTTAACCGATCGGAGAGGCAAAATACGCAAGCCGAGGATCGACCTGGTCCCCCCTACGTGCTACCGATCCTGCTATCACAACCCTCGATCCAGTCCAATCTTAGACTGGGAATGAACTTCGTATGCTTAGACTGGGGATGAACTCCGTATGCCTAAGTCAACCCACGAAACAAGCGTCCAGGTGCTCAACCGATCGGAGAGGCATAATGCACAAGTCGGGGATCAGCCCGGTCCCCCTATGCTTACTGCCAATCCTACTGCCGGTCCTGGTACCACAACCCTTGATCCGACTGGGGCTTAGAATTGGAATAAACTCCGTATGCCTAAGCCAACCCACAGAACGTGCGTGCGGGTGCTCAATCGATCGGAGAGGCAGAATGCGCAAGTTGGGGATCGACCCGTTCCCCCCCTGCGTGCTGTCGATCTTGCTACCACAACCACCAGTCCGATCCGATCTTAGACTGGGAATGAACTCCATATGCATAAGTCAACCCAGAAAATGAGTGTGCGGGCACTGAGCCTATCGAAGAGGCATAATGCGCAAGTCGGGAATCGGCTCGGTCCCCCTTTACGTGCTGTCGATCCCGCTGCCACAACCCTCGGTCTGGCTGGGGCTTAGACATGGAATGAACTCCCTATGCCTAATCCAACCCATGAAACAGGCATGCGGGCGCTCAGCTTACCGGAGAGGCAAAATGCGCAAGCCGGGGATTGGCCCGGTCCCCCCTGCGTGCTATCGATCCTTCTCCCGCAACCCTCGGACCGGTTCGATCTTAGACTGGGAATAAACTCCATATGCTTAGACTGGGGATGAACTCCGTATACCTAAGTCAACCCGTGAAAGGAGTATGCAGGCGCTCAGCTGATCGGAGAGGTAGAATGCGTAAGCCGAGGATCGACCGAGTCTCTCCCTACGTGCTGTCGATCCTACTGTTGGTCCTGCTGTCGCAAACCTCGGTCCAGTCTGATCTTAGATTGGGAATGAACTCCGCATGCTTAGACATGGAATGAACTCTGTATGCCTAAGCCAACACACGAAATGAGCGTGCGGGCGCTCAATCGGTCGGAGAGGCACAATGCACAAGCTAGGGACCGACCCAATCCCACCTTGCGTGCTGTTGATCCTGCTACCACAACCCTTGATCCGGTCTGATCTTAGACTAGGAATGAACTCCGTATGCCTAAGTCAACCCACGAAATGAGCGTTCGGGCACTGAGCCAGCCGGAGAGGCATAATGCGCAAGCCAAGGATCGGCCCGGTCCCCCTCTATGTGCTACCGGTGCCGCTGCCACAACCTTCAGTCCGGTTGGGGCTTAGACATGGAATGAACTCCCGATACCTAGGCCAACCCATGAAACGGGCGTGCGGGTGCTCCGCTAGCCGAAAAGGTAGAATGCACAAGCAGGGGATCGATCCGGTCCCTCTTGCATGCTGTTGATCTTACTGTCGTAACCCTCGATCCGGTCCGATCTTAGATTGGGAATGAACTCTATATGCTTAGACTGGGGATAAACTCCGTATGCCTAAGTCAACCCAGAAAATGAGCATGCGAGTGCTTAGCCGGCTAGAGAGGCTGATCAGAGAGGCATAATACGCAAGCCAAGGATCAGCCTGATCCCCTTCTGCGTGCTGTCGATCCCACTGTCGGTCCTACTACCATAACCCTCGGTCTGGCTGGGGCTTAGACATGGAATGAACTCCATATGCCTAAGCCAACCCACGAAACGAGCGTGCGGGCACTCAGTCGGTCGGAGAGGTATAATACACAAGTCGAGGATCGGCCTGGTCCCCCCTGCGTGCTGTCGATCCTGCTGCTGGTCCTGCTGTTGCAACCTTCGATCTGGTCTGATTTTGCACTGGGAATGAACTCCGTATGCTTAGACATGGAATGAACTCTGTATGCCTAAGGCAACCCACAAAACGAGCGTATGGGCGCTCAGCTGACCGGAGAGACAGATTGTGCAAGTCGGGACTCGACTCGATCCCCCCTGCGTGCTGGCGATCTTGCCGCTGCAACCCTCCATTTGGTCAGATCTTAGACTGGGAATGAACTTCGTATGCCTAAGTCAACCCACAAAACGGGCGTGCGGGCGTTTAGCTAGCCGGATAGGCAGAATACGCAAGTCGGGCATCCGTCCGGTCCCCCCTACATGCTGTCGATCCTACTACCGCAACCCTCGATCTGATCTGATCTTAGATTGGAAATGAACTCTGCATGCTTAGACTGGGGATGAACTCTGTATGCCTATGTCAACCCACGAAACGAGCGCGCGGACGCTCAGCCGACCAGAGAGGCAGGATACGCAAGCCGGGGATTGAACGGGTGGTAGGAGAGTTCAAGCACATCTTCATATTTCTGCCATGCCAATGCCATTTTTATGGGTTGTAAATTCATACAATGGTCCCCTAAGCCTTCATGTGAAGTTTCGTGGCAAGATGACCCGTTTTCTATTTCTCACGATTTTTAAAACTTTTTACGGTTTGAGATTTTTTTAAATTTTTTTAGAAAGATTTTTGTCCCCAAATTTGGTAGAGGTGATCCTTGTATTTTTGTTGGCATGCACAAAAAATTCAGCTAAAAACTCGAAGTGGAGAAGATTTTGTGATCGTTTCAAAAAAGTGCCCCCATTTCAAACACTTTAATGGCTACTGGCAGCAAACCTATAAAATCTCAAATCCTATTTAAGGAGGTGTGAGTTCTTGAGGTTTGATGAGGGATAGGGGGCCAATATAAGGGCCAAGTACCAGCACCAATCGCACATCTTGTGCGCACACCCCCCGGCCTCCCAATCACCGGAACCCCCAATGTCGTCGATTAGGCTCTCCGACGATACTCTGACGATGGTGCCCCGGGCAAAAAAATGCGGCACCAGAACATGGTCAAGCCCAACATGTGCACTATGGCTCAAACTCTTAGACTGGCAAAGAACTCCGTATGCTTAGACATGGAATGAACTCCGTATGCCTAAGCCAACCCACAAAATGACCGTACGGGCGCTCAGTCGATCGGAGAGGCAGAATGTGTAAGCCAGGGATTGGCCCGGTCCCCTTCTGCATGCTGTCGATCCTTCTGCCATAACCCTCAGTCTGGCTGGGGCTTAGACATGAAATAAACTCCCTATGCTTAAGCCAACCCACGAAATAGGCATGCGATGTTTTACCGGTCGGAGAGGCAGATACGTAAGTCGAAGATCGACCTGGTCCCCCCTACGTGCTACCGATCCTGCTACTGCAATGCTCGGTCTGATCTGATCTTAGACTAGGAATGAACTTCGTATGCTTTGACTGGGGGTGAACTCCGTATGCCTAAGTCAACCCAAGAAACGAGCGTGTGGGTGCTCAGTCAGCCAGAGAGGCCAGCCGGAGAGGCATAATGCGCAAGCCGGGGATCAACCCGATCTCCCTCTGCGTGCTGCCAACCCATGAAATGAGTGTGCGGGTGCTCAGCCGGCCGGAGAGGCAGAATATGTAAGTCGGGGATTAGCCTGGTCCCCCCCTACATGCTACCGATCCTGCTACTGGTCCTGCTGCCACAACCCTCGATCCGGTCCAATCTTAGACTGGGAAGGAACTCCGTGTGCTTAGAGATGGAATGAACTCCGTATGCCTAAGCCAACCGATGAAATGAGCGTGCGGGTGCTCAATCGCCCGGAAAGGTAGAATGTGCAAGTCGAGGACTGGCCCAGTCCCCCCAACGTGCTGTCAATCCTGCTGCCGTAACCCTCGATCCAGTCTGATCTTAGACTGGGAATGAACTCCGTATGCCTAAGTCAACCCACGAAACGAGCGTGCGGGCACTGAGCCAGCCGGAGAGGCATAATGCGTAAGTCGGGGATCGACTCGATCCCCCTCTAAGTGCTGTCGGTCTCGCTGCCACTACCCTCGGTCCAGCTAGGGCTTAGACATGCAATGAACTCCCTATGCCTAAGCCAACCCACGAAACGGGAGTGCGGGCGCTCAGCCAACTGGAGAGGTCGATCGGGGAGGTAGAATGTGCAAGCTAGGGATCGGCCCGGTCCCCCCCTACGTGCTGCCGATCTTGCTGGTGGTCCTACTACCACAACCCTCAGTCCTGTCTGACCTTAGACTGGGAATGAACTCCATACGCTTAGACATGGAATGAACTCTGTATGCCTAAGCCAACCCACGAAACGAGCGTACGGGTAGGGGTGTAAATGATACATTAGTACTCGCAAGCTACTCGAGTTCGATTCAAAAAAAAGTCAAATTCGATTCGATTATTGTCGAGTCGAGCTCGAGCTCGAGTAGCTCGACTTATCGATCGAGCCAAATTCGAGTATTATTATATTTGGCTCGAGTAGCTCGCGCGCCTAATCGAGCTTTTATATTTAAATATATTTTTATTATTTTAATTAATAAAATATTTTGAGTCTGAGTTTGAGTTCGAGCATGAATAATCGAATTCTTGTCGAGTATACGAATTGAGCTTATTTTTACATATTAATCGAGCTTAATCGAGCGAGCTCGAGTAGCTCGAATTTATCACGAATCAAGCTCGAGCTTGAAAAATAAAACTCGATCGAGCTTGAGCCGAGTATCGAGCCTCGAGTTATGAGTCAAGCTCGAGCTCGAGCTTCTCACTACTCGGCTCAGCTCGACTCGTTTACAGCCCTACGTGCAGGCGCTCAACCGACCGGAGAGGCATAATGCGTAAGCCACGGATCGGCTCGATCCTCCCTTGCGTGCTGTCGATCCTGCTACTGCAACCCTCAGTTCGATCCAATCTTAGATAGGGAATGAACTTCATATGCCTATGTCAACCCATGAAACGAGCGTTTGGGTGCTGAACCAGTCGGAGAGGCATAATGTACAAGCCGGGGATCGGCTCGGTCCCCCTCTACGTGCTACCGGTCCCGCTGCAACAACCCTTGGTCCGGCTGGGGCTTAGACATGGAATGAACTCCCTATGCCTAAGCCAACCCATGAAACGGGCATGTGGGAGCTCAGTCGGCTGGAGAGGCAGAATGCGCAAGCTGAGGATCGGCCCAGTCCCTCTTACGTGCTGCCGATCCTGCTACTGCAACCCTTGGTCCAGTCTGATCTTAGACTGGGAATGAACTCTGTATGCTTAGACTAGGGATGAACTCTGTATGCTTAAGTCAACCTATGAAATTAGCGTGTGGGCACTTAGTCGGCCGGAGAGGTCGGTCGAAAAGGTATAATGCGTAAGCCAAGGATCAGTCTGATCCCCCTCTGCGTGCTACCGATCCCGCTGCTGGTCCTGCTGCCATAACCTTCGATCCGACTGGGGCTTAGACATGGAATGAACTCTGTATGCCTAAGCCAACCCACGAAATGAGCATGCAGGTACTCAACTACTGGAGAGGTAGAATGCGTAAGTCGGGGATCGACCCGGTCCCCCCTGCATGCTACCGATCCTGCTGCTGGTCTTACTGCCGTAACCCTCGGTCCGGTAGGATCTTAGGCTGGGAATCAACTCCGTATGCTTAGACATGGAATGAACTCCGTATCCCTAAGCCAACAAATGAAATGAGCGTGCGGGCGCTCAGTCGATCGGAGAGGTAGAATGCACAAGCTGGGGATCGACCCAGTCCCCCCTGTGTGCTATCGATCCTGCTGCCCCAACCCTTTTCTTGGTCTGATCTTAGACTACGAATGAACTTTGTATGCCTAAGTCAACCCATGAAATGAGCGTGTAAGTGCTGAGCCGACTGAAGAGGCATAATATGCAAGTCGGGGATCGGCCGGATCCCCATCTGCATGCTGCCGGTCCCACTGCAGCAACCCTCGGTCTGGCTGGGGCTTAGACATGGAATGAACTCCCTATGCCTAAGCCAACCCACAAAACGGGCCTGTGGGAGCTCAGCCGACCGGAGAGGCAGAATGCGTTAGCCGAGGATCGACCCAATCCCCCTGCATGCTATCGATCTTACGGCAGCAACCTTCGGTCCGGTCCGATCTTAGACTGGGAATGAACTCCATATGCTTAGACTGGGGATGAACTCTGTATGCCTAAGTCAACCCATGAAATGAGCGTGTGGGCACTCAGTCAGTCGGAGAGGCCGACCGGAGAGGCATAACGCATAAGTCAGGGATCAGCCCGGTCCCCCTCTGCGTGCTACCGATCCCGCTGTCGATCCTGCTGCCACAACCTTTGGTCCGACTGGGGCTTAGACATGGAATGAACTCTGTATGCCTAAGCCAACCCATGAAACGAGCGTGCGGGCGCTCAGCTATCGGAGAGGTAGAATGCGCAAGTCGAGGATCGACCCGATCCCCCCTGCATGCTGTCGATCCTGCTGCTGGTCCTACTGCCGCAACCCTTGGTCCGATCTGATCTTAGGCTGGGAATGAACTTCGTATGCTTAGACATGGAATGAACTCTGTATGCCTAAGTCAACCCACGAAACGAGCGTGCAGGCGCTCAGCCGGTCGGAAAGGCAGAATGTGCAAGCTGTGGCCCGGCTCGGTCCCCCCTGCATGCTATCGATCCTACTGCCACAACCCTCAGTTCGGTTCGATCTTAGACTGGGATTGAACTCTGTATGCCTAAGTCAACCCATGAAAAGAGCGTGCGGGCACTGAGTCCACCGGAGAGGTATAATGTGCAAGCCGAGGATCGGCCCGATCCCCCTCTACATGCTGCCAGTCCCGCTGCCACAACCCTCGGTCCGACTGGGGCTTAGACATGGAATGAACTCCCTATGCCTAAGCCAACCCATAAAATGGGCGTGCAGGTGCTCAGTCGGACGGAGAGGCAGAATGCGTAAGTCGAGGATCGATCCGATCCCCCTTACGTGCTACCGATCCTGCTATCGCAACCCTCAGTCCGGTCTGATCTTGGACTGGGAATGAACTCCATATGCTTAGACTGGGGATGAAGTCCATATGCCTAAGTCAACCAACGAAACGAGCGTGCGGATGCTCAGCCGACCAGAGAGGCAAGATGTGCAAGCCAGGGATCGAACGGGTAGTAGGTGGGTTCAAGCACATCTTGATATTTCTGCCATGCCAATGCCATTTTTATGGCTTGTAAATTCATACAATGGTCCCGTACACCTTCATGTGAAGTTTCGTGGCAAGACGACCCGTTTTCTATTTTTCATGATTTTTGAAAGTTTTTTCGGTTTGGGATTTTTTAAAGTTTTTTTAGAAAGAGTTTTGTTGCCAAATTTGGTAAAGGTGATCCTTGTATTTTTATTGGCTTGCAAAAAAAGATTCAGGTAAAAACTCGAAGTGGAGAAGATTTTGTGACCGTTTGAAAAAAGTGTCCCCATTTTAGACACTTTAATGGCTACTGGTAGCAAACCTATAAAATCTCAAATGCTCTTTAAGGGGGTGTCAGTTCTCAAGGTTTGATGAGGGATAGGGGGCCAATATAAGGGCCAAGTACCAGCACCCATCGCACATCATGTGTGCACACCTCCCCGGCCCCCTAATCACCGAAATCCCCAATGCCGTCGGTTAGTCTCTCTGACAATGCTCCGACGATGGTACCCCGAGCGAAAAAAATGCGGTACCAACACAAGCCTGAGCCCAGCATGTCCACCGTGGCTCAAACTCTTAGACTGGGAATGAACTCTGTATGCTTATACATGGAATGAACTCCATATGCCTAAGTCAACCCATGAAACAAGCGAGCGAGTGCTCAGCCTGCCAGAGAGGCAGAATGCACAAGCCAGGGATCGACCTGGTCCCCCTCTATGTGCTGTTGGTCCCGCTGCCACAACCCTCGGTCTGGCTGGGGCTTAGACATGGAATGAACTCCCTATGCCTTAGCCAACCCATGAAACGGGAGTGCGGACCCTCAACTGGTCAGAGAGGCAAAATACGCAAGCCGAGGATTGGCTCGGTCCCCCTGCGTGCTGCCGATCTTGTTCCTGCAACCCTCAGTCCAATTTGATCTTAGACAGGGAATGAACTCCGTATGCTTAGACTAGGGATGAACTTCGTATGCCTAAGTCAACCCACGAAACGAGCGTGCGGGCGCTCAATCGATCGGAGAGGCCGGCCAGAGAGGCAGAATGCGCAAGCCAAGGACCGACCCAGTCCCCCCCTTCGTCTGTCTATCCTGCTGCTGCCACCCTCGGTCTGATCTGATCTTAGACTGGGAATGAACTCTATATGCTTAGACATGGAATGAACTCCGTATGCTTAAGCCAACCCACGAAACGAGCGTCCGGGCGCTCAGCTGATCGGAGAGGTAGAATGCGTAAGTTGGGGATCGGCTCGGTCCCCTCCTGCGTGCTGTCGATCCTGCTACCACAACCCTTAGTCCGATCTGATCTTAGACTGGGAATGAACTCCATATGCCTAAGTCAACCCACGAAACGAACATTCGGGTGCTGAACCGACTTAAGAGGCATAATGCGCAAATCGGGGATCGACCCGGTCCCCCTCTACGTGCTGTCGATCCCACTGCCATAACCCTCAGTCTGGCTAGGGCTTAGACATGGAATGAACTCCCTATGCTTAAGCCAACCCACGAAACGGGCGTGCGGGCACTCAGCCAGCCCGAGAGGCACAATGCATAACCTGGGGATCGACCCGATCCCCCCTGCATGCTGCAGTTTCCTGCTGTCACAACCCTCGATCCGATTCGATCTTAGACTGGTAATAAACTCTGTATGCTTAGACTGGGGATGAACTCCGTATGCCTAACTCAACACACGAAACAAGCGTACGAGCGTTCAGTCGACCAGAGAGGCTGGCTGGAGAGGCATAATGTGCAAGCTAAGGATCAGCCCGATCCCCCTCTACGTGTTATCGATCCCGCTGCCGGTCCTGCTACCACAACCCTCGGTCTGACTGGGGCATAGACATGGATGAAGTCCGTATGCCTAAGCCAACCCACAAAATGAGTGTGTGAGTACTCAACCAATTGGAGAGGTAAAATGCGCAAGCTAGGGATCGACCGGTCCCCCCTACTTGCTACCGATCTTGCTACTGGTCCTACTACCGCAACCCTTGGTCTGATCCGATCTTAGATTGGGAATGAACTCTGTATGCTTAGACATGGAATGAACTCCGTATGCCTAAGCCAACCCATGAAACGAGTGTGCAGGCGCTCAACCAATCGGGGAGGTAGAATGCGCAAGCCGGGGATCGATCTAATCCCCCCTGCGTGCTATCGATCCTGCTACTACAACCCTCAATCTGATCTGATCTTAGACTGGGAATGAACTCCGTATGCCTAAGTCAACCCACAAAAAGAGCATGCGGGCGTTGAGCCAGCCGAAGAGGCATAATGCGTAAGCCGAGGATCGACCCGATCCCTCTCTACGTGCTGTCGGTCCCGTTGCCACAGCCCTCAATTCGGCTGGGGCTTAGACATGGAATGAACTCCCTATGCCTAAGCCAACCCATGAAACGGGCGTGCAGGCGCTCAACCGACGGAGAGGTAGAATACGTAAGCCAGGGATCAGCCTGGTCCCCCCTTCGTGCTACTGCAACCCTCGGTCTGATCCGATCTTAGACTAGGAATGAACTTTGCATGCTTAGACTGGGGATGAACACCGTATGTATAAGTTAACCCACGAAACGAGTGTTCGGACGCTCAGCCAACCAGAGAGGCAGGATGTGCAAGCTGGAGATCGAACGGGTGGTAGGTGGGCTCAAGCACATCTTCATATTTCTACCATGCCAATGCCATTTTTATGTCTTGTAAATTCATACAATGGTCCCCTACACCTTCATTTGAAGTTTCGTGGCAAGACGATCCGTTTTCTATTTTTCATGATTTTTGAAACTTTTTGCGGTTCGGGATGTTTTTAAAATTTTTTTAGAAAAAGTTTTGTCCCCAAATTTAATAGAGGTGATCCTTGTATTTTTGTTGGCATGCACAAAACAATTCAGCTAAAAACTCGAAGTGGAGAAGATTTTGTGACCGTTTGAAAAAAGTGTCCCCATTTCAGACACTTTAATGGCTATTGGCAACAAACCTATAAAATCTCAAATGCTCTTTAAGGGGGTGTGAGTTCTCGAGGTTTGATGAGGGGTAGGGGGCCAATATAAGGGCCAAGTACCAGCACCCATCACACATCATGTGCGCACACCCCCTCGACCCCTCCAATCACCGAAACTCCCAATGCCGTCGGTTAGGCTCTCCGACGATGCTCCGACGATGGTGCCCCAGGTGAAAAAAATGCGGCACCAGCACATGCCCTAGCCCAGCATGTGCACCGTGGCTCAAACTCTTAGACTGGGAATGAACTCCATATACTTAGACATGGAATGAACTCCGTATGCCTAAGCCAACCCACGAAACGAGCGTGTGGGCGCTCAGTCTGTCAGAGAGGTACAATGCGCAAGTCAAGAATCAGCCCAGTCCCCCTCTGCGTCCTACCGGTCTTGCTACAACAACCCTTGGTTTGACTGAGGCTTAGACATGGAATGAACTCCCTATGCCTAAGCCAACCCACGAAATGGGCGTGCGGGCGCGTAGTAGACTGGAGAGGCAGAATATGCAAACTGGGGATCAGCCTGGTCCCCTCTACGTGCTATTGATCCTGCTACCACAACCCTCAGTCCGGTTTGATCTTAGACTAGGGATGAACTTCATATGCCTAAGTCAACCCACAAAATGAGCGTGCGGGTGCTCAGCCGGTCGGAGAGGCAGAATGCCCAATCCGGGGATCGGTTCAGTCCCCCCTGAGTGCTGTCGATCCTACTGCTGGTCCTACTGTCGCAAGCCTCAGTCTGGTCCAATCTTATACTGAGAATGAAGTCCGTATGCTTAGACATGGAATGAACTCCGTATGCCTAAGCCAACCCACGAAACGAGCGTGTGGGCGCTTAGCCAGCCGGAGAGGCAGAATGCGTAAGTCAGGGACTGGCCCGATCCCCCCTACGTGCTGTCGATCCTGCTACCACAAACCTCGATCTGATCTGATCTTAGACTGGGAATGAACTCCGTATGCCTAAGTCAACCCACGAAATGAGCGTTCAGGTGCTGAGCCGACTATAGAGCCATAATACGCAAGCCAAGGATTGACCCGGTCCCTCTCTGCGTGCTATCGGTCCCGCTACCATAACCCTCGGTCCGGCTGGGTCTTAGACATGGAATGAACTCCCTATGCCTATGCCAACTGATGAAACGGACATGCGGGCACTCAGTCGATCGAAGAGGCAGAATGCGCAAGCCGAAGATCGGCCCGATCCCCCCTGCATTATACCGATCCTGCTACCTCAACCTTCGGTCCAGTCTGATCTTAGACTGGGAATGAACTCCGTATGCCTAGGCTAGGGATGAACTCCATATGCCTAAGTCAACCCATGAAACGAGCGTGCAGGCACTCAGCTGGACGAAAAGGCCGGTCGAAGAGGCATAATACACAAGCCAGGGATCAACCCGATCCCCCTCTACGTGCTGTCGATCCTATTGCCGGTCCAGCTACCACAACCTTCAGTCCAACTGGGGCTTAAACATGGAATGAACTCCTTATGCCTAAGCCAACCCACGAAATGGGCATGCGGGCGCTCAGTTGACCAGAGAGGCAGGATGCGCAAGCCGAGGATCGAAAGCGTGGTAGGTGGGTTAAAGCAAATATTCATATTTTTGCCATGCCAATGCCATTTTTATGGCTTGTAAATTCATACAATGGTCCCCTATGCATTCATGTGAAGTTTCATGGCAAGATGACTTGTTTTCTACTTTTCACGATTTTTAAAACTTTTTACAGTTCGGGATTTTTTAAAATTTTTTTAGAAAGAGTTTCATCCCCAAATTTGGTAGAGGTGATCCTTGTATTTTTTTTGGAATGCATGAAAAAATTCAGCTAAAAACTCGAAGTGGAGAAGATTTTGTGACCGTTTGAAAAAAGTGTCCCCATTTCAGACATTTTAATGGCTACTGGCAGCAAACCTATAAAATCTCAAATGCTCTTTAAGGGGGTGTGAGTTCTCGAGGTTTGATGAGGGATAAGGGGCCAATATAGGGGCCAAGTACCAGCACCCATCACACATCATGTGCGCACACCCCCCTTTGCTGTTGATCTTACGACCGCAACCCTCAGTTCGGTCCTATCTTAAACTGGGAATGAACTCCGTATACCTAAGTCAACCCACGAAATGAGCGTTCAGGCATTGAGCCGACCGAAGAGGCATAATGCGCAAGCTGGGGTTCGGCCCGATCCCTCTCTACGTGCTGTTGATCCCGCTGCCACAACCCTCGGTCCGACTGGGGCTTAGACATGGAATGAACTCGCTATGCCTAAGCCAACCCACGAAACGGCCGTATGGATGCTAAGCTGGCCGCAGAGGCAGAATGCGTAAGCCGGGGTCGGCCCGATCCCCCCTGTGTGCTACCGAACCTTCTGGCGTAACCCTCAGTCTGGTACGATCTTAGACTTGAACGAACTCCATATGCTTAAACTGGGGATGAACTCCGTATGCCTAAGTCAACCCATGAAACGAGCGTGCGGGCGCTTAGTCGGCCGAAGAGGCCGACCGAAGAGGCATAATGCGCAAGCCGGGGATTAGCCCAGTCCCCCTCTACGTGCTGCCGATCCCGTTGTCGGTCCTGCTGCCATAACCCTCAGCTCGGTTGGGGCTTAGACATGGAATGAACTTCGTATGCCTAAGCCTACCCATGAAATGAGCGTACGGGCGCTTAACCGGTCGGAGAGGCAGAATGCACAAGCCGAGGATCGGTTCGGTCCCCCCTGCGTGCTGCCGATCCTGCTGCTGGTCCTGCTACTGCAACCCTCTGTCCAGTCTGATCTTACACTGGGAATGAACTCCGTATGCCTAAGTCAACCCATGAAACGAGTATACGGGCACTTAGCCAACCGGAGAGGCATAATGTGCAAGTCAGGGATTGGCTCGATCCCCCTCTGCGTGCTACCGATCCCGCTGCCACAACCCTTGGTCTGACTGGGGCTTAGACATAGAATGAACTCCCTATGCCTAAGCCAACCCACGAAACGGGCGTGCGGGTGCCCAGCCGGCCAGAGAGACAGAATGTGCAAGTCGGGGATCGGTCTGGTCCCCCCTACGTGCTGTCGATCTTACTGCCGTAACCCTCGGTCCGATCCGATCTTAGACTAGGAATAAACTCTGTATACTTAGACTGCGTATGAACTCCGTATGCCTAAGTCAACCCACGAAATGAGCGTGCGGACGCTCAGTCGACCAGAGAGGCAGGATGCGCAAGCCAGGGATTGAACGAGTGGTAGGTGGGTTCAAGCACATCTTCATATTTCTGCCATGCCAATGCCATTTTTATGGCTTGTAAATTCATAAAATGGTCCCCTACGCCTTCATGTGAAGTTTCGTGGCAAGACGACCTATTTTCTATTTTTCATAATTTTTGAAACTTTTTACGGTTCGGGATTTTTTAAAATTTTTTTAGAAAGCGTTTTGTGCCCAAATTTGGTAGAGGTGATCCTTGTATTTTTGTTGGCATGTACAAAATAATTCAAAAAAGAAATTGAAGTGGAGAGGATTTTGCGATCGTTTGAAAAAAGTGTCCCTTTCTAGACACTTTAATGGCTACTGGCAGCAAACCTATAAAATCTCAAACGCTCTTTAAGGGGGTGTGAGTTCCCGAGGTTTGATGAGGGATAGGGGGCCAATATAACGTCCAAGTACCAGTACCCATCACACATCATGTGTGCACACCGCCCGGCCCCCCAATCGTCAGAACCCCCAATGCTGCCGGTTAGGCTCTCCGACGATGCTCCGACGATGGTGCCCCAGGGGAAAAAATGTGGTACAAGCACATGCCCGAGCCCAGCATGTGCACCATGGCCAAAACTCTTAGACTGGGAATGAACTCTGTATGCTTAGACATCGAATGAACTCCGTATGCCTAAGCTAACCCATGAAACGAGCGTACGGGCGATCAGTCGACCGGAGAGGCAGAATGTGCAAGCCAAGGATTGGCCCGGTCCCCCTCTGCATGCTGCCGGTTCCGCTGCCACAACCCTCGGTCTGGTCGGGGCTTAGACATGTAATGAACTCACTACGCCTAAGCCAACCCATGAAACAGGCACGCGAGCGTTGAACCGATCTGAGAGGCAGAATACGTAAGCCAGGGATCGACCCGGTCCCCCCTGCGTGCTATTGATTCTGCTACCGTAACCCTCGGTCCGGTTCAAGCTTAGACTGGGAATGAACTCCATATGCTTAGACTGGGGTTGAACTCCGTATGCCTAAGTCAACCCATGAAACGAGCATGCAGGCACTTAGCCAGTCGAAGAGGTTGGTCGGAGAGGCATAATACGCACGCCAGGGATCAGCCCGGTCCCCTTCTGTATGTTATCGATCCCGCTGCCGGTCCTGCTGCCGCAACCCTGTGTTCGGCTGGGGCTTAGACATGGAATGAACTCTGTATGCCTAAGCCAACCCATGAAATGAGCATACGGGCACTCAGCCGACCGAAAAGGCAGAATGCGCAAGCAGAGGATTGACTCGATCCCCCCTGCGTGTTGCTGATCCTACTGTCATAACCCTCAATCCGATTTGATCTTAGACTGGGAATGAACTCCGTATGCCTAAGTCAACCCACGAAACGAGCGTGCGGGCACTCAGCGTGTCAGAGAGGTCGGCCAAAGAGGCAGAATTCACAAGCCGGGGATCGGCCCGGTCCCCCCTACATGTTGCCGATCCTGCTGCTGGTCCTGCTATCGTAACCCTCGGTCTGGTCCTATCTTTGACTGGGAATGAACTCCGTATGCTTAGACATGGTATGAACTCCGTATGCCTAAGCTAACCCACGAAACGAACGTGCGGGTGCTCAGCCGACCGGAAAGCAGAATGTGCAAGCCGAGGACCGACCCAGTCCCCTCTACGTGCTGTTAGTCCCGCTGCCACAACCCTCGATCCAGTTGGGGCTTAGACATGGAATGAACTCCCTATGCCTAAGCCAACCCACGAAACGGGCATACGGGCACTCAGTCGATTGGAGAGGTAGAATGCGCAAGTTAGGGATCGGCTTGGTTCCCTCTGTGTACTACCGATCCTACTATCGTAACCCTCGGTCCGGTTCAATCTTAGACTGGGAATGAACTCCGTGCGCTTGACTGGGGATGAACTCCGTATGCCTAAGTCAACCCACGAAACGAGCGTGCGGGCACTCAGTCGGTCGGAGAGGCAGAATACGTAAGTCAGGGATCAGCCCGGTCCCTCTGTGTTCTGTTGATCTTACTGTCGCAACCCTCGGTCCGGTCCGATCTTAGACTGGGAATGAACTCTGTATGCAAAAGTCAACCCACGAAACGAGCGTACGGGCACTGAGCTGACCGAAGAGGCAAAATGCGCAAGTCGAGGATCGACTCGATCCCCCTCTGCGTACGTTTAGACTGGGAATGAACTCCGTACGCTTAGACTGGGGATGAACTCTGTATGCCTAAGTCAACCCACGAAACGAGCGTGCGGGCGCTCAGCCGACCAGAGAGACAAGATGCGCAAGCCGGGGTTCGATCGGGTGGTAGGTGGGTTCAAGCACATCTTCATATTTCTGCCATGCCAATGCCATTTTTATCGCTTTTAAATTCATACAATGGCCCCTAAGCCTTAATGTGAAGTTTCGTGGCAAGACGATCCGTTTTCTATTTTTAATGATTTTTGAAACTTTTTACGGTTCGAGATTTTTTAAAATTTTTTTAGAAAAATTTTTCTCCCAAATTTGGTAGAGGTGATCCCTGTATTTTTTTTGGCATGCATAAAAAAATTCAGGTAAAAACTCGAACTGGAGAAGATTTTGTGATAGTTCGAAAAAAGTGTCCCCATTTCAGACACTTTAATGGCTACTGGCAGCAAACCTATAAAATCTAAAATGCTCTTTAAGGGGTGTGAGTTCTCGACGTTTGATGAGGGATAGGGGGCTAATGTAAGGGCCAAGTACCAGCACCCATCGCACATCATGTGCGCACACCCCTGGCCCCCCCAATCGTTGGAACCCCCAATGCTGTCGGTTAGGCTCTCCGGTGATGCTCTGACGATGGTGCCACGGGCAAAAAAAATGTGGCACCAGCACATGCCCGAGCCCAGCATGTGCACCGTGGCTTAAAATCTTATACTGGGAATGAACTCCGTATGCTTAGACATGGAATGAACTCCGTATGCCTAAGCCAACCAACGAAATGAGCGTGCGGGTGCTCAGCCAGTCGAAGAGGCAGAATGCATTAGCAAAAGATCGGCCCGGTCCCCCCTACGTGCTATCGATCCTGCTGCTGTAACCCTCGGTCCGGTTTGATCTTAGACTGGGAATGAACTCCATATGCATTAGTCAACCCACGAAACGAAAGTGCGGGCGCTGAGTCGACCGAAGAGGCATAATGCGCAAGCTGAGGATCGGCCTGATCCCTCTCTACGTGCTGTCGGTCCCACTGCCACAACCCTCAATCCGGCTGGGGCTTAGACAGGGAATGAGCTCCCTATGCCTAAGCTAACCCATGAAACGGGCATGCGGGCGCTCAGTCGACCGGAGAGGCAAAATGTGCAAGTCGAGGATCGATGTGATCCCCCCTGCGTGCTGTCGATCCTGCTACCGCAACCCTGGGTCTAGTCCGATCTGAGACTGGGAATGAACTCCGTATGCTTAGACTGAGGATGAACTCTGTATGCCTAAGTCAACCCATAAAATGAGCGTGTGGGCACTCAGCCAGCCGAAGAGGCTGGCCGAAATGGCATAATGCGATTGCTGGGGATCGGCCCGGTCCCCCGCTGTGTGCTATCGATCTCGCTACCGGACCTGCTAGCACAACCCTCGGTCTGGCTAGGGCTTAGACATGGAATGAACTCTGTATGCTTAAGCCAACCCACGAAACGAGCATGCGGGCGCTTAGCCGGTCGGAGAGGTAGAATGTGCAAGTTGGGGATCGGCTCGATCCCCCCTACATGCTGTCGATCCTGCTACTGGTCTTACTGCCACAACCCTCTGTCCGGTCCAATCTTAGACTGGGAATGAACTTCGTATGCTTAGACATGGAATGAACTCCATATGCCTAAGCCAACCCATGAAACGAGCGTGCGGGTTTTTAGCCAGTTGGAGAGGCAGAATGCCTAAGCCAGGGATCGGCCCGATCCCCCCTGCGTGCTATCGATCCTGTTGTCGCAACCTTTGATCCAGTCTGATCTTAGACTGGGAATGAACTCCGTATGCCTAAGTCAACTCACGAAACGAGCGTGCGGGCACTGAGCCGGTCGGAGAGGCATAATGCGCAAGCCAGGTGTCATGAGCCAACCTTGTATAGGGCCATGATCGGGACTTAGGTTGCCATAAGCCACCCATGTATAGGGCCATGGTCGGGTAGATCCCCTGTGCTAGGAAAAGTGTCCCCATTTCAAACATTGTAATGGTTACTGGTAGCATAGCTCTAAAATCTCTAAGGCTCTTTAGGGGGGTGAGCCGACAGCACAGTTGTGGGATGTCTCCCCGGTTGCTATGCGAGCCTAGGCCATCCACCAAGGGCTGCCCCCTTGGCCCTGGTGATGGTGGGAGGTCCGGATGTGTGATTCCTGACTATAATAAAACTTACCCCGATTGAATGTCCTGATTGTTGCCTCGATGTGTTTTTCTTTTTCTCGATGCGAATATGCCTTCTTTGTGTGTGTGCTTGAGATCGATCTCGATATATTGTGTCTTATTGTGAATGCTTGGGACTAACCATGGCTTATGGTTATTTGTTCAGATATCGATCTATTGATGGCTGACTTGGTTGGGAGCACCCATTTAAGTGCCGCACAGTCTATTGCTTGCTGAGAGAAAGCTTAGTCCGTGACACGTGGTATCAAAGCACGGTTGAGAAGTACTAGAAAAATGGATGAGATAGCCACAAGTGGTGGACCCAATCATCAATAGAGAATTGAGGAACTTGAGGTCACGGTGGCCGTAATGAAAACTCATATGGTGACTAAAGATCGAGTAAGGGAGATCGAGACAACCCAGCGAGAGTTGTCCAATACTCTCCACAACGTGAGCGAATAGGCTAGAGATGCCTTGAACATTCTCCAAAAGGAGTTTGAAGAGCTCAGAGCACAGGTGAGCATCCTACAAATGGTTGTGGCCAGATCGGGTTCGAGCTCGATGGAAAGGGGAAAAAGGCCCAAGGTGCCGGAGCCTCGATGCTATGAGGGGGCAAGGGATGCTAAGGAACTTGAAAATTTCTTGTTTGACATGGAGCAGTACTTTCGAGCTGTACACACGGATTCAGAGGAAGACAAGGTAGCAATGGCGTCGATGTACCTCACAGGGGATGCCAAGCTGTGGTGACTCTCCAAGTTTGTCGATGACGAGTGCCCGATTAAGACTTGGACGGATCTGAAGCGAGAATTGAAAAACTAGTTTTTCCCTGAGAATGTGGAGTATATGGCTCGAAGGAGACTTCGAGAATTGGTGCAAACAAGAACGGTGTGAGAGTTTGTAGGGAACTTTTCTACCCTGATGTTGGATATTCAAGACATGTCTGAAAAGGACAAGATGTTCTATTTTCTTGAGGGCCTCAAGCCTTGGGCAAGGACAGAACTACAAAGGCAGAAAGTGCAAGATGTGGCCACGGCCATGGCTGCAGCTGAACGTCTCCACGATTACAATGATGGCTCTTCAAAATGAAAAAATCCTCCATCAGCTGGCAATAGCTTCAACTTTGGAAGTGGGGGAAAGATGACCAGGTTGGATCGGCCCTTCAGTGAGGGATCAGACAAGAGGTCTTTTGGTCGAGATAGCACCCAGCCTAAGACAAGCAACGTAGGGATTTTCAAGCCTAGGCAACCGCTAGCTTGCTTGCTTTGCAAAGGGCTGCATCGGGTGGCTGAATGCCCGCACAAGGGAGCCCTTAATGCCTTAAGGACCTCGTCTCAAGAGTCCACAAAAGTGCCAGAGAGCGTTGAAGAAGCTGAAGAGGAGCCAGCCAGGATGGGTTCAATAAAGTTCCTCAATGCCCTCCGCACCCAATTGAACACTATAAAGAAAGAGCAGAGTAGAGGCTTGATGTATGTGAACTTGACGATCAATGAGAAAGCCACTAAGGCTATGGTGGATACGGGTGCAACCGACACTTTCATCACACCAGAAGAAGCAAAAAAGTGTGGTCTTCAGATTAGTAAAGACTGTGGATGAATGAAGGCGGTCAACTCGCCAGCCTTTATGATGAGTGGAAGCTCCAAGAGTGTGACAACCTGATTGGGGCCATGAGAAGGGAAGGTAGACTTTACAGTTTCCCCCATGGATGACTTTGATGTTATTCTCGGATTAGACTTCATGATGTTGGCTCAGGTCATCCCTATCCCCGTCGCTAGTTGCTTGTTGTTCATAGGGGAAAACCCATGTGTGGTGCCAGCCAACATCTTACCAAAGAGTGGGAAGAAAATGATTTTAGCTTTGCAGTTCAAGAAAGGGGTAAAGAGAGGGGAACCTTCCTTTGTGGCTGTGCCGATCTACAAAGAAGGGTTAAAAGTAGAACCAATACCTGATGTTGTGGGAAAAATTTTGGAAGAATTCGAAAAGGTGATGCCAGAGATGTTGCCAAAGGTTCTACCCCCTTGACGAGTAGTGAACCATGAAATTGAGCTCCTCCCAGGAACGAAACCCCCTGCTAGAGCTCCTTACCACATGGCCCCACCAGAGTTAGCTGAACTAAGAAAATAGTTAGATGAGCTGCTACAAGCCGGGTTCATCAGACCATCAAAGGCTCCTTTCAGAGCACCAGTGCTATTTCAGAAGAAGCATGATGGAAGTTTTTGATTATGTGTTGACTATAGGGCCCTGAACAAAGTCACAATAAGAAACAAATATCCCATCCCCCTTATAGCAGACTTGTTTGATCAATTGAGCCGGGCCAAGTACTTCTCCCAATTGGACCTGAGATCTGGCTACCATCAGGTTAGAATCATTGAGGGAGATGAGCCAAAGACCACTTGTGTGACACAGTATGGTGCATTTGAATTTCTTGTTATGCCCTTTGGACTGACCAATGCTCCTGCCACATTTTGTACATTGATGAATCAGGTATTCCATGACTACTTAGATAAATTTGTACTCATCTATTTAGACGATATAGTGGTATACAGCTCCACTTTGGAAGAACATCAAGAACACCTGCACCAGGTACTTCAAAGATTACAGGACCACCAGTTATACGTAAAAAAGGAGAAGTTTGCATTTGCTCAGACCCAAATCCATTTTCTCGGTCACATTGTCGAACGTGGCCACATTTGAATGGACATGGAAAAGGTTAGGGCCATCAAGGAGTGGACAACACTGAAGAACGTTAGTGAGCTCTGCTCATTTTTGGGACTAGCCAACTATTATAGAAGGTTTGTGGAAGGGTACTCTCGCAAGACCACGGCCCTCACGGAGCTATTGAAGAAGGAGCATAAATAGTGTTGGACGAGTGAGTGACAAAAGGCTTTCGAGGGATTGAAAGATGTTATTATGAAGGATCCCATCTTAGCTCTCCCTGATATTGAAAAGCCTTTTGAAGTTCAGATGGATGCATCTGATTTTGCTATTGGAGGAGTGCTTTTGTAACAACATCAACCGGTAGCATTTGAAAGTAGGAAGCTAAGTGAAACTGAAAGAAAATAAATGACCCAAGAAAAAGAACTCCTGGCGGTGGTTCACTGCTTGAGGGCTTGGCGACATTACTTGTTGGGTTCACACTTTGTCATGAAGATAGACAATGCGGCCGTTAGCCATTTTCTCACCTAACCAAGGCTTATGGCAAAACAAGCTAGGTGGTAAGAATTTTTAGTGGAGTTCGACTTTTGTTTTGAGCACACCACTGGAAAGACCAATCAAGTGGCTGATGCATTGAGCAGGCAAATAGATTTAGCGGCCCTTAGAAGAATTGCCCCAATGGTGACTAGCAGAGCCACTATAGACATTCACAAGTTGATTGGAGATCACTTAGAGAATGACCCGCAAGCTTGTGCCATCCTGAAGCTAGTGGAAGAAGGGAAGTCCAAGTACTTCTGGCAAGAAAATAGGATTTTATGCACCAAGGGGCCTCGAGTGTTTGTGCCAAGAGCAAAAGGTCTGAGACAGATGTTGATGAGGGAATGTCATGACACACCATGGGCGGGACACCCGGGCTGGCAACGCACTTTGGCATTATTGAAATAGGGATACTATTGGCCTCACATGCGACAAGATGTGATGGACTATATGAAGACTTGCCTCATTTGCCAACAAGACAAGGTTGAAAGAAGGAAACCTGCAGGCATGCTTGAACCACTACTAGTACCTGCCAAACCATGGGAAAGCATCTCCCTCGATTTAATTTCAAGCCTACCCAAGGTTGGTGACCTTGGAGCTATTTTGGTGGTGATTGATCGATTCTCTAAGTACACCACATTCATTCCTGCTCACAAGTATTGCACAGCGAAAGACACAGCTCGACTATTGTTCAAACATGTGGTCAAATACTGGGGCCTCCCTCAAAACATTGTTAACGATCGAGATTCGAGATTCACCGGGTTTTTCTGGAGAGAACTTTTCAAGATATTGGGTTCCCAACTCAACATCTCCTTAAGCTATCACCCTCAAACCGATAGTCAAACGAAACGGTTCAATAGATTATTAGAGGAATACTTGAGGCACTTTGTTCAAGCCAATCAAAAAGACTGGCCTTCATTATTGGACATGGCTCAACTTTGCTTTAATTCCAATAAAAGCTCTTCCACCAATAAGAGCCCATTTGAGGTGGTCACCAGACAATTACCAAGGCTACCCCACACTTCCTTGGAACAATATGGAGGAAAAAATTTGAGAGCCTTCAATCTCAGCAAGGAGTGGAAACAAAACATAGAGATTGCACAAGCCTACCTGGAGAAAGCATCAAAGTGGATGAAGAAATGGGCAGACAAGGGTCGTAGGGCTCAACAATTTCAAGTTGGTGATTTGGTTCTTGTTCGACTAGTTCCTGAATAAACCAGGTTCTTGAGAAAGAGAGATCGTAGACTGGTGCACAAATATGAAGCTCCAGTAAGGGTCCTTTCCAAGGTGGAGAATGCTTCTTACAAAATCGACCCACCAAAGTGGATGAAGGTGCACCCAGTATTTCATGTGAGCAACCTGAAACCTTTCCATGCAGATCCTACAGTTGCTAGCCAAAGGGAGCCAACCAGAGCTACCATCACCATGAAGCCACCCTCAGAGCGTCGAGTCGAAGAGATCTTAGCTGACAGGGAAACCAAGATATCTCAAAGACTAGTTCGAGAGTACTTAGTGAAGTGGGAGGGATTAGGACTAGAAGAAACTAGCTAGGAGAGAGAACACGACCTCTAGAGATTTCAAAGAAAGATAAAAGAATTTCAAGCCAGCAAGTCGACGAGGACGTCGATAGAATAGGTGAGGGAGGATGTTATGAGCCAACCTTGTATAGGGCCATGACCGAGACTTAGGTTGCCATAAGCCACCCATGTATAGGGCCATGGCTAGGTAGATCCCTTGTGCTAGGAAAAGTGTCCCCATTTCAAACATTGTAATGGTTACTGGTAGCATAGCTCTAAAATCTCTAAGGCTCTTTAAGGAGGTGAGCCGACAGCGTAGTGTTGGGCTGTCTCACCAGTTACTATGCGAGCCTAGGCCACCCACCAAGGGTTGCCCCCTAGCCCTGGTGATGGTGGGAGGTCCCTATGTATGATCTCGACTATAATAAAACTTACCTCGATTGAATGTCCCGATTGTTGCTTCGATGTGTTTTTCTTTTTCTCGATGCGAATATGCCTTCTTGTGTGTGTGCTTGAGATCGATCTCGATATATTGTGTCTTATTGTGAATGCTTGGGACTAACCATGGCTTATGGTTATTTGTTCAGATATCGATCTATTGAAGGCTGACTTGGTTGGGAGCACCCATTCAAGTGTCGCACGGTCTATTGCTTGCTGAGAGAAAGCTTAGTCCGTGACACCGGGGACCGGCCCAGTCCCCCTCTGCATGCTACCGGTCCCGCTGCCACAACCCTCGGTCCGACTGGGGCTTAGACATGGAATGAACTCCCTATGCCTAAGCCAACCCACGAAACGGGCGTGCAGGCATTCAGTCGGCCGGAGAGACAAAATGCACAAACCGAGGTTCGGCTCGGTCCCCCCTGCGTGCTGACAATCCTACTGTCGCAACCCTCGGTCCGGTCTGATCTTAGACTGGGAATGAACTCTGTATGCTTAGACTGGGGATGAACTCCGTATGCCTAAGTCAACCCACAAAATGAGCGTGCGGGCGCTCAACCAACCGGAGAGGCAGGATGCGCAAGCCGGGGATCGAATGGGTGGTAGGTGGGTTCAAGCACATCTTCATATTTCTATCGTGCCAATGCCATTTTTATGGCATGTAAATTCATACAATGGTCCCTAAGCCTTCATGTGAAGTTTCGTGGCAAGATGACCCGTTTTCTATTTTTCACGATTTTCAAAACTTTTTTCGGTTCTGGATTTTTTAAAATTTTTTTAGAAAGAGTTTTGTCCCCAAATTTGGTAGAGGTGATCCTTGTATTTTTGTTAGCATGCACAAAACAATTCAGCTAAAAACTCGAAGTGGAGAAGATTTTGCAACTGTTTGAAAAAAGTGCCCCCATTTCAAACACTTTAATTGCTACTGGCAGTAAACCTATAAAATCTCAAATGCTCTTTAAGGGGGTGTGAGTTCTTGAGGTTTGATGAAGGATAGGAGGCCAATATAAGGGCCAAGTACCAGCACCCATCGCACATCATGTGCGCATGCCCCCTGGCCCCCCCAATGCCGCCTAATAGGCTCTCCGATAATAGTGCCCCGAACGAAAAAAATACGACACCAGCACATGCCCGAGCCCAGCATGTGCACCGTGGCTCAAAATCTTAGACTGGGAATGAACTCCGTATGCTTAGACATGGAATGAACTCCGTATGCCTAACCCAACCAATGAAACGAGCGTGCGGGCACTCAGCCGGCTGGAGTGGCTGTTGGTCCTGCTGCCACAACCCTCGGTCCGGTCTGATCTTAGACTGGGAATGAACTTTGTATGCTTAAGTCAACCCACGAAATGAGCGTGCGGGCGCTTAGCCAGCCGAAGAGGCATAATGCGTAAGTTGGGGACCAACCCGGTCCCCCACTGTGTGCTGCCAATCCCGCAACCACAACCCTCGGTTCGGCTAGGGCTTAGACATGGAATGAACTCCCTATGCCTAAGCCAACCCACGAAATGGGCATGCGTGTGCTCAGCCGACCGGAGAGGTAGAATACGCAAGTCGAGAATCAACTCGATCCCCCCTACATGCTGTCGATCCTGCTGTCGTAACCCTCGGTCCGATCCGATCTTAGCTTGGGAATGAACTCCATATGCTTAGACTGGGGATGAACTCCGTATGCCTAAGTCAACCCATGAAACGAGCGTGCGGGTGCTTAACCGGCCGGAGAGGCATAATGCGCAAGCCGGGGATCAGCTCGGTCCCCCTCTGTGTGCTGTCGATCGCATTATCGATCCTACTACCACAACCCTTAGTCCGGCTGGGGCTTAGACCTGGAATGAACTCCATATGCCTAAGCCAACCCATGAAACGATCGTACAGGTGCTCAGCCAGCCAAAGAGGCAGAATGCGAAAGCTGAGGATCGACCCGGTCCCCCCCTGCGTGCTGGCGATCCTGCTACTGGACCTGCTACTACAACCCTCGGTCTGGTCCGATCTTAGACTAGGAATAAACTCCGTATGCCTAAGACAACCCACGTAACGAGCGTGCGAGCGCTCAGCCGACTGGAGAGGCGGAATGAGCAAGCCGAGGATCGGCCCGGTCCTCGCTGCGTGCTGTCAATCCTGCTACTGCAACCCTCGGTCTGGTTCGATCTTAGACTGGGAATGAACTCTGTATGCTTAGACTGGGGATGAACTCCATATGCGTAAGTCAACCCACGAAACGAGCGTGCGGGTGCTCAGCCGACCAGAGAGGCAGGACGCGCAAGCCGGGGATCGAACAGGTGGTAGGTGGGTTCAAGCACATCTTCATATTTCTACCATGCCAATGCCATTTTTATGGCTTGTAAATTCATAAAATGGTCCCCTAAGCCTTCATGTGAAGTTTCGTGGCAAGACGACCCGTTTTCTATTTTTTACGATTTTTAAAACTTTTTACGGTTCGGGATTTTTTAAAATTTTTTTAGAAAGAGTTTTGTCCCCAAATTTGGTAGAGTTGATCCTTGTATTTTTGTTGGCATGCACAAAATAATTCAGCTAAAAACTCGAAGCGGAGAGGCAGAATGCACAAGCCGATGATCGGCCCGATCCCCCCTGCGTGCTATCAATCCTACTACCATAACCTTCGTTCCGATCCGATCTTAGATCGGGAATGAACTCTGTATGCCTAAGTCAACCCATGAAATGAGCGTACGGGCACTGAGGCATAATGCTTTGAGGCACGAGTCGGAGAGGCATAATGCGCAACCTGAGGATCAGCCCGGTCCCCCTCTGCGTGCTGCTGGTCCCGCTGCCACAACCCTCGGTCTGGCTTGGGCTTAGACATGGAATGAACTCTCTATGCCTAAGCCAACCCACGAAATGGGCGTGTAGGCGTTCAGCCTGCCAGAGAGGCAGAATGCGCAAGCCAGGGATCAGCTAGGTCCCCCCTACCTGCTGTCAATCCTGCTGCCACAACCCTCGATCCGTCTGGGGCTTAGAGATGGAATGAACTCCGTATGCCTAAGTCAACCCACGAAATGAGCATGCGTGCGCTCAACTGGCCGGAGAGGCAGAATGCGCAAGCCGACGATCGACCCGGTTCCTCCTGGGTGCTGTCGATCCTGCTGCTGGTCCTACTACCGTAACCCTCGATTCGGTCCTATCTTAGACTGGGAATGAACTCCGTATGCTTAGACATGGAATGAACTCCGTATGCCTAAGCCAACCCACGAAACGAGCGTGCGAGTGCTCAGCCTACCAGAGAGGCAGAATGCGCAAGCCGAGGACCGGCCCGATCCCCCCTGCATGCTGTCGATCTTACTGCTGCAACCCATGGTCCGGTCTGATCTTAGATTGGGAATGAACTCCATATGCCTAAGTCAACCTACAAAATGAGCGTGCGGGCATCAAGCCGGTCGGAGAGGCATAATGCGCAAGCTGGGGATCGGCCCGGTCCTCCTCTGTGTGCTGCCGATCCCGCTACCACAACCCTCAGTCTAGTTGGGGCTTAGACATGGAATGAACTCCCTATGCCTAAGCAAACCAACGAAACGGGCATGCGGGCGCTCAGTCGGTCAGAGAGGCAGAATGCGTAAGCTAGGGATCGACCCGGTCCCTCTTGCGTGCTATCGATCCTGCTACTGCAACCCTCGGTCCGGTCCAATCTTAGACTGGGAATGAACTCAGTATGCTTAGACTGGGGATGAACTTCGTATGCCCAAGTCAACCAATGAAACTAGCGTGCCGGCGCTCAACCGACCAGAGAGGCAGGATGCGTAAGTCGAGGATCGAACGGGTGGTAGGTGGGTTCAAGCACATCTTCATATTTCTACCATGCCAATGCCATTTTTATGGTTTGTAAATTCATACAATGGTCCCCTAAGCCTTCATGTGAAGTTTTGTGGCAAGACAGCCCGTTTTCTATTTTTCACGACTTTTGAAACTTTTTTCGGTTTGGGATTTTTTGAAAATTTTTTTAGAAAGAGTTTTGTCCCCAAATTTGGTAGAGGTGATCCTTGTATTTTTTTTGGCGAGCACAAAAAAATTTAGCTAAAAACTCGAAGTGGAGAAGATTTTGTGATCGTTTCAAAAAACTGTCCCCATTTCAGACACTTTAATGGCTACTGGCAGCAAACCTATAAAATCGCAAATGCTCTTTAAGGGGGTATGAGTTCTCGATGTTTGATGAGGGATAGGGGGTCAATATAAAGGCCAAGTACCAGCACCTATCGTACATCATGTGCGCACATCCCTCGGCCCCCCAATCATCGGAACCCCCAATACCGTCGGTTAGGCTCTCCGATGATGCTCCGACGGTGGTGCCCCGGGCAAAAAAAATGCGGCACCAGCACATGCCCGAGCCCAGCATGTGCACCGTGGCTCAAAATATTAGGCTGGGAATGAACTCTGTATGCTTAGACATGGAATGAACTCCGTATGCCTGAGCTAACCCACGAAACTAGCGTGCGGGTGCTCAGCCAGCCAAAGAGGCAGATTGCACAAGCCGGGGATCAGCCCGATCCCCCTACGTGCTATCAATCCTGCTACCGCAAGCCTTGATCCAGTCCGATCTTAGATTGGGAATGAACTTCATATGCATAAGTCAACCCATGAAATGAGCATAATACGCAAGCCAAGGATCGATCCGGTCCCCCTCTGCGTGCTGCCGGTCTCGCTGCCACAACCCTCAGTCCGACTAGGGCTTAGATATGGAATAAACTCCCTATGCCTAAGCCAATCCATGAAACGGGTGTGCGGGTGCTCAGTCGGTCGGAGAGGAAGAATGCGCAAGTCGAAGATCGGCCTGGTCCCCCTGCGTGCTGCTGATCCTGCTGCTGTAACCTTCGATCCGGTCTGATCTTAGACTGGGAATGAACTCTGTATACTTAGATTGAGCATGTAGGTGTTCAACCGACAGGAGAGGCCGGTCAGAGGGGCATAATGTCAAGCCGGGGATCAACCCGGTCCCCCTCTGCATGCTGTCAATCCCGCTACCGATCTTGCTACCACAACCCTCGGTTCGGCCTAAGTTTAGACATGGAATGAACTCCATATGCCTGAGCCAACCCACGAAACGAGCGTGCGGGTAGTAAGCCGGCTGGAGAGGTAGAATGTGCATGTCAGGGATCGGCCCGGTCCCCCCTGCGTGCTGTAGATCCTACTGCCATAACCCTTGATCCGATCTGATCTTAGACTGGCAATGAACTCCGTATGCATAAGTCAACCCATGAAACAAGTGTTCGGACGTTGAGCCGGCCGAAAAGGCATAATGCGTAAGCTGGGGATCGGCCCGATCCCCCTCTACGTGCTGTCGGTCCCGCTACCACAACCCTCGATTCGGCTGGCGCTTAGAGATGGAATGAACTCCCTATCCCTCAGCCAACGCACGAAGCGGGTGTGCGGGTGCTTAGCCGACCAGAGGGGTCGAATGCGTAAGCCGGGGATCGGCCCGGTATCCCCTGTGTGCTATCGATCCTACTGACGCAACCCTCGATCTGGTCTGATCTTAGACTGGGAATGAACTCCGTATGCTTAGACTAGGGATGAACTCCGTATGCCTAAGTCAACCCATGAAACGAGCGTACGAGCGCTCAGTTGACCGGAGAGGTATAATGTGCAAGTCAGGGATCAGCCTGGTCCCCCTCTGCATGCTATCGATCCCGCTGCCGATCCTGCTGCCACAAACCTCGGTCCGATTGGGGCTTAGACATGGAATGAACTCCGTATGCCTAAGCCAACCCACGAATCGAGCGCGCGAGTGCTCAGCTGGCCGAAAAGGCAAAATGAGCAAGCCGGGGATCGCACCAGTCCCCCTTGCGTGCTGTCGATCCTACTGTCACAACAATCGGTCCGGTCGGATCTTAGACTGGGAATGAACTCCGTATGCATAAGTCAACCCACGAAACAAGCATACGGGTACTGAGCCGACCGAAAAGGCATAATGCGCAAGCTGAGGATCGGCCCGGTCCCCTTTGTGTGTTGCTGGTCCCACTACCACAACCCTCAGTTCGGTTGGGGCTTAGACATGGAATGAACTGTCGATGCCTAAGCCAACCCACGAAACGGGCATGCAGGCGCTCAGTCGGTTGGAGAGGCAGAATGCGCAAGCCGGGGATCGGCCCGATCCCCCTTGTGTGCTACCAATCTTGCTGCCGTAACCCTCGGTCCAGTCCGATCTTAGACTGAGAATGAACTTCGTATGCTTAGACTAGGGATGAACTCCGTATGCCGAAGTCAACCCATGAAACGAGCGTGCGGGCACTCAGCCAGCCAGAAAGGCATAATGCGCAAGTCGTGGATCAGCTCGATCCCCCTCTACATGCTGCCGATCCCGCTGCCGGTCCTGCTGCCACAACCCTTGGTCCGGCTGGGGCTTAGACATGGAATGAACTCCGTATGCCTAAGCCAACCCACAAAACGAGCGTACGGGTGCTCAGCTGGCCGGAGAGGCAGAATGTACAAGTCGAGGATCGGCCCGGTCCCCCCTGCATGCTGTCGATCTTGCTGCTGTAACCTTCGGTCCAGTGCGATCTTAGACTGGGAATGAACTCTGTATGCATAAGTCAACCCACGAAACAAGTGTGCGGTCACTGAGCTGATCGAAAAGGCATAATGTGCAAGCCGGAGATCGGTCCGGTCCCCTTCTGCGTGCTGTCGGTCCCGCTGCCACAACCCTCGATCTGGCTGGGGCTTAGACATATAATCAACTCCCTATGCCTAAGCCAACCCACGAAACGGGCGTGCGGGCACTCAGCCACCAGGAGAAGAAGAATGCGTAAGCCGGAGACTTGCCCGATCCCCCTGTGTGCTGCCGATCCTGCTATCACAACCCTCGATCCAGTCCGATCTTAGACTGGGAATGAACTTCGTATGCCTAAGTCAACCCACGAAATGAGCATGCGGGCGCTCAACCGGTCAGAGAGGCATAATGCGTAAGCCGGGGATCAGCACGATCCCCCTCTGTGTGCTATCGATCCCGCTGTCAGTCCTGCTACCACAACCCTCAGTTTGGCTTGGGCTTAGACATTGAATGAACTCCGTATGCCTAAACCAACCCACAAAATGAGCGTACCGGTGCTCAATCGGCCAGAGAGGCAGAATGCGCAAGCCGGGTATCGGCCCGTTCCCCCCTACGTGCTGTCGCAACCCTCAGTCCGGTCTGATCTTAGACTGAGAATGAACTCCATATGCTTAGACATGGAATGAACTCTGTATGCCTAAGCCAACCCATGAAACGAGCATGCGGTCGCCAGTCGGTTGGAGAGGCAGAGTGCGCAAGCCAGGGATTGGCTCGATCCCCCCTGTGTGCTGTCAATCCTACTGCCACAACCCTAGGTCCGATCTGATCTTAGGCTGGGAATGATCTCTGTAAGCCTAAGTCAACCCATGAAATGAACGTGCGGGTGCTGAGCCAGTCGAAAAGGCATAATGTGCAAGTCGGGGATCAGCTCGGTCCCCCTCTACATGTTGTCGGTCCTGCTGCCACAACCCTCGGTTCAGCTAGGGGTTAGACATGCAATGAACTCCCTATGCCTAAGCCAACCCCCGAAACGGGCGTGCAGGGTGCTCAACCGATCGGAGAGGTAGAATGCGGAAGTCAGGGATCAGCTCGGTCCCCCTTGCGTGCTATCGCAACCCTCAGTCCGATTTGATCTTAGACTGGGAATGAACTCCGTATGCTTAGATTAGGGATGAACTTCGTATGCCTACGTCAATCCATGAAATGAGCGTGCGGGCGCTCAACCGACCGAAGAGACATAATACGCAAGTCGGGGATCAGCCCGGTCCCTCTCTGCTTGCTGTCGGTCCCACTACCGGTCCTACTGCCACAACCCTCGATCTGACTGGGGCTTAGACATGGAATGAACTCGTATGCCTAAGCCAACCCACGAAATGAGCGTGCGGGCGCTCAGCCGACCGAAGAGGCAGAATGCGCAAGTCGGGGATCGACCCGGTCCCTGCTTGCTTACTGCCCATCCTGCTGCTGCAACCCTTGGTCCGGTTTGATCATAGACTGGGAATGAACTCCGTATGCTTAGACATGGAATGAACTCCGTATGCCTAAGCCAACCCACGAAACGAGCGTGCGGGCACTCAGCTGGCCGGAGAGACAAAATGCGCAAGCTGAGGATCGGCCCGGTCCCCCCTACATGCTGTTGATCCTGCTGCCACAACCCTCAGTCTGGTCCAATCTGAGATTGGGAATGAACTCCGTACACCTAAGTCAACCCACGAAACGAGCGTACGGGCGCTGAGCCAGTCGGAGAGGCATAATGTGCAAGCCAGGGATCGGTTCGGTCCCTCTCTACGTGCTACCGGTCCCGCTGCCACAACCCTCGGTCCGGCTAGGGCTTAGACATGGAATAAACTCCCTATGCCTAAGCCAACCCATGAAACGAGCGTACGGGCGCTCAACCGGCCGGAGAGGCAGAATGCGCAAGCCGGGGATTGGCCTGGTCCCCCCTGCGTGCTGTCGATCCTGCTACCGCAACCCACGGTCCGGTCTGATCTTAGACTGGGAATGAACTCTGTATACTTAGACTGGGGATGAACTCCATATGCCTAAGTCAACCCATGAAATGAGCATGCGGGCGCTTAGCCGACAAGAAAGGCAGGATGTGTAAGTCGAGGATCGAACGGATGGTAGGTTGGTTCAAGCACATCTTCATGTTTCTGCACTACCAATGCCATTTTTATGGCTTGTAAATTCATACAATGGTCCCCTAAGCCTTCATGTGAAGTTTCGTGGCAAGATGACCCGTTTTCTATTTTTCACGATTTTTGAAACATTTTACGGTTCGGGATTTTTTAAAATTTTTTTAGGAAGCATTTTGTCCCCATTTTTGCTAGAGCTGATCCTTGTATTTTTGTTCGCATGCATAAAAAACTTCAGCTAAAAACTCGAAGTGGAGAAGATTTTGTGACCGTTTGAAAAAAGTGTCCCCATTTCAGACACTTTAATGGCTACTGGCAGCAAACCTATAAAATGTCAAATGCTCTTTAAGGGAGTGTGAGTTCTCGAGGTTTGATAAGGGATAGGGGGCCAATATAAGGGCCAAGTGTCATGCCCTGGGTGGGTGCACCAGGTACATCAGGCGCACCAACAGGTGAGCCAGAGGTTGAGGACCGCAGACTAGGCATGCTGGCAGGTATCTACGCGCAAAGCCTAGCAAACGAGTTCAGAATGCCCGCCTAACTTGCAGGCCAGCTCATGAGACCAAGGCCTGGCATACAAGCTGCCCGTGCCACATCCAAAAGGGCCCAAGGTGCGGGAAACGCAAGGGAAGCTTCTGGAAGTAGGCAAGATCAGCAGCAGCATCCCGGCAGATTTGGTTGACCCTAAAAATCAGGAGTTAGCATCCTAATTGATTGTAATCTATATAATCCCATGATTTTAGCCTTTATTCTAGGGATATTTCCATTAAGTGTAAGCTGGAGCCTCAACTATAAATAGAGGGCTGCTCCTCCCTCATTTGTACACCATCAAACACTTCTGTTTCAGTGAATACAAGAGCATTTCCTGAATTTTGCCTTCTTATCCTATTTCTCTTTAACTTGCGTAATCAGCCCTTCTTGTTGTTCTAGTGCCCGTACGCTTGTGTTTTAGGCTGACTTAGGCATAAAGGAGGAGATTCCAAGCCTAAGGTCGCACGGTTTCTGGGTCTAAGGTCGGAGCCCATGACAGTTGGTATCAGAGCAAGTTTGATTCTGCGTGTTTCTGTTGTGCAGGTTAAAAGAGATGGCATCCCAAAGTGACGCTGCTAACCAACAACCAGAGGCCTAGGAGCATGGGCATGGAAGAGGGAGGAAAGCCAGTTCTAGAGATATCTGGTCTACCATGGACGGTAGGCTGGCCAAGGTGGAGGTGACCATGGGTGACATAGGGGAGAAGCTTGAGGGGGTAGAGACTCACATTGGATCGCTAGACTCCATAGGGGAGGAGATCCAAAGTGAGTTGCAAGCTGCTCTCAACAAAGGCTTGGACATGTTCACCCAAAAGAATCAGACCTTGGAGGCTGAAGTGTTGACCTTGCGCGATGGCATGGAGGCCATGTGCCAGCGGATGGAGGAGCTTACCAGTGAGCTCGTTGCTTGCAAGACTGCCATTGGGAATGGCATGTTTGCTGGAGTGTCCAAGTCCAGATTGGATGTCCCCAAGCCTAAGGAGTTCAAGGGGACTAGGGTGGCCAAGGAAGTAGATAACTACCTTTGAGGTATGGAGCAGTACTTCCAGGCCATGGGCATGCAAGACGAGGCGATAAAGGTAAGCACCGCTGCTATGTATCTCACTGATGTAGCCTTATTGTGGTAGAGGCGCAAGTGTGATGATGTCAGGCGTGGGAGCACCAAGATTGGAACCTAGGCAGAGTTCCAAAAGGAGTTCAAAGAACAATTTTACCCGGAGTATGCTGATGATGAGGCACGGACAAAGTTGCTCAGGCTGAGCCAGCAAGGGGACATAAAGGAGTATGTCCAGAAATTCTCTAAACTGATGCTACAGATCTCAGATCTAGGTGAGAAAGACACCTTATTTGTTTTCATGGATAGGATGAAGCCATGGGTGAAGCATGAGCTACAAAGGAGAGGAGTTCAAGCCTCTGAACAAGTTTGAGTCTACCAAGCCCAAGGGTAAGGGCAGGGACGATAGGGATTGGAAGAAGCAGTCCAAAGGGAAGGATCGTGACCGGGAGTCCAAGGATAGAGATCGAGACCATTCAACCAAGGATGGCGAGAGAAAGCCACTAGCAGGCAAGTGGAAAGCAAAAGGGGACCGAGAGCCACTAGCATACTACCTATGTGGAGGGAGCCACATAGCACGCAATTACCTACTGAAGGGCAAGCTGGCTGCTATAGACAAGGAGTCTAACGAGGAGCCAGAGTCAAGGGCAGCAAAGCTTGGGTCATTGGTGCTCAATGCTGTCCAGAGTAAAGGAAGCAGCAAGCCAAAGGGCTTAATGTTTACGGATCTGATGGTTGCGGGTCAGAAGGTGAGCGCACTGGTGGACACAGGTGCCTCACATCTTTTTATTTCAGGTGATAGAGCCCGAAAGCTCAGACTAAAGGTGCATAAAAGGATTGGTACCATCAAAATGGTGAACTCCAAGGAAGTTCCAGCCATTGGAGTAGCGTAGGGAGTGGAGTTGCAGCTTGGAGACTGGAAAGTAAAGAGACCATTGAGGTAATACCCCTTGACGACTATGAGTTTGTGATTGGGTTGGATTTCCTTGTCCGGATTAATGCCCTTCTTGTGCCTTTTATCGATTGTGTTTGCATCTTGGATGCATGGTGCCAATGCCTAGTGCCATTGAAGAGAGGGTCTGGAGTTGGGTCGTAGGTGGTGTCAGCCATCCAATTTGCCAAGGCGGTAAGCAGACAAGAAGACACCTTCTTGGTAGCCCTGAAATATGATGAGCCAAGGGAGAATGAGACCGAGTCACCTTTAGAGGTGTTAAAGGTGCTGAAGACCTTTAGTGATGTGATGCCCACAAAGCTACCTAGCAAGCTACCACCTAAGAGGAAGGTGGACCACAAGATCGAGTTGGTGTCCGAGGCCAAGCCACCAGCTAGAGCCCTTTACCGAATGTCTCCACCAGATGATGAAGAAGTTGAAGAAGCAACTTAAAGAGTTAGTTGAGGTTGGCTTCATCAGACCATCGAAGGCACCCTATGGTGCATCGGTTCTATTTCAGCGCAAGCATGATGGGTCGTTGCAGTTGTGCATAGACTACCGGGCTTTGAACAAGCTGACCATCAAGAACAATTACCCCATCCCACTCATTGCAGACTTGTTCGATCAACTTAGGAGTGCAAGGTTGTTCACCAAGCTGGATTTGAGGTCAAGCTACTATCAAGTCAGGATCACGGAGAGAGAAGAGCCAAAGACAGCATGTGTCACTCGGTATGGTTCATATGAGTTCTTGGTGATGCCTTTCGGACTCATAAACGCCCCAACAACATTCTGCACCCTTATGAACAAGGTACTTCAGTCATTCCTTAATCGGTTTGTTGTGGTTTATTTGGATGACATTGTGATCTACAGCCAGACTTTGGGAGAGCATGTAGACCACTTGAGACAGGTGTTCGAGGTGTTACGGGCACACAAGCTGTTTGTCAAGAGGGAGAAGTGCTCATTCGCCCAACAGGAGATCCCATTCCTTGGCCACATAGTGAGAGGTGGCAGGATACGCATGGATGAAGGCAAGATACACGCCATCCTAGAGTGGCAACCGCCAGCCAAGGTCACTAAGTTAAGATCATTCCTTGGGTTGGTCAACTATTACAGGCACTTCATTAAAGGTCACTCAGCAATAGCCATGCCATTGACTGACTTGCTCAAGAAAGGGAAAGCATGGGAGTAGAGCGCAGGGTGCCAGGAAGCCTTTGACAGGTTGAAGCGAGCTGTGAACGAGGAGCCAGTCTTGGCCTTGCCAGACCATGCCAAGCCGTATGAGGTGCATACAGATGCATCAGACTTTGCCATAAGGGGTATGTTGATGTAGGAGGGACGTCTAGTCACGTTTGAGAGCAAGAAGCTGAACGAGACTGAGCGCAAGTACATGGTCCAAGAGAAAGAGATGACTGCAGTGGTGTACTACTTACGCACTTGGTGCCATTACCTATTGGGGTCAAGGTTCATGGTTAGGGTGGACAATGTAGTGACCAGCTACTTCTAGATGCAGAAGAAACTATCCCCCAAGCAGGTGAGATGGCAAGATTTTCTTACGAAATTTGATTTCCAGATGGAGTACAAGCCAGGGTGGGTGAACCTAGTGGCAGACGCCCTGAGCAGAAAGGCTAACCTTGCAGCCATTAGCCAAGCAGAGGGGTCACTGGTGTCGTGCATCAAGGAGGGACTTGCGTATGATCCTACAACCAAGGCTTTGATGGAGTACACCCAGTAATGTAAGACGAGGAGGTTTTGGTTACAGGATGGCTTGCTGTACACCAGGGGAAGTAGACTGTTTATGCCGTAGCACGGGAAGCTCCGCAAGGAAGTTTTGCAAGAATGCCATGATTCAAGGTGGGCTGGACACCCCGGAGTGAGCCATACCTTGGCGTTGATCGAGGACCGATACTACTGGCCGCACATGAGGGATGATGTGGAGGCCTATGTGAAGACTTGTCTTGTGTGCCAATAGGACAAGGTGGAGCTCAAGAAAGCAGGTGGTCTCTTGGAGCCATTGCCAGTGCCAGAGCAACCATGGGAGAGTGTTTCTCTAGACTTTACAGTCGGTCTACCCAAAGCAAAAAGGTTTGGAAGCATCATGGTAGTGGTGGACAGGTTTTCCAAGTATGGAATCTTCATTCCAGCAACCAAGGAGTGCCCAGTCGAGGAGGCAGCTCAATTGTTCCTGAAGAACATGGTTAGGTACTGGAGAGTGTCGAGGACCATTGTTAGTGATCGGGATGGGCATTTCACAGGCAGGTTCTAGACTGAGTTGTTCAAGCTGTTGGGGTCAAACTTGAACTTTTCCACCAGCATGCATCTGCAGACCGATGGGTAGACAGAATGAGTGAATGGACTATTGGAGATCTACCTCAGGCACTATGTGAGTGCCTCACAAAGGCACTGGCCAAAGCTGCTAGATAGTGTGCAGTTTTCTGACAACTTGCAAAGGAGTGAGGCAACGAACAAGAGCCCATTTGAGGTTATGACAGGGCAACAACCACTGACACCCTGTTCGATTGCTGCAGGTTATACAGGGCCGAATCCAGCAGCATACAAGTTTGCCAAGGCATGGTAGGAGCAAACTGACTTGGCCAGAGTTTGTCTACACAAGGCGGCCAAGAGGTCGAAGAAGTGGGCAGACCAGAATAGGCGGGACATGCAGTTCCAGGTTGGAGACTTGGTGTTGGTGAAGCTGCATCCCATTGTGCGCCATAAGGGGCTGCACAAAGGCCAAGTTCCGAGGTATGAGGGACCTTTCCGAGTAGTCAAGAGGGTAGGCAAGGTTGCCTACAAGCTGGATATGCCACCCAAGCTGAGGGTACACCTGGTGTTCCATGTGAGCATGCTCAAGCCGTTCCATGAGGATGAGGGAGATTCAGGACGGGCAGAGTCAAAGCATGTGCCATTGAGAGCAAGGGCCTTATATGAGAAGGAGGTCCACAGCATTATAGCTGATCGAGAGGTGAGACGAAAGAACTAACAGCCAAGACAAGAGTACTTGCTACGTTGGAAGGGACATTAAGACAGTGAGGCAAGCTGGGAACTAGCAGATGACTTATGGCAGTTCGGAGACCAGATCAGGTAGTACCATGCAGAAGATGTAATGAGGGCATTGTGCAATCAGGTGGGGGAGAATGTCATGCCCTGAACGGGCACGCCAAGCACATCAGGTGCACCAACAGGTGAACTAGAGGTTGAGACCCGCAGACCAGGCGTGTTGGTAGGTATCTACGCGTAAAGCCTAGCAAACGAGTTCAGAACACCCGCCCAACTTGCAGGCCAGCCCGTGAGACCAAGGCCTGGCATACAAGCTGCCCGTACCACATCCAAAGGGGCCTAAGGTGCTGGACATGCAAGGGAAGCTTCTGGAAGCAGGTAGGATCAACAGCAGCATCCTGGCATATTTGGTTGACCCTAAAAATCAGGAGTTAGCATCCTGATTGATTGTAATCTATATAATCCGATGATTTTAGCCGCTATTCTAGGGATATTGCCATTAAGTGTAAGCTGGAGCCTCAACTATAAATAGAGGGCTGCTCTTCCCTCATTTGTACACCATCAAACACTTCTGTTTCAGTGAATACAAGAGCATTTCCAGAATCCTACCTTCTTATCCCGTTTCTCTTTAACTTGCGTAATCAACCCTTCCTGTTGTTCTAGTGCCCGTACACTTGTGTTTTAGGCTGACTTAGGCAAAAAGGTGGAGATTCCAAGCCTAAGGCCGCACGGTTTTTGAGTCTAAGGTCGGAGCCCATGACACAAGTACCAGCACCCATCGTACATCATGTGCGCACACCCCTCGACCCCGCCAATCGTCAGAACCCCCAATGCCGTCGATTAGGCTCTTCGACGATGCACTGGCGATGGTGCCTCGGGCAAAAAAAAAGTGACACCAGCACATGCCCAAGCCCAGCATGTGCATTGTGGCTCAAAATCTTAGACTGGGAATGAACTCCGTATGCTTAGACATGGAATGAACTCCGTATGCCTAAGCCAACCCACGAAACGAGTGTGCGGGTTCTCAGCCGATCAGAGAGGTAGAATGCGTAAGTCGAGGATCGGCCCAGTCCCCCTGCGTGCTATCGATCCTGCTACTAGTCCTGCTATCGCAACCTTTGGCCTGATCTGATCTTAGACCGAGAATGAACTCCGTATGCTTAGACCGGGATGAAATCCGTATGCCTAAGTCAACCCATGAAACAAGCGTGCAGGCGCTCAGCCGACTGGAGAGGCCGGCCGAAGAGGCATAATGCGCAAGCCGTGGATCAGCTCTATCCCCCTCTGTATGCTACCGATCCCACTACCGGTCCTACTGCCACAACCCTCGGTCTGACTAGGGCTTAGACAGGGAATGAACTTCATATACCTAAGCCAACCCACGAAATGAACGTGCAGGCGCCCAACCGACCGGAGAGGTAGAATGCGCAAGCCGGGGATCGGTCTGGTCCCCCCTTCCGTGCTGTCAATCCTGTGCTGGTCCTACTACTGCAACCCTCGATCTGGGCCGATCTTAGACTTGGAATGAACTCCATCTGCTTGGACATGGAATGAACTCCGTATGCCTAAGCCAACCCACGAAACGAGCGTGTAGGCGCTCAGTCGGTCGGAGAGGCAAAATACGCAAGCTGGGGACCGACCTAATCCCCTCCTGCATGCTGTCGATCCTGCTATCGCAACCCTCAGTCCGATCTGATCTTAGACTGGGAATGAACTCTATATGCCTAAGTCAACCCATGAAATGAGCGCGTGGGCGTTGAGTAAGTCAGAGAGGCATAATGCACAAGCCGAGGATTGGCCCGGTCCCTCTCTGTGTGCTGCCGATCCCACTGCCACAACCTTCGATCCGACTGGGGCTTAGACATGGAATAAACTCCCTATGCCTAAGCCAACCCACGAAACGGGCGTACGGGTGCTCAGCCGACCGGAGAGGCAGAATGCGCAAGCCGAGGATCAGCCCGATCCCTCATAAGTGCTATCGATCCTCCTGCCGCAACCCTCAGTCCAGTCCGATCTTAGACTGGGAATGAACTCCGTATGCTTAGACTGGGGATGAACTCCGTATGCCTAAGTCAACCCATGAAACGAGCGTGTGGGTGCTCTGCCAACCAGAGAGGCAGGATGTGCAAGCTGGGGATTGAACGGGCGGTACGTGGGTTCAAGCACATCTTCATATTTCTGCCATGCCAATGCCATTTTTATGGCTTGTAAATTCATACAATGGTCCCCTAAGCCTTCATGTGAAGTTTCATGGCAAGACGGCCCGTTTTTTATTTTTCACGATTTTCAAAACTTTTTACAATTCAGGATTTTTTAAAATTTTTTTAGATAGAGTTTTGTTGCCAAATTTGGTAGAGGTGATCCTTGTATTTTTGTTGGCATGCACAAAAAAATTCAGCTAAACACTCAAAGTGGAGAAGATTTTGTGACCGTTTGAAAAAAGTGTCCCCATTCAGACACTTTAATGGCTACTGGCAGCAAACCTATAAAATCTCAAATGCTCTTTAAGGGGGTGTGAGTTCTCAAGGTTTGATGAGGGATTGGGGGCCAATATAAGGGCCAAGTACTAGCACCCATCACACATCATGTGCGCACACCCCCCGACCCTCCAATCATCGAAATCCCCAATGCTGTCAAAACCCCCAATGCCGCCGGTTAGGCTCTCTGACGATGCTTCAACGATGGTGCCCTGGGCAAAAAAAATGTGGCACCAGCACATGCCTGAGCCCAGCATGTGCACCGTGGCTCAAACTCTTAGACTGCGAATGAACTCCGTATGCTTAGACATGGAATGAACTACGTATGCCTAAGCCAACCCACGAAACGAGCGTGCGGGCGCTCAGTCGGTCGAAGAGGCAGAATACACAAGCCAGGGATCGGCCCAATCACCCCCTGCATGCTGCCGGTCCCGCTGCCAAAACCCTCAGTCCGGCTGGGGCTTAGACATGGAATGAACTCCCTATGCCTAAGCCAACCCACGAAATGGGCATGCGGGCGTTCAGCCAGTCGGAGAGGCAGAATGCGCAAGTCGGGGATCGGCCTGATCCCCACTGTGTGCTACCGATCCTACTGCCACAACCCTCGATTTGGTTCGATCTTAGACTGGGATTGAACTCTGTATGCTTATACTGGGGATGAACTCCGTATGCCTAAGTCAACCCACAAAACGAGCGTGTGGGCGCTCAGCCGGTCGGAGAGGCCGACCGGAGAGGCAGAATGTGCAAGTTGAGGATCGGCCCGATCCCCCCTACGTGCTGTCAATCCTGTTGCTAGTCCTGATACCGTAATCCTTGGTCCGATTTGATCTTAGAATGGGGATGAACTCCACATGCTTAGACATGGAATGAACTCCGTATGCCTAAGCCAACCCACGAAACGAGCGTGGGGACGCTCAGCCGGCCGGAGAGGTAGAATGCACAAGCCAGGGACCGGCCCAGTCCCCCCTGCGTGCTATCGATCCTACTGCCGCAAGCCTCGATCCAGACTGATCTTAGACTGGGAATGAACTCCATATGCTTAGACGTGGAATGAACTCCGTATGTCTAAGCCAACCCATGAAACGAGCGTACGGGTGCTCAGCCGATCGGAGAGGCACAATGCGTAAGTCAGGGACCAGCCTAGTCCCCCCTGCATCCTGCCAATCCTGCTGCTGCAACACTCGATCCGGTCTGATCTTAGACTGGGAATGAACTTCGTATGCTTAAGTTAACCCACGAAATGAGCGTTCGGGCGCTGAGCCAGTCAGAGAGGCATAATGCGTAAGTCGGGGATCAACCCGATCCCCCTCTGCGTGCTACCGATCCCACTGCCACAACCCTCGGTCCGACTGGGGCTTAGACTTGGAATGAACTCCCTACGCCTAAGCTAACCCATGAAAGGGGTGTACGGGTGCTCCGTCGGGCGGAGAGGTAGAATGCGTAAGTCGAGGATCGGCCCGATCCCCCCTGCATGCTGCAACCCTCGATCCAGTTCGATCTTAGAATGAACTCTGTATCCTTAGATTGGGGATGAACTCCTTATGCCTAAGTCAACCCACAAAACGAGCGTGCAAGCACTCAGCCGACCGGAGAGGCCGGTCGGAGAGGCATAATGCACAAGCAGGGGATTAGCCCGGTCCCTCTCTGCGTGCTGTCGATCCCACTACCAAACCTACTGCCACAACCCTCGTTCCGACTGGAGCTTAGACATGGAATGAACTCTGTATGCCTAAGCCAACCCACGAAATGAGAGTGCAGGCACTTAGCCGGCCAGAGAGGTAGAATGCGCAAGTTGGGGATCAGCCCAATCCCCCCTACGTGCTACCGATCCTGCTGCTGGTCTTGCTGCCGCAACTCTCGGTTTGGTCTGATCTTAGACTGGGAATGAACTCCATATGCTTAGACTGGGAATGAACTCTGTATGACTAAGCCAACCCATGAAACGAGCGTGCGGGCACTCAACCGGTCGAAGAGGCAAAATGCGTAAGTCGGGGACTGGCCCGGTCCCCCCTGCATGCTTAGACATGGAATGAACTCCTTATGCCTAAGCTAACCCACAAATGGGTGTATGGGTGCTGAGCTGGTCGGTGAGGTGTAATGCGCAAGCCGAGGATCAGCCCGGTCCCCCTCTGCATGCTGTCGGTCCCACTGTCACAACCCTCAGTCCGTCTGGGGCTTAGACATGGAATGAACTCCCTATGCCTAAGCCAACCCACGAAACGAGCGTGCGGGCGCTCAGCTGACCGTAGAGGAAAATGTGCAAGCCGGGGACAGGCTCGGTCCCCCCATCCGTGCTGTCGATCCTGCTACCGCAACCCTCGGTTCGGTCTGATCTTAGATTGGGAATGAACTCCGTATGCATAAGTCAACCCACAAAACAAGCATGCGGGCATTGAGTCGGTTGGAAAGGCATAATGCGCAAGTCGGGGATCGACCCGATCCCTCTTTGCGTGCTGTCAGTCTCACTACCACAACCCTCGGTCTGGCTGGGGCTTAGACATGGAATGAACTCCCTATGCCTAAGCCAACCCACGAAACGGGCATACGGGCGCTCAGCAGGCCGGAGAGGAAGAATGCGTAAGCCAGGGAATGGCCCGATCCCCCCTTCGTGCTCCCGATCCTACTACCGCAACCCTCGGTTTGATCTGATCTTAGACTGGGAATGAAGTCCGTATGCTTATACAGGGGATGAACTCCGTATGCCTAAGTCAACCCATGAAACGAGCGTGCGGACGCTCAACCGACCAGAGAGGCAGGATGCGCAAGCCGGGGATCGAACGGGTCGTAGGTGGGTTCAAGCACATCTTCATATTTTTGCCATGCCAATGCCATTTTTATGGCTTGTAAATTCATACAATGGTCCCCTACACCTTCATGTGAAGTTTCGTGGCAAGACGACCTGTTTTCTATTTTTCATGATTTTCAAAACTTTTTGCGGTTCGAGATTTTTTAAAATTTTTTTAGAAGGAGTTTTTTCCCCAAATTTGGTCGAGGTGATCCTTGTATTTTTTTTGGCATGGAAAAAAAAATTCAGCTAAAAATTCAAAGTGGAGATGATTTTGTGACCGTTGGAAAAAAGTGTCCCCATTTTAGACATTTTAATGGCTACTGGCAGCAAACCTATAAAATCTCAAATGCTCTTTAAGGGGGTGTGAGTTCTCGAGGTTTGATGAGGGATAGGGGGCCAATATAAGGGCCAAGTACCAGCACCCATAGCACATCATGTGCGCACACCCCCCGGCGCCCCCAATCATCAGAACCCCCAATGCCGCTGATTAGGCTCTCCGACGATGCTCTGGTAATGGTGCCCCGGGCGAAAAACATGCGGCACCAGCACATGCTCGAGCCCAGCATGTGTGTCGTGGCTCAAACTCCTAGACATGGAATGAACTCCCTATGCCTAAGCCAACCCACGAAATGGGCACGAGGGCACTCAACTGGCTGAAGAGGCAGAATACGCAAGTCGGGGATCAGCCCGGTCCCCCCTGCGTGCTGTCGATCCTGCTGCCGTAACCCTCGATCCAGTTTGATCTTAGACTGGGAATGAACTCCGTATGCTTATACTGGGGATGAACTCCATATGCCTAAGTCAACCCATGAAATGAGCGTGCAGGCGCTCAGCCGACCAGAGAGACAAGATGCGCAAGCAAGAGATCGAACGGGTGGTAAGTGGGTTCAAGCACATCTTCATATTTCTACCATGCCAATGCCATTTTTATGGCATGTAAATTCATACAATGGTCCCCTAAGCCTTCATGTAAAGTTTCATGGCAAGACAACCCGTTTTTTTTTCACGATTTTTAAAACTTTTTACGGTTCGGGATTTTTTAAATTTTTTTTAGAAAGAGTTTTGTCCCAACATTCGGTAGACATGATCCTTGTATTTTTATTGGCATGCACAAACAAATTCAGCTAAAAACACGAAGTGGAGAAGATTTTGTGACCGTTTGAAAAAAGTGTCCCCAATTTAGACACTTTAATGGCTACTAGCAGCAAACCTATAAAATCTCAAATGCTCTTTAAGGGGTGTGAGTTTTCGAGGTTTGATGAGGGATAGGGAGCCAATATAAGGGCCAAGTACCAGCACCCATCGCACATCATGTGTGTACACCCCCCCGGCCCCCCCAATCGTCAGAACCCCCAATGCTGCCGGTTAGGCTCTCTGACGAAGCTTCGGCGATGGTGCCCTGGGCGAAAAAAATGCGGCCCCAGCGCATGCCCGAGCCCAGCATGTGCACCATGGCTCAAAATCTTCGACTAGGAATGAACTCTGTAGGCTTAGACACGGAATGAACTCCGTATGCCTAAGCCAACCCACGAAATGAGCGTGCGGGCACTCAGCCAGCCAGAGAGGCATAATGCGTAAGCCAAGGATCGGCACGGTCCCCCCTGCGTGCTACCGATCCTGTTGTTGCAACCCTCAGTCCGATCCGATCTTAGACATGGAATGAACTCCGTATGCCTAAGCCAACCCATGAAATGAGCGTGCGGGCGCTCAGCCGACCGGAGAGGCAGAATGTACAAGTCAGGGATCGGTCCGATGCCCCTCTACGTGCTGCCGGTCCCACTACCACAACCCTCAGTTCGGCTGGGGGTTAGACATGGAATGAACTCCCTATGCCTAAGCCAACCCACAAAATGGGCGTACGGGCACTCAGTTGGTCGGAGAGGCAGAATGCGCAAGCCGGGGATCGACCCGGTCCCCACTGCATGCTATCGATCCTGCTGTCGCAACCCTTGGTTTTGTCTGATCTTAGACTGGGAATGAACTCCATATGCTTAGACTGGGGATGAACTCCGTATGCCTAAGTCAACCCACGAAACGAGTGTGGGGACACTCAACCGTCCAGAGAGGCAGGATACGCAAGCCGGGGATCGAACGGGTGGTTGGTGGGTTCAAGGACATCTTCATATTTCTGCAGTGCCAATGCCATTTTTATGGCTTGTAAATTCATACAATGGTCCCCTAAGCCTTCATGTGTAGTTTCGTGGTATGACGACCCATTTTCTATTTTTCATGATTTTCAAAACTTTTTATGGTTTGGGATTTTTTAAAATTTTTTTAGAAAGAGTTTTGTCCCCAAATTTGGTAGAGGTAATCCTTGTATTTTTGTTGGCATGCACAAAAAAATTCACCTAAAAACTCGAGGTGGAGAAGATTTTGTGACCGTTTGAAAAAAGTGTCCCCATTTTAGACACTTTAATGGCTACTGGCAGCAAACCTATAAAATCTCAAATGCTCTTTAAGGGGGTGTGAGTTCTCAAGGTTTGATGAGGGATTGGGGGCCAATATAAGGGCCAAGTACCAGCACCCATCGCACATCATGTGCGCACACCCCCCGGCCCCCCAATCGTCGGAACCCCCAATGCCGCCAGTTAGGCTCTCCGACGATGCCCCAGCGATGGTGCCCCAGGGAAAAAAAATGCAGCACCAGCACATGCCTGAGCCCAGCATGTGCACCATGGCTCAAACTCTTAGACTGGGAATGAACTCCGTATGGTTAGACATGGAATGAACTCTGAATGCCTAAGCCAACCCACGAAACGAGCGTGCGGGCGCTCAGACGGCCGGAGAGGCAGAATGCGCAAGTTGGGGATCTGCTCGATCCCCCTTAGATGCTGCCGATCCTACTACCACAACCCTCGATCTGGTTAGATCTTAGACTGGGAATGAACTTCGTATGCTTAGACTGGGGATGAACTCCGTATACCTAAGTCAACCCACGAAACGAGTGTGCGGACGCTCAGCCAGCTGGAGAGGTCAACCAGAGAGGCAGAATGCGCAAGCCGGGGATTGGCCCGGTCCCTCCCTACGTGCTGTCGATCCTACTGCTGGTGTTGCTGCCGCAACCCTAGGTCCGGTCCGATCTTAGACTGGGAATGAACTCCGTATGCCTAAGCCAACCCACGAAATGAGCACGCGGGCGCTCAGCCTGTCGGAGAGGCAGAATGTGCAAGTCGGGGACCGGCCCGATCCCTTCCTGCATGCTACCGATCCTGCTATCGTAACCCCCGATCCGATTTGATCTTAGACTAGGAATGAACTCCGTATGCCTAAGTCAACCCACGAAACGAGCATTCGGGCACTGTGCCGGCCGAAGAGGTATAATGCACAGGTCAGGGATCAGCCCGATCCCCCTCTATGTGCTGTCGGTCCCGCTGCCACAATCGTCGGTCCGACTGGGGCTTAGACATGGAATGAACTCTTTATGCCTAAGCCAACCCATGAAACAGGCATGCGGGTGCTCAACCAACCGAAGAGGCAGAATGCGCAAGACAGGAATCGGTCGGATCCCTCCTACATGCTGTTGATCCTACTGTCGTAACCCTCCGTCTGATCCAATCTTACACTGGGAATGAACTCCGTATGCTTAGACTAGGGATGAACTTCATATGCCTAAGTCAACCCACGAAATGAGCGTGCGGGCACTCAGTCGGCCTGAGAGGCCGGCTGGATAGGCATAATGGGCAAGCCGAGGACCAGCCCGATCCCCTTCTACGTGCTATCGATCCTACTGCCGATCCTGCTACCACAACCCTCAGTCCGACTGGGGCTTAGACATGGAATGAACTCCGTATGCCTAAGCCAACCCATGAAACAAGCGTGCGGACACTCAACCAATTGAAAAGGCAGAATAGGCAAGCCGGGGATCAGCCCGGTCCCCCCTGCATGCTGTCGATCCTGTTGCTGGTCCTACTGTCACAACCCTCGGTCCGGTCTAATCTTAGACTATGAATGAACTCCGTATGCTTAGACATGGAATGAACTCCGTATGCCTAAGCCAACCCACGGAATGAGCATACGGGTGCTCAGCTGGCCGGAAAGGTAGAATGCGAAAGTCAAGAATCGACCCGGTCCCCCTTACGTGCTGTTGATTCTGCTGTCGCAACCCTCGGTCTGGTCCGATCTTAGACTAAGAATGAACTCCGTATGCCTAATTCAACCCACGAAACGAGCGTGCGGGCGCTGAGCCAGTCGGAGAGGCATAATGCGCAAGCCGGGGATCGGCCCGATCCCCCTCTGCGAGCTACCAGTCCCGCTGCCACAACCTTTCGTTCGGTTGGGGCTTAGACATTGAATGAACTCCCTATGCCTGAGCCAACCCATGAAACGGGCGTGTGGGTGGGCTGGAGAGGCAGAATGCGTAAGCCGGGATCGGCCCAGTCCCCCCTGCGTGCTGTCGATCCTGCTGCCAAAACCCTCAGTCCGATCTGATCTTAGACGGGGAATGAACTCCGTATGCTTAGACTGGGGATGAACTCCGTATGCCTAAGTCAACCCACTAAACGAGCGTGCGGGAGCTCAACCGGCTGGAGAGGCCGATCGAAGAGGTAAAATGCACAAGATGGGGATCGGCCTGGTCCCTCCCTACGTGCTGTCGATCTTGCTACTAGTCCTACTGCTGCGACCCTTGGTCCGATCCGATCTTAGACTGGGAATGAACTTCGTATGCTTAGACATGGAATGAACTCCGTATGCCTAAGCCATCCCACGAAACGAGCGTGTAGGGACCGGGTGCTATCGATCTTGCTACCGTAACCCTCGGTCCAATCTGATCTTAGACTGGGAATGAACTCCATATGCCTAACTCAACCCACGAAACGTGCGTTCGGGCACTGAGTTGGCCGAAGAGGCATAATGCACAAGCTGAGGATCGGCCCGGTCCCTCTCTACGTGTTGTCGATCCCGCTGCCACAACCCTCGGTCCGGCTGGGGCTTAGACATGGAATGAACTCCCTATGCCTAAGCCAAGCCACAAAACGAGAATACGGACGCTCAACCGATCAGAGAGGCAGAATGCGAAGTCGAGGATCAGCCCGATCCCCCTACGTGCTGCCGATCCTGGTGCCCAACCTTCGGTCCGGTCTGATTTTAGACTGGGAATGAACTCGGCATGCTTAGACTGGGGATGAACTCCGTATGCCTAAGTCAACCCATGAAACGAGCGTGCGGGCACTCAGCCAGTTGGAGAGGCATAATGCGTAAGTCGAGGATCAGCCCGATCCCCTCTGTATGCTTCGATCCCGCTGCCGATCTTACTGCCACAACCCTCTGTCTGGCTGGGGCTTAGACATGGAATGAACTTCGTATGCCTAAGCCAACCCACGAAATGAGCGTGCGGGCACTCAACCGGCCGGAGAGGCAGAATGTGCAAGCTGAGGATCGGCTTGATCCCCGTTGTATGCTACCAATCCTATTACTAGTCCTGCAGCCGTAACCCTCGGTCCGATCCGATCTTAGACTGGGAATGAACTTCGTAAGCTTAGACATGGAATGAACTCCGTATGCCTAAGCCAACCCATGAAACGAGCGTGCGGATGCTCAACCAACCGGAGAGGTAGAATACGCAAGTCGAGGACCGACCCGATCCTCCCCTGCGTGCTATCATCTTGCTACCGTAACCCTCGGTCCGGTCCAATCTTAGACTGGGAATGAACTCCGTATGCCTAAGTCAACCCACGAAATGAGCGTTCGGGTGTTGAGCCGATCAAGAGGCATAATGCATAAGCCGAGGATCGGCCCAATCCCTCTTTACGTGCTGTCGATCCTGCTGCCATAACCCTTGGTTTGACTACGGGTTAGACATGGAATGAACTCCGTATACCTAAGCCAACCCATGAAACGAGCGTACAGGCGCTCAACCGACCGGAGAAGCAAAATGCACAAGCTGGGGATCGGCCCGGTCCCCCTTACGTGCTGTCGATCCTGCTGCCGTAACCCTCGATCCGATCTGATCTTAGACTGGGAATGAACTCAGTATGCTTAGACTGGGGATGAACTCCGTATGCTTAAGTCAACCCACGAAACGAGTGTGCAGACGCTCAGCTGGTTGGAGAGGTCGACCGGAGAGGCATAATGCACAAGCTGGGGATTAGCCCGGTCCCCCTCTGTGTCCTATTGATCCCGCTGTCGGTCCTGCTACCATAACCCTCGGTCCAGCTGGGGCTTAGACATGGAATGATCTTCATATGCCTAGGCCAACCCATGAAACGAGCGTGCAGGCGTTCAGCCGACCGGAGAGGTAGAATACGCAAGCCGAGGATCGGCCCGATCCCTCTCTGCGTGCTGTCGGTCCGGCTTCCATAACCCTCAGTCCGATTGGGGATTAGACATGGAATGAACTCCCTATGCCTAAGCCAACCCATGAAACGGGCGTGCGGGCGCTCAGCTAGTCGGAGAGGTAGAATGCGCAAGTCGGGGATTGGCCCGGTCCCCCTTCGTGTTACCGATCTTACTATCGCAACCCTCAGTCCGGTCTGATCCTACACTGGGAATGAACTCCGTATGCCTAAGTCAACCCATGAAACGAGCATGCGGACGCTCAGTCGACTAGAGAGGCAGGATGCGCAAGCTAGGGATCGAATGAGTGGTAGGTGAGTTCGAGCACATCTTCATATTTTTGCCATGCCAATGCCATTTTTAGGGCTTTTAAATTCATACAATGGTCCCCTATGCCTTCATGTGAAGTTTTTTGGCAAGACGACCCGTTTTCTATTTTTCATGATTTTTGAAACCTTTTTCGGTTCGGGATTTTTTAAAATTCTTTTAGAAAGAGTTTTGTCCCCAAATTTGGTAGAGGTGATCCTTGTATTTTTGTTGGCATGCATAAAAAAATTCAGCTAAAAACTCGAAGTGGAGAAGATTTTGTGACCGTTTGAAGAAAGTGTCCCCATTTCAAACACTTTAATGGCTACTGGCAGAAAACCTATAAAATCTCAAATGCTCTTAGACTGTGAATGAACTCCATATGCTTAGACATGGAATGAACTCTGTATGACTAAGCCAACCCATGCAACAACTGTGCGGGTGCTCAACCAATCAAAGAGGCAGAATGCACAAGCCGAGGATCGGCCCGGTCCCCTTCTGCGTACTGCCAGTCCCGCTTCCACAACCCTCGATCCGGTTGGGGTTTAGACATGGAATGAACTCCCTATGCCTAAGCCAACCCACGAAATGAGCGTCCAGGTGCTCAATTAGCCGGAGAGGCAAAATGCGCAAGCCGGGGATCGGCCCGGTCCCCTCTACGTACTGCCGATCTTGCTACTACAACCCTCGATCCGGTCTGATCTTACACTGGGAATGAACTTGGTATGCTTAAACTGGGGATGAACTCCGTATGCCTAAGTCAACCCATGAAACGAGTGTGCAGGTGTTTAACCGATTGAAGAGGCCAGTCGAAGAGGCATAATACGCAATCCGGGGATCAGCTCGATCCCTCTCTAGGTGCTGTCGATCCCGCTGTCGGTCCTGCTGCCACAACCCTCGGTCCGACTAGGGCTTAGACATGGAATGATCTTCGTATGCCTAGGCCAACCCACAAAATGAGAGTGCGAGCACTCAGCCGGCTGGAAAGGCAAAATGCGCAAGCTATGGATCGACTTGGTCCCCTTCTGCGTGCTGCCGATCCTGCTTCTAGAACCCTCGGTCCGACTGGGGCTTAGACATGGAATGAACTCCCTATGCCTAAGCCAACCCATGAAATGGGAGTGCGGCCACTCAGCCGACCGGAGAGGCAGAATGCACAAGTCGAGGATTGGCCTGATCCCCCCTACGTGCTGTCGATCCTACTGTTGCAACCCTAGATCCAATTCGATCTTAGACTGTGAATGAACTCCGTATGCTTAGACTGGGGATGAACTCCGTATGCCTAAGTCAACCCACAAAACGAGCGTGTGGGTGCTCAGCTGGCCGAAGAGGCAGAATGTGCAAGTCGGGGATCGACCCGATCCCCTCTGCGTGCTACCGATCCTACTACTGGTCCTGCTACCGCAACCCTCGATCCTATCCGATCTTAGACTGGGAATGAACTCTGTATGCCTAAGTCAACCCATGAAATGAGCATTCGAGCGCTGAGCCTGCTAGAGAGGCATAATGCGTAGGCCAGGGATTTGCCCGGTCCCCCTCTGCATGCTGCCGATCCCGTTGCCACAACCCTCGGTCCAACTGGGGATTAGACATTGAATGAATTCCCTATACCTAAGCGAACCCATGAAACAGGCATGCGGGCACTCAGCCAGTCGGAGAGGCAGAATGCGCAAGTCGAGGACCGGCCCGATCCCCCTACGTGCTACCGATCCTACTACCACAACCTTCAGTCCGGTCTGATCTTAGACTGGGAATTACTTCGTATGCTTAGACTGGGAATGAACTCCGTATGCCTAAGTCAACCCATGAAAAAAGTGTACGGGCGACGAGCTTGCTGGAGAGGCATAATGCGCAAGCCGGGGATCGGCCTGATCCCCCTCTGTGTGCTGCTAGTCCTGCTGCCACAACCCTCAATCCGGTTGGGGCTTAGACATGGAATGAACTCCCTATGCCTAAACCAACCCACGAAACGAGCGTGCGGGCACTCAGTCGATCGGAGAGGCAAAATGCGCAAGCCAGGGATCAGCCCGATCCCCCTTACGTGCACCAACGATGCTCCAGCGATGGTGCCCCGAGCGAAAAAAATGTGGCACCAGCACATGCCCGAGCCCAGCATGTGCACTGTGGCTTAAACTCTTAGACTGGGAATGAACTCCGTATGCTTAGACATGGAATGAACTCCATATGCCTAAGCCAACCCATGAAACGAGCAAACAGGTGCTCAGTCGGCTAGAGAGGCAGAATGCACAAGCCGGGGATTGGCTCGGTCCCCCTCTGCGTGCTGCCGGTCTTGCTGCCACAACCCTCGATCCGACTGGGGCTTAGACATGGAATGAACTCCCTATACCCAAGCCAACCCACGAAACAGGCGTGCGGGTGCTCAGCCAACCGGAGAGACAGAATGCGTAAGCCAGGGATCGACCCGGTCTCCCTTACGTGCTACCGATCCTGCTGCCGTAACCCTCGGTCTGGTTTGATCTTAGACTAGGAATGAACTCTATATGCTTAGATTGAGGATTAACTCCGTATGCCTAAGTCAACCCATGAAACAAGCGTGCAGGCGCTCAGCCGATCGGAGAGGCCGGCCAGAGAGGTAGAATACGTAAGCTGGGGATTGACCCGATCCCCCCTGTATACTGCTGATCCTGCTACTGGTCCTACTGTCGCAACCCTCGATCTGGTATGATCTTAGACTGGGAATGAAATTCCTATACTTAGACATGGAATGAACTCCGTATGCCTAAGCCAACCCATGAAATGAGCATGCGGGTGCTCAGCCGATCGGAGAGGTAGAATGTGCAAGCTGGGGACCGACCCGGTCCCTCTTACGTGCTGTCGATCCTGCTACCACAACCCTTGGTCTGATCCGATGTTAAATTGGGAATGAACTCCGTATGCCTAAGTCAACCCACGAAACGAGCGTTCGGGCGTTGAGTCAGTTGGAGAGGCATAATGTGCAAGCCGGGGATCGGCCTGGTCCCCCCTGCATGCTGTCGATCCTGCTGTCACAACCCTCGGTCCGATCCGATCTTAGACTGGGAATGAACTCCGTATGCTTAGACTAGGGATGAACTCGGTATGCCTAAGTCAACCCACGAAACGAGCGTACGGGCGCTCAATCGATCGGAGAGGTAGGCCGGGGAGGCATAATGCACAAGCCAGGGATTGGCCCGGTCCCTCTTGCGTGCTACCGATCCTGCTACTAGTCCTGCTACCGTAACCATCGGTCTGGTCTGATCTTAGACTAGGAATGAACTTCGTATGCTTAGATATGTAATGAACTCCGTATGCCTAAGCCAACCCACAAAACGAGCGTGCGGGCACTCAGCCGACCGGAGAGGCAGAATGCACAAGCGGGGGATCGGCCCGGTCCCTTCTTGCGTGCTATCGATCCTGCTACCGTAACCCTCGGTCTGATCCAATCTTAGACTGGGAATGAACTCCGTATGCCTAATTCATCCCACGGAATGAGCGTGCAGGCGCTGAGCTAGCTGGAGAGGCATAATGCACAAGCCGGGGATCGGCCCGATCCCCCTCTGCGTGCTATCAGTGCTGCTACCCCAACCCTCGGTCTGGCTGGGGCTTAGACATGGAATGAACACCCTATGCCTAAGCCAACCCACGAAATGGGAGTGCGGGTGCTCAGTCGGCTAGAGAAGCAGAATGCACAAACTGGGTATCAATCTGGTCCCCCTTACATGCTGTCGATCCTGCTATCGTAACCCTTGGTCCGATCTGATCTTAGACTGGGAATGAACTCTGTATGCTTAGACTGGGGATGAACTCCGTATGCCTAAGTCAACCCATGAAACGAGCGTGCGGACGCTCAGTCGACCAGAGAGGCAGGATGCGCAAGTCGGTGATCGAACGGGTGGTAGGTGGGTTCAAGCACATCTTCATATTTTTGCCATTCCAATGCCATTTTTATGGCTTGTAAATTCATACAATGGTCCCCTATGCCTTCATGTGAAGTTTCGTGGCAAGACGACCCGTTTTCTATTTTTCATGATTTTTGAAACTTTTTGTGGTTCAGGATTTCTTAAAAATTTTTTAGAAGGAGTTTTGTCCCCAAATTTGGTAGAGGTGATCCTTGTATTTTTGTTGGCATGCACAAAAAAATTGAGCTAAAAACTCGAAGTGGAGAAGATTTTGTGACCATTTGAAAAAAGTATCCCCATTTCAGACACTTTAATGGCTACTGGCAGCAAACCTATAAAATCTCAAATGCTCTTTAAGGGGATGTGAGTTCTTGAGGTTTGATGAGGGATAGGGGGCCAATATAAGGGCCAAGTACCAGCACCCATCGCACATCATGTGCGCACACCCCCAGGCCCCCCAATCGCCAGAACCCACAATGCCGCCGGTTAGGCTCTCCGACGATGCTTCGGCGATGGTGCCCCGGGTGAAAAAAATGTGGCACCAGCACTTGCCCGAGCCCAACATGTGCACCGTGGCTCAAACTCTTAGACTGGGAATGATCTCCATATGCTTGACATGGAATGAACTCCGTATACTTGACATGGAATGAACTCCGTATGCCTAAGCCAACCCACAAAACGAGCATACGGGTGCTCAGTCGGTCAGAGAGGTAGAATACGCAAGCCAGGGATCGGCTTGATCCCCCTCTGCATGTTGTCAATCCCACTACCACAACCCTCAGTCTGGCTGGGGCTTCAACATGGAATGAACTCCCTCTGCCTAAGCCAACTCGTGAAACGGGCGTACAGGCGCTCAGTCGGTTGGAGAGGCAGAATGCGCAAGCCGGGGATCGGCCCGATCCCCCCTGTATCTTGCTGATCCTACTACCACAACCCTCAGTCTGGTTTGATCTTTGACTAGGAATGAACTCCGTATGCTTAGACTAGGGATGAACTTCGTATGCCTAAGTTAACCCATGGAATGAGCGGGCGGGCGCTCAGTCGATCGAAGAGGCTGGCTGGAGAGGCAGAATGGGCAAGTCAAGGATTGGCCCGGTCCCCCCTACATGCTATCGATCCTGCTACTGGTTTTACTATCACAACCCTCGGTCCGGTCTGATCTTAAACTAGGAATGAACTCTGTATGGTTAGACATGGAATGAATTTTGTACGCCTAAGCCAACCAACGAAATGAGCGTGCGGGTGCTCAGTCGATCAGAGAGGCAGAATGCACAAGCCGGGGATCGGCTTGGTCCCCCCCTACGTGCTGTCAATCCTGCTGCCGCAACCCTCGATCCAGTCGGATTTTAGATTGGGAATGAACTCCGTATGCCAAAGTCAACCCATAAAACAAGCGTTTGGGTGCTGAGCCGATCGGAGAGGCATAATGCGCAAGCCGGGGATCGACTCAATCCCTCTCTACGTGCTGCCTGTCTCTTTGCCACAACCCTCAGTCCGGCTGGGGCTTAGACATGGAATGAACTCCCTATGCCTAAGCCAACCCATGAAACGGGCATGCGGGGTGCTCAGTTGGCCGGAGAGGCAGAATACGTAAGCCGGGGATCTACCTGGTCCCCCCTGCGTGCTATCGATCCTGCTGCTGGTCATGCTACTGCAACCTTCGGTATGGTTCGATCTTAGACTGGGAATGAACTCTGTATGCTTAGACATGGATTGAACTCCGTATGCAAAAGTCAACCCATGAAACGAGCGTGCGGGCATTGAGCCGGCTGAAGTGGCATAATGTGCAAGCCAGGGATCGCCCCGGTCCCCCTCTATGTGCTGTCGGTCCTGCTGCCACATACCTCGGTCCGGCTGGGGCTTAGTCATGGAATGAACTCCCTATGCCTAAGCCAACCCATGAAACGGGCGTGCGGGCACTCAGTCGATCAGAGAGGCAGAATGTGCAAGCCGAGGATCGACCCGGTCCACCCTGCGTGCAACCGATCCTACTGTCGCAACCTTCAGTCTGATCGATCTTAGACTGTGAATGAACTCTGTATGCTTAGACTGGGGATGAACTCCGTATGCCTAAGTCAACCCATGAAATGAGCGTGTGGGCACTTAGTCGGCCAGAGAGGCATAATGTGCAAGCTGGGGATCAGCCCGGTCCCCCTCTGCATGCTGTCGATCCCACTATCGATCCTGCTGCCACAACCCTCGGTCCAACTGGTACTTAGACATAGAATGAACTCCGTATGCCTAAGCCAACCCACAAAACGAGCATGCGGGTGCCCAACCAGTCGGAGAGGCAGAATGCGCAAGCCGAGGATTAGCTCGATCCCCCCTGCGTGCTACCGATCTTGCTGCGGTCCTACTGTTGCAACCCTCGGCTCGGTCCGATCTTATAATGGGAATGAACTCCATATGCTTAGACATGGAATGAACTCCGTATGCCTAAGCCAACCCATGAAACGAGCGTGTGGGCACTCAACCGATCGAAGAGCCAAAATGGGCAAGCCGGCGATCGATCCGGTCTCCCCCCGCGAGCTGTCGATCTTGCTGCCACAACCCTCGGTTCGGTCCAATATTAGACTGGGAATAAACTTCGTATGCCTAAGCCAACCCATAAAATGAGCGTGCGGGTGCTCAGTCAGCTAGAGAGGTAGAATGCCCAAGCTGGGGATCGGCCCGATCCCCTCTTGCATGCTGTCGATCCTACTGCTGGTCTTGCTGTTGCAACGCTCGATTCGATCCGATCTTATATTGGGAATGAACTCTGTATGCCTAAGCCAACCCATGAAATGAGCGTGCGGGTGCTGAACCAGCCGGAGAGGCATAATGCGCAAGTCGGGGATTAGCTCGATCCCCCTCTGCATGCTACCGGTCCCACTGCCACAACCCTCAGTCCGACTGGGGCTTAAACATGGAATGAACTCCCTATGCCTAAGACAACCCTTGAAACAGGCATGCGGGCACTCAGCCAAAGCCAACCCACGAAACGGGCATGCGGGTGCTCAGCCAGCTGGAGAGGCAGAATGCATAAGCTAGGGATCAACCCTGTCCCCCCTGCGTGTCGCCGATCCAGCTGCCACAACCCTCGAGCCGGTCCTATCTTAGATTGGGAATGAACTTCGTATGCTTAGACATTGAATAAACTCCGTATGCCTAAGCCAACCCATGAAACGAACGTGCGGGTGCTCAGCCGGACGGAGAGGCAGAATGCGCAAGCCGGGGATGGGCCCGATCACCCCTGTGTTCTATCGATCCTGCTACTGCAACCCTCAGTCTGGTCTGATCTTAGATTGGGAATGAACTCCGTATGCCTAAGTCAACCCATGAAATGAGCGTGCGGGTGCTGAGCCGGTCTGAGAGGCATAATGCGCAAGCCGAGGATCGACCCGGTCCCCCTCTACGTGCTGCCAATCCCGCTGCCACAACCCTCGGTCTGGCTGGAGCTTACACATTAAATGAACTCCCTATGCCTAAGCCAACCCACGAAACAGGCATGCGGGCGCTTAGTCAGTCGGAGAGGTAGAATGCACAAGCCAGGGATTGGCCCAATCCCCTCTGTGTGTTGTCAATCCTGCTATCACAACCCTCGATCCAATCCGATCTTAGACTGGGAATGAACTCTGTATGCTTAGACTGGGGATGAACTCCATCTGCCTAAGTCAACCCATAAAACGACAGTGCGGGCGCTCAGTCGACCAGAAAGGTAGGATGCACAAGCTGGGGATCGAACGGGTGGTAGGTGGGTTCAAGGACATCTTCATATTTCTGCCATGCTAATGCTGTTTTTATGGCTTGTAAATTCATACAATGGTCCCCTAAGCCTTCATGTGAAGTTTTATGGCAAGACGACCCGTTTTCTATTTTTCACGATTTTTGAAACATTTTGCAGTTCAGGATTTTTTTTAAATTTTTTTAGAAAGAGTTTTGTCTCCAAATTTGGTAGAGATGATCCTTGTATTTTTTTTTGGCTTGCACAAAAAAATTCAGCTAAAAACTCGAAGTGGAGAAGATTTTATGACCATTTGAAAAAAGTGTCCCCATTTCAGACACTTTAATGGCTACTGCAGCAAACCTATAAAATCTCAGATGCTCTTTAAGAGGGTGTGAGTTCTCGAGGTTTGATGAGGGATAGGGGGCCAATATAAGGGCCAAGTACCAGCACTCATCGCACATCATGTGCGCACACCCCCCGGCCCACCCAATCACCGGAACCCCCAATACCGTTGGTTAGGCTCTCCGGCGATGCTCCGATGATGGTGCCCCAGGCAAAACAAATGCGGCACCAGCACATGCCCGAGCCCAGCATGTGCACTGTGGCTCAAACTCTTAGATTGGGAATGATCTCCGTATGCTTAGACATGGAATGAACTCCGTATGCCTAAGCCAACCCACGAAACGAGCGTGCGGGCGCTCAGCCGATCGGAGAGGTAGAATGTGCAAGTCGAAGATCTGCCCGGTCCCCCTTTGCGTGCTGCCAGTACCACTGCCCCAACCCTCAATCTGGCTGGGGCTTAGACATGAATGAACTCTGTATGCCTAAGCCAACCCATGAAACGGGCGTACGGGCGCTCAGTCAGTCGGAGAGGTAGAATGCGCAAGCCGGGGATATGCCCGGTCCCCCCTGCGTGTTACCGATCCTGCTGCTTCAACCCTCAGTCCGGTTTGATCTTTGACTGGGAATGAACTCTGTATGCTTAGACTGGGGATGAACTCCATATGCCTAAGTCAACCCATGAAACGAGCGAGCGGGCGCTCAGCCGACCAAAGAGGCTGATCGGAGAGGTAGAATGCGCAAGCCGTGGATCGGCCCGGTCCCCCCTACGTCCGGTCCGATCTTAGACTGGGATTGAACTCCGTATACTTAGACATGGAATGAGCTCTGTATGCCTAAGCCAACCCACGAATCGAACGTATGGGCGCTCAACCGGCAGGAGAGGTAGATTGCGCAAGCCGGGGACCGGCCTGGTCCCCCTGCGTGCTATCAATCCTACTGCCGTAACCCTCAGTCTGGTCGGATCTTAGATTGGGAATGAACTCTGTATGCCTAAGTCAACCCACGAAACGAGCGTTCGGGTGCTGAGCTGAGCTGATCAGGGAGGCATAATGCGCAATTCGGGGGTCAGCTCGATCCCCCTCTATGTGCTGTCGGTCCCACTGTCACAACCCTCAGTTCGGTTTGATCATAGACTAGGAATGAACTCCATATGCCTAAGTCAACCCACGAAACGAGCGTGCAGATGCTGAGCTGGCTGGAGAGGCATAATGTGCAAGTCGGGTGTCATGAGCCAACCTTGTATAGGGCCATTGCCGGGTAGATCCCTTACGCTAGGAAAAGTGTCCCCATTTCAAACATTGTAATGGTTACTGGTAGCATAGCTCTAAAATTCTAAGGCTCTTTAGGGGGTGAGCTGGCAGCGTAGTGTTGGGCTGTCTCACCGGTTGCTATGCGAGCCTAGGCCACCCACCAAGGGCTGCCCCTTGGCCCTGGTGATGGTCAGAGGTCTCGATGTATGATTCTTGACTATAATAAAACTCATCCCGATTGAATGTTCCGATTATTGCCTCAATGTGTTTTTCTTTTTCTTGATGCGAATATGCCTTCTTGTGTGTGTGCTTGAGATCGATCTCGATATATTGTGTCTTATTGTGAATGCTTGGGACTAACCATGGCTTATGGTTTTTTGTTCAGATATCGATCTATTAAAGGCTAACTTGGTTGGGAGTGCCCATTTAAGTGCCGTACAGTCTATTGATTGCTGAGAGAAAGCTTAGTCTGTGACATGTGGTATTAGAGCACGGTTGAAAAGTGCTAGAAAAATGGATGAGATGGCCACAAGTGGTGGACCCAATCATCAACAGAGAATTGAGGAACTTGAGGCCGTAGTGGCCGCAATGAAAAGTCATATGGTGACTAAAGACCGAGTGAGAGAGATCGAGATAACCCAGTGAGAGTTGTCCGATACTCCTCACGTGAGCGAAAAGGCTAGAGATGCCTTGAACATTCTCGAAAAAGAGTTTGAGGAGCTCAAAGCACAGGTGAGCATCCTACAAATGGCTGTGGCCAGATCGGGTTCGAGCTCAATGGAAAGGGGAAAAAGGCCCAAGGTGTCGGAGCCTTGATGCTATGAGGGGGCAAGGGATGCTAAAGAACTTGAAAATTTCTTGTTTGACATGGAGCAGTACTTCTGAGCTGTACACACGGATTCAGAGGAAGACAAGGTAGCAATGGCATCGATGTACCTCACAGGGGATGCCAAGCTGTGGTGGCGTTCCAAGTTTGTCGATGATGAGTGCCCGATTAAGACTTGGATGGATCTAAAGCGAGAATTGAAAAGCCAGTTTTTCCTTGAGAATGAGGAGTATATGGCTCGAAAGAGACTTCGAGAATTGGTGCAAATAGGAACGGTGCGAGAGTTTGTAAAGAGCTTTTCTACCCTGATATTGGATATTCGGGACATGTCCGAAAAGGATAAGATGTTCTATTTTCTTGAGGGCCTCAAGCCTTGGGCGAGGACAGAACTACAAAGGCAGAAAGTGCAAGATGTGGCCACGGCCATGTCTACAGCTGAACATCTCCACGATTACAATGATGGCTCTTCAACATGAAAAAATCCTCCATCAACTGGCAGTAGCTTCAACTTTGGGAGTGGGGGAAAGATAACTAGGTTGGACTGGCCCTTCAGTGGGGGATCAGATAAGAGGTCCTTTGGTTGAGATAGTACCCAACCCAAGACAAGCAACGCAGGGATTTTCTAGCCTAGGCAACCGCTAGCTTGCTTTCTTTACAAGGGGCCGCATCGGGTGGCTGAATGCCCGCATAGGGGAGCCCTTAATGCCTTAAGGACCTCATCTCAAGAGTCCACAAAAACACCAGAGAGCGTTGAAGAAGCTAAAGAGGAGCCAGCCAGGATGGGTTTAATAAGGTTCCTCAATGCCCTCCGCACCCAATTGAACACTATAAAGAAAGAGCAGAGTAGAGGCTTGATATATGTGAACTTGACGATCAATGAGAAAGCCACTAAGGCTATGGTGGATACGGGTGCAACCGACACTTTCATCACACCAGAAGAAGCAAAAAGGTGTGGTCTTCAGATTAGTAAAGACTGTGGATAAATGAAGGCGGTCAACTCGCCAGCCTTTACGATCAGTGGAAGCTCCAAGAGTATGACAACCCGATTGGGGCCATGGGAAGAGAAGGTAGCCTTTATAGTTTCCCCCATGGATGACTTTGATGTTGTTCTCGGATTGGACTTCATGATGTTGGCTCAGGTCATCCCTATCCCCGTCGCTAGCTGCTTGTTGTTCTTAGGGGAAAACCCATGTGTGGTGCCAGCCAACATCTTACCAAAGAGTAGGAAGAAAATGATTTCAGCTTTGTAGTTTAAGAAAGGGGTAAAGAGAGGGGAACCCTCCTTTGTGGCTGTGCCGATCTACAAAGAAGGGTCGAAAGTAAAACCAATACCTGATGGTATGGGAAAAGTGTTGGAAGAATTCGAAGAGGTGATGCCAGAGATGTTGCCTAAGGTTCTACCCCCTCGACGAGCATAGACCATGAAATTGAGCTCCTCTCAGGAGTGAAACCCCATGCTAGAGCTCCTTATCACATGGCCCCACCAGAGTTGGCTAAACTAAGAAAATAGTTAGATGAGCTACTACAAGTCAGATTCATCAGACCATCAAAGGCTTTTTTCGGAGCGCCAGTGCTATTTCAGAAGAAGCATGATGGAAGTTTGCGATTATGTGTTAACTACAGGGCCCTAAACAAAGTCACCATAAGAAACAAATATCCCATCCCCCTTATAGCAAACTTGTTTGATCAATTGAGCCAGCCCAAGTACTTTTCCAAATTGGACCTGAGATCTGGCTACCATCAAGTCAGAATTGTTGAGGGAGATGAACCAAAAACCACTTGTGTGACACGGTATGGTGCATTTGAATTTCTTGTTATGCCCTTTGGATTGACCAATGCTCCTGCCACATTTTGTACATTGATGAATCAGGTATTCCATGACTACCTAGACAAATTTGTAGTCATCTATTTAGACGATATAGTGGTATATAGCTCCACCTTGGAAGAACATCAAGAACACCTGCACCAGGTACTTCAAAGATTATAGGACCACCAGTTATCCGTAAAAAGGGAGAAGTGTGCATTTGCTCAAACCCAAATCCATTTTCTCGGTCACATTGTCGAATGTGGCCACATTCGAATGGACATGGAAAAGGTTAGGGCCATCAAGGAGTGGACAACACCGAAGAACGTTAGTGAGCTCCACTCATTTTTGGGACTAGCCAACTATTATAGAAGGTTTGTGGAAGGGTACTCTCGTAAGACCACGGCCCTCACGGAGCTATTGAAGAAGGAGCATAAATGGTGTTGGAGGAGTGAGTGCCAAGAGGCCTTCGAGGGATTGAAAGATGCTATTATGAAGGATCCCATCTTAGCTTTCCTTGATATTGAAAAGCCTTTCAAAGTTCAGACGGATGCATCTAATTTTGTTATTGGAGAAGTGCTTTCGCAACAACATCAACCGGTAGCATTTGAAAGTAAGAAGCTAAGTGAAGCTGAAAGGAAATATACGGCCCAAGAAAAAGAACTCCTGGCAGTGGTTCACTGCTTGAGGGCTTGGCGACATTACTTGTTAGGTTCACACTTTGTCGTGAAGACAGACAATGCAGCCGTTAGCCATTTTCTCACCCAACCAAGGCTTACGGCAAAACAAGCTAGGTGGCAGGAATTTTTAGTGGAGTTCAACTTTTGTTTTGAGCACACCGCTGGAAAGACCAATCAAGTGGCCAATACATTGAGCAGACGAGTAGATTTAGCAGCCCTTAGAAGAATTGCCCTAATGGCGGCTAGCAGAGCCACTACAGACATTCACAAGTTGATTGGAGATCACTTAGAGAGGACCCGCAAGCTTGTGCCATCCTGAAGCTAGTGGAAGAAGGGAAGTCCAAGTACTTCTGGTAAGAAAATGGGATCTTATGGACTAAAGGGCCTCGAGTGTTTATGCCAAGAGTAGAAGGTTTGAGACAGATGCTGATGAAGGAATGTCATGACACATCATGGGCGGGACACCCGAGCTAGCAATGCACTTTGATGTTATTGAAACAGGGATACTATTGGCCTTACATGCGACAAGATGTGATGGACTATACGAAGACTTGCCTCATTTGCCAACAAGATAAGGTTGAAAAGAGGAAACCTGCAGGCATGCTTGAACCACTACCAGTACCCACCAAACCATGGAAAAGCATCTCTCTTGATTTAATTTCGAGCCTACCCAAGGTTGGTGACCTTGGAGCTATTTTGGTGGTGATTGACCGGTTCTGTAAGTACACCACATTCATTCCCACTCACAAGTATTGCACAGCGGAAGACATAGCTCAACTATTGTTCAAACATGTGGTCAAATATTAGGGCCTCCCTCAAAACATTGTCAGTGATCGAGATCCGAGATTCACGAGGTCCTTCTGGAGAGAACTTTTCAAGATATTGGGGTCCTAACTCAACATCTCCTCAAGCTATCACCCTTAAACCGATGGTCAAATGGAACGGTTCAACGAATTATTAGAGGAATACTTGAGGCACTTTGTTCAAGCCAATCAGAAAGATTGGCCTTCATTATTAGACATGGCTTAACTCTGCTTTAATTCCGACAAAAGCTCTTCCACCAATAAGAGCCTATTTGAGGTGGTCACCAGATAATTACCAAAGCTACCCCACACTTCCTTGGAACAATATGGAGGAAAGAATCTGAGAGCCTTGGTTGTAGGGCTCAATAATTTCAAGTTGGTGATTTGGTTCTTGTCTGACTAGTTCCTGAACAAACTAGGTTTTTGACAAAGAGAGATCATAGACTGGTGCACAAATATGAAGGTCCAGTAAGGGTCTTTTCCAAAGTGGGGAATGCTTCTTACAAAATTGACCCACCAAAGTGGATGATGGTGCACCCAGTATTTCATGTGAGCAACCTAAAACCTTTCCATGCAGATCCTACAGATGCTAGCCAAAGGGAGCCAACCAAAGCACCATCACCATGAAACCACCCTTAGAGCGTCGAGTCGAAGAGATCTTAGCTGATAGGGAAACCAAGATATCTCGAAGACTAGTTTGGGAGTACTTAGTGAAGTGGGAAGGATTAGACTAGAAAAAACCAGCTAGGAGAGAGAACATGACCTCCAGAGATTTCAAAGGAAGATCAAAGAATTTCAAGCCAGCAAGTCGATGAGGACGTCGATAGAATAGGTGGGGGAGGATGTCATGAGCCAACCTTGTATAGGGCCATGACTGGGACTTAGGTTGCCATAAGCCACCCATGTATAGGGCCATGGTCGGGTAGATCCCTTGTGCTAGGAAAAGTGTCCCCATTTCAAACATTGTAATGGTTACTGGTAGCATAGCTCTAAAATCTCTAAGGCTCTTTAGGGGGGTGAGCCGACAGCATAGTGTTGGGCTGTCTCACCGGTTGCTATGTGAGCCTAGGCCACCCACCAAGGGTTGCCCCCTGGCCCTGGTGATGGTGGGAGGTCCCGATGTATGATTCCCGACTATAATAAAACTCACCCTGATTGAATGTCTCGATTGTTACCTCGATTTGTTTTTCTTTTTCTCGATACGAATATGCCTTTTTGTGTGTGTGCTTGAGATCGATCTCGATATATTGTGTCTTATTGTGAATGCTTGGGACTAACCATGGCTTATGGCTATTTGTTCAGATATCGATCTATTAAAGGCTGACTTGGTTGGGAGCACCCATTCAAGTGCCACATGGTCTATTGCTTGCTGAGAGAAAGCTTAGTCCGTGACACCGAGGATAAGCCCGATCCTCCTTTGCAAGCTGTCGGTCCCACTGCCACAACCCTCGGTCCAGCTGGGGCTTAGACATGGAATGAACTCCCTATGCCTAAGCCAACCCACGAAACAGGCGTGCGGGCGCTCAACCGGTAGGAGAGACAGAATGTGCAAGCCGGGGATCGGCCCGATCCCCCCTGCGTGCTGCTGATCCTGCTGCCGCAACCCTTGGTTCGATCCGATCTTAGACTGGGAATGAACTCTGTATGCCTAAGTCAACCCATGAAACGAGCGTGCGGGCACTCAGCCGATCGGAAAGGCAAGATGCGCAAGCCGGGGATCGAACAGGTGGTAGGCGGGTTCAAGCACATCTTCATATTTCTTCCATGCCAATGCCTTTTTTATGGCTTGTAAATTCATACAATAGTCCCTAAGCCTTCATGTAAAGTTTCGTGGCAAGACGACCCGTTTTTTATTTTTCACAATTTTTGAAACTTTTTACGGTTCGGGATTTTTTTAAATTTTTTTAGAAAGAATTTTGTCCCCAAATTTGGTAGAGGTGGTCCTTATATTTTTATTGGTATCCACAAAAACATTTAGCTAAAAACTTGAAGTGGAGAAGATTTTGTGATCGTTTGAAAAAAGTGTCCCCATTTTAGACACTTTAATGGCTACTGGCAGCAAACCTATAAAATCTCAAATGCTCTTTAAGGGGGTGTGAGTTCTTCAGGTTTGATGAAGGATAAGGGGCCAATATAAGGGCCAAGTACCAGTACCCATCGCACATCATGTGCGTACACCCCCCGGCCCCCCAATCATCGGAACCCCCAATGCCGTCGGTTAGGCTCTCCGGCGATGCCTAAGCCAACCCACGAAAAGGGTGTGCAGGCGCTCAACCGGCCAGAAAGGCAAAATATGCAAGCCGAGGATCGACTCAATCCATCCTCTGTACTGTTGATCCTGCTACTGCAACCCTCGGTCCGTTCTGATCTTAGACTAGAAATGAACTCCGTATGCTTAGATTGGGGATGAACTTGGTATGCCTACGTCAACCCACAAAATGAACTACATATGCTTAGACTGGGGATGAACTTCGTATGCCTAAGTCAACCCACAAAACGAGCATGCGGGCACTCAACCGGCTGAAAAGGCATAATGCGCAAGCTGGGGATCAGCCCGGTCCCCTTTTACTTGCTACCGATCCCGCTACCGGTCCTGCTGCCACAACCCTCGGTCTGACTGGGGCTTAGACATGGAACGAACTCCATATGCCTAAGTCAACCCATGAAATGAGCGTACATGTGCTCAACCGGCCGAAGAGGTAGAATGCGCAAGCCGAGGATCGGCCCGGTCCCCCCCTACGTGCTGCCGATCTTGCTGCTGGACCTGCTGGCACAACCTTCGATCCAGTCTGATCTTAGACTGGGAATGAACTCCATATGCCTAAGCCAACCCACAAAACGAGCGTGCGGGCACTCAGTTGATCGGAGAGGCAAAACCCGTAAGCCGAGGATTGGCTCGATCCCCCCTGCGTGCTGTCGATCCTGCTACCGCAACCCTCGGTCCGGTCTGATCTTAGACTGGGAATGAACTTCGTATTCCTAAGTCAACCCACGAAAAGAGCGTGCGGGCGCTGAGCCAGCCAGAGAGGCATAATGCACAAGTCGGGGATCGGCCCAGTCCCCTCGGCGTACTGTCGATCCCGCTGCCATAACCCTCGGTCCGGCTGGGGCTTAGACATGGAATGAACTCCCTATGCCTAAGCCAACCTACGAAATGGGCGTACGGGCGCTCAGCCAACCAGAGAGGTAGAATGTGCAAGCTGGGGATCGGCCCAATCCCCCTCTGAGTGCGGCCGATCCTACTGCCACAACCCTCGGTCCGCCTGGGGCTTAGACATGGAATAAACTCCCTATGCCTAAGCCAACCCATGAAACGGGCATGCGGACGCTCAGTCGGCCTGAGAGGCAAAATGCGCAAGCCAGGGATTGGCACGGTCCCCCTACGTGCAGCCGATCCTGCTACCGCAACCCTCGATCCGATCCGATCTTAGACTGGGAATGAACTCCATATGCTTAGATCGGGGATGAACTCTGTATGCCTAAGTCAACCCACGAAATGAGCGTACGGGCGCTTAGCCAGCCGGAGAGGCATAATGCACAAGTCGGGGATCAGCCCGATCCCTCTCAGCATGCTGTCGATCCCGTTGTCAGTCCTACTACCACAACCCTTGATCTGGCTGGGGCTTAGACTTGGAATGAACTCCATATGCCTAAGGCAACCCACGAAATGAGCGTGCGGGCGCTCAGCCGGCCAAAGAGGCAAAATACGCAAGCCAGGGATCGAACGGGTGGTAGGTGGGTTCAAGCATATCTTCATATTTCTGCCGTGCCAATGCCATTTTTATGGCTTGTAAATTCATACAATGAGCCCCTAAGCTTCATGTGAAGTTTCGTGGCAAGACGACCCGTTTTCTATTTTTCATGATTTTTGAAACTTTTTAAGGTTTGGGATTTTTTTTAAATTTTTTTAGAAAGAGTTTTGTCTCCAAATTTGGTAGAGGTGATCCTTGTATTTTTTTTGGCAAGCACAAAAAAATTCAGCTAAAAACTCAAAGTGGAGAAGATTTTGTGACCGTTTGAAAAAAGTGTCCCTATTTCAGACACTTTAATGGCTACTGGCAGCAAACCTATAAAATCTCAAATCCACTTTAAGGGGGTGTGAGTTCTCGAGGTTTGATGAGGGATAAGGGGCCAATATAAGGGCCAAGTACCAGTACCCATCGCACATTATGTACGCATACCCCTCCGGCCCCCTAATCGTCAGAACCCCCAATGCCGCCAATTAGGCTCTCCGACGATGCTCCGGCGATGGTGCCCTGGGTGAAAAAAATGAAGCACCAGCACATGCCTTAGCCCAACATGTGCACCGTGGCTCAAAATGTTAGACTGGGAATGAACTCCGTATGCTTAGACATGGAATGAACTCCGTATGCCTATGCCAACGCACGAAACGAGCGTGCGGGCGCTCAGCCGGCCGAAGAGGCAGAATGCGCAAGTCGGGGATCAGCTGGTCCCCCCTGTATGCTGTCGATCCTACTGCCACAACCCTCAGTTTGGTCCAATCTTAGACTGGGAATGAACTCCGTTTGCATAAGTCAACCCATAAAACAAGCGTGCGGGCACTGAGCCGGTCGAAGAGGCATAATGTGCAAATCAGGGATCGGCTTGGTCCCCCTCTGCGTGCTGTCGGTCCCGCTACCACAACCCTCGGTCCGGCTGGAGCTTAGACATGGAATGAACTACCTATGCCTAAGCCAACCCAGAAAACGGGCGTGCAGGTGCTCAACCGACCGGAGAGGTAGAATGCATAAGCAGGGGATCGGCTCGGTCTACCCTCCGTGCTACCGATCTTGCTGTCACAACCCTCGGTCCAGTCCGATCCTAGACTAGGAATGAACTCCGTATGCTTAGACTGAGGATGAACTCCGTATGCCTAAGTCAACCCACGGAACAGGCGTACGGGCGTTGAGTCGACCGAAGAGGCATAATGCGTAAGTCGAGGATCGACTCGGTCCCCCTTTGCATGCTACCGATCCCGCTACCACAACCCTCGGTCCGACTGGGGTTTAGACATGGAATGAGCTCCCTATGCCTAAGCCAACCCACGAAATGGGCGTACGGGCGCTCAGTTGACCGAAGAGGCAAAATGCGTAAGCCAGGGATCGGCCCGACCCCCCCTGCATGCTATCGATCCTGCTGCCGTAACCCTTGATCTGGTTTGATCTTATACTGGGAATGAACTCTATATGCTTAGGCTGGGGATGAACTATGTATGCCTAAGTCAACCCATGAAACGAGCATACAGACGCTCAGTCGGCCCGAGAGGCTGGCCGTAGAGGCATAATGCATAAGTCGGGGATCAGCCTGATCCCCCTCTGTATGCTACCGATCCTGCTGCTAGTCTTGCTACCACAACCCTCGGTCCGACTGGGTCTTAGGCATGGAATGAACTCCCTATGCCTAAGCCAACCCACGAAGCGAGCATGCAGGCATTCAGCTGTCCGAAGAGGCAGAATGTATAAGCTGGGGATCAGCCCGATCCCCTCCTGCGTACTGCCAATCCTGCTGCTGGTCCTACTGTTGCAACCCTCGGTCTGGTTCGATCTTATACTAGTAATGAACTCCGTATGCTTAAACATGGAATGAACTCTGTGTGCCTAAGCCAACCCACGAAACAAGCGCGCGGGCGCTCAGTCGACCGGAGAGGCAGATGCGCAAGCCAGGGACCGACCCGATCCCCCCTGCGTGTTGTCGATCCTACTACCGCAACCCTCGGTCTGATCCGATCTTAGACTGGGAATGAACTCTGTATGCCTAAGTCAACCCACGAAATGAGCGTGCGGGCATTGAGCCAACCGGAGAGGCATAATGCACAAGCAAAGGATCGGCCCGGTCCCCCTCTGCGTGCTGTAGATCCCGCTGCCACAACCCTCGGTCCAGCTGGGGCTTAGACATGAAATCAACTCCGTATGCCTAAGCCAACCCATGAAACAGGCGTACGGGCGCTCAACCGACTGGAAAGGCAGAATGCGCAAGCCGGGGATCGACCCGGTCCCCCCTGCGTGTTGCCGATCCTACTGCCACAACCCTCGGTCTGATCCGATCTTAGGCTGGGAATGAACTCTGTATGCTTAGACTGGGGATGAACTCCGTATGCCTAAGTCAACCCACATAACGAGCATGCGGGCGCTCAGTCGACCAGAGAGGCAGGATGCGCAAGTCGAAGATCGAACGGGTGGTAGGTCGGTTCAAGCACATCTTCATATTTCTGCCATGCCAATGCCATTTTTATGGCTTGTAAATTCATACAATGGTCCCGTAAGCCTTCATGTGAAGTTTCGTGGCAAGATGACCCGTTTTTCTATTTTTCATGATTTTTGAAACTTTTTGCGGTTCGGGATTTTTTTAAATTTTTTTAGAAAGAGTTTTGTCCCCAAATTTGGTAAAGGTGATCCTTTTATTTTTTTTGGCATGCACAAAAAAATTCAGCTAAAAAATCGAAGTGGAGAAGATTTTGTGACCGTTGGAAAAAAGTGTCCCCATTTGAGACACTTTAATGGCTACTGGCAGCAAACCTATAAAATCTCAAATGCTCTTTAAGGGAGTGTGAGTTCTCGAGGTTTGATGAGGCATAAGGGGCCAATATAAGGGCCAAGTACCAGCACCCATCGTACATCATGTACGCACACCCCCCGGCCCCTCCAATCGTCAGAACCCCCAATGCTGCCGATTAGGCTCTCCGACGATGCTCCGACGATGGTGCCCCGGGTGAAAAAAATATGGCACCAGCACATGCCCGAGCCCAGCATGTGCACCGTGGCTCAAAATCTTAGACTGGGAATGAACTCCGTTTGCTTAGACATGGAATGAACTCCGTATGCCTAAGCCAACGCACGAAACGAGTGTGCGGGCGCTCAGCCGACCGAAGAGGCAGAATGCGCAAGCTGGGGATCAGCCGGTCCCCCCTGTATGCTGTCGATCCTACTATAGCAACCCTCAGTTCGGTCCGATCTTAGATTGGGAATGAACTCCATATGCATAAGTCAACCCATAAAACGAGCGTGCGAGCGCTGAGCAGGCCGAAGAGGCATAATGCGCAAGCCAGGGATCGGCCTGATCCCCCTCTGCATGCTACCGGTCCCGCTGCCACAACCCTCTGTCCGGCTAGGGCTTAGACGTGGAATGAACTCCCTATGCCTAAGCCAACCCAAAAAATGGGCGTGCGGGCGCTCAGCCGACCGGAGAGGCAGAACGCACAAGCTGGGGATCGGCTCGGTCCGCCCTCTGTGCTGCCGATCCTGCTGTCAAAACCCTCGGTCCGGTCCGATCTTAGGCTGGGAATGAACTCCATATGCTTAGACTGGGGATGAACTCCGTATGCCTAAGTCAACCCATGTAACAAGCGTGCGGGCGCTGAGCCGATCGAAGAGGCATAATACGCAAGCTGAGGATCGACCCGGTACCCCTCTGCATGCTACCGTTCCCGTTGCCACAACCCTCGGTCCGACTGGGGCTTAGACATGGAATGAACTCCCTATGCCTAAGCCAACCCACGAAACGGGCGTGCGGGTGCTCAGCCGGTCGAAGAGTCAGAATGCGTAAGCCAGGGATCGGCTCGGCCCCCCCTGCGTGCTACCGATCCTGCTATCGTAACCCTCGATCCGATTCGATCTTAGACTGAGAATGAACTCCGTATGCTTAGACTGGGGATGAACTCCGTATGCCTAAGTCAACCCATGAAATGAGTGTACGGGCACTCAGTCGGTCGGAGAGGCCGATCGAAAAGGCATAATGCACAAGCCGAGGATCAGCCTGATCCCTTTTTACGTGCTATCGATCCCGCTACCAGTCTTCCTGCCACAACCCTCGATCCGGTTGGGTCTTATGCATGGAATGAACTCCCTATGCCTAAGCCAACCCACGAAGCGACCATGCGGGTGTTTAACCGATCGAAGAGGCAGAATGCATAAGCCAGGGATCGGTCTGGTCCCCCCTGCGTGCTGTCGATCTTGCTACTGGTCCTACTGTCACAACCCTCGATCTGGTTTGATCTTATACTGGTAATGAAGTCCGTATGCTTAAACATGGAATCAACTCCGTGTGCCTAAGCCAACCAACGAAACAAGCGTGCAGGCGCTCAGTCGACGGGAGAGGCAAAATGCGCAAGCCGGGGACTGACTCGATCCCCCCCTGCATGCTGTCGATCCTGCTGCCACAACTCTCTGTCCGGTCTGATCTTAGATTGGGAATGAACTCCGTATGCCTAAGTCAACCCATGAAACGATCGTGCGGGCGCTGAGCCGATCGGAGAGGCGTAATGCACAAACCGGGGATCAGCCCGGTCCTCCTCTGCGTGCTGCAGATCTCGTTGCCACAACCCTCGGTCCAACTGGGGCTTAGACATGAAATGAACTTCGTATGCCTAAGCCAACCCATGAAACAGGCGTACGGGCACTCAGCCGACCAGAGAGGCAGAATGCGCAAGCCGGGGATCGACCCGATCCCCTCCGACGTGCTGTCGATCCTACTGTCACAACCCTCTGTCCAGTCTGATCTTAGACTGGGAATGAACTCAGTATGCCTAAGTCAACCCACGAAATGAGCGTGCGGGTGCTGAGCCGACCAGAGAGGCGTAATGCACAAATCGGCGATAGACCCGGTCCCTCTCTGCGTGCTGTAGATCCCGCTGCCACAACCCTCAGTCCAGCTGGGACTTAGACATGAAATGAACTCCGTATGTCTAAGCCAACCCATGAAACAGGCGTACGGGCGCTCAGCCGACCGGAGAGGCAGAATGTGCAAGCTGAGGATCGGCCCAATCTCCCCTGCGTGTTGCCGATCCTGTTGCCGTAACCCTCGGTCTGGGTCGATCTTAGACTGGGAATGAACTCCATATGCTTAGACTGGGGATGAACTCCATATGCCTAAGTCAATCCACGTAACGAGCGTGCGGGCGCTCAGTCGACCAGAGAGGCAGGATGCGCAAGCCGAGGATCGAATAGGTGGTAGGTGGGTTCAAGCACATCTTCATATTTCTGCCATGCCAATGCCATTTTTATATCTTGTAAATTCATACAATGGTCCCCTAAGCCTTCATGTGAAGTTTCGTGGCAAGATGACCCGTTTTCTATTTTTCATGATTTTTGAAACTTTTTACGGTTCGGGATTTTTTTTAATTTTTTTAGAAAGAGTTTTGTCCCCAAATTTGGTAAAGGTGATCCTTGTATTTTTTTTGGCATGCACAAAAACATTCAGCTAAAAACTCGAAGTGGAGAAGATTTTGTGACCGTTTGAAAAAGTGTCCCCATTTTAGACACTTTAATGGCTACTGGCAGCAAACCTATAAAATCTCAAATGCTCTTTAAGGGGGTGTGAGTTCTCGAGGTTTGATGAGGCATAAGGGACCAATATAAGGGCCAAGTACCAGCACCCATCGCACATCATGTACGCACACCCCCAGCCCCCCAATCGCCGGAACCCCCAATGCCGCCAATTAGACTCTCCGACGATGCTCCGACGATGGTGCCCCAGGCGAAAAAAATGCGCCACCAGCACATGCCATTTTTATGTGCCTAAGTCTGATCTTAGACTGGGAATTAACACCGTATGCTTAGACTGGGGATGAACTCCGTATGCCTAAGTCAACCCATGGAACAAGCGTGCGGGCGCTCAGCCGGCCGAAGAGGCATAATGCGCAAGCTGAGGATCGGCTCGATCCCCCTCTACGTGCTGCCTGTCCCGCTGCCAGAGCCCTCTGTCTGGCTGGGGCTTAGAGATGGAATGAACTCCCTATGCCTAAGCCAACCCACGAAATAAGCGTGCGGGCGCTCAGTCGATCGGAGAGGTAGAATGCACAAGCCGGGGATCGGCTTGGTCCCCCTTGATTGATTGTAATATGTATGATCCCATGATTTTAGCCTTTATTCTAGGGATATTGCCATTAAGTGTAAGCTGGAGCCTCAATTATAAATAGAGGGCTTTTCCTCCCTCATTTGTACACCATCAAACACTTCTATTTCTCTTTAACTTGCATAATCAGCCCTTCCTATTGTTCTAGTGCCTGTACGCTTGTGTTTTAGGCTGACTTAGGCATAAAGGAAGAGATTCCAAGCCTGAGGCCGAATGGTTTCTGAGTCTAAGGTCGGAGCCCGTGACAGTTGGTATCAGAGCAAGTTCGATTCTGCGTGTTTATGTTGTGCAGGTTAGAGGAGATGGCATCCCAAAGTGACGCTACTAACCAACAACCAGAGGCCCAGGAGCATGGGTGTGGAAGAGGGAGGAAAGCCAGTTCTAAAGATATCTGGTCTACATGGAGGGTAGGCTGGCCAAGGTGGAAGTGACCATGGGTGACATGGGGGAAAAGCTTGAGGGCGTAGAGACTCGCATTCCATCGCTAGACTCCATGGGGGAGGACATCCAAAGTGAGCTGCAAGTTGCTCTCAACAAAGGCTTGGACGTGTTCACCCAAAAGAATCAGACCTTGGAGGCTGAGGTGCTGACCTTGTGTGATGGCATGGAGGCCATGCGCCAGCGGATGGAGGAGCTTACCAGTGAGCTCGTTGCTTGCAAGACTACCATTAGGAATAGCATGTTTGCTGGAGTGTCCAAGTCCAGATTGGATGTCCCCAAGCCTAAGGAGTTCAAGGGGACTAGGGCGGCCAAGGAAGTAGATAACTACCTTTGGGGTATAGAGCAGTACTTCCAGGCCATGGGCATGCAATACGAGGCGATAAAGGTAAGCACTGCTGCTATGTATCTCACTGATGTAGCCTTATTATGGTAGAGGCGCAGGTGTGATGATGTCAGGCGTGGGAGCACCAAGATTGGAACCTGGGCAGAGTTCCAAAAGAAGTTCAGAGAACAATTTTACCTAGAGTATGCCGATGATGAGGCACGGGCAAAGTTGCGCAAGCTGAGCCAGCAAGGGGACATAAGGGAGTATGTCCAAAATTTCTATGAACTGATGCTACAGATCTCAGATCTAGGCAAGAAGGATGCCTTATTTGCTTTCATGGATGGGCTGAAGCTGTGGGTAAAGCATGAGCTACAAAAGAGAGGAGTTCATGACTTGGCTAAAGCCATGACTACTGCTGAGGCCTTGATAGAGTTCAAGCCTCTGAACAAGTTCGAGTCTACCAAGCCCAAGGGTAAGGGCAGGGACGATAGGGATCGAAAGAAGCAGTCCAAGGGGAAGGACCATCACCGGAGTCCAAGGATGAAGACCGAGACCATTCAACCAAGGATGGCAAGAGGAAGCCACCAGCAGGCAAGTGGAAAGCAAAAGGAGACCAAGAGCCACTGGCATGCTACCTATGTGGAGGGAGCCACATAGCACACAATTACCCGTAGAAGGGCAAGCTGGCTGTTGTAGACAAGGAGTCTGACAAGGAGCCAGAGTCAAGGGTAGCAAAGCTTGGGTCGTTGGTGCTCAATGTTATCCGGAGTAAGGGGAGCTGCAAGCCAAAGGGCTTGATGTTTACGGATCTTATGGTTGTGAGTCAGAAGGTGTGTGCACTGGTGGACACAAGTGCCTCACATTTTTTATTTCAGGTGATAGAGCCCAAAAGCTCAGACTAAAGGTGCAGAAAGGGATTGGAACCATCAAAACATTGAACTCCAAGGAAGTTTCAGCCATTGGAGTAGCGCAGGGAGTGGAGTTACAGCTTGGAGACTGGAAAGGCAAGGAGACCATTGAGGTAATACCCCTTGACGACTATGAGTTTGTGATTGGGTTGGATTTCCTTGTTCGAATTAATGCCCTCCTTGTGCTTTTTACCGATTGTGTTTGCATCTTGGATGCACGGTGCCAATGCCTAATGCCATTGAGAAGAGGGTTTGGAGTTGGATGAGGCATAAGGGACCAATATAAGGGCGAAGTACCAGCACCCATCGCACATCATGTACGCACACCCCCCAGCCCCCCAATCGCCGGAACCCCCAATGCCGCCAATTAGACACTCCGACGATGCTTCGGCGATGGTGCCCCAGGCGAAAAAAATGCGCCACCAGCACATGCCATTTTTATGTGCCTAAGTCTGATCTTAGACTGGGAATTAACACTGTATGCTTAGACTGGGGATGAACTCCGTATGCCTAAGTCAACCCATGAAACGAGCGTGCGAGCGCTCAGTCGATCGAAGAGGCATAATGCGTAAGTCAGGGATCAAGCCGGTCCCCTTTATGTGCTGTCGATCCCGCTGCCGGTCTTGCTGCCACAACCCTCGATCCAGCTGGGGCCTAGACATGGAATGAACTCCGTATGACTAAGCCAACCCATCGCACATCACGTGTGCACACCCCCCTAGCCCCCCAATCGTCGGAACCTCCAATGCCGTCGGTTAGGCTCTTCGGTGATGCTCCAATGATGGTACCCGAGGTGAAAAAAATGCAGCACCAGTACATGCCCATGCCCAGCATGTGCACCGTGGCTCAAACTCTTAGACTGGGAATGAACTCTGTAAGCTTAGACATGGAATGAACTATGTATGCCTAAGCCAACCCACGAAACGAGCGTGTGGGCGCTCAGCCGATCGGAGAGGCAGAATGCACAAGCCGGGGCTCGCTCCCCCTCTGTGTGCTATCGATCCCGCTGCCACAACCCTTGGTTCAGCTGGGGCATAGACATGGAATAAACTCCCTATGCCTAAGCCAACCCACGAAACAGGCGTGCGAGCTCTCAGCTAGCCAGAGAGGCAGAATACGCAAGCCGGGGATCGACCCAGTCCCCTCTAGGTGCTGTCGATCTTGCTACCGCAACCTTCTATCCGGTCTAATCTTAGACTGGGAATGAACTACATATGCTTAGACTGGGGATGAACTCCGTATGCCTAAGTCAACCCACGAAACGAGCGTACGGGCGCTCAGCCGGTCGGAGAGGCATAATGCGTAAGTCGAGGGTCAGCCCGGTCCCCTCTGCGTGCTGTCGATCTCACTGCTGGTCCTGCTGCCACAACCCTCGATCCAGCTGGGGCTTAGACTTGGAATGAACTCCGTATGCCTAAGCCAACCCACGGAACGAGTGTGCGGGTGCTCAACCGACCGGAGAGGCAGAATGCGTAAGCCGGGGATCGGCCCGATCCCCCCTGCCTGCTATCGATCCTGCTGCTGGTCCTGCTATCACAACCCTCGGTCTGGTCCAATCTTAGACTGGGAATGAATTCTATATGCTTAGACATGGAATGAACTCCGTATGCCTAAGCCAACCCATGAAACGAGCTTTGGGGCACTCAGCCGGCCAAAGAGGTAGAATGCGCAAGCCGGGGACCAGCCCGGTCCCCCTCTACGTGCTGTTGATCCTACTACTGCAACCCTCAGTGTGGTCTGATCTTAGACTGGGAATGAACTTCGTATACCTGAGCCGGTCGGATAGGCATAATGCGCAAGCCGGGGATCGGCCCGATCCCCCTTTGCATGCTGCCAGTCCCGCTGTCACAACCTTCAGTCCAGCTGGGGCTTTTACATGGAATGAACTCCCTATGCCTAAGCCAACCCATGGAATGGGCGCGTGGGTGCTCAACCGGTCGGAGAGGCAGAATACGCAAGCCGAGGATCGGCCTGATCCCCCTCTGCATGCTGTCGGTCCCGTTGCCATAACCCTCGATCCGGTTGCGGCTTAGACATGGAATGAACTCCCTATGCCTAAGCCAACCCATGCTGCTGGTCCTACTGTTGTAACCCTCGGTCCGATCCAATCTTAGACTGGGAATGAACTCTGTATGCTTAGACATGGAATGAACTCCGTATGCCTAAGCCAACCCATGAAACGAGATTATGGGTGCTCAACCGGCCAGAGAGGTAGAATGCGCAAGCCAGGGACCAGCCCGGTCCCCCCCTGCGTGTTGTTGATCCTATTGTCGTAACCCTTAGTCCAGTTCGATCTTAGACTGGGAATGAACTTCGTATACTTGAGCCGACCGAAGAGGCATAATGCGCAAGGTGGGGATTGACCCGATCCCCCTCTGCGTGATGTCGGTCCCGCTGTCACAACCTTCGGTCCGACTGGGGCTTAGACATGGAATGAACTCCCTATGCCTAAGCCAACCCATGAAACGAGTGCCCTAAGCCAACCCACGAAACAGGCGTGTGGGTGCTCAGCCGACCGGAGAGGCAAAATGCGCAAGCCGGGGATCGGCCCAGTCCCCCCTGCGTGCTGTCGATCCTACTGTCGTAACCCTCGGTCTAGTCTGATCTTAGACTGGGGATGAACTCCGTATGCTTAGACTAGGGATGAACTCCGTATGCCTAAGTCAACCCACGAAATGAGCGTCTGGGCACTCAACCGGGCGGACAGGTTGGTCGGAGAGGCATAATGCACAAGCTAGGGATCAACTCGGTCCCTCTCTGTGTGCTGTCGATCCGGCTGCCGGTCCTGCTACTACAACCTTCGGTCCGGCTAGGGCTTAGACATGGAATGAACTCCGTATGCCTAAGCCAACCCATGAAACAAGCGTGCGGGTGCTCAACCGGCCAGAGAGGCAAAATGCGCGAGCCGGGGATCGGCCCGATCCCCCTGTGTGCTGTCGATCCTACTATCGCAACCCTCGGTCCGGTCTGATCTTAGATTGGGAATGAACTTCGTATGCCTAAGTCAACCCATGAAACGAGTGTACGGGTGCTGAGCCAGCTGGAAAGGCATAATGCGCAAGCCGAGGATCGCCTCCATCGCCCTCTGCGTGCTGTCGGTCCCGCTACCACAACCTTTGGTCCAACTGGGGCTTAGACATGGAATGAACTCTGTATGCCTAAGCCAACCCATGAAACAAGCGTGCGGGTGTTCAACCGATCGGAGAGGTAGAATGTGCGAGCCAGGGATCGGCTCGGTCTCTCCCTACATGCTGTCGATCCTGTTGTGCACCGTGGCTCATGCCCTCCCTGCATGCTATCGGTCCCTCCCTGCATGCGACACCAGCACATGCCCGAGCCCAGCATGTACACCATGGCTCAAACTCTTAGACTGAGAATGAACTCCGTAAGCTTAGACATGGAATGAACTCCGTATGCCTAAGCCAACCCACGAAATAAGCGTGTGGGTGCTCAGTCGATCGGAGAGGCAGAATGCACAAGCCGAGGATCGGCCCCCTCCCCCTCTACATGCTGTCGATCCCATTGCCACAACCTTCGGTCCGGCTAGGGTGTAGACATGGAATGAACTCCCTATGCCTAAGCCAACGCACAAAATGGGCATGCGGGTGCTCAGTCGATCGGAGAGGCAGAATGCGTAAGCCGGGGATCAGCCCGATCCCCCCTACATGCTATCGATCCTGCTACTGGTCCTGCTACTGCAACCCTCGGTCCGGTTCGATCTTAGACTGGGAATGAACTCCGTATGCTTACACATGGAATGAACTCCGTATGCCTAAGCCAACCCACGAAACGAGCGTGCGGGCGCTCAACCAGTTGGAGAGGCAGAATGTGCAAGTCGAGGACTAGCCGGTCCCCCCTTACGTGCTCTTGATCCTGCTGTCGCAACCCTCGGTCTGGTCTGATCTTAGACTATGAATGAACTCTGTATGCCTAAGTCAACCCACGAAATGAGTCAGTCGGAGAGACATAATGCGCAAGTCGGGGATCGGCCCGATCCCCCTCTGCGTGCTGCCAATCCCACTACCACAACCCTCGGTCCGACTGGGGTTTAGACAAAGAATGAACTCCCTATGCCTAAGCCAACCGACGAAATGGGTGTACGGGTGCTCAGCCGATCAGAGAGGCAGAATGCGCAAGCTGGGGATCGGCCTGATCCCCCCTGCGTGTTGTCGATCTTGCTGCCGTAACCCTCTGTCCAGTATGATCTTAGACTGGAAATGAACTCCGTATGCTTAGACTGGGGATGAACTCCGTATGCCTAAGTCAACCCATGAAACGAGCGTACGGGCGCTCAACCGGCCGGAGAGGCATAATGCACAAGCCGGGGGTCAGCCTGGTCCCCCTCTGCGTGCTGCTAGTCTCGCTGCCGATCCTACTGCCACGACCCTCGGTCCGGCTGGGGTTAGACATGGAATGAACTCTAGATGCCTAAGCCAACCCATGAAACAAGCGTGCAGGCGCTCAACTAGCCAGAGAGGCAAAATGCGCAAGTCGGGGATCGGCCCGGTCCCTCCTGTGTACTATCGATCCTGCTGCCGCAACCCTCGGTCTGGTTCGATCTTAGACTAGGAATGAATTTCGTATGCCTAAGTCAACCCATGAAATGAGCGTGCGGGCGCTGAACCGACTGGAGAGGCATAATGCGCAAGCCGAGGATTGGCCCGATCGCACTCTGTGTGCTGTCGGTCCCGCTCCCATAACCTTCGGTCCGGCTGGGGCTTAGACATGGAATAAACTCCCTATGCCTAAGCCAACCCATGAAACGGGCGCGCGGGTGCTCAACCAGTCGAAAAGATAGAATGCGCAAGCCGGGGATCGGCCCGGTCCCCCTCTGCGTGCTGCTGGTCCCTTTGCCAGAACCCTCGGTCTAGCTGGGGCTTAGACATGGAATGAACTCCCTATGCTTAAGCCAACCCACGAAACGGGCGTGCGGGCGCTCAGCTGGCCGGAGAGGCAGAATGTGCAAGTCAGGGATCGGCCCGGTCCCCCTTATGTAATGTCGATCCTGCTATTGGTCTTGTTGCCGCAACCCTCGGTTCGGTCTGATCTAAGACTAGGAATGAACTTCGTATGCTTAGACATGGAATCAATGCCGTATGCCTAAGCCAACCCATGAAACAAGCGTGTGGGTGCTTAGTCGATCGGAGAGGCAAAATGCGCAAGCTGAGGACCGGCCCGATCCCCTCTACATTCTATCGATCCTACTACCGCAACCCTCGATCCAATCTGATCTTAGACTGGGAATGAACTTCGTATGCCTAAGTCAACCCATGAAACGAGCACGCGGGTGCAGAACCAGTAAGAGAGGCATAATGCGCAAGCCGGGGTTGACCCAATCCCCCCTACGTGCTATCGGTCCTGCTGCCACAACCCTCGGTCTGGTTCGATCTTAGACTGGGAATGAACTTCATATGCTTAGACTAGGGATGAACTTCGCATGCCTAAGTCAACCCACGAAATGAGCATCCGGGCACTCAGCCGGCCGGATAGGTTGGCCGGAGAGGCATAATGCACAAGCCAGGGATCAACCTGGTCCCTCTCTGCGTGCTGTCGATCCTGCAACTACAACCTTCGGTCCGGCTGGGGCTTAGACATGGAATGAACTCCGTATTCCTAAGCCAACCCACGAAACAAGCGTGCGGGCGCTCAACCGATCGAAGAGGCAGAATGTGTGAGCCAGGGATCAGCCCGATCCCTCCCTGCATGCTATCGATCTTACTGTGCACCGTGGCTCATGCCCTCCCTGCATGCTATCGGTCCCTCCCTGCATGTGACACCAGCACATGCCCGAGCCTAGCATGTACACCGTGGCTCAAACTCTTAGACTGCAAATGAACTCTGTAAGCTTAGACATGGAATGAACTCCGTATGCCTAAGCCAACCCATGAAACAAACGTGTGGGTGCTCAGCCGACCGGAGAGGCAGAATGCACAAGTCGAGGATCGGCCCGCTCCCCCTCTACATGCTGTCGATCCTGCTGCCACAACCCTCGATCCAGCTAGGGTGTAGACATGGAATGAACTCCCTATGCCTAAGCCAACACACGAAACGAGCGTACGGGTTCTCAGCCGGTCGAAAAGGAAGAAGGTGCAAGTCAGGGATCAGCCCGATCCCCCCTGCATGCTACCGATCCTACTGTTGGTCCTACTACTGCAACCCTCGGTCTGGTCTAATCTTAGATTGGGAATGAACTCCGTATGCTTAGACATGGAATGAACTCTGTATGCCTAAGCCAACCCACGAAACGAGCGTGTGGGCGCTCAACCAGTTGGAGAGACAGAATGCGCAAGTCAAGGACCGACCCGATCCCTCCCTGCGTGCTCTCGATCCTGCTGCCGTAACCCTCGGTCTGGTCTGATCTTAGACTGGGAATGAACTCCGTATGCCTAAGTCAACCCACGAAATGAGTCAGTTAGAGAGACATAATGCCGATCCCGCTACCACAACCTTCGGTCCGGCTGGGCTTTAGACATAGAATGAACTCCCTATGCTTAAGCCAACCGATGAAACGGGCGTACGGGTGCTCAGCCGATCGGAGAGGTAGAATGCGCAAGTCGGGGATCTGCCCGGTCCCCCCTGCGTGCTGTCGATCTTGATGCCGTAACCCTCTGTCCGATCTGATCTTAGACTGGGAATGAACTCCATATGCTTAGACTGGGGATGAACTCCGTATGCCTAAGTCAACCCATGAAACGAGCGTGCGGGCGCTCAACCGGCCGAAAAGGCATAATGCGTAAGCCGGGGGTCAGCCTGGTCCCTCTCTGCGTGCTGTCGATCCCGCTGCCAGTCCTCCTGCCACAACCTTTGGTTCGGCTGGGGTTAGATGTGGAATGAACTCTGGATGCCTAAGTCAACCCACGAAACAAGCGTGCAGGCGCTCAACCGGCCAGAAAGGCAAAATACGCAAGCCGGGGATCGACCTAGTCCCCCTTGTGCTGTCGATCATGCTACCGTAACCCTCGATCAGGTCCAATCTTAGACTGGGAATGAACTTCGTATGCCTAAGTCAACCCATGAAACGAGCGTGCGGGTGCTGAGTCGGTTGGAGAGGCATAATGCGTAACATGGGGATCAGCCCGATCGCCCTCTGCATGCTGTCGGTCCTGCTGGCACAAACTTCAGTCCGGCTGGGGCTTAGACATGGAATGAACTCCCTATGTCTAAGCCAACCCATGAAATGGGCGCGTGGGTGCTCAGCCAGCCGAAAAGGTAGAATGCGCAAGCCGGGGATCGACCCGGTCCCCCTCTGTGTGCTGCTGGTCCCGTTGCCACAACCCTCGGTCTAGCTGGGGCTTAGACATGGAATGAACTCCGTATGCCTAAGCCAACCCACGAAACGAGCGTGCGGGCGCTCAGTCAATCGGAGAGGCAGAATGTGCAAGCCGGGGACTGGCTTGGTTCCCCCTGCATGCTGTCGATACTGCTACCGCAACCCTCGATCCTGTTCGATCTTAGACTGGGAATGAACTTCGTATGCCTGAGTTAACCCATGAAACAAGCGTACGGGTGTTGAGCCGATCGGAAAGGCATAATACGTAAGTCGGGGATCAGTCGGATCCCTCTCTGCGTGCTGCCGGTCCCGCTACCACAACCCTCGGTCCAGTTGGGGCTTAGACATGGAATGAACTCCCTATGCCTAAGCCAACCCATGAAACGGGCGTGCAAGAGCTCAAGTCGGGGATCAGCCCAGTCCTGCCTGCATGTTGCCAATCCTACTGTCGCAACCCTTGGTCCGGTCTGATCTTAGACTGGGAATGAAATCTGTATACTTAGACTGGGGATGAACTCCGTATGCCTAAGTCGACCCACGAAACGAGCGTACAGACACTCCGCCGACCAGAGAGGCAGGATGCGCAAGTCGGGGATCGAAGGGGTGGTAGGTTAGTTCAAGCACATCTTCATATTTCTACCTTGCAAATGCCATTTTTATGGCTTGTAAATTCATACAATGGTCCCGTATGCCTTCATGTGAAGTTTCGTGGCAAGACGACCCGTTTTCTATTTTTCACGATTTTGGAAACTTTTTACGATTCGGGATTTTTTAAAATTTTTTTAGAAAGAGTTTTGTCCCTAAATTTGGTAGAGGCGATCCTTGTATCTTTTTTGGCATGTGCAAAAAAATTCATCTAAAAACTCAAAGTGGAGAAGATTTTGTGACCGTTTGAAAAAAGTGTCCCTATTTCAAACACTTTAATGGCTACTGGCAGCAAACCTATAAAATCTTAAATGCTCTTTAAAAGGGTGTGAGTTCTTGAGGTTTGATGAGGGATAGGGGGCCAATATAAGGGCCAAGTACCAGCACCCACCGCACATCATGTGCGCACAACCTCGGGCCCCCCCAATCGCCGCAACCCTCAATGCCTTCGGTTAGGCTCTCCGGTGATGCTCCGTCGATGGTACCACGGGTGAAAAAAATGTCGCACCAGCACATGCCCAAGCCCAGCATGTGCACCATGGCTCAAACTTTTAGACTGGGAATGAAATCCGTATGCTTAGACATGGAATGAACTCCGTATGCCTAAGCCAACCCAAGAAAAGAGCGTGCGGGCGCTTAGCCGGCCAGAGAGCCAGAATGCGCAAGCCGAGGATTGGCCTGGTCCCTCTCTGTGTGCTGCCGGTCTCGTTGCCACAACCCTCAGTCTGGCTGGGGCTTAGACATGGAATGAACTCCCTATGCCTAAGCCAACCCACGAAACGGACGTATGGGTGCTCAACCGATCGGAGAGGCAGAATGCGTAAGCCGGGGATCGACTCGATCCCCCCTATGTGCTGTCGATACTGCTGCCGTAACCCTCGGTCTAATTTGATCTTATGCTTAGATTGGGAATAACTCCGTATGCCTAAGTCAACCCACGAAACAAGCGTACGGGCACTCAGTCGACCGGAGAGGCCGGCCAGAGAGGTAGAATGCGCAAGCTGAGGTTCGGCCCAATCCTCCCAATGTGCTGTCGATCCTGCTACTAGTCCTACTATCGCAACCCTCGATCCGGTCCGATCTTAGACTGGGAATGATCTCCGTATGCTTAGACATGGAATGAACTCCGTATGCCTAAGCCAACCCACGAAACAAGCGTACGGGCGTTCAGCCATCCGGAGAGGCAGAATGTGCAAGTCAGGGACCGGCCTAATCCCCCCTACGTGCTGTCAATCTTGCCATCGCAACCCTCAGTCCGATCCGATCTTAGACTGGGAATAAACTCCGTATGCCTAAGTCAACCCACGAAACAAGCAGTCGATCACTGAGCTGACCGAAGAGGCATAATACGCAAGCCAAGGAACAGCCTGATCCCCCTCTGCGTGCTGCCGATCCCGCTGCCACAACCCTCGATCCGACTGGGGCTTAGAAATGGAATGAACTCCCTATGCCTAAGCCAACCCCTGAAACGGGCATGCGGGCGCTCAGATGGCCGGAGAGGTAGAATGCGTAAGCCATGTATCAGCCCGATCCCCCCTGTATGCTACCGATCCTGCTGCCCTCGGTCTGATCCGATCTTAGACTGGGAATGAACTCCGTATGCTTAGATTGGGGATGAACTCCGTATGCCTAAGTCAACCCATGGAACAAGCGTACGGGCACTCAACCGGCCGGAGAGGCATAATAAGTAAGCCGAGGATCAGCCTGGTCCACCTCTGCGTGCTGCTGATCCTGCTGCCGATCCTGCTACCACAACCCTTAATCTGATTGGGGCTTAGACATGGAATGAACTCTGTATGCCTATGTGAACCCACCAAATGGGCGTGCGGGTGCTTAGCCGGTCGAAGAGGCACAATGCATAAGTCGGGGATCAGCCCGGTCCACCCCTGCGTGCTGTCGATCCTACTGCTGGTCCTGCTGTCGCAACCCTCGGTGTCATCCAATCTTATACTAGAATGAACTCCATAAGCTTAGACATGGAATCAACTTTGTATGCCTAAAACAACCCACGAAACGAACGTGCGGGCGCTCAGTCGGTCGGAGAGGCAGAATGTGCAAGTCAGGGATCGGCCCGATCCCCCCTGCGTGCTATCGATCCTGCTACTGCAACCCTCAGTCCTATCTGATCTTAGACTGGGAATGAATTCTGTATGCCTAAGTCAACCCCACAAAATAAGCGTACGAGCGTTAAGCTGATCGGAGAGGCATAATGTGCAAGCTGGGGATCGGCCCGATCCCCCTCTGTGTGATGTTGGTCCTGCTCCACAACCCTCCGTCCGACTGGAGCTTAGACATGGAATGAACTCCCTATGCCTAACCCAAACCATGAAACGGGCGTGCAGGAACTCAGTCGACCGGAGAGGCAGAATCCACAAGCCAGGGATCGACTTCGTCCACCCTGCGTGTTGTCGATCCTGCTGCCGTAACCCACGATCCAGTTCGATCTTAGATTGGGAATGAACTCTGTATGTTTAGACTGGGGATGAACTTCGTATGCCTAAGTCAACCCATGAAACGAATGTGCGGACGCTCAGCCGACCAGAAAGGCAGGATGCGCAAGCCGGGGATCGAACGGATGGTTAGTGGGTTCAAGCACATCTTCATATTTCTGCCATTCCAATGCCATTTTTATGGTTTGTAAATTCATACAATGGTCCCCTATGCCTTCATGTGAAGTTTCGAGGCAAGACGACCCATTTTCGATTTTTCATGATTTTTGAAACTTTTTGTGGTTCGGGATTTTTTAAAATTTTTTTAGAAAGATTTTTGTCCCTAAATTTGGTAGAGATGATCCTTGTATTTTTTTTGGCATGCAAAAAACAATTCAGCTAAAAACTCAAAGTGGAGAAGATTTTGTGACCATTTGAAAAAAGTGTCCCCATTTCAGACACTTTAATGGCTACTAGCAGCAAACCTATAAAATCTCAAATGCTCTTTAAGGGTGAGTTCTCAAGGTTTGATGAGGGATAGGGGGCCAATATAAGGGTCAAGTACCAGCACCCATCGTACATCATGTGCGCACACCCCCCGGCCCCCCCAATCGTCGGAAACCCCTATGCCACCGGTTAGGCTCTCCAACGATGCTCCGACGATGGTGCCCCGGGCGAAAAATTTGTGGCACCCGCACATGCCTGAGTCCAGCATGTGTACCATGGCTCAAACTCTTAGACTGGGAATGAACTCCGTATGCTTAGACTGGGGATGAACTTCGTATGCCTAAGTCAACCCATGAGACAAGCGTGCGTGCGCTCAGCTGGCTAGAGAGGCCGGTCGGAGAGGCAGAATGTGCAAGCCGGGGATCGGCCCGATCCCCTCTTTGTGTTGCCAATCCTGCTGCTGGTCCTGCTGTCATAACCCTCAGTCCGATCTAATCTTAAACTGGGAATGAACTCTGTATGCTTAGACATGGAATGAACTCCGTATGCCTAAGCCAACCCATGAAACGAGCGTGCGGGTGCTCAGCCGGTCGGAGAGGCAGAATGCGCAAGCCAGGGATTGGCCCGGTCCCCCTCTACTTTCTGTCGGTCCTGCTACCATAATCCTCGGTCCGACTGGGGCTTAGACATGGAATGAACTCACTATGCCTAAGCCAACCCATGAAACAGGCATACAGGTGCTCAGCCAACCGGAGAGGTAGAATGCACAAGCCGGGGATCAGCCTGATCCCCCCTGCGTGCTATCAATCCTACGTGGAGAAGATTTTGTGACTGTTTGAAAAAGTGTCCCCATTTCAGACACTTTAATGGGTTCTGGTAGCAAACCTATAAAATCTCAAATGCTCTTTAAGGGGGTGTGAGTTCTCGAGGTTTGATGAGGGATAGGGGGCCAATATAAGGGCCAAGTACTAGCACCCATCGCACATCATGTGCACACACCCCCCGACCCCCTCAATCGTTGGAACCCACGATGTCACCGGTTAGGCTCTTCGGTGATGCTCCGGCGATGGTGCCTCGAGCAAAAAAAATGCGACACCAGCACATGCCCGAGCCCAGCATATGCACCGTGGCTCAAACTCTTAGACTGGGAATGAACTCCATATGCTTAGACATGGAATGAACTCCGTGTACCTAAGCCAACCCACCAAACGAGCGTGCAGGCGCTCAGCCGGTTGGAGAGGTAGAATGCGTAAGCCAGAGATCGGCCCGGTCCCCTTCTACGTGCTGTCGGTCCCGCCACAACCCTCAGTCCGTGCTACCGACCCTACTATTGCAACCCTCGATCCGGTTTGATTTTAGACTGGGAATGAAGTCTGTATGCTTAGACTAGGGATGAACTCCGTATGCCTAAGTCAACCCATGAAACGAGCGTACGGGTGCTCAACCGATCAAAGAGGTCGGCCGGAGAGGCCGAATGTGCAAGCTGAGGATCGGCCTAGGCCCCCCTACATGCTGTCGATCCTGCTACTGGTCCTGCTGCCGCAACCCTCGGTCCGGTTTGATCTTAGATTGGGAATGAACTCTATATGCTTAGACATGGAATAAACTTCGTATGCCTAAGCGAACCCATGAAATGAGCATGCGGGCACTCAGTCAGTCGGAGAGGTAGAATCCGTAAGCCGGGGATCAGCCCGGTCCCCCCTGCGTGCTATTGATCCTGCTACCGTAATCCTCGATCCGATTTTAGACTGGGAATGAGCTCCGTATGCCTGAGATAACCCATGAAATGAGCGTTCGGGTGCTGTGCCGGCCGGAGAGGCATAATACGCTTGCTGATGATTGGCCCGGTCCCCCTCTGCGTGATGTCGATCCCACTGCCACAACCCTCGGTCCGGCTGGGGCTTAGACATGGAATGAACTCCCTATGCCTAACCCAACCCACGAAATTGGCGTGCGGGCGCTCAGCCGACTAGAGAGGCAGAATGCGCAAGCCGAGGATTGGCCCGATACCCCCTATGTGCTATCGATTCTACTGCTGTAACCCTCGATCCGATTCAATCTTAGAATGGGAATGAACTCCGTATGCTTAGACTGGGGATGAACTCCGTATGCCTAAGTCAACCCATGAAACGAGCATACGGGCACTCAACCGGTTGGAGACGCCGGTCGGAGAGGCAGAATACGCAAGCTGAGGATCGGCCCGAGCCCCCCTACATGCTGCCGATCCTACTGCTGGTCCTACTACTGCAACCCTCGGTCCGGTTCGATCTTAGACTGGAATGAACTCTGTATGCTTAGACATGGAATGAACGCTGTATGCCTAAGCCAACCCACGGAACGAGCGTGCGGGCGCTCAGTCAGTCGGAGAGGCAGAATAAGTAAGCTAGGGATCGGCCCGATCCCCCCTGCGTGCTGTCGATTGTACTGCCACAATCCTCAGTCCGATCTTAGATTGGGAATGAGCTTCGTATGCCTAAAACAACCCATAAAACGAGTGTTCGGGTGCTAAGCTAACCGGAGAGGCATAATGCACAAGTCGATGATCGACTCGGTCCCCTTTTGCATGCTACTAGTCTCGCTACCACAACCCTCAATCCGGCTAGGGTTTAGACATGGAATGAACTACCTATGCCCAAGCCAACCCACGAAACTAGCATGTGGGTGCTCAGCCGACCGGAGAGGCAGAATGCACAAGCCAGGGATCGACCCGATCCCCCCTAGGTGCTGTCGATCCTGCTGCCGCAACCCTTGATCTGATTCGATCTTAGACTGGGAATGAACTCCGTATGCTTAGACTGGGGATGAACTCCGTATGCCTAAGTCAACCCACGAAACAAGCATGCGGCGCTCAACCGACCGAAAAAGCTGGTCAGAGAGGTGTAATGCGCAAGTCAGGGATCAGCTCGATCCCCCTCTACGTGCTACCGATCCCACTGCCGGTCCTACTACCACAACCTTCGATCTGGTTGGGGCTTAGACATGGAATGAACTCCCTATGCCTAAGCCAACCCATGAAACGGGCATGCGGGCGCTCAGCAGGTCAGAGAGGCAGAATGCGCAAGCCGAGGATCGGCCCGGTCCCCCCTGCATACTGTCGATCCTGCTGCCGTAACCCTCACTCTGGTCTGATCTTAGACTGGGAATGAACTCCGTATGCTTAGATTGGGGATGAACTTCGTATGCCTAAGTCAACCCACGAAACGAGCTTATGGGCGCTCAGCCGATCGGAGAGGCATAATGCACAAGTCGGGGATCAGCCCGATCCCCCTCTGCGTGCTGTCGATCCCGCTGCCGATCCCGCTGCCGATCCCGCTGTCGATCCTGCTGCCACAACCCTCGGTCTGGCTGGGGCTTAGACATGGAATAAACTCCGTATGCCTAAGCCAACCCATGAAATGAGCGTACAGGCGCTCAGCCGGCCGGAGAGGCAGAACGTGCAAGCCAAAGATCGACCCGATCCCCCCTACGTGCTATCGATCCTACTGCTGGTATTGCTACCGCAACCCTCGGTTCGGTCCAATCTTAGACTGGGAATGAACTCCGTATGCTTAGAAATGGAATGAACTCCATATGCCTAAGCCAACCCACGAAACGAGCGTGTAGGCACTCAACCGGTCGAAAAGGTAGAATGCGTAAGCTGGGGATCGACCTGGTCCCCCCTGCGTGCTGTCGATCCTACTGCCGCAACTCTCAGTCTGATCTGATCTTAGACTAGGAATGAACTCCGTATGCCTAAGTCAACCCACGAAATGAGCGTGCGGGCACAGAGCTGGTCGAAGAGGCATAACGCGTAAGCCGGGGATCAATCCGATCCCTCTCTGCGTGCTGTTGGTCTCACTGCCACAACCCTCAGTCCGGTTGGGGCTTAAACATGGAATGAACTCCCTATACCCAAGCCAACCCATGAAACAGGCATGCGGGTGCTCAGCCGACTAGAGACGCAGAATGCGCAAGTCGAGGATTGGCCCGGTCCCTCCTATGAGCAATCGATCCTATTGTCGCAACCCTCAGTCCGATCCGATCTTAGACTGGGAATAAACTCCATATGCTTAGACTGGGGATGAACTCCCTATGCCTAATCCAACGCACAAAACGAGCATGCAGACACTCAGCCAACCAGAGAGGCAGAATGCGCAAGCCGGGGATCAAACGGGTGTTAGGTGGGTTCAAGCACATCTTCGTATTTCTTCCATGCTAATGCCATTTTTATGGCTTGTAAATTCATACAATGGTCCCCTACGCCTTCATGTGAAGTTTCGTGGCAAGATGACCCGTTTCTTATTTTTCACGATTTTTGAAACTTTTTACGGTTCAAGATTTTTACAAAATTTTTTAGAAAGATTTTTGTCTCTAAATTTGGTAGAGGTGATCCTTGTATTTTTGTTGGCATGCACAAAAAAATTCAGCTAAAAACTCAAACTGGAGAAGATTTTGTGACCGTTTGAAAAAAGCGTCCCCATTTCAGACACTTTAATGGCTACTGGCAGCAAACCTATAAAATCTAAAATGCTCTTTAAGGGGGTGTGAGTTCTCGAGGTTTGATGAGGGATAGGGGGCCAATATAAGGGCCAAGTACCAGCACCCATAGCACATCATGTGCGCACACCCCCCGGCCCCCCCAATCGTCGGAACCCCCAATGCCGACGGTTAGGCTCTCTGGCGATGGCGCCCCGGGCGAAAAAAATGTGACACCAGCACATGCTTGAGCCCAGCATGTGCACCGTGGCTCAAAATATTAGACTAGGATTGAACTCCGTATGCTTAGACATGGAATGAACTCCGCATGCCTAGACATGGAATGAACTCCGTATGCCTAAGGCAACCCATGAAACGAGCGTGCAGGCACTTAGTCGGTCGGAGAGGTAGAATGCGCAAGCCAGGGATCGACCTGGTCCCCCCGACGTGCTGTCGATCCTGCTACCGTAACCCTCGATTCGGTCCAATCTTAGACTGGGAATGAACTCCGTATGCAAAAGTCAACTCCCGAAATGAGTGTGCGGGCATTGTGCCGGTCGAAGAGGCATAATGCGAGAGTTGGGGATCAACCCGATCCCCCTCTATGTGCTGTCGGTATCAGTGCCACAACCCTCGGTCCACCTGGGGCTTATACATGGAATGAACTCCCTATGCCTAAGCCAACCCACGAAACGGACGTGCGAGCGTTCAGCCAGTCGGAGAGGCAGAATGCGTAAGTCGAGGATTGGCCTGGTTCCCCTTGCATGCTGTCGATCCTACTACCGCAACCCTCGGTCCGGCCAGATCTTAGACTAGGAATAAACTCTGTATGCTTAGACTGGGGATGAACTCCGTATGCCTAAGTTAACCCACGAAACGAGCGTGCGGGCACTCAAGCGACCAAAGAGGCAGGATGCGCAAGCCGAGGATCGAACGGGTGGTAGGTGGGTTCAAGTACATCTTCATATTTCTGCCATGCCAATGCCATTTTTATGGCTTATAAATTCATAAAATGGTCCCCTCAGCCTTCATGTGAAGTTTAGTGGCAAGACGACCCGTTTTCTATTTTTCACGATTTTTGAAACTTTTTGTGGTTCGAGATTTTCTAAAATTTTTTTAGAAAGAGTTTTGTTGGCACGCATAAAAGAATTCAGCTAAAAACTCGAAGTGGAGAAGATTTTGTGACCGTTTGAAAAAAGTGTCCCCATTTCAAACACTTTAATGACTACTGGCAGCAAACCTATAAAATCTCAAATGCGCTTTAAAGGGGTGTGAGTTCTCGAGGTTTGATGAGGGATAGGGGGCTAGTATAGGGGCCAATATAAGGGCCAAGTACCAGTACTCATCGCACATCATGTGCACACCCCCTCGGCCCCCACAATCACTGGAACCCCCAATGTCATCGGTTAGGCTCTCCGGCGATACTCCGGTGATGGTGCCCCGGCCAAAAAAAATGTGGCACTAACACATGGCCAAGCCCACCATGTGCACCGTGGCTCAAAATCTTAGACTGGGAATGAACTTCGTTTGCTTAGACATGTAATGAACTCCGTATGCCTAAGCCAACCCACGAAGGAGCGTGCGGGCGCTCAGCCGGCCAGAGTGGCAGAATGCGCAAGCCGGGGATCGACCCAGTCCCCCCCTAAGTGCTGTCAATCCTGCTGCCGTAACCCTCGGTTTGGCCCGATCTTAGAATAGGAATGAACTTTATATGCCTAAGTTGACCCATGAGACGAGCGTGCAGGCGTTGAACCAACGAAGAGGCATAATGCGTAAACCGAGGATCGACCCGGTCCCCCTTTACATGCTGTCGGTCCTACTGCCACAACCCTCGATCTGGTTGGGGCTTAGACATGGAATTAACTCCCTATGCCTAAGCCAACCCATGAAACGGGCGTGTCGATGCTCAGTCGGCTTGAGAGGTAGAATGCATAAGTCGACGATCGGCCCGGTCCCCCCTGCGTGCTGTCGATCCTGCTGCCGCAACCCTTGGTCTGGTCTGATCTTAGATTGGGAATCAACTCTGTATGCTTAAACTGGGGATGAACTCCGTATGCCTAAGTCAACCCACGAAATGAGCGTGCAAGCGCTCAGTCGACCAGAGAGGCAAGACACGCAAGTCGAGGATCGAACGAATGGTAGGTGGGTTCAAGCACATCTTCATATTTCTACCATTCCAATGCCATTTTTATGGCTTGTAAATTCATACAATGGTCCCCTAAGCCTTCATGTGAAGTTTCGGGGCAAGACGACCCGTTTTCTATTTTTCACGATTTTCAAAACTTTTTACGGTTCGGGATTTTTTAAAATTTTTTTAGAAAGATTTTTATCCCCAAATTTGGTAGAGGTGATCCTTGTATTTTTTTTGGCATGCACAAAAAAATTCAGCTAAAAACTCGAAGTGGAGGAGATTTTGTGACCGTTTGAAAAAAGTGTCCCAATTTCAGACACTTTAATGGCTACTGGCAGCAAACCTATAAAATCTCAAATGTTCTTTAAGGGGGTGTGAGTTCTCGAGGTTTGATGAGGGATAGGGGGCCAATATAAGGGCCAAGTACCAGCACCCATCGCACATCATGTGCGCACACCCCCCGGCCCCCCCAATCGTCGAAACCCCTAATGCCGCCGATTAGGCTCTCCGGTGATGCCCCGACGATGGTCCCCGGGCCAAAAAAATGTGGCACCAGCACATGTCCAAGCCCAGCATGTGCACCGTGGCTCACAATCTTAGACTGGGAATGAACTCCGTATGCTTAGACATGGAATGAACTCCGTATGCCTAAGCCAACCCACGAAATGAGCGTGCGGGCGCTCAGCCGGTCGAAGAAGCAAAATGCGCAAGCCAGGGATCGGCTCGGTCCCCCTTGCGTGCTGTCAATCCTGCTACCGCAATCCTCAGTCCGGTCAGATCTTAGACTGGGAATCAACTCTGCATGCATAAGTCAACCCACGAAACGAGCATACGGGTGCTGAGCCAGCCGAAGAGGCATAATGTGCAGGCCGAGGATCGGCCCGATCCCCCTCTGCGTGCTGTCGGTCCCACTGCAACAACTCTCGGTCTGACTGGGGCTTAGACATGGAATGAACTCCATATGCCTAAGCCAACCCACGAAACGGACGTACGGGCACTCAGCCAGTCGGAGAGGCAGAATGCGCAAGTAGGGGATCAGCCTGGTCCCCCTTGCGTGCTGCTGATCCTGCTGTCGCAACCCTCGGTCCGATCTGATCTTAGACTGGGAATGAACTCCGTATGCTTGGACTGGGGATGAACTACGTATGCCTAAGTCAACCCACGAAACAAACGTGCAGGCGTTCAGCCGATTGGAGAGGCCATCCGGAGAGGCATAATGAGCAAGCTGGGTATCAGCCCGGCCCCTCTCTGCGTGCCGTCGATCCCGCTGCCATTCCTACTACCATAACCCTCAGTCCGACTGGGGCTTAGACATGGAATGAACTCCGTATGCCTAATCCAACCCATGAAATGAGCGTGTGGGCACCCAGCCGATCGGAGAGGCAGAATGTGCAAGCTGAAGATCAGCTCGGTCCCCCTTACGTGCTGTCGATCCTACTGTCGCAGCCCTCGGTCCGATCTGATCTTGGACTGAGAATGAACTTCGTATGCTTAGACTGGGGATGAACTCTGTATGCCCAAGTCAACCCACGAAACGAGCTTGCAGGAGCTCAGTCGACCGAAGAGGCATAATGCGCAAGCTGGGGATCAGCCCAGTCCCCCTTTACGTGCTACAAATCTCGCTGCTGGTCCTGCTACCATAACCCTGGGTCTGGTTGGGGCTTAGACATGGAATGAACTCTGTATGCCTAAGCCAACCCATGAAACACGCGTGCGGGCACTTAGTCGATTGGAGAGGCAGAATGCGTAAATCAAGGATCAGCCCGATCCCCCCTGCTTGCTGTCGATCCTGCTGCTAGTCCTGCTGCCGCAACCCTCGATCCAGTCTGATCTTAGACTGGGAATGAACTCCATATGCTTAGACATGGAATGAACTCCATATGCCGAAGCTAACCCACGAAACAAGTGTACGGGCGCTCAACCGACTGGAGAGGCAAAATGCGCAAGCTGGGGATTGGTCCGGTCCCCCTGCGTGCTACCGATCCTGCTATCGCAACCCTCGATCTGTTTTGATCTTAGACTGGGAATGAACTATGTATGCTTAGACTGGGGATGAACTCCGTATACCTAAGTCGACACATGAAACGAGCGTGCGGGTGCTCAGCCGAAAAGAGAGGCAGGATGCGCAAGCCGGGGATCGAACGGGTGGTAGGTGGGTTCAAGCACATCGTCATATTTCTGCCATGCCAATGCCATTTTTGTGGCCTGTAAATTCATACAATGATCCTCTAAGCCTTCATGTGAAGTTTCATGGCAAGACGACCCGTTTTCTATTTTTCATGATTTTTAAAACTTTTTGTGGTGCAAGATTTTTTAAACTTTTTTTAGAAAGAGTTTTGTCCCCAAATTTGGTAGAGGTGACCCTTGTATTTTTTTTGGCATGCACAAAAAAATTCAGCTAAAAACTCGAAGTGGAGAAGATTTTGTGACCGTTTGAAAAAAGTGTCCCCATTTCAGACACTTTAATGGCTACTGGCAGCAAACTTATAAAATCTCAAATGCTCTTGAAGGGGGTGTGAGTTCCCAAGGTTTGATGAGGGATAGGAGGCCAATATAAGGGCCAAGTACCAGCACCCATCGCACATCATGTGCGCACACCCCCCGGCCCCCCCAAACGTCGAAACCCGCAATGCCGCCAGTTAGGCTCTCTGACGATGCTCCGGCGATGCTACCCCAAGCGAAAAAAATGCGCCACCAGCACATGGTCGAGCCCAGCATCTACACCGTGGCTCAAAATCTTAGACTGGGAATGAAATCCATACGCTTAGACATGGAATGAACTCCGTATGCTTAGACATGAATGAACTCCGTATGCCTAAGCCAACCAATGAAACGAGCGTGCGGGCGCTCAGCCGACCGGAGAGGCAGAATGCGCAAGTCGGTGATCGGCCCAATCCCCCCCTGCGTGCTGTCAATCCTGCTACCACAACCCTCGGTCTGGGCCGATCTTAGACTGGGAATGAACTCCGTATCCATAAGTCAACCCACAAAACGAGCATGCGGGTGCTGAGCCGATCGAAGAGGCATAATGTGCAAGCCGAGATCGGCCCGATCCCCCTCTACGTGCTGTCGGTCCCGCTACCACAACCTTCGGTCTGGCTGGGGCTTAGACATGGAATTAACTCCCTATGCATAAGCCAACCCACTAAACGGACGTGCGGGTGCTCAACTGGCCGGAGAGGTAGAATGCGTAAGCCGGGGATCGACCCGATCCCCCCTGCATGCTGCTGATCTTACTACCGTAACCCTTGGTCCGATCTTATCTTAGACTGGGAATGAACTTCGTATGCTTAGACTGGGGATGAACTCCGCATGCCTAAGTCAACCCACGAAATGAGCGTGCGGGCACTCAGCAGACCAGAGAGGAAGGATGCGCAAGCCGGGGATAGAACGGGAGGTAAGTGGGTTGAAGCACATCTTCATATTTCTACTGTGCCAATGCCATTTTTAGGGCTTGTAAATTCATACAATGGTCACCTAAGCCTTCATGTGAAGTTTCGTGGCAAGACGACCTGTTTTCTATTTTTCATGATTTTTGAAACTTTGTGTGGTTCGGGATTTTTTAAACTTTTTTTAGAAAGAGTTTTGTCCCCAAATTTGGTAGAGGTGATCCTTGTATTTTTGTTGGTATGCACAAAAAAATTCAGCTAAAAACTCAAAGTGGAGAAGATTTTGTGACTGTTTGAAAAAAGTGTCTCCATTTCAGATACTTTAATGGCTACTGGCAGCAAACCTATAAAATCTCAAATGCTCTTTAAAGCGGTGTGGGTTCTCGAGGTTTGATGAGTGATAGGGGGCCAATATAAGGGCCAAGTACTAGCACCCATCGCACATCATGTGCGCACACCCCCTGGCCCCCCTAATCGTCGGAACCCCAAACACCGCCAGTTAGGCTCTCCGACGATGCTCCGGCGATGGTTCCCCGGGCGAAAAAAATGTGGCACCAGCACATGCCCGAGCCAAGCATGTGCACCATGGCTCAAAATCTTAGACTGGGTATGAACTCTGTATGTTTAGACATGGAATGAACTCCGTATGCCTAAGCCAACCCACGAAATGAGCGTGCAGGCGCTCAGCCAGCTGGAGATGCAGAATGCGCAAATCACGGATCGGCCCAGGCCCCCCGTGCATGCTGTCGATCTTGCTGCCATAACCCTCAGTCCGGTCTGATCTTAGACTGGGAATGAACTCCGTATGCATAAGTCAACTCATGAAATGAACGTGCGGGCGCTGAGCCGACCGAAGAGGCATAATGCACAAGCTAGGGATCGGCTCGATCCCCCTATACATGCTGTCGATGCCACTGCCATAACCCTCGGTCTGGCTGGGGCTTAGACATGGAATGAACTCCCTATGCCTAAGCCAACCCACAAAACGGGCGTGTGGGCACTCAGCCGACCGGAGAGGCAAAATGCACAAGCAGGGGATTAGCATGGTCCCCCCTGCGTGCTGTCGATCCTACTGCCGCAACCCTCGGTTCGATCCGATCTTAGACTGGGAATGAACTTCGTATGCTTAGACTGTGGATGAACTCCGTATGCCTAAGTCAACCCATGAAATGAGCGTGCGGGATCTCAGCCAGTCGAAGAGGCTAGCCGGAGAGGCATAATGCGTAAGTCGGGGATCAGCCTGATCCCCCTCTGCGTGCTGCCAATCCCGCTGTCGGCCTGCTGCCACAACCCTCAGTCCAGCTGGGGCTTAGACATGGATTGAACTCCGTATGCCTAAACCAACCCACAAAATGAGAGTACGGGTGCTCAGTCGGTTGGAGAGGCAGAATGCATAAGCCGGGGATCATCCCGGTCCCCCCCTACGTGCTGTCAATCCTGCTTTCTCAACCCTCGATCCGATCCGATCTTAGACTAGGAATGAACTCCGTATGCATAAGTCAACCCATGAAACGAGCGTGCGGGTGCTGAGCCGACCGAAGAGGCATAATGCGCAAGCTGGGGATCGACCTGATCCCCCTCTACGTGCTGTCGATCCCGCTGTCGGTCCTGCTGCCACAACCCTCGGTCCGGCTGGGGCTTAGACATGGTATGAACTCCGTATGCCTAAGCCAACCCACAAAATGAGCGTACGAGCACTCAGCCGGTCGGAGAGGCAGAATGCGCAAGCGGGGGATCGACTCGGTCCCCCTTGCGCGCTGTCGATACTGCTGCTAGTCCTACTGTCACAACCCTCGGTCCAATCCGATCTTAGACTGGAATGAACTCGTATGCTTAGACATGGAATGAACTCCGTATGCCTAAGCGAACCCACAAAACGAGCGTACGGGCGCTCAACCTGTCGGAGAGGAAGAATGTGCAAGCCGGGGTCACCCCGATCCCCGCCTACGTACTGTCGATCCTGTTGCCGCAACCCTCGATCTTGTCTGATCTTAAACTGAGAATGAACTCCGTATGCCTAAGTCAAACTAACCAAGGAGCGTGCGAGCGTTGAGCCGACCGAAAAGACATAATGCACGAGTCGGGGATCGACCCGATCCCCCTCTACGTGCTGCTGGTCTTGCTACCACAACCCTCAGCCTGGTTGGGGCTTAGACATGAAATGAACCCCCTTTGCCTAAGCCAACACACAAAATGGGAGGCGGGCACTCAGCCGGCCGAAAAGGCAGAATGCACAAGCCGAGGATCAGCCCGATCCTCCCTGCGTGCTGTAGATCCTGCTACCGCAACCCTCGATCCAGTCTGATCTTAGACTAGGAATGAACTCCGTATGCTTAGACTAGGGATGAACTTCGTATGCCTAAGTCAACCCATGAAACGAGCGTGCGGGCACTCAACCGACCAGAAGGGCAAAATGCGTAATCCGGGGATCGAACGAGTGGTAGGTGGGTTCAACCACATCTTCATATTTTTACCATGCCAATTGCATTTTTATGGCACGTAAATTTATACAGTGGTCCCCTAAGCCTTCATGTGAAGTTTCGTGGCAAGATGACCCGTTTTCTATTTTTCACGATTTTTAAAACTTTTTACAGTTTGGGATTTTTTTAAATTTTTTTAGAAGGAGTTTTGTCCCCAAATTTGGTATAGGTGATCCTTGTATTTTTGTTGGCATGCACAAAAAATTTCAGCTAAAAACTCGAAATGGAGAAGATTTGTGACCATTTGAACTAAGTGTCCCCATTTCAGACACTTTAATGGCTACTGGCAGCAAACCTATAAAATCTCAAATGCTCTTTAAGTGGGTGTGACTTCTCGAGGTTTGATGAGGGATAGGGGGCCAACATAAGTGCCAAGTACCAGCACCCATCACACATCATGTGCGCACACCCCTCCGGCCCCCCCAATCGCTGGAACCCCCAATGCCGCCAGTTAGGCTCTCCGGTGATGCTCCGGTGATGGTGCCCCAGGTGAAAAAAATGCGGCACTAGCACATGCTCGAGCCTAGCATGTGCACCATGGCTCAAACTCTTAGACTGGGAATGAACTCCGTATGCTTAGACATGGAATGAACTCCGTATGCCTAAGCCAACCCACGAAACACGCGTGCAGGCGCTCAACCGGTCGGAGAGGCATAATGCGCAAGCCAGGGATCGGCCTAGTCCCCTTCAGCATGCTACCGGTCCTGCTGCCACAACCTTCGGTCTGGCTAGGGCTTAGACATGGAATAAACTCCCTGTGCCTAAGCCAACCCATGAAACGCGCGTGGGGCGCTCAGCCGACCGAAGAGGTAGAATGCATAAGCTAGGGATCGGTTCGGTCCCCCTACGTGCTACTGATCTTGCTACCGCAACCCTCGGTCTGGTTTGATCTTAGACTAGGAATGAACTCTGTATGCTTAGACTAGGGATGAACTCTGTATGCCTAAGTCAACCCACGAAACAAGCGTGTGGGTGCTCAATCGATTGAAGAGGCTGAATGCGTAAGCCGAGAGGTGACCCATGAAATGGGTGTATGGGCACTCTGTCGGCCGGAGAGGTAGAATGCGCAAGCCGAGGATTGATCCGATCCCTCTTGCATGCTGTCAATCCTGTTGCTATAACCCTCGGTCCTATCTGATCTTAGACTAGGAATGAACTCCGTATGCTTAGACTGGGGATGAACTCTGTATGCCTAAGTCAACCCACGAAAGGAGCGTGCTAACGCTCAACCGACCATAGAGGCAGGAAGCGTAAGCCGAGAATCAAACGGATGGTAGGTGGGTTCAAGCACATCTTCATATTTTTGCCATGCCAATGCCATTTTTATGGCTTGTAAATGCATACAATTTTCCCCTAAGCCTTCATGTGAAGTTTTGTGGCAAGACGACCCGTTTTCTATTTTTCATGATTTTTAAAACTTTTTGTGGTTTGGGATTTTTGAAAATTTTTTTAGAAAGAGTTTTGTCCCCAAATTTGGTAGAAGTGATCCTTTTATTTTTGTTGGCATGCACAAAAAAATTCAGCTAAAAACTTGAAGTTTGTGACCGTTTGAAAAAAGTGTCCCCATTTCAGACACTTTAGTGGCTACTGGCACAAATGCTCTTTAAGGGGGTCTGAGTTCTCAAGGTTTGATGAGGGATAGGGGGCCAATATAAGGGCCAAGTACCAGCACCCATCGCACATCATGTGCGCACACCTCCCGGCCCCCCAATCGCCGGAACCCCCAATGCCGTCGGTTAGGCTCTCCGGCGATGCTCCGACGATGGTGCCCCGACCAAAAAAAATGCGGCACCAGCACATGCCCTGGCCCAGCATGTGCACCGTGGCTCAAACTCTTAGGCTGGGAATGAACTCCGTATGCTTAGACATGGAATGAACTCCATATGCCTAAGCCAACCCACGAAACGAGCGTACGGGCGCTCAACCAGCCGGAGAGGTAGAATGCACAAACCGAGGATCAGCTCGGTCCCCATCTGCATGCTGCCAGTCCCGCTACCACAACCCTCAGTTTGGTTGGGGCTTAGACATGGAATGAACTCCCTAAGCCTAAGCCAACCCACGAAATGGACGTGCGGGCACTCAGTCGATCGGAGAGGCAGAATACGCAAGCCGGGGAATGGCCTGTTCCCCCCTGCGTGCTATCATCCTGCTATCGCAACCCTCGATCCAGCTTGATCTTAGACTGGGAATGAACTCCATATGCTTAGACTAGGGATGAACTCCGTATGCCTAGTCAACCCATGAAACGAGTGTGCGGGCACTCAGCCAGCTGTAGAGGCCGATCGGAGAGGCAAAATGCACAAGTCGGGGATCAGCCTGATCCCCCCTGCGTGCTGTCGATCCGACTGCTGGACTTGCTGCCCAACCCTCGGTCCGGTCTAATCTTAGACTAGGAATGAACTCCGTATTCTTAGGCATTGTATGAACTCCCTATACCTAAGCCAACCGGCGAAACGGGCGTGCGGGCATTCAGCCGGCCGTAAAGGCAGAATGCACAAGCTGGGGATCAGCCCGATCCCTCATGTGTGTTATCGATCCTGCTGCTGCAACTCTCGGTCCGGTCTGATCTTAGACTAGCAATGAACTCCATATGCTTAGACTGGGGATGAACTCCGTTTGCCTAAGTAAACCCACGAAACGAGCGTGGGGGTGCTCAGCCAGTCGGAAAGGTCGGTCGGAGAGCCACAGTGTGCAAGCCGAGGATTAGCTCGATCCCTCTCTACGTACTGCCAATCCTGCTGCTGGTCCTGCTACCACAACCATTGGTCCGACTGGGGTTTAGACATGGAATGAACTCTGTATGCCTAAGCCAACCCACAAAACGAGCATGCGGGCACTCAGTCGGTCAGAGAGGTAGAATGAGCAAGCCGAGGATCGACCCGGTCCCCCCCTGCATTCTTCGATCCTACTGCTACAACCCTCGGTCCAGTCTGATATGCCTAAGTCAACCCATGAAACGAGCGTGCGGACGTTGAGTCGACCGAAGAGGCCGACCGAAGAGGCATAATGCATAAGCCGGGGATTAGCCTGGTCTCCCTCTACGTGTTGTCGATCCCGCTACCGGTCCTACTACCACAACGCTCGGTCTAGTTGGGGCTTAGACATGGAATGAACTCCGTATGCCTAAGCCAACCCATGAAACGAGCGTACGGGCGCTCAGCCGATCGAAGAGGTAGAATGCGCAAGTCGAGGATTGGGCTGGTCCCCTTCAGCGTGCTGCCAATCCTACTGCTGGTCCTGCTGTCGCAACCCTCGGTCTGGTCCGATCTTAGACTGGGAATGAACTCTGTATGCCTAAGCCAGCCCATGAAATGAGTGTGTGGCCATTCAGCCGGTCAGAGAGGCAGAATGTGCAAGTCGGGGATTGACACGATCCCCCTGCGTGCCGTCGATCCTGCTATCGCAACCCTAAGTTCGATTCGATCTTAGATTGGGAATGAACTCCGTATGCCTAAGTCAACCCACGAAACGAGCGTATAGGCACTGAGCTGGTCGGAGAGGCATAATGTGCAAGCCGGGGATCGGCCCGATCCCCCTCTACGTGCTGTCGATCTCGCTGCCACAACCCTCGATTTGACTGGGGCTTAGACATGGAATGAACTCCCTATGCCTAAGCCAACCCATGAAACAGGCATGCGGGTGCTCAGCCGGCCGGAGAGGCAGAATACGCAAGCCGAGGATCGACCCAACCCCTCCTGCGTGCTACCGATCCTGCTGTCGCAACCCTCGACCCGATCTGATCTTAGACTAGGAATGAACTCTGTATGCTTAGACTGGGGATGAACTTCGTATGCCTAAGTCAAACCATAAAATGAGCGTGTAGATGCTCAACCGACCAGAGAGGCAGGATGCGTAAACCGGGGATCGAACGGGTGGTAGGTGAGTTCAAGCACATCTTCATATTTCTGCCATGCCAATGCCACTTTTATGGCTTGTAAATTCATACAATGGTCCCCTAAGCCTTCATGTGAAGTTTCGTGGCAAGATGACCCGTTTTCTATTTTTCATGATTTTTGAAACTTTTTACAGTTCAAGATTTTTTACAATTTTTTAGAAAGGGTTTTGTCCCCAATTCTGGTAGAGGTGATCCTTGCATTTTTGTTGGCATGCACAAAAAAATTCAGCAAAAAACTCAAAGCGGAGAAGATTTTGTGACTGTTTGAAAAAAGTGTCCCCATTTCAAACACTTTAATGGCTACCGGCAGCAAACCTATAAAATCTCAAATGCTTTTTAAGGGGGTGTGAGTTCTTGAGGTTTGATGAGGGATAGGGGGCCAATATAAGGGCCAAGTACCAGCACCCATAGCACATCATGTGTGAACACCCCCTCGGCCCCCCCAATCGTCAGAACCCCAATGCCGCCTGTTAGGCTCTCAAGCGATGCTCCGACGATGGCGCCCCGGGCGAAAAAAATGTGGAACCAGCACATGCCCAAGCCCAGCATGTGTACCATGGCTCAAACTCTTAGACTACGAATGAACTCTGTATGCTTAGACATGGAATGAACTCCGTATGCCTAAGCCAACCCATGGAACGAGCGTGCAAGCGCTCAGCCGGCTGGAGAGGTAGAATGCGCAAGCCGGGGATCAGCCTGGTCCCCCTCTGCTTGCTGCCGATCCGGCTGCCACAACCCTCAGTCCGGCTGGGACTTAGACATGGAATGAACTCCCTATGCCTAAGCCAACCTACGAAATGGGCGTGCGGTCGCTCAGCCAGCCAGAGAGGCAGAATGCGCAAGCCGGGGATCAACCTGATCCCCCCTGCATGCTTTCGATCCTGCTGCCGCAACCCTTTCTTAGACTGGGATGAACTCCGTTTGCCTAAGTCAACCCACGAAACGAGCTTACCGACGCTCAGCCGACCAGAGAGGTAGGATGCGCAAGCCGGGGATCGAACGGGTGGTAGGTGGGTTCAAGCACATCTTCATATTTCTGCCATGCCAATGCCATTTTTATGTCTTGTAAATTCATACAATGGTCCCCTAAGCCTTCATGTGAAGTTTCGTGGCAAGACGACCCGTTTTCTATTTTTCATGATTTTCGAAACTTTTTACGGTTTGATATTTTTTAAAATTTTTTTAGAAAGATTTTTGTCCCCAAATTTGGTAGAGGTCATCCTTTTATTTTTGTTGGCATGCACAAAAAAATTCAGCTAAAAACTCGAAGTGGAGAATATTTTGTGACCGTTTGAAAAATGTGTCCCCATTTCAAACACTTTAATGGCTACTGGCAGCAAACCTATAAAATCTCAAATGCTCTTTAAGAGGTTGTGAGTTCTTGAGGTTTGATGAGGGATAGGGGGCCAATATAATGGCCAAATACCAGCACCCACACACATCATGTGCGCAAACCCCCTCGGCCCCCCCAATCGCCGAAACCCCAATGCCGCCTGTTAGGCTCTCAGGTGATGCTCCGACGATGCTCCGGCGATGGTGCCCCGTGCGAAAAAAATGTGGAACCAGCACATGCCCAAGCCCAGCATGTGCACCGTGGCTCAAACTTTTAGACTGGGAATGAACTCTGTATGCTTAGACATGGAATGAACTCCGTATGCCTAAGCTAACCCATGAAACGAGCGTGCAGGCGCTCAGCCGACCGGAGAGGTAGAATGCGCAAGCCGGGGATCGGCCCGGTCCCCCTCTACTTGTTGCTGGTCTGGCTGCCACAACCCTTGGTCCGGCTGGGACTAGGACATGGAATGAACTCCCTATGCCTAAGCCAACCTACGAAACGGACGTGCGGGAGCTCAGCCAGCCGGAGAGGCAAAATGCGCAAGCCGGGGATTGACCCGGTCCCCCCTGCATGCTTTCGATCCTGCTGCCGCAACCCTTGGTCCGGTCTGATCTTAGACTGGGAATGAACTCCGTATGCTTAGATTGGGATGAACTCCGTATGCCTAAGTCAACCCACGAAACGAGCGTGCGACGCTCAGCCGACCAGAGAGGCAGGATGCGCAAGCCGGGGATTGAACGGGTGGTAGGTGGGTTCAAGCACATCTTTATATTTCTGCCATGCCAATGCCATTTTTATGGCTTGTAAATTCATACAATGGTCCCCTAAGCCTTCATGTGAAGTTTCGTGGCAAGATGACCCGTTTTCTATTTTTCACGATTTTTGAAACTTTTTACGATTCGGTATTTTTTAAAAATTTTTTAGAAAGAGTATTGTCCCCAAATTTGGTAGAGTTGATCCTTGTATTTTTGTTGGCATGCACAAAACAATTCAGCTAAAAACTCAAAGTGGAGAATATTTTGTGACCGTTTGAAAAAGGTGTCCCCATTTCAAACACTTTAATGGCTACTGGCAGTAAACCTATAAAATCTCAAATGCTCTTTAAGGGAGTGTGAGTTCTCGAGGTTTGATGAGGGATAGGGGGCCAATATAAGGGCCAAGTACCAGCACCCATAGCACATCATGTGCGCACACCCCCCGGCCCCCGTAATCACCTGAACCCCCAATACCGTCGATTAGGCTCTCCGGCGATGCTCTGGCGATGGTGCCTCGGGCAAAAAAAATGCAGCACCAGCACATGCCTGAGCCCAGCATGTGCACCATGGCTCAAACTCTTAGACTGGGAATGAACTCCGTATGCTTAGACATGGAATGAACTTCGTATGCCTAAGCCAACCCACAAAACGAGCGTGCGGGTGCTCAGCCGACCGGAGAGGTAGAATGCGCAAGCCGAGGATTGGCCCGGTCCTCTTTTGTGTGCTGCCAGTCTCATTGCCATATCCCTTGGTCTGGTTGGGGCTTAGACATGGAATGAACTCCTTATGCCTAAGCCAACACAGGAAACGGGCGTGCAGGCGCTCAGCCGGTCATAGAGGCAGAATGCGGAAGCCGGGGATCGGCCCGGTCCCCTTTACGTGCTGCCGATCTTGCTATCGCAACCCTCGGTCCAGTCCAATCTTAGACTGGGAATGAACTTCGTATGCTTAGACTAGGGATGAACTCCGTATGCCTAAGTCAACCCACGAAATGAGCGTGCAGGCGGGCGCTCAGCTGATCGGAGAGGCCGGCAGGAGAGGCAGAATGCACAAGTCATGGATCGACCTGATCATCCCCTACGTGCTACCGATCCTATTGCTAGTCCTGCTACCGCAACCCTCGGTCCAGTCCGATCTTAGACTGGGAATGAACTCCATATGCTTAGACATGGAATGAACTCCGTATGCCTAAGCCAACCCACGAAACGAGCGTGCGGGCGCTCAGCCGGTCGGAGAGGCAGAATGCATAAGCCTGGGACCGGCACGGTCCCCCCTACCTGTTGTCGATCCTACTATTGCAACCCTCGGTCCGATCCGATCTTAGACTGGGAATGAACTCCGTATGCCTAAGTCAACCCACGAAATGAGCATTCGGGCACTGAGCTGGCCGGAGAGGCATAATGTTCTCTAGAACTAGCTTTCTTGCCTCTTCCACACCCATGCTCCTGGGCCTCTGGTTGTTGGCTAGCAACGTTGTTTTGGGATGCCATCTCCTCAATCATGATCTAACCTGCACAACACAAACACGCAGAATCAAACTCACTCTGATACCAACTATCACGGGCTCTGACCTTAGACTCAGAAACCATACGGCCTTAGGCTTGGAATCTCTTCCTTTATGCCTACGTCAGCCTAAAACACAAGCGTGCAGGCACTAGAACAATGGGAAGGGCTGATTACGTAAGTTCAACAGAAACAGGATAAGAAGACAGAATTCTGGAAATGCTCTTGTATTCACTAAAACAGAAGTGTTTGATGGTGTACAAATGAGGGTGGAGCAGCCCTCTATTTATAGTTGAGGCTCCAGCTACAACTTAATGGCATATCCTTAGAATAAAGGCTAAAATCATGGGATTATACAGATTACAATCAATCAGGATGCTAACTCCTAATTTTTAGGGTCAACCAAATCTGCCAGGATGCTCCAGCTGATCCTGCCTGCTTCCAGAAGCTTCCCTTGCGTGTCCAGCACCTTGGGCCCTTCTGGATGTGGTGCGAGTAGCTTTTATGCCAAGCCTTGGTCTCACGGGCTAGCTTGCAAGTTGGACGGGCGTTCTGAACTCGTTTGATAGGCTTTGCGCACAGATACCTGCCAGCACGCCTGATCTGTGGGCCTTAACCTCTGGCTCACCAGCTGGTACGCCTGATGTGCCTGGCGCACCCACCCAGGGCGTGACATTCTCCCCCACCTAATTGTGCAATGCCCTCGTTGCGTCTTCTGCATGGTACTGCCTGATTTGGTCCCCGAACTACCCTAAGTCATCTGTTGGTTCCCAGCTCACCTCACTGTCTTCCAGCACACCAAGTACTCTTGTCTTGGCTGATAATTCTTTTGTCTCACCTCCTGATCAGCTATGATGCTGTGGACCTCCTTCTCATATGAGGCCCTTGCTCCCAATGGTGCACACTTTGACTCTGCCTGTCCTAGATCTCCCTCATCCTCATGGAACGACTTGAGCATGCTCACATGGAACACCAGGTGTACCCTCGGCTTGGGTGGCATATTTAGCTTGTAGGCAACCTTGCCTACCCTCTTGACTACTCGAAAAGGTCCCTCATACCTTCGAACTAGGCCTTTGTGCAGCCCCCTATGGCACACAATGGGATGCAGCTTCACTAACACCAAGTCTCCAACCTAAAACTGCACGTCCCACCTATTCTGGTCTACCCACTTCTTCGACCTCTTGGCCACCTTATGTAGACAAACTCTGGCCAAGTCAGTTTGCTCCTGCCATGCCTTGGCAAACTTGTATGCTGCTGGATTCGGCCCTGTATAACCTGCAGCAATTGAACCGGGTGTTAGTGGTTGTTGCCCTGTCACAACTTCAAATTGGCTCTGGTTCGTTGCCTCGCTCCTTTGCAAGTTGTAGGAAAACTGTGCAATATCTAGCAGCTTTGGCCAGTCCCTTTGTGTGGCACTCACATAGTGCCTGAGGTAGATCTCCAATAGTCTATTTACTCACTCTGTCTGCCCATCGATCTGTGGTGCATGCTGGTGGAAAAGTTCAAGTCTGACCCCAACAGCTTGAACAACTCAGTCCAGAACCTGCCCGTGAAATGCCCCTCCCGATCACTAACAATGGTCTTCGGCACTCCCCAGTACTTAACCATGTTCTTCAGGAACAATCGAGCTACCTCCTCGGTTGGGCACTTCTTGGTTGCTGGAATGAAGATTCCATACATGGAAAACCTATCCACCACTACCATGATGCTTCCAAACCCTTCTGCTTTGGGTAGACCGACTATAAAGTCTAGAGAAACACTCTCCCATGGTCGCTCTGGCACTGGCAATGGCTCTAAGAGACCCCCTGGTTTCTTGAGCTCCACCTTGTCCTATTGGCACACAAGACAAGTCTTCACATAGGCCTCCACATTGTCCCTCATGTGCGGCCAGTAGTACCGATCCTCGATCAGCGCCAGGGTGTGGCTCACTCCGGGGTGTCTAGCCCACCTTGAATCATGGCATTCTTGCAAAACTTCCTTGCGGAGCTTCTCATGCTGCGACACAAATAGTCTACTGCCCCTAGTGTACAGCAACCCATCCTGCAACCAAAACTGCCTAGTCTTACCTTGCTGGGCGTACTCCATCAAAGCCTTGGTTGTAGGATCATGCGCAAGTCCCTCCTTGATGCGCGGCACCAGTGACCCCTCTGGTTAGCTAATGGCAGCAAGGTTAGCCTTTCTGCTCAGGGCGTCTGCCACTAGGTTCGCCCGTCCTGGCTTGTACTCCATCTAAAAATCAAATTCTGCAAGAAAATCTTACCATCTCGCCTGCTTGGGGGATAGCTTCTTCTGCGTCTGGAAGTAGCTGGTCGCCACATTGTTCGTCCTCACCATGAACCTTGACCTCAATAGGTAATGGGGCTAAGTGCGCAAGCAGTGTACCACTGTAGTCATTTCCTTCTCTTGGACTGTGTACTTACGTTTAGTCTCGTTCAGCTTCCTGCTCTCGAACATGACTGGACGTCCCTCTTGCATCAACAGTCCCCTATGGCAAAGTCTGATGCATCCGTATGTACCTCATACGGCTTGGCATGGTCTGGCAAGGCCAAGACTGGCTCCTCGATCACAGCCCGCTTCAACCTATCAAAGGCTTCCTGGCACCCTGCGCTCCACTCCCATGCTCTCCCTTTCTTGAGCAAGTCAGTCAATGGCATGGCTATTGCTGAGTGACCTTTGATGAAGCGCCTATAGTTGTTAACCAGCCTAAGGAACGATCTCAACTCAGTGACCTTGGCTGGCAGTTGCCACTCCAGGATGGCGTGTATCTTGCCTTCATCCATGCGTATCCTGCCCCCTCCCACTATGTGGCCTAGGAACGGGATCTCCTGCTGGGCGAATGAGCACTTCTCCCTCTTGACAAACAGCATGTGCACCTGTAACACCTCGAACACCTGTCTCAAGTGGTCTACATGCTCTCCCAAAGTCTGGCTATAAATCACAATGTCATCCAAATAAACCATAATAAATCGATCAAGAAATGACTGAAGTACCTTGTTCATAAGGGTGCAGAATGTTGCTGGGGCGTTCGTGAGTCCGAAAAGCATCACTAAGAACTCATACGAACCATACTGAGTGACACATGCTGTCTTTGGCTCATCTCCCTCTACGATCCTGACTTGATAGTAGCCCGACCTCAAATCCAGCTTAGTGAACCACCTTGCGCTCCCAAGTTGATCGAACAAGTCCGTAATGAGAGGGATGGGGTACTTGTTCTTGATGGTTAGCTTGTTCAAAGCTCGGTAGTCTATGCACAGCCATAACGACCCATCATGCTTGCGCTGGAATAGAACTGATGCACCATAGGGCACTTTCGATGGCCTGATGAAGCTAGCATCAACTAACTCTTTAAGCTGCTTCCTCAACTCCTCCAACTCTGGTGGAGACATTCAGTAAGGGGCTCTAACTGGTGGCTTAGCCTCGGACACCAGCTCGATCTTGTGGTCCACCTCCCTTTTAGGTGGTAGCTTGCTAAGCAGCTTTGCGGGTATCACATCACTAAAGGTCTTCAGCACCTTTAGCACCTCCAAGGGTGACTCGATCTCTTTTTCCCTTAGCTCATCATATTTCAGGGCTGCCAAGAAGGTGTCTTTTTGTCTGCTTACTGCCTTGGCAAATTGGATGGCTGACACCACCCGTGACCTAACTTTGGACCTTCTCCTCAATGGCACTAGGCATTGGCACCGTGCATCCAAGATGCAAACACAATCGACAAAAGGCACAAGGAGGGCATTAATCCAAATAAGGAAATCCAACCCAATCACAAACTCATAGTCATCAAGGGGTATTACCTCTATGGTCTCCTTGCCTTTCCAGTCTCCAAGCTGCAACTCCACTCCTTGTGTTACTCCAATGGCTGGAACCTCCTTGGAGTTCACCGTTTTGATGGTACCAATCCCTTTCTGCACCTTTAGTCCGAGCTTCCGGGCTCCATCACCTGAAATAAAAAGATGTGAGGCACCTGTGTCCACCAGTGCACTCACCTTTTGACCCACAACCATTAGATCCGTAAACATCAAGCCCTTTGGTTTACGGCTCCCCTTACTCTGAATAGCATTGAGCACCAACGACCCAAGCTTTGCTGCCCCTGACTCTGGCTCCTCGTCAGACTCTTTGTCTACAGCAACCAGTTTGCCCTTCTGTGGGTAATTGCGTGCGATGTGGCTCCCTCCACATAGGTAGCATGCTAGTGGCTCTCGGTCCCCTTTTACTTTCCACTTGCCTGCTGGTGGCTTCCTCTCGCCATCTTTGGTTGAACGGTCTCGGTCTCCATCCCTGGACTCCTGGTCACGATCTTTCCCCTTGGACTGCTTTTTTCGGTCCCTACCGTCCCTGCCCTTACCCTTGGGCTTGGTAGACTCGAACTTGTTCAGAGGCTTGAACTCTATCAAGGCCTCGACAGTAGTCATGGCTTTAGCCAAGTCATGAATTCCTCTCCTTTGTAGCTCATGCTTCACCCATGGCTTTAGCCCATCCATGAAAGCAAGTAAGGCATCCTTCTCGCCTAGATCCAAGATTTGTATCATCAGTTCAGAGAATTTCTAGACATACTCCCTTATGTCCCCTTGCTGGCTCAGCCTGCGTAACTTTGCCCGTGCCTCATCATCTGTATACTTCAGGTAAAATTGTTCTCTGAACTCTTTTTGGAACTCTGCCTAGGTTCTAATCTTGGTGCTCCCACGCCTGACATCATCACACTTGCACCTGCACCATAATAAGGCTACATCAATGAGATACATAGCAGCGGTGCTTACCTTTATCGCCTTGTCTTGCATGTCCATGGCCTAGAAGTACTGCTCCATAACCTATAGGTAGTTGTCTACTTCCTTGGCTGCCCTAGTCCCCTTGAACTCCTTAGGCTTGGGGACATCCAATCTGGACTTGGACACTCCAGCAAACATGCCATTCCCAATGGCAGTCTTGCAAGCAACAAGCTCACTGGCAAGCTCTTCCATCCACTGGCACATGGCCTCCATGCCATCGCACAAGGTCAGCACTTCAGCCTCCAAGGTCTGATTCTTTCAGGTGAACACATCCATGCCTTTGTTGGGAGCAGCTTCCAGCTCACTTTGGATCTCCTTCCCCATGGAGTCTAGCGATGCAATGTGAGTCTCTACCTCCTCAAGCTTCTCCCCCATGTTGCCTACGGTCACCTCCACCTTGGCCAGCCTACCATCCATGATAGACTAGATATCTCTAAAACTGGCTTTCTTGCCTCTTCCACGCCCATGCTCTTGGGCCTCTTGTTATTGGCTAGCAACGTCGCTTTGGGATGCCATCTCTTCAATCACGATCTAACCTGCACAACATAAACACGTAGAATCGAACTCGCTCTAATACCAACTGTCACGGGCTCCAACCTTAGACTCAGAAACCGTGCGGCCTTAGGCTTGGAATCTCCTCCTTTATGCCTAAGTCAGCCTAAAACACAAGCGTGCGGGCACTAGAACAATGGGAAGGGCTGATTACGCAAGTTAAAGAGAAACAGGATAAGAAGATAGAATTCGGGAAATGCTGTTGTATTCACTAAAATAGAAGTGTTTGATGGTGTACGAATGAGGGTGGAGCAGCCCTCTATTTATAGTTGAGGCTCCAGCTACAACTTAATGAAATATCCCTAGAATAAAGGCTAAAATCATGCGATTATACAGATTACAATCAATCAGGATGCTAACTCTTGATTTTTAGGGTCAACCAAATCTGCCAGGATGCTCCAGCTGATCCTGCCTGCTTCCAGAAGCTTCCCTTGCGTGTCCAGCACCTTGGGCCCTTCTGGATGTGGTCCGGGTAGCTTGTATGCCAAGCCTTGGTCTCACGGGCTGGCCTGCAAGTTGGGTGGGTGTTCTGAACTCGTTCGCTAGGCTTTGCACACAGATACCACTAAATTCCTGGTCTGCGGGCCTTAACCTCTGCTGCTGGTGCACCTGATGTGCCTGGCGCGCCCACCTAGGGCGTGACACGGGTGCTCAACAGATCAGAGAGGTAGAATCGCAAGTCGGGGATCGACCCGATCCCCTCTGCGTGCTGCCAATCCTATTGCTAGTCCTGCTACCGCAACCCTCGGTCCGATCCGATCTTAGACTGGGAATGAACTCCGTATGCTTAAACTGGGGATGAACTCTATATGCCTAAGTCAACCCACGAAACAAGCGTGTGAGCGCTGAGCTGGTCGGAGAGGCATAATGCGCAAGTCAAGGATCGGCCCGATCCCCCTCTACGTGCTGTCGGTCCTGCTGCCACAACCCTCGGTTCGGTTGGGGCTTAGACATGGCATGAACTCCCTATGCCTAAGCCAACCTATGAAACGGGCGTGTGGGCACTCAGTCGATCGAAGAGGCAGAATGCCCAAGCCGGGGATCGACCCAGTCCCCCTACGTACTGTCGATCCTGCTGCTACAACCCTCGGTCCGGTCTGATCTTAGACTGGGAATGAACTCCCTATGCTTAGGCTAGGGATGAACTCCGTATGCCTAAGTCAACCCATGAAACGAGCGTGCAGGCGCTTAGCCAACCAGAGAGGCAAGATGCGCAAGTCGGGGATCGAACGGGTGGTAGGTGGTTCAAGCACATCTTCATATTTCTACCATGCTAATGCCATTTTTATGGCTTGTAAATTAATACAATGGTCCCCTAAGCCTTCATGTGAAGTTTCATGGCAAGATGACCCGTTCTTTATTTTTCATGATTTTTGAAACTTTTGCGGTTTGGGATTTTTTAAAATTCTTTTAGAAAGAGATTTGCCCCCAAATTTCTTAGAGGTAATCCTTGTATTTTCCTTGGCGTGCACAAAAAAATTCAGCTAAAAACTCGAAGTGGAGAAGATTTTGCGCCCGTTTGAAAAAAATGTCCCCATTTTAGACACTTTAATGGCTACTGGCAGCAAACCTATAAAATCTCAAATGCTCTTTAAAGGGGTGTGAGTTCTCGAGGTTTGATGAGGGATAGGAGGACAATATAAGGGCCAAGGACCAGCACCCATCGCACATCATGTGCGCACACCCCCTGCCCCCCCAATCGCCGAAACCCCCAATGCGGTCGGTTAGGCTCTCCGACGATGCTCCGACGATGGTGCCCTGGGCGAAAAAAATGCGGCACCAGCACATGGTCGAGCCCAGCATGTGCAGCATGGCTCAAAATCTTAGACTGGGAATGAACTCTGTATGCTTAGACATGGAATAAACTCCGTATGCCTAAGCCAACCCACGAAACGAGCATGCGGGCGCTCAGTCGGTCGGAGAGGCAGAATGCACAAGCCAGGGATCAGCCCGGTCCCCCCTACGTGCTGTCGATCCTACTACCGTAACCATAATTCTGGTCTGATCTTAGACTGGGAATGAACTCTGTGTGCATAAGCCAACCCACGAAACGAGTGTGCAGGTGCTGAGCCGACCGAAGAGGCATAATGCGCAAGCTGAGGATCAACTCGATCCCCCTCTGCGTGTTACCGGTCCCGCTGCCACAACACTCGATCCGACTGGGGCTTAGACATGGAATGAACTCCCTATGCCTAAGCCAACCCACGAAATGGGCAAGCAGGCGCTCAGCTGACCGGAGAGGTAGAATTCGTAAGCCAGGGATCAGCCCAGTCCCCCCTACGTGCTACCGATCCTGCTGTCGCAACCCTCGGTCCGGTTTGATCTTAGACTGGGAATGAACTCTGTATGCTTAGATTGGGGATGAAGTCCGCATGCCTAAGTCAACCCATGAAATGAGCGTGCGGATGCTTAGTCGGTCGGAGAGGCATAATGCGTAAGCCGGGGATTAGCTCGATCCCCCTCTGCGTGCTGTCGATCCCCTGCCGGTCCTGCTACCACAACCCTCGGTCCTTCTGGGGTTTAGACATGGAATGAACTCTGTATGCCTAAGCCAACCCACGAAACGAGCGTACGGGTGCTCAACCGATCGGAGAGGCAAAATATGCAAGTTAGGGATCGGCCCGGTCCCCCCTGCGTGCTGTTGATCCTATTGCTGGTCTTGCTGCTGCAACCCTCGGTTCAATCCGATCTTAGACTGGGAATGTACTCCGTATGCTTAGACATGGAATGAACTCCGTATGCCTAAGCTAACCCATGAAACGAGTGAACGGGCACTCAGTCGACCAGAGAGGCAGAATGCACAAGCCGAGGACCAACCTGGTCCACCCCCGCGTGCTGTCGATCCTACTGCCGCAACCCTCGGTCCGATCCGATCTTAGACTGGGAATGAACTCTGTATGCCTAAGTCAACCCATGAAACGGGCGTGCGGGGGCTGAGTCGACCGAAGAGGCATAATGCACAAGCCAGGGATCGACCTGATCCCTCTCTGCATGCTACCGATCCCCCTGCCACAACCTTCGGTCCGACTGGGGATTAGACATGGAATGAACTCCCTATGCCTAAGCCAACCCATGAAACGGACGTGCAGGCGCTTAGCCAACTGGAGAGGAAGAATGCGCAAGCCGGGGATTGGCCCGGTCCCCCCTGCGTGCTGTCGATCCTATTACCACAACCCTCAGTCTGGTTCGATCTTAGACTAGGAATGAACTCCGTATGCTTAGACTGGGGATGAACTCCGTATGCCTAAGTCAACCCACCAAACGAGCGTGCGGGCGCTCAGCCAACCAGAGAGGCAGGATGTGCAAGCCAGGGATCGAACGGGTGGTAGGTGGGTTCAAGCACATCTTCATATTTCTGCCATGCCAATGCCATTTTTATGGCTTGTAAATTCATACAATGGTCCCTTAAGCCTTCATGTGAAGTTTCGTGGCAAGACGACCCGTTTTATATTTTTCACGATTTTCAAAACCTTTTGTTGTTCGGGATTTTTTACAATTTTTTTAGAAAGAGTTTCGTCCCAAAATTTGGTAGAGGTGATCCTTGTATTTTTTTTGGCTTTAACAAAAACATTCAGCTAAAAACTCGAAGTGGAGAAGATTTTGTGACCGTTTGAAAAAAGTGTCCCCATTTTAGACACTTTAATGGCTACTGGCAACAAACCTATAAAATCTTAAATGCTCTTTAAGGGGTTGTGAGTTTTAGAGGTTTGATGATGGATAAGGGGCCAATATAAGGGCCAGGTACCAGCACACATTGCACATCATGTGCGCACACCGCCTCGGACCCCCAATCGCCGAAACCCCCAATGCCACCGATTAGGCTCTCCGACGATGCTTAGGCGATGCTCCAGCGATGGTGCCCCGGGTGAAAAAAATGTGGCACCAGCACATGCCTGAGCCCAGCATGTGCACCGTGGCTCAAAATCTTAGACTGGGGATGAACTCTGTATGCTTAGACATGGAATGAACTCCGTATGCCTAGGCCAACCCATGAAACAAGCGTGCGGGTGCTTAGTCAGTCGGAGAGGCAGAATGGCAGTCCCCCCTGTGTGCTGTCCATCCTGCTCCCCAACCCTCGGTCCAATCTGATCTTATACTAGGAATGAACTCCGTATGCATAAGTCAACCCACGAAATGAGCGTGCGGGCGCTGAGCCGACCGAAAAGGAATAATACGTAAGCTGGGGATCGACCTGGTCCCCCTTTGCGTGCTTTCAGTCCCACTGCCACAACCCTCACTCGGCAAGGGCTTAGATATGGAATGAACTCCCTATGCCTAAGCCAACCCAGGAAATGGGCGTACGGGCGCTCAGTCGGCCAGAGAGGCAGAATGCGCAAGCCGGGGATCGGCCCGATCCCCCCTGCGTGCTGCCAATCCTGCTATCGTAACCCTCGGTCTGGTCCGATCTTAGACTAGGAATGAACTCGTATGCTTAGACTGGGGATGAACTCCGTATGCCTAAGTCAACCAATGAAACGAGTGTGCGAGCGCTCTGCCAGCCGGAGAGGCATAATGTGTAAGCCGGGGATCAGCCCAATCCCCCTCTGCATGTTGCTGATCCCACTGTCGGTCCTGTTGCCACAGCCCTCAGTCCGGCTGGGGCTTAGACATGGAATGAACTCCGCATGCCTAAGTCAACCCACGAAACGAGCGTGCGGGTAGTCAGTCGACTGGAGAGGCAGAATGTGGAAGCTGAGGACCGGCCCGGTCCCCCCTGTGTGCTGTCGATCCTGCTGCTACAACCCTCGGTTCGATCTGATCTTATACTGGGAATGAACTCTGTATGAATAACTCAACCCACAAAACGAGCGGACGGGTGCTGAGCCGGCTGAAGAGGCATAATGCGCAAGCCAGGGACCGGCCCGATCCCCCCGCGTGCTATCGATCTTGCTGCTGGTCATGCTGTAGCAACCCTCGGTCCAGTCCGATCTTAGACTGGGAATGAACTCCATATGCTTAGACATGGAATCAACTCCCTATGCCTAAGCCAACCCACGAAACGAGCGTGCGGGTACTCAACCGGTCGGAGAGACAGAAAGAGCAAGCCGGGGACTAGCCCGATCCCACCCTGCGTGCTGTGGATCCTGTTGCCGCAACCATCGGTCCGGTCCAATCTTAGACTGGGAATGAACTCTGTATGCCTAAGTCAACCCACGAAACGAGCGTGCGGGCACTGAGTCGGCCGGAGAGGCATAATGCGCAAGCCGGGGATCGGCCCGATCCCCCTCTACGTGCTGTCGGTCCCGCTGCCACAACCCTCAGTCCGACTGGGGCTTAGACATGGAATGAACTCCCTATGCCTAAGCCAACCCATGAAACGGGCATTCGGTCACTAAGCTGATCGGAGAGGCAGAATGCGCAAGTCGGGATCAACCCGATCCCCCCTGCGTGCTGTCGGTCCTACCACCGTAACCCTCGGTCCGGTCTAATCTTAGGCTGGGAATGAACTCCGTATGCTTACACTGGGGATGAACTTCGTATGCCTAAGTCAACCCACCAAACGAAAGTGCGGGCGCTCAGTCGACCAGAAAGGCAGGATGCGCAAGCCGGGGATCGAACGGGTGGTAGGTGGGTTCAAGCACATCTTCATATTTCTGCCATGCCAATGCCATTTTTATGGCTTGTAAATTCATACAATGGTCCCCTAAGCCTTCATGTGAAGTTTCGTGGCAAGACGACCCGTTTTCTATTTTTCATGATTTTTGAAACTTTTTGCGGTTCGGGATTTTTTAAAATTTCTTTAGAAATATTTTTGTCCCCAAATTTGGTAGAGGTGATCCTTTTATTTTTGTCAGCTTGCACAAAAAAATTCAGCTAAAAACTCGAAGTGCAGAAGATTTTGTGACCCTTTGAAAAAAACGTCCCCATTTCTGACACTTTAATGGCTACTGGCAGCAAACCTATAAAATCTCAAATGCTCTTTAAGGGGGGTGTGAGTTCTCGAGGTTTGAAAAGGGATAGGGGGCCAATATAAGTGCCAAGTACCAGCACCCATCGCACATCATGTGCGCACACCCCCCCGGCCCCCCATATCGCCTGAACCCCCAATGCTGCCGGTTAGGCTCTCCGATGATGCTCCAGCGATGCTCCAACGATGCTCCGACAATGGTGCCCCGGGTAAAAAAAATGGGCACCAACACATGCCCGAGCCCAGCATGCGTATCGTGGCTCAAAATCTTAGACTGGAAATGAACTTCGTATGCGTAGACGTGGAATGAACTCCGTATGCCTAAGCCAACCTACGAAACGAGCGTACGGGTGCTTAGCCGTTCGAAGAGGCAGAATGCGCAAGCCGGGGATGGCCCGATCCCCCCCTGTGTGCTGTCGATCCTACTACCATAACCCTCAGTCTGATCTGATCTTAGACTGGGAATGAACTCTGTATGCCTAAGTCAACCCACGAAATGAGCGTGCGGGCGCTGAGCCGGTCGGATGGCCATAATGCGCAAGCCGAGGATCGCCCCGGTCCCCTTCTACGTGCTGCCGGTCCCACTACCACAACACTCAGTCTAACTGGGGCTTAGACATGAAATGGACTCCCTATGCCTAAGCCAACCCATGAAACGGGCGTGTAGGCGCTCAGCCGACCAAAGAGGCAGAATACGCAAGCCGAGGATCAGCTCGATCCCCTCTGCGTGCTGCTGATCCTGCTACCGTAACCCTTGGTCCAGTCCGATCTTAGACTGGAAATGAACTCCGTATGCTTAGACTAGGGATGAACTCCGTATGCCTAAGTCAACCCATGAAATGAGCATACGGGCACTCAACCGACCAGAGAGGCAGGATGCGCAAGCCAGGGATCGAACGGGTGGTAGGTGGGTCCAAGCACATCTTCATATTTCTGCCATGCCAATGCCATTTTTATGGTGTGTAAATTCATACAATGGTCCCCTAACCCTTCATGTGAAGTTTCGTGGCAAGACGACCCGTTTTCTATTTTTCACGATTTTCAAAACTTTTTGCTGTTCAGGATTTTTTAAAATTTTTTTAGAAAGAGTTTTGTCCCCAATTTTGGTAGAGGTGATCCTTGTATTTTTGTTGGCATGCACAAAACACTTCAGCTAAAAACTCAAAGTGGAGAAGATTTTGTGACCGTTTGAAAAAAGTGTCCCCATTTCAGACACTTTAATTGCTACTGGCAGCAAACCTATAAAATCTCAAATGCTCTTTAAGGGGGTGTGAGTTCTCGAGGTTTGATGAGGGATAGGGGGCCAATATAAGGGCCAAGTACCAGCACCCATCGCACATCATGTCTGTACACCCCCCGGCCCCCCAATCACCGGAACCCTCAATGCTGTCGGTTAGGCTCTCCGGCGATGGTGCCCCGGGCAAAAAAAATGTGGCACCAGCACATGCCTGAGCCCAGCATGTGCATCGTGGCTCAAAATCTTAGACTAGGAATGGATTCCGTATGCTTAGACATGGAATGAACTCCGTATGCCTAAGCCAACCTACGAAATGAGCGTGCAGGTGCTCAGTTGGCCAGAGAGGCAGAATGCATAAGTAGGGGATCAGCTTGGTCCCCCCTACGTGCTGTCGATCTTGCTGCCTCAACCCTCGGTTCGATCTGATCTTAGATTGGGAATGAACTTCGTATGCATAAGTCAGCCCACGAAAGAAGCGTGCGGGCACTGAGCCGATCGAAGAGGCATAATGCGCAAGTCGGGGATCGGCCTAGTCCACCTTTGCGTACTACCGATCCCGCTGCCATAACCCTCAGTCTGGCTGGGGTTAGGCATGGAATGAACTCCCTATGCCTAAGCCAACCCATGAAACGAGCGTGCGAGCACTCAGCCAGCTGGAGAGGCAGAATGCACAAGCTGGGGATCAGTCCGATCCCCCCGGTGTGCTGCCGATCCCGTTGCCACAACCCTCGGTCCGACTGTGGCTTAGACATGGAATGAACTCCCTATGACTAAGCCAACCCAAGAAACGGGCCTGCAGGGTGCTCAACCGACTGGAGAGGTAGAATGCGCAAGCTGGGGATCGACCTGGTCCCCCCTGCGTGCTTTCGATCCTGCGCCGTAACCCTCAGTCCGGTCTGATCTTAGACTGGGAATGAACTCCGTAAGCTTAGATTGGGGATGAACTTTGTATGCCTAAGTTAACCCATGAAATGAGCATGCAGGTGCTTAGTCGACCGGAGAGGCATAATGCACAAACTGAGGATCAGCCTGATCCCCCTGTGTGTGTTGCTGATCCCACTACTGGTCCTGCTGTCAAAACCCTCGGTCCGACTAGGGCTTAGACATGGAATGAACTATGTATGCCTTAGCCAACCAACAAAATGAGCGTGCGGGTGCTCAGTCGACTAAAGAGGCAGAATACGTAAGTCGGGGATCGACCCGATCCCCCCTACGTGCTGTTGTCTTGCTGCTGGTCCTACTGCCACAACCCTTGGTCCGATCCGATCTTAGACTGGGAATGAACTCTGTATGCTTAGACATGGAAGGAACTCTGTATGCCTAAGCCAACCCACAAAACGAGCGTACGGGTGCTCAACAGGCCAGAGAGGCAGAAAGTGCAAGCCAGGGATCAGCCCGGTCCCCCTTGCATGCTGTCGATCCTACTACTGGTCCTGTTACCGCAACCCTCGGTCTGATCCGATCTTAGACTAGGAATGAACTCCGTATGCTTAGACATGGAATGAACTCCGTATGCCTAAGCCAACCCACGAAACGAGCGTACGGGTGCTCAACCGGCCAGAGAGGTAGAATAGGCAAGTCGGGGATCGGCTCGATCCCCCCCTTCGTGCTGTCGATCCTGCTACCACAACCCTCGGTCCGATCTGATCTTAGATTGGGAATGAACTCTGTATGCCTAAGTCAACCCACGAAACGAGCATGCGGGCACTGAGCTGGCCAGAGAGGCATAATGCACAAGCCGAGGATCGGCCTGGTCCCCCTCTATGTGCTGTCGGTCCCGCTACCACAACCCTCGGTCCGATTGGGGCTTAGACATGGAATGAACTCCCTATGCCTAAGCCAACCCACGAAACGGGCGTGCTGGTGCTTGGCCAGTCGGAGAGGTAGAATGCGCAAGCCGGGGATTGGTCGGTCAGAGAGGCAGAACTGTCTATTTCAGTGCAAGCATGATGGGTTGTTGCAGCTGTGCATAGACTACTGAGCTTTGAACAAGCTAACCATCAAGAACAAGTACCCCATCCCACTCATTACGGACTTGTTCAATCAACTTGGGAGCGCAAGGTGGTTCACCAAGCTGCATTTGAGGTCAGGCTACTATCAAGTCAAGATCACAGAGGGAGATGAGCCAAAGATAGCATGTGTCACTCGGTATGGTTTGTATGAGTTGTTGGTGATGCCTTTCAGACTCATGAATGCCCCAGCAACATTCTGCACCCTTATGAACAAGGTACTTCAGTCATTCCTTGATCGGTTTGTTGTGGTTTATTTGGATGACATTGTGATCTACAGCTAGACTTTGGGAGAGCATGTAGACCACTTGAGATAGGTGTTCGAGGTGTTGCGGGCACACAAGCTATTTGTCAAGAGGGAGAAGTGCTCATTCGCCCAGCAGGAGATCTCGTTCCTTGGCCACATAGTGGGAGGTGGCAAGATACGCAAGGATGAAGTCAAGATACACGCTATCCTGGAGTGGCAACTGCCAGCCAAGGTCACTGAGTTGAGATCCTTCCTTGGGCTGGTCAACTACTACAGGCGCTTCATCAAAGGTCACTCAACAATAGCCACGCCATTGACTGACTTGCTCAAGAAAGGGAAAGCATGGGAGTGGAGCGTAGGGTGCCAAGAAGCCTTTGATAGGTTGAAGCGGGCAGTGATCGAGGAGCCAGTCTTGGCCTTGCCAGACCATGCCAAGCCGTATGAGGTGCATATGGATGCATCAAACTTTGCCATAGGGGGCGTGTTGATGCAGGAGGGACGTCCAGTCACGTTCGAGAGTAGGAAGCTGAACAAGATTGAACGCAAGTACACGATCCAAGAGAAAGAGATGTCTGTAGTGGTGCACTGCTTGCGCACTTGGCGCCATTACCTGTTGGGGTCGAGGTTCGTGGTTAGGATGGACAATGTGGCGACCAGCTACTTCCAGACATAGAAGAAGCTGTCCCCCAAGCAGGAGAGATGGCAAGATTTTCTTGCAGAATTTGATTTCCAGATGGAGTACAAGCTGAGGTGGGTGAACCTAGTGGCAGATGCCCTGAGCAAGAAGGCTAACCTTGCTGCCATTAGCCAACCAGAGGGGTCACTGGTGCAGCACATCAAGGAGGGACTTGTGCATGATCCTACAGCCAAGGCTTTGATAGAGTATGCCCAGCAAGGTAAGACTAGGCGATTTTGGTTGTAGGATGGCTTGCTGTACACCAGGGGAAGTAGACTGTTTGTGTCGCAGCACGGGCTGCAAGGAAGTTTTACAAGAATTTCATGATTCAAGGTGGGCTGGACACCCCGGAGTGAGCCGTACCTTGGCGTTGATCAAGGACCGATACTACTAGCCACACATGAGGGACGATGTGGAGGCCTATGTGAAAACTTGTCTTATGTGCCAACAGGACAAGGTGGAGCTCAAGAAACCAGGCGGTCTCTTGGAGCCATTGCCAGTGCCAGAGCGACCATGGGAGAGTGTTTCTCTGGACTTTATAGTCGATCTACCCAAAGCAGAAGGGTTTGGAAGCATCATGGTAGTGGTGGACAGGTTTTCCAAGTATGGAATCTTCATTCCAGCAACCAAGGAGTGCCCAGCCGAGGAGGCAGCTCGATTGTTCCTGAAGAACATGGTTAAGTACTGGGGAGTGCCGAGGACCATTGTTAGTGATCGGGACGGGCGTTTCACGAGTAGGTTCTGGACTAAGTTGTTCAAGCTGTTAGGGTCAGACTTGAACTTTTCCACCAGCATGCATCCACAGACCGATGGGTAGATAGAACGAGTGAATGGACTATTGAAGGTCTACCTCAGGCACTATGTGAGTGCCACACAAAGGGACTGGCCAAAGCTGCTAGATATTGTGCAGTTTTCCTACAACTTGCAAAGGAACGAGGTAACGAACCGGAGCCCATTTAAGGTTGTGACAGGGCAACAACCACTAACACCCGATTCAATTGCTGCAAGTTATACAGGGCCGAATCCAGCAGCATACAAGTTTGCCAAGGCATAGCAGGAGCAAACTGACTTGGCCAGAGTTTGTCTACACAAGGCGGCCAAGAGGTCGAAGAAGTGGGAAGACCAAAATAGGCGGGACATGTAGTTCCAGGTTGGAGACTTGGTATTGGTGAAGCTGCATCCCATTGTGCGCCATAGGGGGTTGCACAAAGACCTAGTCCAGAGGTATGAAGGACCTTTTCGAGTAGTCAAGAGGGTAGGTAAGGTTGCCTACAAGCTGGATATGCCACCCAAGTAGAGGGTACACCCGATGTTCCATGTGAGCATGCTCAAACCGTTCCATGAGGATGACGGAGATCCAGGATGGGCAGAGTCAAAGCGTGCACCATTGGGAGTAAGGGCCTCATATGAGAAAGAGGTCCACAGCATCATAGCTGATCGGGAGGTGAGACAGAAGAACTATAAGCCAAGATAAGAGTACTTGGTGCACTGAAAGGGACTTTCAGACAGTGTGGCAAGTTGGGAACCAGTAGATGACTTATGGCAGTTCGAGAACCAGATCAGGTAGTACCATACAGAAGACGCAATAAGGGCATTGCGCAATCAGGTGGGGGAGAATGTCACACCCTGGGCGGGCACGCCAGGCACATCAGGTGCACCAGCAGGTGAGCCATAGGTTCAGGCTCGCAGACTAGGTGTGTTGGCGGGTATCTGCACGCAAAGCCTAGCAAATGAGTTCAGAACACCCGCCCAACTTGCAGGCCAACCTGTGAGACCAAGGCTTGGCATACAAGCTGCCCGCACCACATCCAGAAGGGCCCAAGGTGCTGGACATGCAAGGGAAGCTTCTGGAAGCAGGCAGGATCAGCAGCAGCATCCTGGCAGATTTGGTTGACCTTGAAAATCAGGAGTTAGCATCCTGATTGATTGTAATTTGTATAATCCCATGATTTTAGCCTTTATTCTAAGGATATTGCCATTAAGTGTAAGCTAGAGCCTCAACTATAAATAGAGAGCTGCTCCTCCCTCATTTGTACACCATCAAACACTTCCGTTTCAATGAATACAAAAGCATCATGTTTTTCTTTAACTTGCGTAATTAGCCCTTTCTGTTGTTCTAGTGCCCGTACGCTTGTGTTTTAGGCTAACTTAGGCATAAAAGAGAAGATTCCAAGCCTAAGGCCACACGGTTTCTGAGTCTAAGGTCGGAGCCCGTGACGCAAGTACCAGCACCCATCGCACATCATGTGCTCACACCCCCCGGCCCCCCCAATCGTCGAAACCCCCAATGCCGTCGGTTAGGCTCTCCGACGATGCTTCGGCGATGCTTCGACGATGGTGCCTCAGGCAAAAAAAATGCGGCACCAGAACATGCTCGAGCCTAGCATGTGCACTGTGGCTCAAAATCTAAGGCTGGGAATGAACTCCGTATGCTTAGACATAGAATGAACTCCGTATGCCTAAGCCAACCCATGAAACGAGCGTACGGGCGCTCAGCCGGTCGAAGAGGTAGAATGCGTAAGTCGAGGATCGGCCCGATCCCCCTCTGCGTGCTGTCGATCCTGCTGTCGCAACCCTCGGTCTGATCCGATCTTAGACTGGGAATGAACTCCGTACGCATAAGTCAACGCACGAAACGAGCGTGCGGGCGCTAAGCCAGTCGAAGAGGCATAATACGCAAGCTGGGGATCGGTTCAGTCCCCCTTTGCGTGCTGTTGGTCTCGCTGCCACAGCCCTCAGTCTGGCTGGGGCTTACACATGGAATGAACTCCCTATGCCTAAGCCAACCCACGAAACGGGTGTGCGGGCGCTTAACCGGCCGGAGAGGCAGAATGCACAAGCCGGGGATCGACCCGATCCCCCCTGCGTGTTGCAGATTCTGCTGCCGCAACCCTCAGTCCTGTCTGATCTTAGACTGGGAATGAACTCCGTATGCTTAGACTGGGGATGAACTCCGTATGCCTAAGTCAACCCATGAAACGAGCGTACGGGCGCTCGTTCGGCCGTAGAGGCCGATCAGAGAGGCATAATGCATAAGCCGAGGATCAGCCCGGTCCCCCTCTGTATGCTGCTGATCTCGCTGCCAATCCTGCCCCCACAACCCTCGATCCGGCTGGGGCTTAGACATGGAATGAACTCTGTATGCCTAAGCCAACCCACGAAACTAGCGTGCGGGTGCTCAGTCGACCGGAGAGGCAGAATGCGCAAGTCGGGGATTGGCTCGGTCACCCCTGCGTGCTGTCGATCTTACTGCCGCAACCTTCGGTTCGGTCCAATCTTAGACTGGGAATGAACTCCGTATGCCTAAGTCAACCCACGAAACGAGCGTGCGGGCACTCAGTCGGCCGTAGAGGCCGATTGGAGAGGCATAATGTGCAAGTCGGGGATTAGCTCGATCCTCTTCTGCGTGCTGTCGATCCCACTGCCGGTCCTGCTGCCACAACCCTCGATCCGGCTAGGGCTTAGACATGGAATGAACTCCGTATGCCTAAGCCAACCCATGAAATGAGCGTGCGGGCGCTCAATCGGCTGGAGAGGCAGAATGAACAAGCCACGGATTGGTTCGATCCCTCATGCGTGCTGTCGATCCTGTGCTGGTCCTACTGCCGCAACCCTTGGTCCGATCCGATCTTAGACTGGGAATGAACTCCGTATGCTTAGACATGGAATGAACTCCGTATGCCTCAGCCAACCCATAAAACAAGTGTGCGGGTGCTCAACCAGCCGGAGAGCTAGAATGCATATGCCGGGCACCGACCTGATCCCCCCTGTGTGCTGTCGATCCTACTGTCGCAACCCTCAGTCCGATCCGATCTTAGACTGGGAATGAACTCCGTATGCATAAGTGAACCCATGAAACAAGCGTGCGGACTCTGAGCCGGCCGGAGAGGCATAATGCGCAAGCTGGGGATCGGCTCGGTCCCCCTCTGCGTGCTGTCGATCCCGCTGCCGGTCCTGCTACCACAACCCTCGATCCAACTGGGGCTTAGACATGGAATGAACTCTGTATGCCTAAGCCAACCCACGAAATGAGTGTGCAGGTGCTCAACCGAACGGAGAGGCAGAATGCGCAAGCCGCGGATTGGCCCGGTCCCCCCTGCGTGCTGTCGATCCTGTGCTAGTCCTGCTGCCGCAACCCTCGATCCAGTTCAATCTTAGACTGGGAATGAACTTTGTATGCTTAGACATGGAATGAACTCCATATGCCTAAGCCAACCCAAGAAACGGGCGTGAGGGCGCTCAGTCGGCCGCAGAGGCAGAATGCGCAAGTCAGGGATCGGCTCGATCCCCCCTACGTGCTATCGATGCAACCCTCAGTCCGGTCTGATCTTAGACTGGGAATGAACTCCGTATGCTTAGGCATGGAATGAACTCCGTATGCCTAAGCCAACCTACGAAACGAGCGTGCGGGCACTCAGTCGACCTGAGAGGTCAGTCGGAGAGGCATAATGTGCAAGCCGGGGAGTAACTCGATCCCCCTCTGTGTGCTGCTGATCTCGCTGCCAGTCTTGTTCCCACAACCCTCGATTCGGCTGCGGCTTAGACATGGAATGAACTCCGTATGCCTAAGCCAACCCATGAAACGAGTGTGCGGGAGCTCAACCGGTCGAAGAAGTAAAATGTGCAAGCCGGGGATCAACCCAGTTCCCCCCTGCATGCTGTCGATCCTGCTACTAGTCCTACTGTCGCAACCCTCATTCTGGTCTGATCTTATACTAGGAATGAACTCCGTACGCTTAGACATGGAATGAACTCTGTATGCCTAAGTCAAGCCATGAAACGAGCGTGAGGGCGCTAAGCCGACCGGAGAGGCATAATGCGCAAGCCGGGGATCAGGCTGGTCCCCCTCTACGTGCTACCGGTCCTGCAGCCACAACCCTCGGTCCAGTCAGGGCTTAGACATGGAATTGAATCCCTACACCTAAGCTAACCCACGAAATGGGCATGCGGGCGCTCAGTTAGCCGGAGAGGCAGAATGCGCAAGCTGGGGATTGGCCCGATCCACCCCTACGTGCTGTCGATCCTGTTGCCGCAACCCTTGGTCTGGTCCGATCTGAGACTGCGAATGAACACCATATGCCTAAGTCAACCCATAAAATGAGTGTGCGGTCGTTGAGCTAGCCGGAGAGGCATAATGTGCAAGCCGAGGATCGGCTCGATCTCCCTCTACGTGCTACCGGTCCCGCTGCCACAACCCTTGGTCCGGTAGGGGCTTAGACATGGAATGAACTTCCTATGCCCAAGTCACCCCATGAAACAGGCGTGCGGGTGCTCAGTCAGCCGGAGAGGCAGAATGCACAAGCCGGGGATCGACCAGGTCCCCCTACATGCTGGTCCTACTACTGCTGGTCCTACTGCTGCAACCCTCAGTTCGGTCCGATCTTAGACTGGGAATGAACTCTGTATGCTTAGGCATGGAATGAACTCCGTATGCCTAAGCCAACCCACGAAACGAGCTTGCGGGCGCTCAGTCGGTCGGAGAAGCAGAATGCGTAAGTCGGGGATCGATCCGATCCCCCCTGTGTCTTGTCAATCCTGCTATCACAATCCTCGATCTGGTCTGATCTTAGACTGGGAATGAACTCCGTATGCCTAAGTCAACCCATGAAACGAGCGTGTGGGTGCTAAGCCAGTCGAAGAGGCATAATGCGCAAGTCGGGGATCGGCCCGATCCCCTTCTGCATGCTGTGGGTCCCGCTGCCACAACCTTCGATCTGGCTGGGGCTTAGAATGCAATGAACTCCCTATGCCTAAGCCAACCAATGAAACGGGCATGTGGGTGCTCAGCTAGCCGTAAAGGCAGAATGCGCAAGCCAAGGATCAGCCCGGTCCCCCTTACGTGCTGTCGATCCTGTTATCGTAACCCTCAATCTGGTCTGATCTCAGACTGGGAATGAACTCCGTATGCTTAGACTGGGGAGGAACTCTGTATGCCTAAGTCAACCCACGAAACGAGCGTGCGGACTCTCAGTCGACCAAAGAGGCAGGATGTGCAAGCCGAGGATCAAATGCGTGGTAGGTGAGTTCAAGCACATCTTCATATTTTTGATGTGCCAATGCCATTTTTATGGCTTGTAAATTCATAAAATGGTCCCCTAAGCCTTCATGTGAAGTTTTGTGGCAAGACGACCCGTTTTCTATTTTTCATGATTTTTAAAACTTTTTAAGGTTCGAGATTTTTTAAAACTTTTTTAGACATGGAATGAACTTCGTATGCCTAAGCCAACCCATGAAACGAGCGTACGGTCACTCAACCAGCTGGAGAGGCAGAATGCACAAGCCGACGACCAGGTCGGTCCCCATCTGTGTGCTATCGATCCTGCTGTCGCAAACCTCGGTCCAGTTCGATCTTAGATTAGGAATGAACTCTATATGCCTAACTCAACCCATGAAATAAGCGTGCAGGTGTTGAGCTGGTCGAACAGGCATAATGCGTAAGCCAGGGAGCGACCCGATCCCCCTCTGCGCCTTCATGTGAAGTTTCGTGGCAAGACAACCCGTTTGTTATTTTTCACAAATTTTGAAACTTTTTACGGTTCGGGATTTTTTAAAATTTTTTTAGGAAGAGTTTTGTCCCCAAATTTGGAAGAGGTGATCCTTGTATTTTTGTTGGCATACACAAAAAAATTCAACTAAAAACTCGAAGTAGAGAAGATTTTGTGACTGTTTGAAAAAAGTGTCCCCATTTCAGACATTTTAATGGCTACTGGCAGCAAACCTATAAAATCTCAAATGCTCTTTAAGGGACTGTGAGTTCTCGAGGTTTGATGAGGGATAGGGGGCCAATATAAGGGCCAAGTACCAACACCCATCGCACATCATGTGCGCACAACCCCCGGCCCCCCCAATCACCGAAACCCCCAATGCCGCCGGTTAGGCTCTTCGGTGATGCTCCGATGATGGTGCCCTGAGTAAAAAATGGCACCAGCACATGCCTAAGCCCAGCATGTGCACCGTGGCTCAAACTCTTAGACTGGGAATGAACCCTGTATGCTTAGACATGGAATGAACTTCGTATGCCTAAGCCAACCCACAAAACGAGCGTACGGGCGCTCAGTCGGCCGGAGATGCAGAATGCACAAGCTGGGGATCGACCCAGTCCCCCTTTACGTGCTACCGGTCCTGCTGCCACAACCCTTAGTCCGACTGGGGCTTAGACATGGAATGAACTCCCTATGCCTATGCCAACCCACGAAACGGGCGTGCGGGCGCTCAGTCAGCCAGAGAGGCAAAATGCGCAAGTCGGGGACCGGCCCGGTCCCCTCTACTTGCTGTCGATCTTGCAGCCGTAACCCTCAGTCCGGTTCGATCTTAGACTGAGAATGAACTTCATATGCTTAGACTGGGAATGAACTCCGTATGCCTAAGTCAACCCATGAAACGAGCGTCGGGCGCTCAACCGGTCGGAAAGGCCGACCGAAGAGGCAGAATGCGCAAGCCTGGGATCGGCCCGGTGCCCCCCTACGTGCTTCCGATCCTGCTGTTGGTCCTGCTACCACAACCTTCGGTCTGATCCGATCTTAGATTGGGAATGAACTCCGTATGCTTAGACATGGAATGAACTCCGTATGCCTAAGCGAACCCATGAAATGAGCGTACGGGTGCTCAGCCAGCCAGAGAGGCAGAATACGCAAGTCGAGGATTAGCCCGGTGCCCCCTGTGTACTGTCAATCCTACTATCGTAACCCTCGATCTGATCTGATCTTAGACTGGGAATGAACTTCGTATGCCTAAGTCAACCCATAAAACGAGCGTTCGGGTGCTGAGTCAGCCAGAGAGGTATAATGCGCAAGCTGAGGATCGACCCGGTCCTCCTTTGCGTGCTGCCAATCCCGTACCACAACCCTCGGTCCGGCTGGGGCTTAGACATGGAATGAACTCCCTATGCCTAAGCCAACCCACGAAACGGGTGTACGGGCTCTCAGTCGACCGGAGAGGCAGAATGCATAATTCAGGGATCGGCCCGATCCCCCTACGTGCTACCGATCCTGTTGTCGCAACCCTCGATTCGATCTTAGACTGGGAATGAACTCTGTATGCTTAGACTGGGGATGAACACTGTATGCCTAAGTCAACCCACGAAACAAGCGTGTGGCCGCTCAGCCGATCGAAGAGGCAGATTGCGCAAGTTGGGGATCGACCCAGTCCCCCCCTACGTGCTGCCGATCCTGCTTCCGTAACCTTCAATTTGATCTGATCTTAAATTGGGAATGAACTCCGTATGCTTAGACATGGAATGAACTCAGTATGCCTAAGCGAACCCATGAAACGAGCGTGCGGGCGCTCAGCCGATCGGAGAGGTAGAATACGTAAGCTGGGGATCGACCCGGTGGCCCCTGCGTGCTGTCGATCCTACTGTCGTAACCCTCGATCTGATCTGATCTTAGACTGGGAATGAACTCCGCATGCCTAAGTCAACCCAGGAAACGACCGTTCGGGTGCTGAGTCAGTCAAAAAGGCATAATGCGCAAGCCGAGGATCGACCCGATCCCTTTCTACGTGCTGCCAGTCTCGCTACCACAACCATCTATCCGGCTGGAGCTTAGACATGGAATGAACTCCTTATGCCTAAATCAACCCACGAAACGGGTGTGCTGGCGCTCAGCCAATCGAAGAGGCAGAATGGGCAAAAACGGGGATCAACCTGATCCCCTTGCGTGCTACCAATCCTGCTACCGCAACCCTCGGTCCGGTCCGATCTTAGATTGGGAATAAACTCCGTATGCTTAGACTCGATAAGAACTCCGTATGCATAAGTCAACCAATGGAATGAGTGTGTCGGTGCTCAACTAGCCGGAGAGGCCGGTCGAAAAGCCATAACACGCAAGTTGAAGATCAGCCTGATCCCCCTCTGCGTGCTGCCGATCCTGTTGCCGGTCCTGCTGCCATAACTCTCGATCCGGTTAGGGCTTAGACATGGAATGAGCTTCGCATGCCTAAACCACCCCACGAAACGAGCGTACGGGCGCTCAACCTGTCGGAGAGGCAGAATACGCAAGCCGGGGATTGACCCGATCCTCTTTGCGTGCTGCTATTCCTACTGCTACAACTCTTGGTCCGATTCGATCTTAGATTGGGAATGAACTCCATATGCTTAGGCATGGAATGAGCTCCGTATGCCTAAGCCAACCCACGAAACGAGCGTGTGGACGCTCAACCGACCGGAGAGGTAGAATGCGCTAGCTAAGGACCAGACCGATCCCCCCTGCATGCTGTCAATCTTGCTGTCGCAACCCTCGATCCAGTCCGATCTTAGACTGGGAATGAACTCCGTATGCCTAAGTCAACCCACAAAATGAGCGTACAGGTGCTAAGTCGGTCGGAGAGGCATAATGCACAAGCTGGGGATCGGCTTGATCCCTCTCTGCATGCTACCGATCCCGTTGCCACAACCCTCAGTCCGATTGGGGCTTAGACATGGAATCAACCCCCTATGCCTAAGCCAACCCATGAAACGGGCGTGCGGGCGCTCAACCAGCCAGAGAGGTAGAATGCGCAAGTCGAGGATCGACCCGATCCCCCCTGCGTGCTGCTGATCCTACTACTGTAACCCTCGATCTAGCTCGATCTTAGACTGGGAATGAATTTTGTATGCTTGGACTGGGGATGAACTCCATATGCCTAAGTCAACCATGAAACGAGCGTGCAGATGCTCAGCCGACCAAAGAGGTAAGATGCATAAGCCCGGGATCGAACGGGTGGTAGGTGCGTTCAAGCACATCTTCATATTTATGCCATGCCAATTCCTTTTTGATGGCTTGTAAATTCATACATTGGTCCCCTACGCCTTCATGTGAAGTTTCGTAGCAAGACGACCCATTTTTTATTTTTCACGATTTTTAAAACTTTTTGTGGTTTGGGATTTTTTAAAAATTTTTTAGAAAGAGTTTTGTCTCCAAATTTGGTAGAGGTGATCCCTGTATTTTTTTTGCCATGCACAAAAAAATTCAGCTAAAAACTCCAACTGGAGAAGATTTTGTGACCATTTGAAAAAAGTGTGCCCATTTCAGACACTTTAATGGCTACTGGCAGCAAATCTATAAAATCTCAAATGCTCTTTAAGGGGGTATGAGTTCTTGAGGTTCGATGAGGGATAGGGGGCCAATATAAGGGCCAAGTACCAGTACCCATCACACATCATGTGCGCACACCCCCGGCCCCCCAATCGTCGGAACCCCTAATGCCGCCAGTTAGGCTCTCCGACGATGTTCCGGTGATGGTGCCCCGGGTGAAAAAATACGGCACCAGCACATGCCCTAGCCCAGCATGTGCACCATGGCTCAAACTCTTAAACTGGGAATGAAATCTGTATGCTTAGACATGGAATGAACTCTGTATGCCTAAGCCAACCCACAAAATGAGTGTGCGGGCGCTCAGTCGGTCGGAGAGGCAGAATGCGCAAGCCAGGGATTGGCTCGGTCCCCCTTTGCGTGCTCCCAATCCAGCTGCCACAACCCTTGGTCTGGCTAGGACTTAGACATGGAATGAACTCCTTACGCATAAACTAACCCATGAAACGGGCGTGCGGGCGCTCAGCCGGCTGGAGAGGTAGAATGCGCAAGCTGAGGATCGACCCAATCCCCCCTACGTGCTACTGATCCTGCTACCGACACCTTTAGTTCGGTTTGATCTTAGACTTGGAAGGAACTCCACATGCTTAGACTAGGGATGTACACTGTATCCCTAAGTCAACCCACAAAACGAGCGTACGGCCGCTCAGCCAGCCAAAGAGGCCGATCGGAGAGGTAGAATGCACAAGTCGAAGATTGACCCGGTCCCCCCTACGTGCTGTCGATCCTACTGCTGGTCTTGCTGTCGTAACCCTCGGTCTGATCTGATCTTAGACTGGGAATGAACTCGTATGCTTAGATATGGAATGAACTTCGTATGCCTAAGCCAACCCACGAAACGAGCGTGCAAGTGATCAGCCAGTCAGAGAGGCAGAATGCACAAGCCAGGGACCGACTGGTCCCCCCCAGTGTGTTGTCGATCCTGCTGTCGCAACCCTCAGTCTGGTTCGATCTTAGATTGGGAATGAATACTGTATGCCTAAGTCAACCCACGAAACAAGCGTTCGCGCGCTGAGTCAACCAGAAAGGCATAATGCCCAAGCCGGGGATAAGCTCGGTCCCCTTCTACATGCTGTCGATCCCACTGTCGGTCCTGTTGTCACAACCCTCGGTCCGATTGGGGCTTAGACATGGAATGAACTCCATATACCTAAGCCAACCCACAAAATGAGCGTGCGAGTGCTCAGTAGGCCGAAGAGGCAGAATGTGCAAGCCGAGGATCGGCCTGATCCCCCCTTGCATGCTGTTGATCCTGTTGCTGGTCTTGCTGTCGCAACCCCCGGTTCGATCTAATCTTAGACTGGGAATGAACTCCATATGCTTAGACATGGAATGAACTCTGTATGCCTAAGCCAACCCATGAAACGAACGTGCCGATGCTCAGCCGGTCGGAAAGGTAGAATGCGTAAGCCGGGAACCGACCCGATCCCCCCTGCGTGATGTCGATCCTGCTACTACAACCCTCGGTCTGGTCTGATCTTAGACTAAGAATGAACTCCATATGCCTAAGTCAACCCACGAAATGTGCGTACGGGTGTTGAGCCAGCCGGAGAGGCATAATGCGCAAGCCGGGGATCGACCCGAACCCCCTCTACGGGCTGTCGGTCCTCCTGCCACAACCCTCGATCCGGCTGGGTGCTCAGTTGACCGGATAGATAGAATGCATAAGCCGGGGATCGGCCCGATCCTCTCTACATGCTGGCGATCTTGCTGTGGCAACCCTCCGTCCGGTCTGATCTTAGACTGGGAGTGAACTCCATATACTTAGACTGGGGATGAACTCCGTATACCTAAGTCAACCCAAGAAACGAGCGTAAGGGTGCTCGATCGACCGAAAGGCCGATCGGAGAGGTAGAATGCACAAGCCAAGGATCAGCTCGATCCCCCTCTACGTGTTGCGGATCCCACTATCGGTCCTACTGCCACAACCCTCGATCTGGCTGGGGCTTAGACATGGAATGAACTCCGTATGCCTAAGCCAACCCACGAAACGAACGTGCGGGTGCTCAACCAACCGGAGAGGTAGAATACGTAAGCCGAGGATCGACCTATCCGCCCTGCATGCTTCGATCCTGCTACTAGTCCTGCTGTCGTAACCCTCGGTCCGATCTGATCTTAGACTGGGAATGAACTCCGTATGCTTAGACATGGAATAAACTCCGTATGCCTAAGCCAACCCACAAAACGAGTGTGTGGGTGCTCAGCCGGTCGGAGAGGTAGAATGCGCAAGCCGGGGATCAGCCTGATCCCCCCCGCGTGCTGTCGATCCTGCTGTCGCAACCCTCAGTCCGATCTGATCTTAGACTGGAAATGAACTCTGTATGCTTAGACATGGAATGAACTCCGTATGCCCAAGCCTACCCATGAAACGAGCGTGCAGGCGCTCAACCGATCGAAGAGGTAAACGTGCAAGCTGGGGATCGACCCGGTCCCCCCTGCGTGCTACCGATCCTACTGCTGGTCCTACTGTCCCAACCCTTGATCTGGTCCGATCTTAGATTGGGAATGAACTCCATATGCTTAGACATGGAATGAACTTTGTATGCCTAAGCCAACCCACGAAACGAATGTGCGGGCGTTTAGCCAGCCGGAAAGGTAGAATGCGTAAGTCGAGGACCGACCCGGTTACCCCTGTGTGCTGTCGATCCTGCTGCTGGTCCTGCTACCGCAACCTTTGATTCGGTTTGATCTTAAATTGGGAATGAACTCCGTATGCTTAGACATGGAATGAACTCCGTATGCCTAAGCCAACCCATGAAACGAGCGTTCGGGTGCTGAGCCGATCGGAGAGGCATAATGCGCAAGCAAGGGATCGGCCCAGTCCCTCTCTGTGTGCTGCCGGTCCCACTACCACAACCCTCAGTCTGGTTGGGGCTTAGACATGGAATGAACTCTCTATGCCTAAGCCAACCCTTGAAACGGGTTTACGGGTGCTCAACCGGCCGGAGAGGCAAAATGCGTAAGCTGGGGATCGACCCAGTCCCTCCTGCTTGCTATCGATCCTGCTATCACAACCCTCGGTTCGGTCCCATCTTAGACTGAGAATGAACTTCGTATGCTAAGTTAACCCACGAAACGAGCGTGCGGGCACTCAGCCAACCAGAGAGGCAGGATGCGTAAGTCGGGGATTGAACGGGTGGTAGGTGGGTTCGAGCACATCTTCATATTTCTATGATGGCAATGCCATTTTTATGGCTTGTAAATTCATACAATGGTCCCCTAAGCCTTCATGTGAAGTTTCGTGGCAAGACGACCCGTTTTCTATTTTTCATGATTTTTGAAACTTTTTGCGGTTCAAGATTTTTTTAAATTTTTTTAGAAAGAGTTTTGTCCCCAAATTTGGTAGAGGTGATCCTTGTATTTTTTTTGGCATGTACAATAAAATTTAGCTAAAAACTCAAAGTGGAGAAGATTTTGTGACCGTTTGAAAAAAGTGTGCCCATTTTAGACACTTTAATGGCTACTGGCAACAAACCTATAAAATCTGAAATGCTCATTAAGGGGGTGTGAGTTCTCAAGGTTTGAGGAGGGATAGGGGGCCAATATAAGGGCCAAGTACCAGCACCCATCACACATCATGTGCGCACACTCCCCGGCCCCCCAATCGTCGGAACCCCTAATGCCCACCGGTTAGGCTCTCTGGCGATGCTCCGACGATGGTGGCCCAGGCGAAAAAAATACGGCATGAGCACATGCCCGAGCCCAGTATGTACATCATGGCTCAAACTCTTAGACTGGGAATGAACTCTGTATGCTTAGACATGGAATGAACTCCGTATGGCTAAGCCAACCCACGAAACGAGCATGCGGGCGCCCAATCGGTCGAAAAGGCAGAATGTGCAAGCCGGGGATCGGCCCAGACCCCCCTGTGTGCTGTCGATCCTACTACCGCAACCCTCGGTCTGGTTCAATCTTAGACTGGGAATGAACTCTGTATGCAAAAGTCAACCCACGGAACGAGCGTGCGAGCGTTGAGCCTACCAAAGAGGCATAATGCACAAGCCGGGGATCGGCCTGGTCCCCCTCTGCGTGTTGCCGATCCCGCTGCCACAACCCTTGGTTTGGCTGGGGCTTAGACATGGAATGAACTCCCTATGCCTAAGCCAACCCACGAAATGAGCGTGCGGGCACTCAACTTACCAAAGAGGCAGAATGCGCAAGCCGGGGATCAGCCCGGTCCCTCTTGCGTGCTACCGATCCTACTATCGCAACCCTCGGTCTAGTCTGATCTTAGAACTGGAATGAACTCCGTATGCTTAGACTAGGGATGAAGTTCGTATGCCTAAGTCAACCCATGAAACGAGCGTGTGGGTGCTCAGCCGACCGGAGAGGTGTATTGCGAAAGCCGAGGATCAGCCCGGTCCCCCTCTGTGTGCTGCTGATCCCACTGCCAGTCCTACTGCCACAACCCTCGATCCAGATAGGGCTTAGACATGGAATGAACTTCGTATGCCTAAGCCAACCCATAAAACGAGCGTGTGGGTGCTCAACAGATCGGAGAGGTAGAATGTGCAAGCCGAGTATAGGCCCGGCCCCCCTCAGTGTGTTGTCAATCCCGCTGCCGGTCTTGCTACCACAACCCTCGGTCCGACTGGGGCTTAGACATGGAATGAACTTCGTATGCCTAAGCCAACCCACAGAACAAGTGTGTAGGCACTCAGCCGATCGAAGAGGTAGAATGCGCAAGCCAGGGATCAGCCCGGTCCCCCTCTGCGTGCTATCGATCTTGCTTCTGGTCCTACTGCCGCAACCATCGATCTGGTCCCATCTTAGACTGGGAATGAACTCTGTATGCTTAGCCATGGAATGAACTTCGTATGCCTAAGCCAACCCATGAAACGAGCGTATGGGCGTTCAACCGATCGGAGAGGCAGAATGCGCAAGTCGGGGATCGGCTCGGTCCCCCCTACGTGCTGTCGATCCTGCTACTACAACCCTTATTCTAGTCTGATCTTAGATTGAGAATGAACTTCGTATGCCTAGGTCAACCCATAAAATGAGCGTGCGGGTGCTGAGCCAGCCAGAGAGGCATAATGCGCAAGTCGGGGATCGGCTCGATCCCCCTCTGCGTGCTGCCGGTCTCGCTACCACAACCCTCAGTCCGACTGGGGCTTAGACATGGAATGAACTCCCTATGCCTAAGCCAACCCACAAAATGAATGTTCGGGTGCTCAGCCGGCCAGAGATGCAGAATGCGCAAGTTGGGGATCAACCCGGTCCCCCATGCGTGCTGTCGATCTGGCTACTGCAACACTCGATCCGGTCTGATCTTAGACTGGGAATGAACTCCGTATGCTTAGACTGGGATGAACTCCGTACCCCTAAGTCAACCCACAAAATGAGCTTGCGGGCACTCAGCCGGCCGGAGAGGTTAGTCGGAGATGCATAATGTGCAAGCCGAGGATCAGTTCAGTCCCCCTCTGTGTGCTACCGATCCCGTTATCGTTCCTGCTACCACAACCCTCGGTCTGGCTGGGGCTTAGACATGGAATGAACTCAGTATGCCTAAGCCAACCCACGAAATGAGCGTGCGGGTGCTCAGCCGACCGGAGAGGTAGAATGCGCAAGCCAGGGATCGGTTCGGTCCCTCCTACGTGCTGTCGATCCTGCTGCTAGTCCTACTGTAGCAACCCTCTGTCCGATCCGGTCTTAGGCTGGGAATGAATTTCATATGCTTAGACATGGAATGAACTCCGTATGCCTAAGCCAACCCACGAAACGACGGTCAGTCGATCGGAGAGATAGAATTTACAAGTTGGGGACCGACCCGGTCCCCCTGCGTGCTATCGATCCTGCTGCCACAATCCTCGGTTCGGTTCGATCTTAGACTGGGAATCAACTTCGTATGCCTAAGTCAACCCACGAAACGAGCGTGTGGGCGCTGAGTCGGCCGGAGAGGCATAATGCACAAGCCAGGGATCGGCTCGATCCCCCTATACGTGCTTGTTGGTCCCGCTACCATACCCTCGGTCCGGTTGGGGCTTCGACATGGAATGAACTCCCAATGCCTAAGCCAACCCATGAAACGGGCGTGCGGGCGCTCAGTCGGCCGGAGAGGCATAATGCGTAAGTCGGGGATCGACCCGGTCCCCCCTGCGTGCTATCGATCCTGCTACCGCAACCCTCGATCCGGTCTGATCTTAGATTTAGAATGAACTTCTTATGCTTAGACTGGGATGAACTCTATATGCCTAAGTCAACCCATGAAACGAGCGTGCGGACGCTCAGTCGGCCAGAGAGGTAGGATGCACAAGCCGTGGATTGAACGGGTGGTAGGTGGGTTCAAGCACATCTTCATATTTCTGCCATGCCAATGTTATTTTTATGGCTTGTAAATTCATAAATGGTCCCTTACGCCTTCATGTGAAGTTTCGTGGCAAGACGACCCGTTTTCTATTTTTCATGATTTTCAAAACTTTTGTGGTTCGGGATTTTTTAAAACTTTTTTAGAAAGAGTTTTGTCCCCAAATTTGGTAGGGGTGATCCTTGTATTTTTGTTGGCATGCACAAAAAAAGTCAGCTAAAAACTCCAAGTGGAGAAGATTTTGTGTATGTTTGAAAAAAGTGTCCCCATTTCAGACACTTTAATGGCTACTAGCAGCAAACCTATAAAATCTCAAATGCTCCTTAAGGGGGTGTAAGTTCTCAAGGTTTGATGAGGGATAGGGGGCCAATATAAGGGCCAAGTACCAGCACCCTTCGTACATCATGTGCGCACACCCCCTGGCCCCCCCAATCGCCGGAACCTCCAATGCCGTCGGTTAGGCTCTTCGACGATGCTCCGATGATGGTGACCCGAGTGAAAAAAATGCGGCACCAGCACATGCCCGAGCCCAGTATGTGCACCGTGGCTCAAACTCTTAGACTGGGAATAAACTCCGTATGCCTAAGCCAACCCACGAAATGAGCGTGCGGCCTCTCAGCCGACCGGAGAGGCAGAATGTGCAAGCCGGGGATCGGCACGGTCCCCCTCTGCGTGCTGTTGGTCTTGCTGCCACAACCCTCTGTCCGGTTTGGGCTTAGACATGGAATGAACTCCCTATGCCTAAGCCAACCCACGAAACGGGCTTACGGGCACTCAGCCGATCGAAAAGGCAGAATGCGTAAGCCAGGGATCGGCCCGATCCCCTCTGTGTGCTGTCGGTCCTGCTACCGCAACCCTCGATCTGGTTTGATCTTAGACTAGGAATGAACTTCGTATGCTTAAGTCAACCCATGAAATGAGCATACGGATGCTCAGTCGGCCAGAGAGGCCTATCGAACAGGCAGAATGCGCAAGCCAGGGATCGGCCTAGTCCCCCTCTGCGTGCTGCTGGTCTTGCTGCGGCAACCCTCGGTCTGGTCCGATCTTAGACTGGGAATGAACTCCGTATGCCTAAGCCAACCCATGAAATGAGCGTGCAGGTGTTCAGCTAGTCAGAGAGGCAGAATGCGTAAGCTGGGGACCGACCCAGTCCCCCTATGCGAGCTATCGATCCTGCTACCGGAATCCTTGGTCTGGTCAGATATTAGACTGGGAATGAACTTCGTATGCCTAAGTCAACCCACGAAACAAGCGTACGGGCGCTGAGCTGGCCGAAAAGGTATAATACGCAAGCCGCGGATCAACCCGATCCCCCTCTGCGTGCTACCAGTCCCGTTGCCACAACCCTCGGTCCAGCTCAGGCTTAGACATGAAATGAACTCCCTATGCCTAAGCCAACCCACGAAACAGGTGTGCGGGCGCTCAGCCGACCGGAGAGGCAGAATGCGCAAGCCGGGGATTGGCCCGATCCCTCCTGCGTGCTGCCGATCCTGCTGCTGCAACCCTCGATCTGGTCCGATCTTAGACTGGGAATGAACTCCATATGCTTAGACTGGGGATGAACTCCGTATGCCTAAGTCAACCCACGAAAATGAGCATGCGAATGCTCAGCCGACCAGAGAGGCAGGATGCGCAAGCCGGGGATAGAACGGGTGGCAGGTGGGTTCAACCACATCTTCATATTTCTACCATGCCAATGCCATTTTTATGGCTTGCAAATTCATACAATGGTCCCCTACACCTTCATGTGAAGTTTCATGGCAAGACGACCCGTTTCTATTGTTCACAATTTTTAAAACTTTTTACGGTTTGAGATTTTTTAAAATTTTTTTAGAAAAAGTTTTGTCTCCAAATTTGGTAGAGGTGATCCTTGTATTTTTGTTGGCATGCACAAAACAATTCAGCTAAAAACTCGAAATGGAGAAGATTTTGTGACCGTTTGAAAAAAGTGTCGTCATTTTAGACACTTTAATTGCTACTGGCAGCAAACCTATAAAATCTCAAATGCTCTTTAAGGGGGTGTTAGTTCTCGAGGTTTGATAAGGGATAGGGGGCCAATATAAGGGCCACGTACCAGCACCCATCGCACATCATGTGCGCACACCCCTCCGGCCCCCCCAATCATCGAAACGCCCAATGCCACCGGTTAGGCTCTTCGACGATACTCCTACGATCGTGCCCCGGGCAAAAAAAATGCGGCACCAACCCATGCCCGAGCCCAGGATGTGCACTATGGCTCAAACTTTTAGACTGGGAATTAACTTTGTATGCTTAGACATGGAATGAAATCCATATGCCTAAGCCAACCCATGCAACGAGCGTGCGGGCACTCAGCCGGCTGGAGAGGCAGAAAGCGTAAGCCGAGGATAGGCCTGGTCCCTCTCTGCGTGTTGCCGATCCCGCTACCACAACCCTCGATCCGGCTGGGGCTTAGACATTGAATGAACTCTCTATGCCTAAGCCAACCCACAAAACGGGCATGCGGGCACTCAGTCGGCCGGAGAGGTAGAATGCACAAGCCGGGGATCAACCTCGTCCCCCCTGCGTGCAGACGATGCTACAGTTGCATACCTCGATCTGATTCGATCTTAGACTGGGAATGAACCCCGTATGCTTAGAGCGGGGATGAACTCTGTATGCCTAACTCAACCCATAAAACGAGCGTACGGACGCTCAGTCGGCTAGAGAGGCATCATGCGTAAGCTAGGGATCAGCCTGGTCCCTCTCTGCAAGCTATCGATCCCGCTGTTGGTCTTGCTGCCACAACCCTTGGTCTGGCCAAGGCTTAGACATGGAATGAACTCCGTATGCCTACGCCAACCCAGGAAATGAGCGTACGGGTGCTCAGCCGGTCGGAGAGGCAGAATGCGCAAGCCGGGGATTGGCTCGATCCCCCCTGCGTGCTGCCTCTCTTGCTGCTGGTCCTGCTACCGCAACCCTCGATCTGGTTCGATGTTAGACTGGGAATAAACTCCATATGCTTAGACATGGAATGAACTCAGTATGCCTAATTCAACCCACGAAACGAGCGTGCGAGCGCTCAGCCGGGTGGAGAGGCAGAATGTGCAAGTCGGGGACCGGCCCAGTCCCCCCTGCGTGCTGTCGATTCTGCTATCGCAACGCTCGGTCCAATCTGATCTTAGACTAGGAATGAACTCCACATGCCTTAGTCAACCCACGAAACGAGCATTCGGGCGCTGAGCCGATCGGAGAGGCATAATGCACAAGCCAGGGATTGACCTGGTCCCTCTCTGCGTGCTACCGATCCCGCTGCCACAACCCTCGGTCTAGCTAGGGTTTAGACATGGAATAAACTCCCTATGCCTAAGCCAACCCACGAAACGGGCGTGCGGTTGCTTAGCCAACCGAAGAGGTAGAATGCACAAATCGGAGAACGGCACGGTCCCCCCTGCGTACTATCAATCCTACTGCCGCAACCCTCAGTCTGGTCCGATCTTAGACTGGGAATGAACTCCGTATGCTTAGACTGGGGATGAACTCCATATGCCTAAGTCAACCCATGAAAGAAGTGTACGGACGTTTAGCCGACTGGAGAGGTCAGCCAGAGAGGCATAATACGTAAGCTGGGGATCAGCCCGATCCCCCTCTACATGCTACCGATCCAGTTGTCGGTCCTGCTGCCACACCCCTTGGTCTGGCTGGCGCTTAGACATGGAATGAACTTCGTATGCCTAAGCCAACCCACAAAACAAGTGTGCGGGCGTTCAGCCAGCCAGAGAGGCAGAATGCGCAAGCCAGGGATCGGCTTGGTCCCCGCTGCGTGCTACCGATCCTGCTGCTGCAACCCTCGATCCGATTCGATCTTAGACTGGGAATGAACTCCGTATGCCTAAGCCAACCCACGAAACGAGCGTGCGGGCACTCAGCCAGCTGGAGAGGCAGAATGCGCAAGCCGGGGACCGACCCAATCCCCCCTACGTGCTGTCGATCCTACCATCGTAACCTTTGGTCCGTCCGATCTTAGACTGGGAATGAACTTCGTATGCCTAAGTCAATCCATGAAATGAGCGTTCGGGTGCTAAGCCGGCCAGAGAGGCATAATGCGCAAGCCAGGGATCGACCCGGTCCCCCTCTACGTGCTGTCGATCCCACTGCCACAACCCTCAGTCCGACTGGGGCTTAGACATGGAATGAACTCCCTATGCCTAAGCCAACCCACGAAACGAGCGTGCGGGCGCTCAGTCGGCCGAAGAGGCAAAATGCGCAAGCCAGAGATCAGCCCGATCTGCCTTGTGTGCTGTCGATCCTGCTGCTGCAACCCTCGGTCCGATCCGATCTTAGACTGGAAATAAACTCCGTATGCTTAGACTGGGGATGAACTCCGTATGCGTAAGTCAACCTGCGAAACGAGCTTGCGGGCACTCAGTCGGCCAGAGAGGCCGGTCGGAGAGGCATAATGCACAAGCTGAGGATCAGCTCAGCCCCCCTCTGCGTGCTGCCGATTCCACTACCGGTCCTGCTGCCACAACCTTCGATCCGACTGGGGCTTAGACATGCAATGAACTCTATATGCCTAAGCCAACCCATGAAACGAGTGTGCGGACGCTCAGTCGGTCGGAGAGGCATAATGTGCAAGTCGGGGATCGGCCTGGTCCCCCCTGCATGCTGTCGATCCTGTTACTGGTCCTGCTACCGCAACCCTCAATCCGGTCCGATCTTAGACTATGAATGAACTCCGTATGCTTAGACATGGAATGAACTCCGTATGCTTAGACATGGAATGAACTACGTATGCCTAAGCCAACCCATAAAATGAGCGTACCGGCACTCAGTCCGTCGGAGAGGCAGAATGCACAAGTCGGGGACCGGCCCGATCCCCCCTGCTGCTGTCGATCCTGCTGCCGCAACCCTCCGTCCGGTCCGATCTTAGACTGGGAATGAACTTCATATGCCTAAGTCAACCCATGAAACGAGCGTGCGGGCGTTGAGCCAATTAGAGAGGCATAATGCGCAAGCAGGGGATCGGCCCGGTCCCCCTCTGCATGTCATCGGTCCCGCTGCCATAACCCTAGGTCCGACTGGGGCTTAGACATGGAATGAACTCCTTATGCCTAAGCCAACCCATGAAATAGGCGTGCAGGTGCTTAGCCGACCGGAGAGGCAGAATTCGTAAGCCAGGGATCGGTACGGTCCCCCCTGCGTGCTATCGATCCTACTGCCGTAACCTTCAATCCAGTCTGATCTTAGACCGAGAATGAACTCCATTTGCTTAGACTGGGGATGAACTCCGTATGCCTAAGTCAACCCACAAAATGAGCGTGTGGACGCTCAGTCGACCGAGAGGCAGGATGCGCAAGTCGGGGATCGACCGGGTGGTAGGTGGGTTCAAGCACATCTTCATATTTCTATCCTGCCAATGCCATTTTTATGGCTTGTAAATTCATACAATGGTCCCCTATGCCTTCATGTGAAGTTTCATGGCAAGATGACCCGTTTTCTATTTTTCATGATTTTGGAAACATTTTGCTGTTCGGGATTTTTTAAAATTTTTTAGAAAGAGTTTGGTCCCCAAATTTGGCAGAGGTGATCCTTGTATTTTTTTCGGTATGCATAAAAAAATTCAGCTAAAAGATTGAAGTGGAGAAGATTTTGTGACTGTTTGAAAAAAGTGTCCCCATTTCAGACACTTTAATGGCTACTGGAAGCAAACCTATAAAATCTCAAATGCTCTTTAAGGGGGTGTGAGTTCTCAAGGTTTGATGAGGGATAGGGGGCCAATATAAGGGCCAAGTACCAGCACCCGTCGCACATCATGTGCGCGCACCCCCCGGCCCCCCCAATCATCAGAACCACCAATGCCGTCGGTTAGGCTCTCTGGCAATGCTCCGACGATGGTACCCCGAGCGAAAAAAATGCGGCACCAGCACATGCTCGAGCCCAGCATGTGCACCGTGGCTTAAAATCTTAGACTGGGAATGAACTCCGTATGCTTAGACATGGAATGAACTCCGTATGCCTAAGCCAAATCACGAACCGAGCGTATGAGCGCTCAGCCAGCCGAAAGGTAGACTATGTAAGCCAGGGATCGGTCCGGTCCCCCCTGCATGCTACTGATCCTACTGCTGGTGCTGTTATTGCAACCCTCGATTCGGTCCGATCTTAGACTGGGAATGAACTCCGTATGCATAGACTGGGGATTAACTCTGTATGCTTAGACTGGGGATGAACTCCGTATGCTTAGACTGGGGATGAACTCCGTATGCCTAAGTCAACCAACGAAACAAGCGTACGGGCACTCAACCGATCGAAGAGGAAGAATGCACAAGCCAGGGATCAACTTGGTCCCCCTCTACGTGCTGCCGATCCCGCTGCCAGTCCTGCTGCCACAACCCTCGGTCTGACTAGGGCCTAGACATGGAATGAACTCCGTAAGCCTAAGCTAACCCACGAAACGAGCGCACGGACGCTCAGCCGGTCAGAGAGGCAGAATGCACAAGCCAGGGATCGGCCCGATCCCCCCTGCGTGCTGTCAATCCAGCTGCTGGTCTTGCTACCGTAACCCTCGGTCCGATCCAATCTTAGACTGGGAATGAACTCCGTATGCCTAAGCCAACCCATGAAATGAGCATGTGGGCACTCAACCGACCGGAGAGGCAGAATGCGCAAGCCGAGGATCGACCCGGTCCCCTCCTGCATGTTGTCGATCCTGCTATCGTAATCCTTTGTTTGGTCTGATCTTAGGCTGGGAATGAACTCTGTATGCCTAAGTCAACCCAACAAATGAGTGTGCAGGCGCTGAGCCGATCGGACAAGCATAATGCGCAAGCTGGGGATCTACCCGATCCCCCTCTATGTGCTGTCGATCCCGCTGCCACAACCCTCGGTCTGGTTGGGGCTTAGACATGGAATGAACTCCCTATGCTTAAGGTAACCCACTAAATGGGAGTACGGGTGCTCAGCCGACCGAAGAGGCCGGCCGGAGTGGCAGAATACGCAAGTCGAGGATCAGCTCGGTCCCCCCTGCATGCTACCGATCCTGTTGCTGGTCCTACTGCCACAACTCTCGGTCTGGTCTGATCTTAGACTAGGAATGAACTCCATATGCTTAGACATGGAATGAACTCCGTATGCCTAAGCCAACCCATAAAACGAGCGTACGGGCGCTCAGCCGGCCGGAGAGGCAGAATGCGTAAGTCGAGGACCGACTCGGTCCCCCTACGTGTTGTCGATCCTGCTATCGCAACCCTCGATCCAGTCTGATCTTAGATTGGGAATGAACTCCGTATGCCTAACTCAACCCATGAAATGAGCGTTCGGGCACTGAGCTGGTCGGAGAGGCATAATGCGCAAGCCGGGGATCGGCTCGGACCCCCTTTGCGTACTGTCGATCCCACTGCCACAACCCTCATTTCGGCTGGGGCTTTGACATGGAATGAACTCCCTATGGCTAAGCCAACCCATGAAATGGGTATGTGGGTGCTCAACCGGCCGAAGAGGTAGAATGCACAAGCCGACGATCGGCCCGGTCCCCCCTGCATGCTGTCGATCCTGCTGTTGTAGCCCTCGATTCAGTTCATTCTTAGACTGGGAATGAACTCCGAATGCTTAGACTAGGGATAACTCCAGATGCCTAAGTCAACCCACGAAACGAGCGTGCGGATGCTCAGCCGACCGGAGAGGCCTGCAAGAGAGGCAAAATGCATAAACCGATGATCACTTGATCCCCCACTGCGTGCTATCGATCCTACTACTGGTCCTACTACCGCAATCCTCAGTCTGGTCCGATCTTAGACTGGGAATGAACTCCTTATGCTTAGACATGGAATGAACTCTATATGCGTAAGCCAACCCATGAAACGAGCGTGCGGGTGCTCAACCGGTCGAAGAGGCAAAATGGCAAGCTGGGGACCAGCCTAGTCCCCCCTTGCGTGCTGTCGATCCTACTGCTGCAACCCTCGGTCCGATCAGGTATTAGACTGGGAATGAACTCTGTATGCCTAAGTTAACCCACAAAACGAGCGTTCGGGTGTTGAGCCGACTGGAGAGGCATAATACGCAAGCCGAGGATTGGCCTGGTCCCCCTCTACATGCTGCCGGTCTTGCTGCCACAACCCTCGGTCTGGCTGGGGCTTAGACATTGAATGAACTCCCTATGCCTAAGCCAACCCACCAAACGGGCGTGCAAGCGCTCAGCAGGCCGGAGAGGCAGAATGCGCAAGCTGAAGATCGGCCCAGTCCCCCTTGCGTGCTGCCCATCCTACTATCACAACCCTCGGTCAGGTCCGATCTTAGACTGGGAATGAACTCTATATGCTTAGACTGGGGATGAACTCCGTATGCCTAAGTAAACCCACGAAACGAGTGTACGGGTGCTCAGCCGGTCAGAGAAGCATAATGCACAAGCCGGGGATCCATCGGTCCCCCTCTACATGCTGCTGATCCCGCTGTCGATCCTGCTGCCACAACCCTCGGTCTGGCTGGGGCTTAAACATGGAATGAACTCCGTATGCCTAAGCCAACCTAAGAAATGAGCGTACGGGCGCTCAGCCTGCCAGAGAGGCAGAATGCGCAAGTCGGGGATCAGCCCAATCCCCCCCTACGTGCTGCTAATCCTGTTGCTGGTCCTGCTACCACAACCCTCAGTCCGGTTTGATCTTAGACTGGGAATGAACTATGTATGCCTAAGCCAACCCACGAAACAAGCGTGCGGGTGCTCAGCTGGCCAGAGAGGTAGAATGCGCAAGCTAGGGACCGACCCGATCCCCCCTGCATGCCGTCGATCCTACTGATCTGATCTTAAACTAGGAATGAACTCCGTATGCCTAAGTCAACCCACGAAACCAGCGTGCAGGCACTGAGCTAGCCGGAGAGGCATAATACGTAAGTCGGGGATCGACCCGATCCCCCTCTGCATGTTACCGGTCTCGTTGCCACAACCTTCCGTCCGGCTGGGGCTTAGACATGGAATGAACTCCCTATGCCTAAGCCAACCACAAAATGGGCATGTGGGTGCTCAACCGGCTCGAGAGGTAGAATGCGCAAGCCGGGTGTCGACCCGATCCCCTCGACATGCTGTCGATCCTGTTGCCGCAACCTTCAATCCGGTCCGATCTTAGACTGGGAATGAACTCCGTATGCTTAGACTGGGGATGAACTTCGTATGCCTAAGTCAACCCATAAAATGAGCGTGCGGACGCTTAGCTGACCACAGAGGTAGGATGCGTAAGCCGAGGATCAAACTTGTGGTTGGTGGGTTCAAGCACATCTTCATATTTTTGTCGTGCCAATGCCATTTGTATGGCTTGTAAATTCATACAATGGTCCCTACGTTTTCATGTGAAGTACCAGCACCCATCGCACATCACGTGCGCACACCCCCCCAGCCCCCCCAATCATCGGAACCCCCAATGCCATCGGTTAGGCTCTCCAATGATGCTCCGACGATGCTCCGGTGATGGTACTCCAGCGAAAAAAATGTGGCACCAGCACATGGCCGAGCCCAGCATGTGCTCCATGGATCAAACTCTTAAACTGGGGAGGAACTCCGTATGCCTAGACATGGAATGAACTCCGTATGCCTATGCCAACCCACGAAACAAGCGTGCGGGCGCTCAGTCGATCGGAGAGGCAAAATACGCAAGCCAGGGATTGGCCTGGTTCCCCTCTACGTGCTGCCAGTCCTGCTGCCACAACCCTCAGTCCAGCTGGGGCTTAGACATGGAATGAACTCCCTAGCCGAAGCCAACCCATGAAACGGGCGTGCGGGCGCTCAACCGATCAGAAAGGCAGAATGTGCAAGCCGAGGATCGGCCCAATCCCCCCTGTGTGCTACCGATCCTACTGCCACAACCCTTGATCTGATTCGATCTTAGACTGGGAATGAACTCCATATGCTTAGACTGGGGATGAACTCAGTATGCCTAAGTCAACCCACGAAACGAGCGTGCGGGTGCCCAGCAGGCCGGAGAGGCCGGCAGAGAGGCAGAATGGGCAAACCGGGGATCGGCCCGATCCCTCTGCATCCTATCGATCCTGGTGCTGGTCCTGCCACCATAACCCTCGGTTCGATCCGATCTTAGACTGGGAATGAACTCCGTATGCCAAATTCAACCCACAAAATGAGCGTTCAAGGGTTGACCCGACCGAAGAGGCATAATGCGCAAGTCGAGGATCAGTCCGGTCCCCCTCTACGTGCTGTGGGTCTCGCTGCCACAACCTTCGGTCCGGCTGGGGCTTAGACATGGAATGAACTCCCTATGCCTAAGCCAACCCACGAAATGGACGTGTGGGCGCTCAGCCAGCCGGAGAGGCAGAATGCGTAATCCGGGGATCGGCCCGATCCCCCTTGTGTGCTGATGATCTTACTGTCGTAACCCTCGGTCCGATCTGATCTTAGACTAGGAATGAACTCTGTATGCTTAGACTGGGGATGAACTCCGTATGCTTAGACTGGGGATGAACTTCGTATGCCTAAGTCAACCCATGAAACGAGCGTGCGGGTGCACAACTGACTGGAGAGGCTGATCGGAGAGGCATAATGCGTAAGTCAGGGATCAGCCTGGTCCTTCTCTACATGTTGTCGATCCCGCTGCCGGTCCTACTGCCACCACCCTCTGTTCGACTGGGGCTTAGACATGGAATGAACTCCGTATGCCTAAGCCAACCCATGAAACAAGCGTGTGGGCTTTCAGCCAACCGGAGAGGCAGAATGCTCAAGCCAGGGATCGACCCAGTCTCTTCCTGCATGCTGTCGGTCCTGTGCTGGTCCTGCTACCGCAACCCTTGGTCCGGTCCAATCTTAGACTGGGAAAAACTCCGTATGCTTAGACATTGAATGAACTCTGTATGCCTAAACGAACCTATGAAACAAGCGTACAGGCGCTCAACTGGTCGAAGAGGCAGAATTCGCAAGCCGGGGACCGATCAGGTCCACCCCGGCGTGCTGTCGATCCTGCTGTCGTAACACTCAGTCTGGTCCGATCTTAGATTGGGAATTAACTCCATATGCATATACATGGAATGAACTCCGTATGCCTAAGCCAACCCAGGAAAAGAGCGTACGGGCGCTCAGCCGACCGAATTGGCAGAATGCATAAGTCGAGGATCGATCCGATCCCCCCCTGCGTGCTGTCAATCCTGCTATCGCAACTCTCAGTCTGGTCCAATCTTAGACCAAGAATGAACTTTGTATGCCTAAGTTAACCCACGAAACGAGCGTTCGGGCATTGAGTCGATCGGAGAGGCATAATGCGTAAGCCAGGGATCGACCCGATCCCTCTCTACGTGCTGCCTGTCCCGCTGCCATAACTTTCGGTCCGATTGGGGCTTAGATATGGAATGAACTCCCAATGCCTAAGCCAACCCACGAAATGAGCATGCTGGTGCTCAACCGACAGAAGAGGCAGAATGCGTAAGCCGGGGATCAGCCTGGTCCCCCTTTCGTGCTGTTGATCCTACTGTCACAACCCTCAGTCCAATCCAATCTTAGACTGGGAATGAACTCCGTATGCTTAGACTGGGGATGAACTCTATATGCCTAAGTCAACCCACGAAACGAGCGTACGGATGCTCAGCCGACCAGAGAGGCAGGATGCGTAAGCCAGGGATCGAACGGGTGGTAGGTGGGTTCAAGCATATCTTCATATTTCTGCCATGTGACTGCCATTTATATGGCTTGTAAATTAATACAATTGTCCCCTACTCCTTCATGTGAAGTTTCGTGGCAAGACGACTCGTTTTCTATTTTTCACGATTTTTGAAACTTTTTGTGGTTCGAGATTTTTTAAATTTTTTTTAGAAAGAGTTTTATCCCCAAATTTGGTAGAGGTGATCCTTGTATTTTTGTTGGCACGCACAAAACAATTCAGATAAAAACTCGAAGTGGAGAAGATTTTGTGACCATTTCAAAAAATTGTCCCCATTTCAGACACTTTAATGGCAACTAGCAGCAAACCTATAAAATCTCAAATGCTCTTTAAGGGGGTGTGAGTTCCTGAGGTTTGATGAGGGATAGGGGGCCAATATAAGGGCCAAGTACCAGCACCCATCGAACATCATGTGCGCACACCCCCCGGCCCCCCCAATCGTCGGAACCCCTAATGCCGCCGGTTAGGCTCTCCGGCGATGGTGCCCTGGGCAAAAAAAATGCGGCACCAGCACATGGCCGAGCCAGCATGTGAACCGTGGCTCAACCTCTTAGACTGGGAATGAACTCTCTATGCTTAGACATGAATGAACTCCGTATGCCTAAGCCAACCCATGAAACGAGCGTACAGGCGCTCAGCCGGTCGGAGAGGCAGAATGTGCAAGTCGGGGATCGACCTGGTCCCCCTCTGCGTGCTGCCAGTCTTGCTACCACAACCCTCGATCGGGCTGGGGCTTACACATGGAATGAACTCCCTATGCCTAAGCCAACCCATGAAACGGGTGTGCGGGCGCTCAGCCGGCCGGAGAGGCAGAATGCATAGGCCGAGGATCGGCCTGGTCCCCCCTACGTGCTGCCGATCCTACTATCGCAACCCTCGATCCAACTTGATCTTAGACTGGGAACGAACTCCATATGCTTAGACTGGGGATGAACTCCATATGCCTAAGTCAACCCGTAAAACGAGCATGCGGTTGCTTAGTCGGTTGGAGAGGCAGAATGCGTAAGTCGGGGATCGGCCCGAACCCTCCCTACATGCTGTCGATCCTACTGCTGGTCCTGCTGTTGCAACCTTCGGTCTAGTATGATCTTAGACTGGGAATGAACTCTATATGCTTAGACAAGAAATGAACTCCGTATGCCTAAGCCAACCCACGAAACGAGCGTACGGGTAATCAACCGGTTAGAGAAGCTGGCTGAAGAGGTAGAATGCGCAAGCCAAGGATCAGCCCGGTCCCTCCCTACGTGCTCTGATCCTGCTACTGGTCCTGCTCCCGCAACCCTTAGTCCGGTCTTATCTTACACTGGGAATGAAGCCCGTATGCTTAGGCATGGAATGAACTTCGTATGCCTAAGCCAACCCCCGAAACGAACGTACGGGCACTTAGCCGATCGGAGAGGCAGAATGCGCAAGTCAGGGACCGACCCGGTCCCCCCTGCGTGCTATCGATCCTGCTGCCACACCCCTTGGTCCGGTCTAATCTTAGACTGGGAATGAACTCTGTATGCCTAAGTCAACCCATGAAATGAGCGTGCGGGCGTTGAGCCGACCGGAGAGGCATAATGCGCAAGCTGGGGATCGGCCCGATCCCCTACTGCGTGCTGTCGATCCCGCTACCACAACCCTCGGTCCAGCTGGGGATTAGACATGGAATTAACTCCCTATGCCTAAGCCAACCAATGAAACGCGCGTGCGGGCGCTCAGCCAGCCGGAGAGGCAGAATGCGCAAGCCAGGGATCGAATGGGTGGTAGGTGGGTTCAAGCACAGCTTTATATTTCTGGCATGCCAATGCCATTTTTATGGCTTGTAAATTCATACAATGGTCCCCTACACCTTCATGTGAAGTTTCGTGGCAAGACGACCCGTTTTCTATTTTTCATGATTTTCAAAACTTTTTATTGTTCGGGATTTTTTAAAATTTTTTTAGAAATAGTTTTTCCTCAAATTTGGTAGAGGTGATCCTTGTATTTTTTTTGGCATGCACAAAAATATTCAGCTAAAAACTCGAAGTGGAGAAGATTTTGTGACCGTTTCAAAAAAGTGTCCCCATTTCAGACACTTTAATGGCTACTGGCAGCAAACCTATAAAATCCCAAATGCTCCTTAAGGGGGTGTGAGTTGTCGAGGTTTGATAAGGGATATGGGGCCAATATAAGGGCCAAGTACCAGCACCCATCGCATATCATGTGCGCACACCCCCTGGCCCCCCCAATCGCCGGAACCCATAACGCCATCGGTTAGGCTCTCCGACGATGCTCCGGCGATGGTGCCCCATGCGAAAAAAATATGGCACCAGCACATGCCCGAGCCCAGCATGTGCATCGTGGCTCAAACTCTTAGACTGGGAATGAACTCCGTTTGCCTAAGGCAACCCATGAAACGAGCGTGCGGGCGCTCAACCGATCAGAGAGGCTGAATGCGCAAGTCGGGGATCGACCCAGTCCCCCTCTGCATGCTATCAGTCCCGCCACCACAACCCTCGGTCCAGCTGAGGCTTAGACATGGAATGAACTCCCTATGCCTAATCCAACCCACGAAATGGGTGAACGCATGCTCAGTTGGCCGGAGAGGCAGAATGCGCAAGCCGAGGATCGGCCCGGTCCCCCCTGCGTGCTACCGATCCGACTGCCACAACCCTCGGTCCAGTTCGATCTTAGACTAGGATTGAACTCTGTATGCTTAAACTGAGGATGAACTTCGTATGCCAAAGTGAACCCATGAAACGAGCGTGCGGGCGCTCAACCGGCCTGATCCCCCTACGTGTTGTCGATCTTACTACCGTAACCCTCGATCCGATCCGATCTTAGACTGGGAATGAACTTCGTATGCTTAGATTGAGGATGAACTCCGTATGCCTAAGTCAAACATTGAAATGAACGTACGGGTGCTCAGCCTGCTAGAGAGGTCGATCGGAGTGGTAGAATGCGCAAGCCGAGGATCGACCCGGTCCCCCCTACGTGCTATCGATCCTACTGCTGGTCTTGCTATCGTAACCCTCGATCCGATCCGATCTTAGATGTGGAATAGACTTCGCATGCTTAGTCATGGAATGAACTCCTTATGCCTAAGCCAACCCATGAAACGAGCATGCAGGCGCTTTGCCGGTCGGAGAGGTAGAACGCACAAGCTAGGGACCGGCCTGGTCCGCCTCTGCGTGCTATCGATCCTGCTACCACAACCCTCAGTCTGGTCCCATCTTAGACTGGGAATGAACTCCGTATGCCTAAGTCAACCAACAAAATGAGTGTTCAGGCACTGAGTCGGTCGGAGAGGCATAATGCATAAGCTGGGGATCGGTTTGATTCCCTTCAGCGTGCTGTAGGTCCTGCTGCCACAACCCTCAGTCCAGTTGGGGCTTAGACATGGAATGAACTCCCTATGCCTAAGCCAACCCACGAAACAGCCGTGCGGGCACTCAGCCGATCGGAGAGGCAGAATGCACAAGCCAGGGATCGGCCTTGTCCCCCCTGTGTGCTACCGATCTTGCTGCCGTAACCCTTGGTCCAGTCTGATCTTAGACTGGGAATGAACTCCACATGCTTAGACTAGGGATGAACTCCGTATACCTAAGTCAACCCCTGAAATGAGCATGCGGGCATTCAATCGACTGTAGAGGTCAATCGAAGAGGCATAATACGTAAGTCGAGGATCAGTCCAGACCCTCTCTACGTGCTGTCGATCCCGCTGTCGGTCTTGATGCCACAACCTTCGGTCTGACTGGGGCTTAGACATGGAATGAACTCTGTATGCCTAAGCCAACCCATGAAATGAGCGTGTGAGTGCTCAATCGGAGAGGCAGAATGTGCAAGTCGAGAATCGACCCGATCCCCCCAGCGTGCTGTCGATCCTGCTGTCGTAACCCTCGGTCTGGTCTGATCTTAGACTGGGAATGAACTCCGTATGCTTAGACATAGAATGAACTCTGTATGCCTTAGCCAACCCACAAAACGAACGTGCAGGTGCTCAACCGACCTGAGAGGTAAAATACGCAAGTCGAGGATCGACCCGATCCCCCTGCGTGCTGTCGATCCTGTTGCCGCAACCCTCGGTCCGATCTGATCTTAGACTGGGAATGAACTCCATATGCCTAAGTCAACCCATGAAACGAGCGTGCAGGCGCCATGCCGATCAGAGAGGCATAATGCACAAGCCGGGGATCAGCTTGGTCCCCCTCTGCTTGCTGTCGGTCCCACTGCCACAACCCTCGATCTCGCTGGGGCTTAGACGTGGAAAGAACTCCCTATGCCTAGGCCAACCCATGAAACGGGCGTACGGGTGCTCAGCCGGTCGGAAAGGTAGAATGCACAAGTCGGGGATCGGCCCAGTCCCTCCTGTGTGCTGCCGATCCTGCTATCGCAACCCTCGGTCCGATCCGATCTTAGACTCAGAATGAACTCTGTATGCTTAGATTGGGGATGAACTCCGTATGCCTAAGTCAACCCACGAAATGAGCGTGCGGACGCTCAATCGACCGGAGAGGCAGGATGCGCAAGCCAGGAATCGAATGGGTGGTAGGTGGGTTCAAGCACATCTTAATGTTTCTATCATGCCAATGCCATTTTTATGGTTTGTAAATTAATACAATGGTCCCCTAAGCCTTCATGTGAAGTTTCATGGCAAGACGACCCGTTTTCTATTTTTCACGATTTTTAAAACTTTTTGCGGTTTGGGATTTTTTAAAATTTTTTTAGAAAGATTTTTGTCCCCAAATTTGGTAGAGGTGATCCTTGTATTTTTTTGGCATGCATAAAAAACTTTAGTTAAAAACTCGAAGTGGAGAAGATTTAGTGATCGTTTGAAAAAAGTGTCCCCATTTCAGACACTTTAATGGCTACTAGCAGCAAACGTATAAAATCTTAAATGCTCTTTAAGGAGGTGTGAGTTCTCGAGGTTTGATGAGGGATAGGGGGCCCATATAAGGGCCAAGTACCAGCACCCATCACACATCATGTGCGCACACCCCCCGGCCCCCCAATCGCCAAAACCCCCAATGTCGTCTGTTAGGCTCTCCGGCGATGCTCCGACGATGCTCTGACAATGGTGCCTTGGGCGAAAAAAATGCAGCACCAGCACATGCTTGAGCCCAGCATGTGCACTGTGGCTCAAACTCTTAGACTGGGAATGAACTCCGTATGCCTAAGCTAACCCACGAAACAAGCGTGTGGGCACTCAGTCGACTGAAGAGGCAGAATGCGCAAGCCGAGGATTGGCCCAGTCCCCCTCTACATGCTGCCAGTCCTGCTGCCACAACCCTCGGTTCGGCTGGGGCTTAGACATGGAATGAACTCCCTATGCCTAAGCCAACCCACGAAATAGGCGTGCGGACGCTCAGCCGATCGAAGAAGCAGAATGCGTAAGCCGGGGATCGGCCTGGTCCCTCCTACATGTTGTCGATCTTGCTATAGCAACCCGCGGTCTGGTCCGATCTTAGACTGGGAATGAATTTCGTATGCTTAGACTAGGATGAACTTTGTATGACTAAGTCAACCCACGAAACGAGCATACGGGCGCTTAGTCGGCTGGAGAGGCAGGTCGAAGAGGTGGAATGCACAAGTCGGGGATCAACCCGGTCCCCCTACGTGTTACCAATCTTGCTGTCGTAACCCTCGGTCTGGTCCGATCTTAGCTGAGAATTAACTCTGTATTCTTAGATTGGGGATGAACTCCGTATGCCTAAGTCAACCCACAAAACGAGCGTGCGGGTGCTAAACCGATCAGAGAGGTCAGTCGGAGAGGTAGAATGCGTAAGCCAGGGATCGACCCAGTCACTCCCTGCGTGCTACCAATCCTGCTACTGGTCCTACAGTTGCAACCCTCGGTCCAGTCCAATCTTAGTCTGGGAATGAACTCTGTATGCTTAGACATGGAATGAACTCCATGTGCTTAAGCCAACCCGAGAAACGAGCGTGCGGGCGCTCAGCCGATCGGAGAGGCTGAATGCGCAAGCCAGGGACCGGCCCGATCCACCCCTGCGTGCTGTCGATCCTGCTATCGCAACCCTCAGTCCGGTCCGATCTTAGACTAGGAATAAACTCCATATGCCTAAGTCAACCCACGAAACGAGCGTTCGGGCGCTGAGTCGACCGGAAAGGCATAATACGTAAGCCGGGGATTGGTCTGATCCCCCTCTGTATGCTGCCAGTCCCACTGCCACAACCCTCGGTCGGCTGGGGCTTAGACATGGAATGAACTCCCTATGCCTTAGTCAACCCACGAAACGGGCGTACGAGCACTTAGCCGACCGAAAAGGTAGAATGTGCAAGCCGAGGATCGGCTCGATCCCCTCTGCGTGCTGTTGATCCTGTTGCCGCAACCCTCGATCCAGTCCGATCTTAAACTGGGAATGAACTTCGTATGCTTACACTGGGGATGAACTCTGTATGCCTAAGTCAACCCACGAAATGAGCATGCGGGCGCTCAGCCGACCGGAGAGGTCGATTGGAAAGGCATAATACGCAAGCCCTAGATCAGCCCGATCCCCCTCTATGTGCTAGCGATCCCGCTGCCGGTCCTGCTACCACAACCCTCGGTCCGGCTAGGGCTTGGACATGGAATGAACTCCGTATGCCTAAGCCAACCCAAAAAACGAGCGTGCGGGCACTCAGCTGGCTGGAGAGGTAGAATACGCAAGTCGAAGTTCAGCCCGGTCCCCCCCTGCGTGCTACCGTTCCTGCTGCTGGTCCTGCTGCCGTAACCCTTGGTCTGGTCCGATCATAGACATGGAATGAACTTCGTATGCCTAAGCCAATCCATGAAACGAGTGTGCGGGCACTCAGACGGCCCCCTTGCATGTTGTCGATCTTGCTGCCGTAACCCTCGGTTTGGTCTGATCTTAGACTGGGAATGAACTCTGCATGCCTAAGTTAACCCACGAAACGAGCATGCGGGCGCTGAGCCAGCCGAAGAGGCATAATGCGCAAGCCAGGGATTGGCCCGGTCCCCCTCTGTGTGCTGTCGATCTCGCTACCACAACCCTTAGTCTGACTGGGGCTTAGACATGGAATGAACCCCCAATGCCGTCGGTTAGGCTCTCCGACGATGCTCCGATGATGGTGCCTCGGGCGAAAAAAATGCAGCACCAGTACATGCCCGAGCCCAGCATGTGCACCGTGGCTCAAACTCCTAGACTAGGAATGAAGTTCGTATGCTTAGATATGGAATGAACTCCGTATGCCTAAGCCAACCCACGAAACGAGCGTGTAGGTGCTCAGTCGGTCGGAGAGGCAGAATGCACAAGCCGGGGATCGACCCGGTCCCCCCTGTGTGCTGCCGATCCTGCTGTCACAGCCCTCAGTCTGATCTGATCTCAAACTGGGAATGAACTCCGTATGCTTAGACTGGGGATGAACTCCGTATGCCTAAGTCAACCCACGAAATGAGTGTACGGGCGCTCAGCCGATCGGAGATCGACCAGAGAGGTAGAATGCGCAAGCCGAGGATCGGCCCAGTCACCCCCTGCATGCTGCCGATCCTGCTATTAGTCCTGCTGCCATAACCCTCGGTCCAGTCCGATCTTAGAATGGGAATGAACTCCGGATGCTTAGATGTGGAATGAACTCTGTATGCCTAAGCCAACCCACGAAACGAGTATGAGGGCACTCAACCGGTCAGAGAAGTAGAATGTGCAAGTCGGGGACCGGCTCGGTCCCCCCTATGTGCTGTCGATCTTGCTACCGCAACCCTTGGTCCGATCTGATCTAAGTCAACCCACAAAACGAGCGTTCAGGCACTGAATCGGTCGAAGAGGCATAATGCACAAGTCGGGGATCAGTCCGATACCCCTCTGTGTGCTGTCGATCTTACTGCCACAACCTTCGGTCCGATTGGCGCTTAGACATGGAATGAACTCCCTATGCCTAAGCCAACTCGCGAAATGGGCGCGTAGGTGCTCAGCCGGCCTGAGAGGCAGAATGGGCAACCCGAGGATTGGCCCGGTCCACCTTGCGTGCTGCCGTAACCTTCGGTCCGGTTTGATCTTAGACTGGGAATGAACTTCATATGCTTAGACTGGGGATGAACTCCGTATGCCTAAGTCAACCCATGAAACGAGCATGCAGGCGCTCAGTCGACCGAAAAGGCCGGTCGGAGAGGCATAATGCGCAAGCTGGGGATCAACTCGATCCCCCTCTGCGTGCTGCCGTTCCCGCTGCCGGTCCTGTTGCCACAACCCTCGGTCCGACTGGGGCTTAGACATGGAATGAACTCCGTATGCCTAAGCCAACCCACGGAATGAGTGTGCGAGGGCTCTATCGGTCGGAGAGGCAGAATACGTAAACCAGGGATCTGTCCGGTCCCCCTTGTGTGCTGCCGATCCTACTGCTGGTCCTGCTGCCGTAACCCTCGATCCAGTCTGATCTTAGACTGGGAATGAACTCTGCATGCTTAGACATGGAATGAACTCCGTATGCCTAAGCCAACCCACGAAACGAGCGTGCAAGCGCTTAATCGATCGGGGAGGTAGAATGCACAAGTCGAGGATCAGCTTGATCCCCCCTACATGCTATCGATCCTACTACCGCAACCCTCGGTCCGATCTGATCTTAGACTGGGAATGAACTCCGTATGCCTAAGTCAACCCACGAAACGAGCGTGCGGGTGATGAGCCAGTCGGAGAGGCATAATGCGAAAGTCGGGGATCGGTCCGATCCCCCTCTGCGTGCTGTCGATCCTGCTATCACAACCCTTGGTCTAACTATGGCTTAGACATGGAATGAACTCTTAATGCCTAAGCCAACCCACAAAATGGGCGTGCGGGTGCTCAATCAGCTAGAGAGGCAGAATGCGCAAGCCGGGGATCGGCCCGGTCCCCCCTGCATGCTATCGATCCTGCTACCGCAACCCTCGATCCGTTTCAATCTTAGACTGGGAATGAACTCAGTATGCTTAGACTAGGTATGAACTCCGTATGCCTAAGTCAACCCATGAAATGAGCGTGCGGTGCTCAGCCAGCTAAAGAGGCCGACTAGAGAGGCATAATGCGTAAGCCGAGGATCAGCTCGATCCCCCACTACGTGCTATCGATCTCGCTGCCGGTCCTGTTGCCACAACCCTCGGTCCGACTGGGGCTTAGACATGGAATGAACTCTGTACGCCTAAGCCAACCCATGAAATGAGCATACGGGTACTCAACCAGTCGGAGAGGCAGAATGCGCAAGCCGAGGATCAGCCCGGTCCCCTCTTGCGTGCTGTCGATCCTGCTGCTGGTCCTACTGTTACAACCCTCGGTCCGGTCGGATCTTAGACTGGGAATAAACTCCGTATGCTTAGACATTGAATGAACTCCGTATGCCTAAGCCAACCCACAAAACGAGCGTACGGGCGTTCAGCCGGCTGAAGAGGTAGAATGCGCAAGTCAGGGACCGGCCCGGTGCCCCCTACATGCTATCGATCCTGCTGCTGCAACCCTCGGTCCGGTCTGATCTTAGATTGGAATAAACTTCATATGCCTAAGTCAACCCATGAAACGATCGTGCGGGCGCTGAGCCAGCCGGAGAGGCATAATGCGCAAGCCGGGGATCGGCCTGATCCCCCTCTGTGTAAGCAGGGGATCGAACGGGTGGTAGGTGGGTTCAAGCACATCTTCATATTTCTACCATGCCAATGCCATTTTTATAGCTTGTAAATTCTTGCAATGGTCCCCGACGCCTTCATGTGAAGTTTCATGGCAAGACGACCCCTTTTCTATTTTTCATGATTTTTGAAACTTTTTGCAGTTTTGGATTTTTTAAAATTTTTTTAGAAAGAGTTTTGTCCCCAAATTTGGTAGAGATGATCCTTATATTTTTGTTGGCATGCACAAAAAAATTCTGCAAACTTGAAGTGGAGAAGATTTTGTGACCATATGAAAAAAGTGTCTATTTCGGACACTTTAATGGCTACTGGCAGCAAACCTATAAAATCTCAACTGCTCTTTAAGGGGGTGTGAGTTCTCGAGGTTTGATGAGGGATAGGGGGCCAATATAAAGGCCATGTACCAGCACCTATTGCACATCATGTGTGCACACCCCCCTAATTGACGAAACCCCCAATGCCATCGGTTAGGCTCTCCGACGATGCTCCGACGATGGTGCTCCGGGAGAAAAAAATGCAGCACCAGCACATGCTAGAGCCAAGCATGTGCACCGTGCCTCAAACTCTTAGATTGGGAATGAACTCCGTATGCTTAGACAAGGAATGAAGTCCTTATGCCTAAGCCAACCCATGAAACGAGCGTGCGGGTGCTCAGCCGGTCGGAGAGGCAGAATGCGCAAGCCGAGGATCGGCTCGGTCCCCCTCTGTGTGCTACTGATCCTACTACCACAACCCTCAGTCTGATTAGATCTTAGACTGGGAATGAACTCTTTATGCTTAGACTGGGGATGAACTCCGTATGCCTAAGTCAACCCACGAAATGAGTGTACGGGCCCTCAGCCAACCGGAGAGGTAGAATGCGCAAGCCGGGGATCGGCCCAATCCCCCCTGCATGCTGCCGATCCTGCTCGTGGTCCTGCTACCACAACCCTCAGTCCGGTCTGATCTTAGACTGGGAATGAACTTCGTATGCCTAAGCCAACCCACGAAACGAGCGTGTGGGCACTCAGCCGGTTGGAGAGGCAGAATGCGCATGTCGGGGACCGGCCCGGTCCCCCCTGTGTGCTGTCGATTCTGTTGCTGGAACCCTCAGTCAATTTTGATCTTAGACTGGGAATGAACTCCGTATGCCTAAGTCAACCCACGAAACGAGCATTCAGGCGCTGAGCCAGTCGGAGAGGCATATTGCGTAGGCCAGGGATCGACCTGGTCCCCCTCTGCGTGCTGTCGGTCCCACTACCACATCCCTAGGTCAGGCTGGGGCTTAGCCATGGAATGAACTCCCTATGCCTAAGCCAACCCATGAAACGGGCGTGCGGGCGCTCAGCCGGCCTTAGAGACAGAATGCGCAAGCTGAGGATCGACGAGGTCCCCTCTACGTGCTGTCGATCCTGCTGCCGCAACCCTCGGTCCGATCCGATCTTAGATTGGGAATGAACTCCGTATGCTTAGACTGGGGATGAACTCCGTATGCCTAAGTCAACCCACGAAACGAGCGTGCGAACGCTCAACCGACCAGAGAGGTAGGATGCACAAGTCGGGGATCAAACGGGTGGTAGGTGGGTTCAAGCACATCTTCATATTTCTACCATGCCAATGCCATTTGTATGGCTTGTAAATTGATACAACGGTCCCCTACGCCTTCATGTGAAGTTTCATGGCAAGACGACCTGTTTTCTATTTTTCAAGATTTTTAAAACTTTTTGCGGTTCGAGATTTTTTAAAATTTTTTTGGAAAGGGTTTTGTCCCCAAATTCGGTAGAGATGATCCTTGTATTTGTTTTGGCATGCAAAAACAAATTCAGCTAAAAAATCATAGTGGAGAAAATTTTGTGACCGTTTGAAAAAAGTGTCCCCATTTCAGACACTTTAATGGCTACTGGCAGCAAACCTATAAAATCTCAAATGCTCTTTAAGGGTGTGTGAGTTCTAAAGGTTTGATGAGGGATAGGGGGCCAATAAAAGGGCCAAGTACCATCACCCATCGCACATAATGTGCTCACACCCCTCGGCCCCCCGAATCGTCGGAACCCCCAGTGCCACCGGTTAGGCTCTCCGACGATGGTGCCCCAGGCAAAAAAAATACGGCACCAGCACATGCCCGAGCCCAGCATGTGGACCGTGTTCCAAACTCTTAGACTGGGAATGAACTCTGTATGCTTAGACATGGAATGAACTCCGTATGCCTAAGCTAACCCATGAAATGAGCGTGCGGGCGCTCAGCAGGCTGGAGAGGCAGAATGTGCAAGCCGGGGATCGGCCTGGTCCCCATCTTCATGCTACCGATCCCACTACCACAACCCTCAGTCCGAATGGGGCTTAGACATGGAATGAACTCCATATGCCTAAGCCAACCCACGAAACGGGCGTGCGGGCGCTCAGCCTGTCGGAGAGGCAAAATGCACAAGTTGGGGATCGACCCGATCCCCCCTGCATGCTATCGATCCTATTGCTGCAACTCTCGATCTGGTTCAATCTTAGACTGGGAATGAACTCTATATGCTTAGATTAGGGATGAACTCCGTATGCCTAAGTCAACCCATGAAACGAACGTACTGGCCGGAGAGGCAGAATGCGCAAGGCGGGGATCGACCCGATCCCCCCTGCGTGCTGTCGATCCCACTGCCACAACCCTTGGACTGGCTGGGGCTTAGACGTGGAATCAACTCCCTATGCCTAACCCAACCCACGAAACGGGCGTACGGGCACTCAGTCGGTCGGAGAGGCAGAATGCGCAAGTCGAGGATCAGCCTGGTCCCCCCTACGTGCTACCGATCCTGCTGCCACAACCCTCGGTCCAATCCGATCTTAGACTGGGAATGAACTCCGTATGCTTAGACTGAGGATGAACTCCGTCTGTATAAGTCAACCCACGAAACGAGCGTGCAGGCGCTCAGCCGACCGGAGAGGCATAATTCGCCAGCCGGGGATCAGCCCTATCCCTCTCTGCATGCTATCGATCCCACTGTCGGTCCTGCTGCCACAACCCTCGGTCCGACTGGGGCTTAGACATGGAATGAACTCCGTATTCCTAATCCAACCCATGAAATGAGCGTGCGGGCGCTCAGTTGGCTGGAGAGGTAGATTGCGTAAGCCAGGGATCGGCCCGATCCCCTCCTGCGTGCTACCGATCCTGCTGCTGGTCCTGCTGCATCAACCCTCGGTCTGATCTGATCTTATACTGGGAATGAACTCTGTATGCTTAGACATGGAATGAACTCTATATGCCTAAGCCAGCGCACGAAATGAGCGTGTGGGCGCTCAGCCGATCGGAGAGCCAGAATGCACAAGCCGAGGATCGACTCGGTCCCCCCTGCGTGCTACCGATCATGCTACCGTAACCCTCGGTCCGGTCTGATCTTAGACTGGGAATGAACTCCGTATGCCTAAGTCAACCCACGAAATGAGCGTACGGGTGCTGAGCCGATGGAGAGGCATAATGTGCAAGCCGTGGATCAGCCCGATCCGCCTCTGCGTGCTGCCAGTCCCGCTGCCACAACCCTCAGTCCAGCTGGGGCTTAGACATGGAATAAATTCCCTATGCCTAAGCCAACCCACGAAATGGGCGTGTGGGCCGTCAGCCAATCGAAGAGGCAGAATACGTAAGCCGGGGATAGGCTCGGTCCCCTTACGTGCTTTCGATCCTGCTACCGTAACCCTCGATCCGATCCGATCTTAGATTGGGAATGAACTCCATATTCTTAGACTGAGGATGAACTCCGTATGCCTAAGTTAACCCACGAAACGAGTGTGCGGGCACTCAACCGACCAAAAAGGCAGGATGTGCAAGCCGGGGATCGAATGGGTGGTAGGCAGGTTCAAGCACATCTTCATATTTTTGCCATGCCAATGCCATTTTTATGGCTTGTAAATTCATACAATGGTCCCCTAACCCTTCATGTGAAGTTTCATGGCAAGATGAACCATTTTTTATTTTTCACGATTTTCAAAACTTTTTACGGTTCGAGATTTTTTAAAATTTTTTTAGAAAGAGTTTTGCCCCCAAATTTGGTAGAGGTGATTTTGTGACCGTTTGAAAAAAGTGTCCCCATTTCAGACACTTTAATGGCTATTAGCAGCAAACCTATAAAATCTCAAATGCTCTTTAAGGGGGTGTGAGTTCTCGAGGTTTGATGAGGGATAAGGGGCCAATATAAGGGCCAAGTACCAGCACCCATCGCACATCATGTGTGCACACCCCCCGGCACCCAATCGCTAGAACCCCCAATGCCGCCGGTTAGGCTCTCCGGTGATGCTCCGACGATGGTGCCCTGGGTGAAAAAAATACGGCACCAGCACATGCTTGAGCCCAGCATGTGCACCGTGGCTCAAAATCTTAGACTGGGAATGAACTCCGTATCTTAGACATGGAATGAACTTCGTATACCTAAACCAACCCACGAAACGAGTGTGTGGCCGCTCAGCTGATCGGAGAGGTAAAATACGTAAGCCGGAGTTCGGCCCGGGCCCCCCCTACGTGCTGCCGATCCTGTTGCTGGAACCCTTGGTCCAGTCCGATCTTAGACTTGGAATACACTCCGTATGCTTAGACTGGGGATGAACTCCGTATGATTAAGTCAACCCATGAAACGAGCGTGTGGGTGCTGAGCCCACCAGAGAGGCATAATGCGGAAGCCGAGGATCGGCCTGGTCCTCCTCTGCAGGCTGCCGGTCCCGCTGCCACAACCCTTAGTCTGGCTAGGGCTTAGACATGGATTGAACTCTCTATGCCTAAGCCAACCCATGAAACGGTCGTGCGGGCACTCAGTCGATAGGAGAGGCAGAATGCGTAAGTCGGGGATCAGCCCAGTCCCCCCTTCGTGCTGCCGATCTTACTGCTGTCCTACTACTGCAACCTTCAGTCCGGTCTGATCTTAGACTAGGAATGAACTCCCTATGCTTAGACATGGAATGAACTCCGTATGCATAAGCTAACCCATGAAACGAGCATCTAGGCGCTCAGTCAGTTGGAGAGGCAGAATGCGCAAGCCGGGGATCGACCCGGTCCCACCTGTGTGCCATCGATCCTGCAGCCACAACCCTCGATCTGGTCTGATCTTACACTGCGAATGAACTTCGTATATATAAGTCAACCCACGAAACACGCATCCGATCGCTCAGTCGGCCGGACAGCCAGAATGCGTAAGTCAAGGACCGGACCGGTCCCCCCTACGTTCTATCGATCCTGCTGCCGTAACCTTCGGTCCGGTCTGATCTTAGACTAGAAATGAACTCCGTATGCTTAGACTGGGGATGAACTCCATATGCCTAAGTCAACCCATGAAACGAGTGTTCGGGCGCTCAATCGGTCGGAGAGGTCGATCGGAGAGGCATAATGTGCAAGCCGGGGATCAACCCAGTCCCCCTCTGCATGATGTCGATCTCGCTGTCAGTCCTGCTGCCACAACCCTCGATCCAGTTGGGGCTTGACATGGAATGAACTCCGTATGCCTAAGCCTACCCACGAAACGAGCGTGCGGATGCTCAGCCGACCGGAGAGGCAGAATGCACAACTCGGGGAATGGCCCGGTCCCGCCTGTGTGCTGCCTATCCTACTACTGGTCCTACTGTTGTAACCCTCGGTCCGATCTGATCTTAGACTGGGAATGAACTTCGTATGCTTAGACATGGAATGAACTCCGTATGCCTAAGCCAACTCATGAAACGAACGTACGGGCGTTCGGTCGACTAGAGAGGTAGAATGCGCAAGCCAGGAATCGACCCGATCCCCCCTGCGTGCTATCGATCTTGCTACCGTAACTCTCAGTCCAGTCTGATCTTAGACTGGGAATGAACTACGTATGCCTAAGTCAACCCACGAAACGAGCGTGTAGGCACTCAACCGGTCGGAGAGGCATAATGCGCAAGCCATCTTCATATTTCTACCGTGCCAATGCCATTTTTATGGCGTGTAAATTCATACAATGGTCCCCTAAGCCTTCATGTGAAGTTTCATGGCAAGACGACCCATTTTCTATTTTTCATGATTTTCAAAACTTTTTGCGGTTCAGGATTTTTTTAAATTTTTTTCGAAAGAGTTTTGTCCCCAAATTTGGTAGAGGTGATCCTTGTATTTTTGTTGGCATGCACAAAAACATTTAGCTAAAAACTCGAAGTGGAGAAGATTTTGTGACCGTTTGAAAAAAGTGTCCCCATTTCAGACACTTTAATGGCTACTGGCAGCATACCTATAAAATCTCAAATGCTCTTTAAGGGGGTGTGAGTTCTCGAGGTTTGATGAGGGATAGGGGGCCAATATAAGGGCCGAGTACCAGCACCCATCACACATCATGTGCGCACAACCCCCCGGCCCCCCCAATCGCCAGAACCCCCAATGCCACTGGTTAGGCTCTCCGGTGATGCTCCGACGATGGTGCCCCGGGTGAAAAAAAATGTGGCACTAGCACATGCCTGAGCCCAGCATCTGCACCATGGCTTAAAATCTTAGATTGGGAATTAACTCTGTATGCCTAAGCCAACCTACGAAACAAGTGTGCGGGCGCTCAGTCAGCCGGAGAGGCAGAATGTGCAAGCCGAGGATTGGCCCGGTCCCCCCTACGTGCTGTCGGTCCTGCTGGTGCAACCCTCAGTCCGGTCTGATCTTAGACTCGAAATGAACTCTGTATGCATAACTCAACCCACGAAATGAGCATGCAGGCGCTCAGTCGACCGAAGAGGCATAATGCGCATGCTGGGGATCGACCTATTCCCCCTCTACGTGCTGTCACAACCCTCAGCCCGGCTGGGGCTTAGACATGGAATGAACTCCGTATGCCTAAGCCAACCCATGAAATGAGCGTGTGGGTACTCAGCCAGCCAGAGAGGCAGAATGACCAAGCCGGGGATCGGCCCCGTCCCCCCACGTGCTGTCGATCCTACTGCTAGTCCTGCTGTCGCAACCCTCGGTCCGGTCTGATCTTAGACTAGGAATGAACACCGTATGCTTAGACATGGAATAAACTCTGTATGCCTAAGCCAACCCATGCGACGAGCGTGCGAGCACTCAGTCGGCCGAAGAGGCAGAATGCGTAAGACGAGGACTGGCCTCATCCCCCCGGCGTGCTGTTGATCCTGCTGCAGCAACCCTTAGTCCGATCTGATCTTAGACTGGGAATGAACTCCGATGACTAAGTCATCCCATGAAATGAACGTGCGAGCGCTCAGCCAGCCGGAGAGCGAGAATGTGCAAGCCGGTGATCCGCTCGGTCCCCTCTGCCTGCTGTCGATCCTGCTATTGGTCTTGCTGTCGCAACCCTCGGTCCGGTCCGATCTTAGACTAGGATTGAACTCCATATGCTTAGACATGGAATGAACTCCGTATGCCTAAGCCAACCCACGAAACGAGCGTGCGGGCGCTCAGCCAACCGGAGAGACAGAATGCACAAGCCAGGGACTGGCCCAGTCCCCCCTGCATGCTGTCGATCCTACAACCGCAACCCACAGTCTGATCCGATCTTAGACTGGGAATTAACTCCGTATGCCTAAGTCAACCCACAAAATGAGCGTGCGAGCGTTGAGCCGACCGGAGAGGCATAATGCGCAAGTCGGGGATCGGCTCTATCCCCCTCTGCGTGCTACCGGTCCCGTTGCCACAACCCTCAGTCCGACTGGGGCTTAGACATGGAATGACCTCCCTATACCTAAGCCAACCCACGAAATGGGCGTGCGGGTGCTCAACTGGCCAAAGAGGCAAAACGTGCAAGCTGGGGATCGACCCGGTCCCTCCTGTGTGCTGTCGATCCTACTGCCACAACCCTCGGTCCGATCCAATCTTAGACTGGGAATGAACTTCGTATGCTTAGACTGGGGATGATCTCCGTATGCCTAAGTCAACCCACAAAATGAGCGTACGGGCACTCAGCCGACCAGAGAGGCAGGATGCGTAAATCGGGGATTGAATGGGTAGTAGGTGGGTTCAAGCACATCTCCATATTTCTACCATTCCAATGCCATTTTTATTTCTTGTTCATGTGAAGTTTCATGGCAAGATGACCCGTTTTCTATTTTTCATGATTTTTGAAACTTTTTACGATTCGGGATTTGTTAAAATTTTTTTGGAAAGAGTTTTGTCCCCAAATTTGGTAGAGGTGATCCTTGTATTTTTGTTAGGATGCACAAAAAAATTCAGCTAAAAACTCGAGGTGGAGGAGATTTTGCGACCATTTGAAAAAAATGTCTCCATTTTAGACACTTTAATGGCTACTGGCAGCAAACCTATAAAATCTCAAATGCTCTTTAAGGGGTGTGAGTTCTCGAGGTTTGATGAGGGATAGGCGGCCAATATAAGGGCCAAGTACCAGCGCCCATCGCACATCATGTGCGCACACCCCCCAGTCCCCCCAATCACCGGAACCCCCAATGCTGCCGGTTAGGCTCTCCAATGATGCTCCGGCGATGGTGCCCCAGGGGAAAAAAATACGGCACCAGCACATGCCCAAGCCTAGCATGTGCACCATGGCTTAAAATCTTAGACTGGGAATGAACTCCGTATTCTTAGACATGGAATGAACTCCGTATGCTTAAGCCAACCCATGAAACGAGCGTGCAGGCACTCAGCCGGCTAGAGAGGTAGAATGCGCAAGCTGGGGATCGGCTCAGTCCCCCCTGTGTGCTGTCGATCCTGCTAATGTAACCCTCGGTCTGGTCTGATCTTAGACTGAAAATGAACTACGTATGCATAAGTCAACCAACAAAACGAGCGTACGGGTGCTGAGCCGGTCAAAGAGGCATAATGCGCAAGCCAGGGATCGACCCGATCCCCCTCTACGTGCTGCCGGTCCCGCTACCACAACTCTCAGTCTGGCTGGGGCTTAGACATGGAATGAACTCCCTATGCCTAAGCCAACCCATGAAACAGACGTCCGGGTGCTCAGCCGGCTGGACAGGCAGAATACGCAAGCCGGGGATTGGCCCGTCCCCCCTGCGTGCTATTGATCCTGCTACTGGTCCTGCTATCGCAACCCTCAATCCGATCCTATCTTAGATTGGGAATGAACTCTGTATGCTTAGACATGGAATAAACTCCATATGCCAAAGCCAACCCACGAAACGAGCGTATGGGCGTTCAACCGGCCAGAGAGCTAGAATGTGCAAGCCGAGGATCAGCTTGGTCCCCCCTACATGTCGTCGATCCTGCTGCACAACCCTCGGTCCGGTCCGATCTTAGACTGGGAATGAACTCTGTATGCGTAAGTCAACCCACGAGACAAGCATATGGGCATTGAGCCGGTCGGAGAATCATAATGCGTAAGTCAGGGATCGACCCGATCCCCCTCTGTGTGCTACCATTCCCGCTACCCCAACCCTCGATCCGACCAGGGCTTAGACATGGAATGAACTCCCTATGCCTAGCCAACCCACGAAACGGGCGTACACGATCTCACCTGGCGGAGAGGCAGAATGCGCAAGTCGAGGATCGACCCGGTCCCCCTAATGTGCTGTCGATCCTACTGCTGCAACCCTCGATCCAATCCGATCTTAGACTGGGAATGAACTCCATATGCTTAGACTAGGGATGAACTCTGTATGCCTAAGTTAACCCACAAAATGAGTGTGCGGACGCTCAACCGACCAGAGAGGCAGGATACATAAGTCGAGAATCGAACGGGTGGTAGCTGTGTTCAAGCACATCTTCATATTTCTACCATGCCAATGCCATTTTTATGGCTTGTACATTCTTACAATGGTCCCATAAGCCTTCATGTGAAGTTTTGTGGCAAAACGACCAGTTTTCTATTTTTCATGATTTTTGAAACTTTTTACGGTTCGAAATTTTTTTAAATTTTTTTAGAAACATTTTTGTCCTCAAATTTGGCAGAGGTGATCCTTGTATTTTTGTTAGCATGCACAAAAACATTCAGCCAAAAACTCGAAGTGGAGAAGATTTTGTGACTGTTTGAAAAAAGTGTCCCTATTTCAGACACTTTAATGGCTACTGGCAGCAAACCTATAAAATCTCAAATGCTCTTTAAGGGGGTGTGAGTTCTCGAGGTTTGATGAGGGATAGGGGGCCAATATAAGGGCGAAGCATTGGCAGGCATTGCACATCATGTGCGCACACCCTCCCGGCCCCCCCAATCATCGGAACCCCCAATGCCGCCGGTTAGGCTCTCCGGCGATGCTTCGACAATGGTGCCCCAGGAAAAATAAATGTGGCACCAGCACATGCTCAAGCCCAGCTTGTGCACCGTGGCTCAAAATCTTAGACTAGGAATGAACACGTATGCTTAGACATGGAATGAACTCCGCATGCCTAAGCCAACCCACGAAACGAGCACGCGAGCGCTCAGTCGGCCGGAGAGGTAGAATGCGCAAGCTAGGGATCAGCCCGGTCCCCCCTACATGCTATCGATCCTGCTGCTGCAACCTTCGTTCCGATCTGATCTTAGACTGAGAATGAACTCCGTATGCATAAGTCAACCCACGAAACAAGCGTGCGGGCGTTGAGCTGGCCGAAGAGGCATAACGCGCAAGCCAGGGATCAGCCCGATCCCCCTCTACGTGCTACCAGTCCCGCTGCCACAACCCTCGGTCTGGCTAGGGCTTAGACATGGAATGAACTCCCTATGCCAAAGCCAACCCATGAAATGGGCGTACGGGCATTCAGCCGATGAAGAGGCAGAATGTGCAAGCCGGAGATCGACCGGTCCCCCTACGTGCTACCATTCTTAGACTGGGAATGAACTCCATATGCTTAGACTGGGGATGAACTTTGTATGCCTAAGTCAACCCATGAAACGAGCGTGCGGGCGCTCAGCTGATCAGAAAGGTCGGCCAGAAAGGCATAATGCGTAAGCCGGGGATTAGCCCGATCCCTCTCTGCGCCATGCCAATCCTGTTATCGGTCTTGCTACTGGAACCCTCGGTCCGTCTGGGGCATAGACATGGAATGAACTCCGTATGCCTAAGCCAACCCATAAAATGATTGTGCGGGCGCTCAACCGGTCGGAGAGGTAGAATGCACAAGCCGGGGATCTGCCAGGTCCCCCCCTATGTGCTGTCGATCCTGCTACTGGTCCTGCTACAGCAACCCTCTGTTCGGTCTGATCTTATACTGGGAATGAACTCCGTATGCTTAGACATGGAATGAACTGCGTATGCCTAAGCCAACCCATGAAACGAGCGTACGGGCGCTCAGTCGATCAGAGAGGTAGAATGTGCAAGCTGGGGATCAGCCCAATCCCCCTTACGTGCTGTTGATCCTGCTACCGCAACCCTCGATCCAATTCAATCTTTGACTAGGAATGAACTCTGTATGCCTAAGTCAACCCACGAAATGAGCGTGCGGGTGCTGAGCCAGCCAGAGAGGGATAATGCACAAGTCGGGGATCAGCCCGATCCCCCTCTGTGTGCTGCCGGTCCCGCTACCACAACCCTCGGTCCGACTGGGGCTTAGACATAGAATGAACTCCCTATGCCTAAACCAACCCACAAAACGGGTGTACGGGCACTCAGTCGGCCGGACAGGCAGAATGCGTAAGTCGGGGAACGGCCTCGTCCCCCTTGCGTGCTGTCGATCCTACTGCCGCAACCCTCGGTTCGGTCTGATCTTAGATTGGGAATGAACTCCGTATACTTAGACTGGGGATGAACTCCGTATGCCTAAGTCAACCCACAAAATGAGTGAGCGGGCGCTCAGCCAACTAGAGAGGCAGGATGCGTAAGCCGGGGATCGAACGGGTGGTGGGTGGGTGGGTTCAAGCACATCTTCATATTTTTGCTTTGCCAATGCCATTTTTATGGCTTGTAAATTCATACAATGGTCCCCTAAGCCTTCATGTGAAGTTTCGTGGCAAGACGACCCATTTTCTATTTTTCATGATTTTTTAAACATTTTACGGTTTAGGATTTTTTAAAATTTTTTTAGAAAGAGTTTTGTCCCCAAATTTGGTAGAGTGATCCTTGTATTTTTGTTGGTATGCACAAAAAAATTCAGCTAAAAACTCGAAGTGGAGAAGATTTTGTGACCATTTGAAAAAAGTGCCCCATTTCAGACGCTTCAATGGCTACTGGCAGCAAACCTATAAAACTCAAATGCTCTTTAAGGGGGTGTGAGTTCTCGAGGTTTGATGACGGATAGGGGGCCAATATAAGGGCCAAGTGTCACACCCTGGGACGGGTGCGCTAGGCACATTAGGCGCACCAGCAGGTGAGCCAGAGGTTGAGGCCCGCAAACTAGGCGTGCTGGCGGGTATCTGCGCACAAAGCCTAGCATGCTGCCGATCCTACTGTCACAACCCTCGGTCTGATCCAATCTTAGACTGGGAATGAACTCCGTTTGCTTAGATTGTAGATGAACTTTGTATGCCTAAGTCAACCCACGAAATGAGGGTGCGGGCACTCAACCGACCAGAGAGGCCAGCCAGAAAGGCATAATGTGCAAGTCGGGGATCAGCCTGGTCCCCCTCTGCATGCTGCCAATCCCACTGTCGGTCCTACTACCACAACCCTCTATATGATTGGGGCTTAGACATGGAATGAACTCTGTATGCCTAAGCCAACCCACGAAACGAGCGTGCGGGTACTCAGTCGGCCAGAGAGGCAGAATGCACAAGCCGAAGATCGGTCTGGTCTCCCCCTACATGCTGTCGATCCTGCTACCGCAACCCTCGATCCGATCCGATCTTAGACTGGGAATGAACTCCACATGCTTAGACATGGAATGAACTTTGTATGCCTAAGCCAACCCACGAAACGAGCGTGCGGGCACTCAACTGACCGGAGAGGTAGAATTCGCAAGCCAGGGATCGGCCCGGTCCCCCTACATGCTGTCAATCCGGTCTGATCTTAGACTGGGAATGAACTCCGTATGCCTAAGTCAACTCATGAAACGAGCGTGAGGGCGCTGAGTTGGCCAGTGAGGCATAATGCACAAGCCAGGGATCGGCCCGATCCCCCTCTGCGTGCTGTCGATCCCGCTGCCACAACCGTCGGCGTAGCTGGGGCTCAAACATGGAATGAACTCCCTATGCCTAAGCTAACCCATGAAACGAGCATGCGGTTGCTCAGCCGGCCGAAGAGGCAGAATGTAAAAGCCGAGGATCGGCTCGGTCCCCCCTTCGTGCTGCCGATCCTGCTGTCGCAACCCTCAGTCCAGTCCAATCTTAGACTGGGAATGAACTTCGTATGCTTAGACTAGGGACGAACTCCGTATGCCTAAGTAAACCCACGAAACGAGCGTGCGAGCGCTAAGCCAACTGGGGAGGCCGATCGGAGAGGCAGAATGCACAAGTCAGGGATTAGCCCGATCCCTCCTGCATGCTACCGATTCAGTTGTTGGTCTTACTGCCGCAACCCTCAATCCGATTTGATCTTAAACTGGGAATGAACTCCGTATGCTTAGATTTTGTGACCGTTTGAAAAAAGTGTCCCCATTTCAGACACTTTAATGGCTACTGGCAGCAAACCTATAAAATCTCAAATGCTCTTTAAGGGGGTGTAAGTTCTCGAGGTTTGATGAGGGATAGGGGGCCAATATAAGGGCCAAGTACTAGCACCCATCGCACATCATATGCGCACACCCCCTCGACCCCCCAATCGTCGGAACCCCCAATGCCATCAGTTAAGCTCTCCGACGATGCTCCGACGATGGTGCCCCGGGGGAAAAAAATGCAGCATCAGCAAATGCCCGAGCCCAGCATGTGCACCATGGCTCAAACTCTTAGACTAGGAATGAACTCTGTATGCTTAGACATGGAATGAACTCTATATGCCTAAGTCAACCCATGAAATGAACGTGCAGGAGCTCAGTCGGTCGGAGAGGCAGAATGCGTAAGCCAGGGATCGGTTTGGTCCCCCCTACGTGCTGTCAATCCTGCTATCACAACCCTTGGTCCGGTCTTATCTTAGACTGAGAATGAACTCTGTATGTCCAAAAAATGAGCATTCAGGCACTGAGCCGACCGGAGAGGCATAATGCGCAAGCCGAGGATCAGCCCGATCCCATTCCCATAACCCACGGTCCGACTGGGGCTTAGACATGGAATGAACTCCCTATGCCTAAGCCAACCCACGAAATGGGTGTGCGGGCACTCAACCGGTCGGAGAGGCAGAATGCGCAAGCCGGGGATCGGATCGGTCCCCCTTGTGTGCTATCGATTCTGCAGCCGCAACCCTTGCTCCGATCCAATCTTAGACTGGAAATGAACTCCATATGCTTAGATTGGGGATGAACTCCGTATGCCTAAGTCAACCCAGGAAATGAGCGTACGGGCGCTCAGCCGGCCGAAGAGGCATAATGCGCTAGCCGGGGATCAGCCCGATCCCCATCTACGTGCTGCTAATCCCAATGTCGGTCTTGTTGCAACCCTCGATCCAGTCTGATCTTAGACTGGGGATGCAGTCCGTATGCTTAAGTCAACCCATGAAATGAGCGTGCAGACGCTGAGCCGACCGAGAAGCATAATGCGCAAGTCGGGGATCGGCCTGATCCCCCTCTGCATGGTGCCAGTTTCGCTGCCACAACCCTCGATCTGACTAGGGCTTAGACATGGAATGAACTCCCTATGCCTAAGCCAACCCACGAAACGGGCGTGCGGGCACTCCGCCTGCCAGAGAGGCAAAATGCGCAAGCCGAGAATCAACTCGGTCCTCCCTGCGTGCTGTCGATCCTGCTACTGTAACGCTTGGTCTGGTTCGATCTTAGACTGGGAATGAACTTCGTATGCTTAGACTGGGGATGAACTCCATATGCCTAAGTCAACCCACAAAATGAGCGTGCGAACGCTCAGTCGACCAGAGAGGCAGGATGCACAAGCCGGGGATCGAACGGGTGGTAGGTGGGTTCAAGCACATCTTCATATGCATCAAAACCCCCAATGCCACCAGTTAGGCTCTCCGACGATGCTCCGATGATGCTCCGACGATGGTGCCCCGATGAAAAAAATACGACACCAGCACATGCTCGAGCCCATCATGGGCACCGTGGCTCAAACTGTTAGACTGGGAATGAACTTTGTATGCTTAGACATGGAATAAACTCCATATGCCTAAGCCAACCCACGAAATGAGTGTGCGGGCGCTCAGCCAGCTGAAGATGCCGAATGCGCAAGCTGGGGATCGGCTCGGTCCCTTTTTGCATGCTGCCGGTCCCACTGCCATAACCCTCGGTCCAGTTGGGGCTTAGACGTGGAATGAACTCCCTATCCCTAAGCCAACCCACAAAACGAGCGTGCGGCCGCTTAGCTGGCCGAAGAGGTAGAATGCGCAAGTCGGGGATCAGCCCGGTCCCCCATGTATGCTACTGATCCTGCTGCCGCAACCCTCGGTCCAGTCTGATCTTAAATTGGGAATGAACTTCGTATGCTTAGAATGGGGATGAACTCTGTATGCCTAAGTTAACTCGTGAAACGAGCGTACGGGCACTCAGCCCACCGAAAAGACCGGCCGGAGAGGCTGAATGTGCAAGCCAGGGATCGGCCTGATCTCCCCTACGTTCTGCCGATCCTGCTGCTGGTCCTGCTACCGTAACCCTCGGTTAGACTGGGAATGAACTCTGTATTCTTAGACATAGAATAAACTCCGTATGCCTAAGCCAACCCACGAAACGAGCGTGCGGGCACTCAGCGGGCCAGAGAGGTATAATGCGTAAGTCGGGGACTGACCCGATCCCCCTCTGCGTGCTGTCGATCCTGCTACCAGAACCCTCAGTCCAGTCCGATCTTAGACTGGGAATGAACTCCGTATGCCTAATTCAACCCCTGAATTCGGGCACTGAGCTGGCTGGAGAGGCATAATGCACAAGTCGGGGATCAGCCCGATCCCCCTCTATGTGTTGTTGGTCTCGCTACCACAACCTTCTGTCCGACTGGAGCTTAGACATTGAATGAACTCCCTATGCATAAGCCAACCCACGAAACGGGCGTGCGAGCGCTCTGTTGGTCAGAGAGGCAAAATGCGCAAACTGGGGATCGATTCGATCCACCTTGCGTGCTGCCGATCCTGCTGCCGCATCCCTCGGTTCGATCCGATCTTAGATTGGGAATGAACTTCGTATGCTTAGACTGGGGATTAACTCTGTATGCCTAAGTCAACCTATGAAACGAGCGTACGGGCACTCAGCCGATCGGAGAGGTCGACTGAAGAGGCATAATGTGCAAGCTAGGGATCAGCCCCATCCCCCTTTACGTGCTGTCGAACCCGCTATCAGTCTTGCTACCACAACCCTCGATCCGGCTGGGGCTTAGACATGGAATGAACTCCGTATACCTAAGCTAACCCACGAAATAAGCGTGCGGGTGCTCAACCAGTCGAAGAGGTAGAATGCACAAGTCAGGGATCGACCCGATCCCCTATTGCATGTTGTCGATCCTGCTACTCGTCTTACTGTCGTAACCCTCGGTCTGGTCTAATCATAGATTGGGAATGAACTCCGTATGCTTAGACATGGAATGAACTCTGTATGCCTAAGACAACCCATGAAATGAGCGTGGGGGTGCTCCACCGATCGGAGAGTCAAAACGCATAAGCAGGGATCGGCCCGGTCCCCCCTACGTGCTATCGATCCTGCTACCACAACCCTTGATCCGATCTGATCTTAGACAGGGAATGAACTCCGTATGCTTAAGTCAACCCATGAATCGAGCGTGCAGGTGCTGAGCCAGCCGAAGAGGCATAATGAGCCAGCCGAAGAGGCATAATGCGCAAGCCAAGGATCAGCCTGATGCTCCTCTACATGCTGCCAGTCCCACTGCCAGAACCCTCGATCTGGCTGGGGCTTCGACATGGAATGAACTCCCTATGCCTAAGCCATCCCATGAAATGGGCGTGCGGGCACTTAGCTGGCTGAAGAGGCAAAATGCGTAAGTCGGGGATCGACCTGGTCCCCCCTGTGTGCTACCGATCCTGTTGTCGTAACCCTCGATCTGGTCTGATCTTAGACTGAGAATAAACTCCATATGCTTAGACTGGAGATAAACTCTGTATGCCTAAGTCAACCCATGAAACGAGCGTGCGGACGCTCAACCGACCAGAGAGGCAAGATGCATAAGCCAGGGCTCGAACGGGTGGTAGGTGGGTTCAAGCACATCTTCATATTTCTGCCATTCCAATGCCATTTTTATGGCTTGTAAATTCATATAATGGTCCCCTAAGCCTTCATGTGAAGTTTCGTGGCAAGACGACCCCTTTTCTGTTTTTCACGATTTTTGAAACTTTTTAGGGTTCAAGATTTTTTAAAATTTTTTTAGAAAGAGTTTTGTCCCCAAATTTGGTAGAGGTGATCCTTTTTTTTGTTGGCATGCACAAAAAAATTCAGCTAAAAACTCAAAGTGGAGAAGATTTTGTGATCGTTTGAAAAAAGTGTTCCCATTTCAAACCCTTTAATGGCTACTGGCAGCAAACCTATAAAATCTCAAATGCCCTTTAAGGGGGTGTGAGTTCTCGAGGTTTGATGAGGGATAGGGGCCCAATATAGGGGCCAAGTACTAGCACCCATCGCACATCATGTGCGCACACCCTTCCGGCCCCCAATTGTCGGAACCCCAAATACTGTCGGTTAGGCTCTTCGGTGATGCTCCGACGATGGTGCCCTGGGCGAAAGAAATGCGGCACCAGCACATGCCTGAGCCCAGCATGTGCACCGTGGCTCAAAATCTTAGACTGGGAATGAACTCCGTATGCTTAGACTGGGGATGAACTCCGTATGCCTAAGTCAACCCACGAAACGAGCGTGCGGGTGCTCAACCGACCGGAGAGGTCGGACGAAGAGGTAGAATGCGCAAGATGGGGATCAACCCGATCCCCCCTGCATGCTACCATCCTACTACTGGTCCTGCTACCACAACTATCAGTCCAGCTCGATCTTAGACTGGGAATGAACTCCGTATGCCTAGACATGGAATGAACTCCGTATGCCTAAGCTAATCCATGAAACGAGCGTGCAGGCACTCAATCAGCCAGAGAGGCAGAGTGCGCAAGTCGGGGACCGACCTGATCCCCCCTACGTGCTGTCGATCCTACCGTCACAACCCTCAGTCTGGTTCGATCTTAGATTGGGAATGAACTCCGTATGCCTAAGTCAACTCACGAAACGAGCGTTCGGGTGCTGAGCCAACCAGAGAGGCATAATGCACAAGCTGGGGATCGACCCGGTCCCCTTCTGTATGCTATCGGTCCTGCTGCCACAACCCTCGGTCTGACTGGGGCTTAGACACAGAATGAACTCCCTATGCCTAAGCCAACCCATGAAACAGGTGTGCGAGCTCAGCCGACTGGAGAGGCAAAATGCGTAAGTCGGGGATCGGCCTGGTCCCCCCGGCGTGCTACCAATCCTGCTGTCGCAACCCTCGATCCGATCTGATCTTAGACTGGGAATGAACTCCATATGCTTAGATTGGGGATGAACTTCATATGCCTAAGTCAACCCATGAAACAAGCGTGCGGGCGCTCAGTCGACCGGAGAGGCCGATCGGAGAGGCATAATGCACATGTCAGGGATCGGCCTGGTCCCCCCTGCGTGCTACCAATCCTACTGCGGGTCTTGTTCCCGTAACCCTTAGTCCGATCTAATCTTAGACTGGAATGAACTCCGTATGCTTAGACATGGAATGAACTCCGTATGCCTAAGCCAACCTATGAAACGAGCGTGCAGGCGCTCAGCCGATCGGAGAGGTAGAATACGGAAGTCGGGGACCGACCCGATCGCCCCCTGCGTGCTAATGATCCTGCTGTCGCAACCCTTGGTCTGGTCCGATCTTAGACTAGGAATGAACTTCGTATGCCTAAGTCAACCCATGAAACGAGCATGTGAGTGCTAAGCTGGTCGGAGAGGCATAATGCGCAAGTCGGGGATCGACCCAATCCCCCTCTACGTGTTATCGGTCCCGCTGCCACAACCCTCAATCGGGTTGGGACTTAGACATGGAATGAACTCCCTATGCCTAGGCCATCCCACGAAATGGGCATGCGGGCGCTCAACCGACCAGAGAGGTAGAATGCACAAGCTGAGGATCGGCCCGGTCCCCCCTTCGTGCTGTCGATCCTGCTGTCGCAACCCTCGGTCCGGTCCAATCTTAGACTGGGAATGAACTTCTTATGCTTAGACTAGGGATGAACGAGCATGCGGACGCTCAGCTAACTAGAGAGGCAGGATGCGTAAGCCGGGGATCGAATGGGTGGTAGGTGGGTTCAAGCACATCTTCATATTTCTACCGTGCCTATGCCATTTTTATGGTTTGTAAATTCATACAATGGTCCCCTAAGCCTTCATGTGAAGTTTCGTGGCAAGACGACCCGTTTTCTATTTTTCATGATTTTTGAAACTTTTTACAGTTCAAGATTTTTTAAAATTTTTTTAGAAAGAGTTTTGTCCCCAAATTTGGTAGAGGTGATGCTTGTATTTTTTTTGGCATGCACAAAAAAATTTAGCTAAAAACTCGAAGTGGAGAAGATTTTGTTACCGTTTGAAAAAAGTGTCCGCATTTCAGACACTTTAATGGCTACTGGTAGCAAACCTATAAAATCTCAAATGCTCTTCCAGGGGGTGTGAGTTCTCAAGGTTTGATGAGGGATAGGGGGCCAATATAAGGGCCAAGTACCAGCACCCATCACAAATCATGTGCGCACACCCCCCGGCCCCCCAATCACCAGAACCCCTAATGTCATCGGTTAGGCTCTCCAACGATGCTCCGACGATGGCACACCGAGCAAAAAAAATGCAGCACCAGCACATGCCTGAGCCCAGCATGTGCATCGTGGCTCAAACTCTTAGACTGGCAATGAACTCCGTATGCTTAGACATGGAATGAACTCCGTATGCCTAAGCCAACCCACGAAATGAGCGTGCGGGCGCTCAGCTGGCTGAAGAGGCAGAATGTGCAAGCCAAGGATCAGCCCGATCCCCCTCTACGTGCTGTCGATGCCGCTGCCACAACACTTCATCCGGCCGTGGCTTAGACATGGAATGAACACCCTATGCCTAAGCCAACCCACGAAACGGGCGTGCGGGCGCTCAGTCGGCCAGAGAGGCAGAATGCGTAAGCCAGGGATTGGCCCGATCCCACCTGGGTGCTACCGAACCTGCTGTAGCAACCCTCTATTCGATCTGATCGTAGACTGGGAATGAACTCCATATGCTTAGACTAGGGATGAACTCCGTATGCCTAAGTCAACCCGTGAAACGAGCGTGCAGGCGCTCAGCCGGCCGGAGAGGCAAAATGCATAAGTTGGGGATCGGCCTGGTCCCCCCTGCTTGCTGTTGATCCTGCTGCTGGTCCTACTGTCGTAACCCTCAGTCTGGTCTGATGTTAGACTAGGAATGAACTTTGTATGCCTAAGCCAACCCATGAAACAAGCGTGCAGGCGCTCAGTCAGTTGCAGAGGCAGAATGCGTAAGTCGAGGACCAGCTTGGTCCCCCCTCTGTACTGTCGATCCTACTACCGCAACCCTCATTTCGGTTCGATCTTAGAATGGGACTGAACTCCGTATGCCTAAGTCAACCCATGAAACAAGCATTCGGGCACTGAGCCGACCGGAGAGGCATAATGCGCAAGCCGGGGATCGACCCGATCCCCTTTTGCATGCTGTCGGTCCCGCTGCCACAACCCTCGGGCCGGCTGGGGTTAGACATGGAATGAACTCCCTATGCCTAAGCCAAACCATGAAACGGGCGTGCGGGTGCTCAGTCGACCGGAGAGGCGGAATGCGCAAGCTGAGGATCGGCCCGATCCCCCCTGTGTGCTCTTGATCCTACTGTCGCAACCCTCGGTCTAGTCCAATCTTAGACTAGGAATGAACTCCGTACGCTTAGACTGGGGATGAACTCCGTATGCCTAAGTCAACCCACGAAACGAGCATACGAGTACTCAGCCCGATCCCTCTCTGCGTGCTGCCGATCTTGCGGCCAGTCTTGCTGCCACAACCTTCAATCTAGCTGGGGCTTAGACATGCAATGACCTTTGTATGCCTAAGCAAACTCGCGAAACGAGCGTGCAGGCGCTCAGTTGGCCTCAGCTAACCGGAGCGGTAGAATGCGTAAGCCGAGGATCGGCTCGGTCGCCCTCTACGTGCTGCCGATCTTGCTGCTGGTCCTGCTGCCGCAACCCTCGGTCCGATCCGATCTTAGTATGGGAATGAACTCCAAATGCTTAGACATGGAATGAACTCCGTATGCCTAAGCCAACCCATGAAACGAGCGTACGGGTGCTTAGCCAGCCGGAGAGGCAGAATGCGCAAGCTGGGGATCAGCCCGATCCCCCTATGCGTGCTGTCGATCCTGTTGCTACAACCCTTGGTCTGATCTGATCTTAGGCTGGGAATGAACTCCGTATGCCTAAGTCGACCCATGAAACGAGCGTGCTGGCACTGAGCCGGTCGGAGAGGCATAATGCGCAAGCCAGGGATCGGTCTGATCCCCCTCTATGTGCTACCGGTCCTACTGCCACAACCCTCGATCCAACTGGGGCTTAGACATGGAAACTCCCTATGCCTAAGCCAACCCATGAAACGGGCGTGCGGGTGCTCAGTCGATCGGAGAGGTAGAATGCGCAAGCTAAGGATCGACCCGATCCCCCCTAAGTGTTGCCAATCTTGCTGTCGCAACCCTCGGTCCGGTCTGATCTTAGACTGGGAATGAACTCCGTATGCCTAAGTCAACCCACGAAACGAGCGGGCGGCGCTTAGCCGACCAGAGAACAGGATGCGTAAGCCGGGGATCGAACGGATGGTAGGTGGGTTGAAGCACATCTTCATATTTCTACCATGCCAATGCCATTTTTATGGCTTGTAAATTCATACAATGGTCCCCTAAGCCTTCGGGTGAAGTTTCATGGCAAGACGACACGTTTTCTATTTTTCATGATTTTTGAAATTTTTTGGGGTTCGGGATTTTTTAAAATTTTTCTAGAAAGAGTTTTGTCCCAAAATTTGGTAGAGGTGATCCTTGCATTTTTGTTGGCATGTTCAAAAACATTCAGCTAAAAACTCGAAGTGGAGAAGATTTTGTGATCGTTTGAAAAAAGTGTCCCCATTTCAGATACTTTAATGGCTACTGACAGCAAACCTATAAAATCTCAAATGCTCTTTAAGGTGGTGTCAGTTCTTGAGGTTTGATGAGGGATAGAGGGCCAATATAAGGGCCAAGTACTAGCACCCATCGCACATCATGTGCGCACACCCCCCCGGCCCCCCAATCAACGAAACACCCAATGCCGTCGGTTAGGCTCTCCGGTGATGCTCCGACGATGGTGCCCCAGGTGAAAAAAATGTAGCACCAGCACATGCTCGAGCCTAGCCTGTGCACCGTGGCTCAAAATCTTAGACTGGGAATGAACTCCGTATGCTTAGACATGGAATGAACTCCATATGCCTAAGCCAACCCACGAAACAAGTGTGTGGGCACTCAACCAGCCGAAGAGGAAGAATGCGCAAGTTGGGAATCGACCCGGTCCCCCCTGCATGCTGTCGATCCTAGTGCTGCAACCCTTGATCCGGTCTAATCTTAGACTGGGAATGAACTCCGTATGCATAAGTCAACCCATGAAACAAGCGTGCGGGCGTTGAGCCGACCGGAGAGGCATAATACGAAAGTCGGGGATCAACCCGGTCCCCCTCTGCATGCTACCGATCCCGCTGCCACAACCCTCGGTCCGGTTGGGGCTTAGACATGGAATAAACTCCCTATGCCTAAGCTAACCCATGAAACGGGCGTGCGGGCACACAGCTGGCTGGAAAGGCAGAATGCGTAAGCCAGGGATCGGCCTGATCCCCCCTGCGTGTTGTCAATCCTACTGTCGCAACCCTCGGTCCGGTCCGATCTTAGACTAGGAATGAACTTCGTATGCTTAGACTGGGGATGAACTCCGTATGCCTAAGTCAACTCATGAAACGAGCGTGCGGGCGCTTAGCCGACTAAAGAGGCAGGATGTGCAAGCTGAAGATCGAACGGGTGGTAGGTGGGTTTAAGCACATCTTCATATTTCTGCCATGTCAATGCCATTTTTTATGGCTTGTAAATTCATACAATGGTCCCCTAAGCCTTCATGTGAAGTTTCGTGGCAAGACGACCCGTTTTCTATTTTTCACGATTTTGGAAACTTTTTACGGTTCGGGATTTTTAAAATTTTTTTAGGAAGATTTCTGTCCCTAAATTTGGTACAGGTGATCCCTGAATTTTTGTTGGCATGCAGAAAAAAATTCAGCTAAAAACGCGAAGTGGAGAAGATTTTGTGATCGTTTGAAAAAAGTGTCCCCATTTTAGACACTTTAATGGCTACTGGCAGCAAACCTATAAAATCTCAAATGCTCTTTAAGGGGGTGTGAGTTTCTTGAGGTTTGATGAGGGATAGGGGGCCAATATAAGGGCAAGTACCAGCACCCATCACACATCATGTGCGCACACCCCCCCGGCCTCCCAATCTCCGGAACACCCAATGCCGTCGGTTAGGCTCTCCGGCGATGCTCCGACGATGGTGTCCCGGGCGAAAAAAATGTGGCACCAGCACATGCCCGAGCCCAGCATGTGCACCATGGCTCAAAATCTTAGACTGGGAATGAACTCTATATGCTTAGACATGGAATGAACTCCGTATGCCTATGACAACCCACGAAACGAGTGTGCGGGTGCTCAGCCGACCGGAGAGGCAGAATGTGTAAGTCAGGGATCGGCCCGATCCCCCTACGTGCTGTCGATCCTACTGCCACAACCCTCAATCTAGTCTGATCTTACACTAGGAATGAACTCCATATGCCTAAGTCAACCCATGAAACGAGCATGCGAGAGCTGAGCCGACCGAAGAGGCATAATGCGCAAGCCGGGGATCGGCCCGATCCCGCTCTGCGTGCTACCGATCCCGCTGCCACAACCCTCGGTTCGATTGGGGCTTAGACATGGAATGAACTCCCTATGCCTAAGCCAACCCACGAAATCGACGTGCGGGCGCTCAGCCGGCTGGAGAGGCAGAATGCGTAAGCCGGGGATCGGCCCGGTCCCCCCTACATGCTGTCGATCTTGCTGTCGTAACCCTCGGTCCAATCCGATCTTAGATTAGGAATGAACTTCATACGCTTAGACTGGGGATGAACTTCATATGCCTAAGTCAACCCACAAAAGGAGCGTGCGGGCACTCAGCCGGCCAGAGAGGCATAATACGCAAGTTGGGGACTAGCCCGATCCCCCTCTGGGGGCTACCGATCCCGTTGCCGATCCGGCTGCCACAACACTCAGTCCTATTGGGGCTTAGACAAGGAATGAACTCCGTATGCCTAAGCCAACGCACGAAACGAGCGTGCGGGCGCTCAGCAGGTCGGAGAGGCAGAATGCGCAAGCCGGGGTTTAGCCCGATCCCCCCTTGCGTGCTATGATCCTACTGCTGGTCCTACTACCGCAACCCTCGGTTCGGTCTGATCTTAGACTGGGAATGAACTCCATATGCTTCGACATGGAATGAACTCCGTATGCCTAAGCCAACCCACAAAACGAGTGTACGGGCGCTCAGCCGATCAGAGAGGCAGAATGCGCAAGCTGGGGATCGGCCCGGTCCCCTCTACGTGCTGTCGATCTTGTTGCAGCAACCCTCAGTCCGGTCTGATCTTAGACTATGAATGAACTCCGTATGCCTAAGTCAACCCACAAAACGAGCGTGCGGGCCCTGAGTCGGTCGAAAAGGCATAATGCGCAAGCCGGGGATCGGCCCGGTCCCCCTCTGCGTGCTGTCGGTCCCGCTACCACAACCCACAGTCTGACTGGGGCTTAGACATGGAATGAACTCCCTATACCTAAGCCGACCCACGAAACGGGCATGCGGGTGCTTAGCCGATCGGAGAGGTAAAATGCGTAAGCGGGGGATCGACTCAGTCCTCCCCTTCGTGCTACCGATCTTGCTGCCACAAACCTCGGTCTGGTCCAATCTTAGACTGGGAATGAACTCTGTATGCTTAGACCAGAGATGAACTCTGTATGCCTAAGTCAACCCATAGAATGAGCGCGCGGGCGATCAGTCGACGAGAGAGGCAGGATGCATAAGCCGAGGATCGAATGGGTGGTAGGTGGGTTCAAGCACATCTTCATATTTCTACCATGCCAATGCCATTTTTATGGCTTGTAAATTCATACAATGGTCCCCTAAGCCTTCATGTGAAGTTTGGTGGCAAGACGACCTGTTTTCTATTTTTCATGATTTTTGAAACTTTTTACGGTTCAAGATTTTTTAAAATTTTTTTAGAAAGAGTTTTGTCCCCAAATTTGGTAGAGATGATCCTTGTAGTTTTGTTGGCATGCACAAAAAAAATCAGCTAAAAAGTCAAAGTGAGAAGATTTTGTGACCGTTTGAAAAAAGTGTCCCCATTTCAGACACTTTAATGGCTACTGGCAGCAAACCTATAAAATCTCAAATGCTCTTTAAGGGGGTGTTAGTTCTCATGGTTTGATGAGGGATAGGGGACCAATATAAGGGCCAAGTACCAGCACCCATCACACATCATGTGCGCACACCCCCGGCCCCCCCAATCACCGAAACCCCCAATGCCGTCGGTTAGGCTCTCCGACGATGGTGTCCCGGGCAAAAAAAATGCAGCACCAGCACATGCCTGAGCCCAGCATGTGCACCGTGGCTCAAAATATTAGACGGGGAATGAACTCCATATGCTTAGACGTGGCATAAACTCCATTTGCCTAAGCCAACCCACGAAACGAGCGTCTGGGTGCTCAGCCAGCTGGAGAGGTAAAATGCGTAAGCCAGGGATCGGCCCGGTCCCCCCTACGTGCTATCGATCCTGCTGCCATAACCTTTAGTTCGGTCTGATCTTAGACTGGGAATGAACTCCGTATGCATAAGTCGACCCACGAAATGAGAGTGCGAGCACTGAGCCAACCGAAGAGGCATAATGCGTAAGCTAAGGATCGGACCGATCCCCTCTTGCGTGCTGTCGGTCCCGTTGCCACAACCCTCGGTCTGGCTGGGGTTTAGACATGGAATGAACTCCCTATGCCTAAGCCAACCCATGAAACGAGCGTCCGGGAGCTCAGCCGACTAGAGAGGCAGAATGTGCAAGCCGGGGGTCGGCCCGATCCCCTCTGCGTGCTGCCGATCTTACTGTCGCAACCCTCTGTCCGGTCTGATCTTAGACTGGGAATGAACTCCGTATGCTTAGACTGGGGATGAACTCTGTATGCCTAAGTCAACCCACGAAACGAGCGTACGGGCGCTCAGCCGGCCAGAAAGGTTAAATGCGTAAGCTGGGGATCGGGCCGATCCCCCCTACGTGCTATCGATCCTGCTGCTGGTCCTACTGTCGCAACCCTCGGTCTGGTCTGATCTTAGATTGGAAATGAACTCCTTATGCATAGACATGGAATGAACTCCGTATGCCTAAGCCAACCCATAAAACGAACGTGCGGGCGCTCAGCCGGTCGGAGAGACAGAACGCGCAAGCCGGGGATTGGCCTGATGCCCCTTATGTGTTATCTATCCTATTGTCGCAACCCTTAGTCCAGTTCGATCTTAGACTAGGAATGAACTCCGTATGCCTCAGTCAACCCATGAATTGAGCGTGCGGGCGCTGAGCCGGTCGGAGAGGCATAATGCACAAGCCGGGGATCGGCTTGGTCCCTCACCGCGTGCTGTCGGTCCCATTGCCTTAACCCTCACTCCGACTGGGGCTTAGACATGGAATGAACTCCCTATACCTAAGCCAACCCATGAAACGAGTGTGCAGGCGCTTAGTCGGTCGGAGAGGTAGAATGCATAAGCCGGGGATCGGCCCGATCCCCCCTGCATGCTGCCGATCCTGCTACTGCAACCCCCAGTCCAATTCGATCTTAGACTGGGAATGAACCCCGTATGCTTATACTGGAGATGAACTCCGTATGCCTAAGTCAACCCACGAAACGAGCGTACGGGCTGGCGCTCAGCCGACCAGGGAGGCAGGATGCGCAAACCGGGGATCGAACGGGTGGTATGTGGGTTCAAGCACATCTTCATATTTCTGCCATGCCAATGCCATTTTTATGGCTTGTAAATTCATACAATGGTCCCCTCAGCCCTCATGTGAAGTTTCGTGGCAAGATGACCCGATTTCTATTTTTCATGATTTTTGAAACTTTTTATGGTTCGAGATTTTTTAAAATTCTTCTGGAAAGAGTTTTGCCCCCAAATTTGGTAAAGGTGATCCTTGTATTTCTATTGGCATGCACAAAAAAATTCAGCTAAAAACTCAAAGTGGAGAAAATTTTGTGACCGTTTGAAAAAAGTATACCCATTTCAGACACTTTAATGGCTACTGGCAGCAAACCTATAAAATCTCAAATGCTCCTTAAGGGGGTGTGAGTTCTCGAGGTTTGATGAGGGATAGGGGGCCAATATAAGGGCCAAGTACCAGCACCCATCACACATCATGTGCGCACACCCCCGGCCCCCCCAATCGTCGGAACCCCCAATACCGCCGGTTAGGCTCTTCGACGATGCTGCCCCGAGCAAAAAAATGCGGCACCAGCACATGCCCGAGCCCAGCATGTGCACCGTGGCTTAAACTCTTAGACTGGGAATGAACTCCGTATGCTTAGACGTGGAAAGAACTCCGTATGCCTATGCTAACCCACGAAACGAGCGTGCGGGCGCTCAACCGACCGGAGAGGCAGAATGCGCAAGCCGGGGATCGGCTCGGTCCCCCCTACGTGCTGTCGATCCTGCTACCATAACCATCTGTCCGGTCTGATCTTAGACTGGGAATAAACTCCGTATGCATAAGTCAACCCACGAAACGAGCATGCGGGCACTAAGCCGGCCGAAGTGGCATAATGCGCAAACTGAGGATCAACCCGATCCCCCTCTGCGTTCTGTCGATCTCGCTGCCACAACCCTCGGTCTGGCTGGGGCTTAGACATGGAATGAACTCCCTATGCCTAAGCCAACCATGAAACAGGAGTGTGGTCGCTCAGTAGGCCGAAGAGGCAGAATGCGCAAGCCGGGGATTGGCTCGGTCCCCCCTCCGTGCGGCCAATCCTGCTGCCGCAACCCTCGGTCCGGTTTGATCTTAGACGACCCGTTTTCTATTTTTCATGATTTTTGAAACTTTTTGCATTTCAGGATTTTTTAAAATTTTTTTAGGAAGAGTTTTGTCCCCAAATTTGGTAGAGGTGATCCTTGTATTTTTGTTGGCATGCTTAAAAAAATTCAGCTAAAAACTCGAAGTGGAGAAGATTTTGTGATTGTTTGAAAAAAGTGTCCCCATTTCAGACACTTTAATGTCTACCGGCAGCAAACCTATAAAATCTCAAATGCTCTTTAAGGGGGTGTGAGTTCTCGAGGTTTGATGAGGGATAGGGGGCCAATATAAAGGAAAAATACCAGCACCCATCGCACATCATGTGCGCTCACCCTCGGCCCCCCCAATCGTCGAAAACCCCATTGCCTAAGTCAAACTGGGAAACACCGATCTTAGACTGGAAATGAACTCCGTTTGCTTAGAGTGAGGATGAACTCTGTATGTCTAAGTTAACCCACGAAACGAGTGTGTGGGCGCTCAGTCGGTCGGAAAGGCATAATGCACAAGCCGGGGATTAGCTCGATCCCCCGCTGCATGCTGCTGGTCCCGCTGCCACAACCCTCGGTCCGACTGGGGCCTAGACATGGAATGAACTCCCTATGCCTAAGCCAACCCACGAAACAGACGTGCGGGTGCTCAGTCGATCGGAGAGGCAGAATGCGCAGGTTGAGGATTGGCCCGGTCCCCCCTTCGTGCTGCCAGTCTTACTGCTGCAACCCTCGGTCCAGTTCGATCTTAGACTGGGAATGAACTCTGGATGCTTAGACTGGGGATGAACTCCGTATACCTAAGTCAACCCACGAAACAAGCGTGTGGGCGCTCAGCCGATCGGAGAGGCATAATGCACAAGCCGAGGATCAGCCCAATCCCCCGCTGCGTGCTGTCGGTCCCGCTGCCACAACCCTCAGTCCGGCTAGGGCTTAGATGTTGAATGAACTCCTTATGCCTAAGCCAACCGACAAAACGGGCGTGCGGGCGCTCAGCCGGTCGGAGAGGCAGAATGCGCAAGTCGAGGATCGGCCCGATCCCCCTGTGTGCTGTCGATCCTGCTATCGCAACCCTCGATCCAATCTGATCTTAGACTGGGAATGAACTCCATATGCTTAGACTGGGGATGAACTCTGTATGCCTAAGTCAACCCACAAAACGAGCGTGTGGGCACTCAACCAGTCAGAGAGGCATAATGCGTAAGTCAGGGATCAGCTCGATCCCCCACTGTGTGCTATCGGTCCCACTGCCACAACCCTCAGTCCGACTGGGGCTTAGACTTGGAATGAACTCCCTGTGCCTAAGCCAACCCATGAAACGAGTGTGCGGGCGCTCAGCAGGTCGAAGAGGCAGAATGCGCAAGCCGGGGATCGGCCCGGTCCCCCCTGCGTGCTGTTGATCCTGTTGCGTGTCCTGCTGCCGTAACCCTTGGTCCGGACCGATCATAGACTGGGAATGAACTCCATATGCTTAGACATGGAATGAACTCCGTATGCCTAAGCCAACCCACGAAACGAGCATGCGAGCGCTCAGCCGGTCGGAGAGGCAGAATACGCAAGTTGGGGATCGGCCCGATCCCTCCTATGTGCTATCGATCCTGCTGCTGCAACCCTCGGTCCTATCCGATCTTAGACTGGGAATGAACTCCGTATGCGTAAGTCAACACACGAAATGAGTGTGCGGGCGCTGAGCCGGCCGAAAAGGCATAATGCACAAGCCAAGAATCAACCCGGTCCTCCTCTGTGTGCTATCAGTCCCGCTGCCACAACCCTCGATCTGGCTAGGGCTTAGAGATGGAATGAACTCCCTACGCCTAAGCCAACCCACGAAATGGGGCGTCCAGGCACTCAGCCTGCCGGAGAGGCAGAATGCGCAAGCCGAGAATTAGCCTGGTCCCTCTTGCGTGCTACCGATCTTGCTGCCGTAACCTTCGGTTTGGTCCGATCTTAGACTGGGAATGAACTCCGTATGCTTAGACTGGGGATGAACTCCGTATGCCTAAGTCAACCCACAAAAATGAGCGTGTGGGCACTCAACCGATCGGAGAGGCAAAATACGTAAGCCAGGGATCAGCCCGGTCCCCCGCTGCGTACTGTCGATCCCGCTGCCACAACCCTCGGTCTGGTTGGGGCTTAGACATGGAATGAACTCTCTATGCCTAAGCCTACCCATGAAACGGGCGTGCGGGCGCTCAGCTGGCCGGAGAGGCAGAATGTGTAGGCCGAGGATCGGCTTGATCCCCCCAACGTGCTGTTGATCTTGTTGTCGCAGCCCTCGATCTAGTCTGATCTTTGACTAGGAATGAACTTCATATGCTTAGACTGGGGATGAACTCTGCATGCCTAAGTCAACCCACGAAACGAGCGTGCAGGTGCTCAGCCGGCAAGAGAGGCCGGTCGGATAGGCTTAATGTGCAAGTCGAGGATCAGCCCAGTCCCCCTCTGTGTTCTGCCAATCTCGCTGTCAGTCTTACTGCCACAACCCTCGGTCCGGCTGGGGCTTAGACATGGAATGAACTCTGTATGCCTAAGCCTACCCACGAAACAAGCGTGCAAGCGCTCAGCTGACCGAAGAGGTAGAATGCGAAAGTCGGGGAATGGCCCGATCTGCCCCTGTGTGCTGTCGATCTTGCTACCGTGACCCTCGATCCGGTCCGATCTTAGACTGACAATGAACCCTGTATGCTTAGACATGGAATAAACTCTGTATGCCTAAGATAACCCTCGAAATGAGCGTGCGGGCGCTCAGCCAATCGGAGAGGCAGAATGCGTAAGTTAGGGATCGGTCCGGTCCCCCCTGCATGCTGTCGATCCTGCAACCGCAACCCTCAGTCCGATCTGATCTTAGACTGGGAATGAACTCCGTATGCCTAAGTCAACCTACAAAATGAGCGTGCGGGCGCTCAGTCGGCCGAAGAGGCATAATGCACAAGCCGGGGATCAGCCTGGTCCCCCTCAACATGCTGTCGGTCCCACTGCCACAATCCTTGGTCCGACTGGGGCTTAGACATGGAATGAACTCCCTATGCCTAAGCCAACCCATGAAACAGGCGTGCAGGCGCTCAGCCGGCCGGAGAGGTAGAATGCGCAAGTCGGGGATCAATCCGTCCCCCCTGCGTGCTGTCGATCCTGCTGTCGCAACCCTCGGTCCAGTTCGATCTTAGACTGGGAATGAACTTTGTATGCTTAGACATGGAATGAACTCCGTATGCCTAAGCCAACCCATGAAATGAGCGTATGGGCACTCAGCCGACTGAAGAGGCAGAATGCGCAAGTCGAGGATCGGCCCGATCCCCCCTACGTGCTATCGATCTTGCCACCGCAACCCTCGGTCTGGTCCAATCTTAGACTAGGAATGAACTCCGCAAGCCTAAGTCAACCCATGAAACGAGCATGCGGGTGCTGAGCTGGCTGGAGTGGCATAATGTGCAAGCCGGGGATCGGCCCGATCCCCCTCTGTGTGCTGCCAGTCCCGCTACCACAACCCTCGATCCAACGGGAGCTTAGACATGGAATGAACTCCATATGCCTAAGCCAACCCACGAAACGGGCATGCGGGCGCTCAGCCGGTTGGAGAGGCAGATTGAGAAAGCTGCGGATCAGCCCAGTCCCCCCTATGTGCTGCCGATCCTGTTGTCGTAACCCTCGGTCCGATCCGATCTTAGACTGGGAATGAACTCTGTAAGCTTAGACTGGGGATGAACTCCATATGCGTAAGTCAACCCATAAAATGAGCGTTTAGGCGTTCAGCCGACCAGAGAGGCAGGATGCGCAAGCTAGGGATCGAACGGGTGGTAGGTGGGTTCAAGCACATCTTCATATTTCTGCCATGCCAGTGCCATTTTTATGGTGTATAAATTCATACAATGGTCCCCTAAGCCTTCATGTGAAGTTTCGTGGCAAGACAACCCGTTTTCTATTTTTCATGATTTTCAAAAATTTTACGGTTCAGGATTTTTTAAAATTTTTTTAGAAATAGGTTTGTCCCCAAATTTGGTAGAGGTGATCCTTGTATTTTTATTGGTAGGCACAAAAACATTCAGCTAAAAACTGGAAGTGGAGAAGATTTTGTGACCGTTTGAAAAAAGTGTCCCCATTTCAGACACTTTAGTGGCTACTGGCAGCAAACCTATAAAATCTCAAATGCTCTTTAAGGGGGTGTGAGTTCTCGAGGTTAGATGAGGGATAGGGGGCCAATATAAGGGCCAATTACCTGCACCCATCACACAACATGTGCGCAGAACCCCCCGGCCCCCTCAATCGCCGAAACCCCAATGCCGCTGGTTAGGCTCTCCGGCGATGCTTCGACGATGCCCCGGTGATGGTGCCCCGAGCGAAAAAAATGTTGTACCAGCACATGCTCGAGCCCAGCATGTGCATTGGGGCTCAAAATCTTAGATTGGGAACGAACTCCATATGCTTAGACATTGAATGAACTCCGTATGCCTAAGCTAACCTACGAAACGAGCGTGCGGGCGCTCAGCCTGTCGGAAAGGTAGAATGCGCAAGCCAGGGATCAGCCCGGTCCCCCCTACGTGCTGTTGATCTTGCTACCGCAACCCTCAGTCCGGTCTGATCCTAGACTCGGAATGAACTCCGTATGCATAAGTCAACCCACGAAATGAGCATACAGGCGTTGAGTCAGTCAAAGAGGCATAATGCGCAAGCCAAGGATCGGCCTGGTCCCCTCTGCGTGCTGCCAGTCCCGCTGCCACAACCCTTGGTCGGCTGGGGCTTAGACATGGAGTGAACTCCCTATGCCTAAGCCAACCCACGAAACGGGTGTGCGGGTGCTCAATCGACCAGAGAGGCATAATGCGCAAGCTGGGGATCCGCTCGGTCCCCCCTGTGTGCTGTCGATACCGCTGCCACAACCTTCGGTCTGGCTGGGGCTTAGACATGGAATGAGCTCCCTATGCTTAAGCCAACCCATGAAACGAGCGTGCGGGCGCTCAGCTGACCGAAGAGGCAGAATGTGCAAGCTGGGGATCGGCCTGGTCCTCCTGCGTGCTATCGATCCTGCTACCGCAACCCTCGTTCCGATCCGATCTTAGATTGGGAATGAACTCCGTATGCTTAGATTGGGGATGAACTTCGTATGCCTAAGTCAACCCACGAAATGAGCGTGTAGGTGCTCAACCGGCAGGAAAGGCATAACGCGTAAGCCAGGGATTAGCCAGGTCCACCTCTGCGTGCTGTCGATCCCGCTGCCGGTCCTACTGCCAAAACCCTCGATCTGGCTAGGGCTTAGACATGGAATGAACTCCCTATGCCTAAGCCAACCCACGAAGCGGGCGTACGGGCGCTCAGCCGATCGGAGAGGCAGAATGTGTAAGCCGGGGATTGGCCCGATCCCTTCCACGTGCTGTCGATCCTGTTGTCGCAACCCTCGGTCTGGTCCGATCTTAGATTGGGAATGAACTCTGTATGCTTAGACTGGGGATGAACTCTGTATGCCTAGGTCAACCTACGAAACGAGCGTGCGGGCGCTCAGCCGACCAGAGAGGCAAGATGCGCAAGCTGGGGATCGAATGGGTGGTAGGTGGGTTGAAGCACATCTTCACATTTCTGCCATGCCAATGCCATTTTTATGGTGTTTAAATTCATACAATGGTCCCCTAAGCCTTCATGTGAAGTTTCATGGCAAGACGACCCGTTTTCTATTTTTCATGATTTTGGAAACATTTTATGGTTCGGGATTGTTTAAAATTTTTTTAGAAAGAGTTTTCTCCCCAAATTTGGTAATGTGATCCTTGTATTTTTCTTGGCATGCACAAAAAAATTCAGCTAAAAACTCGAAGTGGAGAAGATTTTGTGATCGTTTGAAAAAAATGTCCCCATTTCAAACACTTTAATGACTACTGGCAGCAAACCTATAAAATCTCAAATGCTCTTTAAGGGGGTGTAAGTTCTCGAGGTTTGATGAGGGATAGGTGGCCAATATAAGGGCCAAGTACCAGCACCCATCGCACATCATGTGCGCACAATCCCCCGGCCCCCCAATCACCGAAACCCCCAATGCCGCCTACTAGGCTCTCCGACGATGCTCCAGCGATGGTGCCCCGGGCGAAAAAAATGTGGCACCAGCACATGCCCAAGCCCAGCATGTGCACCGTGGCTCAAAATCTTAGATTTGGAATGAACTCCATATGCTTAGACATGGAATGAACTCCATATGCTTAAGCCAACCTACGAAACGAGCATGCGGTCGCTCAGTCGGTCGGAGAGGCAGATTACGCAAGCTGGGGATAGGCTCAGCCCCCCCTACGTGCTATCGATCCTGTGTCGTAACCCTCGATCTGATCCGATCTTAGACTTGGAATAAACTCTGTATGCATAAGTCAACCCATGAAACGAGCGTATGGGCGTTGAGCCGATCAATGAGGCATAATGCGCAAGCCGGGGATCGGCTCGGTCCCCCTCTGCGTGCTGTCGGTCCTGCTGCCACAACCCTCAGTCCAGCTAGGGCTTAGACAAGGAATGAACTCCCTATGCCTAAGCCAACCCACGAAACGGACATGCGGGCGCTCAGCTGGCCGGAGAGGCAGAATGCACAAGCCGGGGATTCGCTCGGTCCCCCCTGTGTGCTGCCGATCCCGCTGCCACAACCCTCGGTCCAGCTGGGGCTTAGACTTGGAATGAACTTCCTATGCCTAAGCTAACCCATGAAACTGGCGTGCAGGTACTCAGCCAGCCGGAGAGGCAGAATGCACAAGCCGGGGATCGGCCCGGTCCTTCCTGCGTGCTGTCGATCCTACTGCCGCAACCCTTGGTTCAGTCTGATCTTAGACTGGGAATGAACTCTGTATGCTTAGATTGGGGATGAACTTCGTATGCCTAAGTCAACCCATGGAACGAGCATACGAGCGCTCAGCCGATCGGAGAGGCCGACCGAAGAGGCATAATGCGCAAGTCGGGGATCAGCCCAGTCCCCCTCTAGGTGCTGCCGATCCTGCTACCACAACCCTCGGTTTGGCTGGGGCTTAGACATGGAATGAACTCCGTATGCCTAAGCCAACCCACGAAATGAGCGTGCGGGCGCTCAGTCGGTCGGAGAGGCAGAATGCGCAAGCCGGGGATCAGCTCAATCCCCCCTGCTTGTTGTTAATCCTGCTGCTAGTCCTAGTGCGGTAACCCGCGGTTCGGTCCGATCTTAGACTGGGAATGAACTCCGTATGCTTGGACATGGAATGAACTTGGTATGCCTAAGCCAACCCATGAAACGAGCGTGCGGGCGCTCAGCTGGCCAGAGAGGCAGAATGCGTAAGCCAGGGATCGGCCGGGTCCCCCTCTACATGCTGTTAGTCCTGCTGTGACAACCCTCGGTTCGGTCTGATCTTAGACTGAGAATGAACTCCGTATGCCTAAGTCTACCCACGAAACGAGCGTGCGAGCACTGAGCCAGTCAGAGAGGCATAATGCGCAAGCCAAGGATCGGCTCGGTCCCCTTCTGCATGCTACCGGTCCCACTGCCACAACCCTCTGTCCGACTGGGGCTTAGACATGGAATGAACTCCCTATGCCTAAGCCAACCCACAAAATGGGCATACGGGTGCTCAGCCGGCTGGAAAGGCAGAATGTGCATGCCGAGGATTGGCCCGGTCCCCCCTGCATGCTGTCGATCCTGTTGTCACAACCCTCGATCTAGTTCGATCGTAGATGGCCAGAGGATGGCGAGAGGAAGCCACCAGCAGGCAAGTGGAAAGCAAAGGGGGATCGAGAGCCACTAGCATGCTACCTATGTGGAGGGAGCCACATAGCGTGCAATTACCCGCAGAAGGGCAAGCTGGCTGCTGTAGACAAGGAGTCTAACGAGGAACCAGAGGTAGGGGTAGCAAAGCTTGGGTCGTTGGTGCTCAATGCTGTCCAGAGTAAGGGGAGCCACAAGCCAAAGGGCTTGATGTTTACGGATCTGATGGTTACGGGTCAGAAGGTGAGCAAACTGGTGGACACAGGTGCCTCACATCTTTTTATTTCAGGTGATAGAGCCCGGAAGCTTGAACTAAAAGTGCAAAAAGGGATTGGTACCATCAAAATGATGAACTCCAAGGAAGTTCTAGCCATTGCAGTAGTGCGGGGAGTGGAGTTACAGCTTGGAGACTGGAAAGGCAAGCAGACCATTAAGGTAATACCCATTGATGACTATGAGTTTATGTTTGGGTTGGATTTCCTTGTTCAGATTAACGCCCTCCTTGTGCCTTTTGCCGATTGTGTTTGCATCTTGGATGCATGGTGCCAATGCCTAGTGCCATTGAGGAGAGGCTCTGGAGTTAGGTCGCGGGTGGTGTCAGCCATCCAATTTGCCAAGGCGGTAAGCAGACAAGAAAACACCTTCTTGGCAGCCCTGAAATATGATGAGCCAAGGGAGAAGGAGACCGAGTCACCCTTGGAGGTGCTGAAGACCTTTAGTGATGTGATGCCCGCAAAGCTACCTAGCAAGCTACCACCTAAGAGGGAGGTGGACCATAAGATCGAGCTGGTGTCCGAGGCCAAGCCACCCACTAGAGCCCCTTACCGAATGTCTCCACCAGAGTTGGAGGAGTTGAGGAAGTAGCTCAAAGAGTTAGTTGATACCGGCTTCATCAGGCCATCGAAGACACCCTATGGTGCACCGATTCTATTTCAACGCAAGCATGATGGGTCATTGCAGTTGTGTATAGACTATCGGGCTTTGAACAAGCTGACCATTAAGAACAATTACCCCATCCCACTCATTGCGGACTTGTTCGATCAACTTGGGAATACAGGTGATTCACCAAGCTGGATTTGAGGTCAGGCTACTATCAAGTCAGGATCGCGAAGGGAGATGAGCCAAAGATAGCATGTGTCACTCGGTATGGTTCGTGTGAGTTCTTGGAGATGCCTTTCGGACTCATGAACACCCCAGCAACATTCTGCACCCTTATAAACAAGGTACTTCAGTCATTCCTTGATCGATTTGTTATGGTTTATTTGGATGACATTGTGATCTACAGCCAGACTTTGAAAGAGCATGTAGACCACTTGAGACAGGTGTTTGAGGTGTTACGGGTGCACAAGCTATTTGTCAAGAGGAAGAAGTGCTCATTCGCCCCACAGGAGATCCCATTCCTTAGCCACATAGTGGGAGGTGGCAGGATACGCATGGATGAAGGTAACATACACGCCATCCTGGAGTGGCAACCGCCAGCCAAGGTCACTGAGTTGAGATCGTTCCTTAGGCTGGTCAACTACTACAGGCACTTTATCAAAGGTCACTCAGCAATAGCCACGCCATTGACTAACTTGCTCAAGAAGGGGAAAGCATGGGAGTGGAGCACAGGGTGCCAGGAAGCCTTTGATAGGTTGAAGCGGGCTGTGACTGAGGAGCCAGTCTTGGCCTTGCCAGACCATGCCAAGCCATATGAGGTGCATACGCCCTGTGTAGGAAGGCTAACCTTGCTGCCATTAGCCAACCAGAGGGGTCACTAGTGCCGCGCATCAAGGAGGGACTTACGCATGATCCTACAGCCAAGGCTTTGATGGAGTATACCCAGCAAGGTAAGACTAGGCAGTTTTAGTTGCAGGATGGCTTGCTGTACTCCAGGGGTAGTAGACTATTTGTGTCGCTGTACGGAAAGCTCCGTAAGGAAGTTTTACAAGAATGCCATGATTCAAGGTGGGTTGGACACCCCGGAGTGAGTCGTACCTTGGCACTGATCGAGGATCGGTACTACTAGCCGCACATGAGGGATGATGTCGAGGCCTATGTGAAGACTTGTCTTATGTGCCAATAGGACAAGGTGGAGCTCAAGAAACCAGAAGGTCTCTTGGAGCCATTTCCAGTGCCAGAGCGACCATGGGAGAGTGTTTCTCTGGACTTTATAGTCGGTCTAACCAAAGTAGAAGGGTTTGGAAGCATCATGGTAGTGGTGAACAGGTTTTCCATGTATGGAATCTTCATTCCAGCAACCAAGGAGTGCCCAATCGAAGAGGTAGCTCGATTGTTCCTGAAGAACATGGTTAAGTACTCGGGAGTGCCGAAGATCATTGTTAGTGATCGGGACGGGCGTTTCACGGGCAGGTTCTGGACTGAGTTGTTCAAGCTGTTGGGGTCAGACTTGAACTTTTCCACCAGCATGCATCCGCAGAATGATGGGCAGACAGAACAAGTGAATGGACTATTGGAGGTCTACCTCAGGCACTATGTGAGTGCCACACAAAGGGACTGGCCAAAGCTGCTAGATATTGCATAGTTTTCCTACAACTTGCAAAGGAGCGAGGCAACGAACTAGAGCCCATTTGAGGTTATGACAGGGCAACAACCACGAACACCTAGTTCGATCGCTACAGGTTATACAGGGCTGAATCTAGTAGCATACAAGTTTGCCAAGGCATGGTAGGAGTAAATTGACTTGGCCAGAGTTTGTCTACACAAGGCGGCCAAGAGGTCAAAGAAGTGGGCAGACCAGAATAGGCGGGATGGTGCAGTTCCAGGTTGGAGACTTGGGGTTGGTGAAGCTGCATCCCATTGTGCACCATAGGGGGCTGCACAAAGGCCTAGTTTAGAGGTATGAGGGACCTTTTTGAGTAGTCAAGAGGGTAGGAAAAGTTGCCTACAAGCTGGATATGCCACCCAAGCTGAGGGTACACCCGGTGTTCCATGTGAGCATGCTCAAGCCGTTCCATGAGGATGAGGGAGATCAAGGATGGGCAGAGTCAAAGCGTGCGCCATTGGGAGCAAGAGCCTTATATGAAAAGGAGGTCCACAGCATCATAGCTGACCGGGAGGTAAGACGGAAGAACTATCAACGAAGACAAGAGTACTCGGTGCGCTGGAAGGGACTTTCAGACAGTGAGGTGAGCTGGGAACTAGTAGATGAGTTATGGCAGTTCGGGGACCAGATCAGGTAGTACCATGCAGAAAATGCAATGAGGGTGTTGCGCAATTAGGTGGGGGAGAATGTTACGCCCTGGGCGAACGCGCCAGGCACATCAGGCACACCAGCAGGTGAGCCAGAGTTTGAGGCCCGTAGACCAGGCATGCTGGCGGGTATCTACGCGCAAAGCCTAGCAAACGAGTTCAGAACGCCCGCCTAACTTGCAGGCCAACCCGTGAGACCAAGGCCTGGAATACCAGCTACTCACACCACATCCAAAAGGGCCCAAGGTGCTGGACACGTAAGGGAAGCTTCTGGAAGCAGGCAGGATCAGCAGTAGCATCCTGGCATATTTGGTTGACACTGAAAATCAGGAGTTAGCATCTTGATTGATTGTAGTCTGTATAATCCCATGATTTTAACCTTTATTCTAGGGATATTGCCAGTCCCCCTCTGGGTGCTGTCGATCCTGTTACCACAACCCTCGGTCTGGCTGGGGCTTAGACATGGAATGAACTCCGTATGCCTAAGCCAACCCACGAAATGAGCATGCGGGCGCTTAGCTGACCGGAGAAGCAGAATGTGCAAGCTGGGGATCGGTACGGTCCCCTTTGTGAGCTGTCGATCTTGCTGTCGCAACCCTCGGTCCGATCCAATCTTAACTGGGAATGAACTCCGTATGCATAAGTCAACCCACGAAATGAGCGTGCGGGCGCTGAGCCAACCGAAGAGGCATAATGTGCAAGCCAGGGATCAGCTTGATCCCCCTCTGCGTGCCACCGGTCCTGCTACCACAACCCTCGGTCTGGTTAGGGCTTAGACATGGAATGAACTCTCTATGAAGCCAACCCATGAAACGGGCGAACGGGCGCTCAGCCGGTCGGAGAGGCAGAATGTGCAACCTGGGGATCGGCCCGATCCCCCATGCGTGCTGCCGATCCTGCTGCAGCAACCCTCGATCCAGTCTGATCTTAGATTGGGAATGAACTCCGTATGCTTAGACTAGGGGTGAACTCTGTATGCCTAAGTCAACCCACGAAACGAGCGTGCAGGCGCTCAGCCGGTCGGAGAGGCATAATGAGCAAGCCAGGGATCAACCCCGTCCCCTTCTACGTACTGCTGATCCCACTACCGGTCCTGCTATCATAACTCTCAGTCTGGCTGGGGCTTAGACATGGAATGAACTCTGTATGCCTAAACTAACCCACGAAACGAGCGTACGGGCACTCAGCCGATCGGAGAGGTAGAATGTGCAAGCCGGGGATCGGCTCGATCCCCCCTATGTACTATCGATCCTGCTACTGCAACCCTCGGTCTGGTCCGATCTTAGACTGGGAAGGAACTCCGTATGCCTAAGTCAACCCATGAAACGAGTGTGGGGGCACTGAGCTAGTCGGAGAGGCATAATACGCAAGCCGGGGATTGGCTCGATCCCTCTCTGCGTGCTACCGGTCTCGCTACCACAACCCTCAGTCCGGCTGGGGCTTAGACATGGAATGAACTCCCTATGCCTAAGCCAACCTAGGAAACGGGAGTGCGGGCGCTCAGTCGACCAGAGAGACAAAATGCGTAAGCCAGGGATCGGTCCGATCCCCCTACGTGCTGTCGATCCTACTGTCATAACCCTCAGTCTAATCTGATCTTAGACTAGGAATGAACTCTGTATGCTTAGACTGGGGATGAACTTTGTAAGCCTAAGTCAACCCACGAAATGAACGTGTGGGTGCTCAGCCAACCAGATAGGCAGGATGCGCAAACCGGGGATCGAATGGGTGGTAAGTGGGTTCAAGCACAACCTCATATTTCTACCACGCCAATGCTATTTTTTGGCTTGTAAATTCAAACAATGGTCCCCTAAGCCCTCATGTGAAGTTTCATGGCAAGACGACCCGTTTTCTATTGTTCATGATTGTGGAAACTTTTTATGGTTCGGGATTTTTTAAAATTTTTTTAGAAACATTTTTGTCCCCAAATTTCGTAGAGGTGATCCTTGTATATTTTTTGGCATGCACAAAAACATTCAGCTAAAAACTCTAAGTGGAAAAGATTTTGTGACCGTTTGAAAAAAGTGTCCCCATTTCGGACACTTTAATGGCTACTGGCAGCAAACCTATAAAATCTCAAATGCTCTTTAAGGGAGTGTGAGTTCTCGAGGTTTCATGAGGGATAGGGGGTCAATATAAGGGCCAAGTACCAGCACCCATCACACATCATGTGCGCACACCCCCCAGCCCCCCAATCGTCGGAACCCCCAATGTCGTCGGTTAGGCTCTCTGGCGATGCTCCGACGATGGTGCCCCGGGCGAAAAAAATGCGGAACAGCACATGCCTAAGCCAGCATGTGCACCAGGGCTCAAAATCTTAGACTGGGAATGAACTCCGTATGCTTAGACATGGAATGAACTCCGTATGCCTAAGCCAACCCACGAAACGAGCGTGCGGGCGCTCAACCGACCAGAGAGGTAGAATGCGCAAGCCGAGGATCGGCTCAGTGCCCCTCTACGTGCTATCGATCCTGCTGCTACAACCCTCGGTCCGGTCCGATCTTAGACTGGGAATGAACTCCATATGCATAAGTCAACCAATGAAACAAGCGTGCAGGCGCTGACCCGACCGAAGAGGCATAATGCGTAAGCCGGGGATCAGCCCGGTCCCCCTTTGCATGCTGTCGGTCCCGCTGCCACAACCCTCGGTCTGGTTGGGGCTTAGACATGGAATGAACTCCCTATGCCTAAGCCAACCCAAGAAACGGACGTGCGGGCGCTTAGTCGGCCGGAGAGGCAGAATGCACAAGTCAGGGGTCAACCCTGTCCCCCTACGTGCTGTTGATCCTACTGTCGCAACCCTCGATCTAGTTCGATCTTAGACTGGGAATGAACTCCGTATGCTTAGACTGGGGATGAACTCCGTATGCCTAAGTCAACCCATGAAATGAGCGTGCGGGCACTCAGTCGATTGAAGAGACCGGCTGGAGAGGCATAATGCGCAAGTCGAGGATCAGCCCAGTCTGCCTCTGCGTGCTGCCATTCTCGTTGCCGGTCCTGCTACCACAACCTTCGGTCCGGCTGGGGCTTAGACATGGGATGAACTCCATATGCCTAAACCAACCCACGAAACAGTGTGCGGGTGCTCAGCCGACCGGAGAGGTAGAATGTATAAGCTGGGGATCGGCCCGGTCCGCTCCTACGTGTTGTCGATCCTGCTACAGCAACCGTCGGTCTGGTCCAATCTTAGACTGTGAATGAACTTCGTATGCCTAAGTTAACCCATGAAACGAGCGTGCGGGTGCTGAGCTGATCGGAGAGGCGTAATGCGCAAGCCAGGGATTGGCCCGATCCCCCTTTGCGTGCTGTCGGTCCCACTGCCATAACCCTCGGTCCGGCTGGGGCTTAGACATGGAATGAACTCCCTATGCCTAAGCCAACCCATGAAACAGGCATGCAGGCACTCAGCCGGCCGGAGAGGCAGAATGCGCAAGTCGGGGATCGACCTGGTCCCCCTTACGTGCTGTTGATCCTGCTGCCGCAACCCTCGGTCCGGTCCAATCTTAGACTAGGAATGAACTTCATATGCTTAGACTGGGGATGAACTCCGTATGCCTACGTGAACCCATGAAATGAGCGTATGGGCGCTCAACCGACCAGAGAGGTAGGATGCGCAAGCCGGGGATCGAACGGGTGGTAGGTGGGTTCAAGCACATCTTCATATTTCTATCATGCCAATGCCATTTTTATTGCTTGTAAATTCATACAATGTTCCCCTAAGCCTTCATGTGAAGTTTCGTGGCAAGACGACCCGTTTTCTATTTTTCATGATTTTTGAAACTTTTTACAGTTCGGGATTTTTTAAAATTTTTTTAGAAAGATTTTTGTCCCCAAATTTGGTAGAGGTGATCCCTGTATTTTTGCTGGTATGCATAAAAACATTCAGCTAAAAACTTGAAGTGGAGAAGATTTTGTGACCGTTTCAAAAAAAGTGTCCCTATTTCAGACACTTTAATGGCTACTGGCAGCAAACCTATAAAATCTCAAATGCTCTTTAAGGGGGTGTGAGTTCTGAAGGTTTGATGAGGGATAGGGGGCGAATATAAGGGCCAAGCACTAGCACCCATCACACATCATTTGCGCACACCCCCTCGGCCCCCCCAATCGTTGGAACCCCAATGCCGTCGGTTAGGCTCTCCGATGATGCTCCGACAATGGTGCCCCGAGCAAAAAAAATGTGGCACCAGCACATGCCTGAGCCCAGCATGTGCACCGTGGCTCAAAATCTTAGACTAGGAATGAACTCCGTATGCCTAAGCCAACCCATGAAACGAGCATACGGGTGCTCAGCCGACTGGGGAGGCAAAATGCATAAGCTAGGGAATGATGCGGTCCCCCTTTGCGTGCTGCCGGTCCCGCTGCCACAGCCCTCAGTCTGGCTGGGGCTTAGACATTGAAAGAACTCCCTATGCCTAAGCCGACCCACGTAACAGGCGTGCGGGCACTCAGTCGACCGGAGAGGTAAAATACGTAAGCCGGGGATCGGCCCGGTCCCCTCTGCGTGTTGCCGATCCTGCTGCCGCAACCATCGGTCCAGTCTGATCCTAGAATGGGAATGAACTCTGTATGTTGAGACTGGGGATGAACTCTGTATGCCTAAGTCAACCCACGAAACGAGCATGCGGGCGCTCAACCGACAAGAGAGGTAGGATGCGCAAGCTGGGGATCGAACGAGTGGTAGGTGGGTTCAAGCACATCTTCATATTTCTACCATGCCAATGCTATTTTTATGGCTTGTAAATTCATACAATGGTCCCCTAAGCCTTCATGTGAAGTTTCGAGGCAAGACGACCCGTTTTCTATTTTTCATGATTTTTTAAAGTTGTTGCGGTTCGGGATTTTTTAAAATTTTTTTAGAAAGCGTTTTGTTGCAAAATTTGGTTGAGGTGATCCATGTATTTTTTTTGGCATGCACAAAAAAATTCAGCTAAAAAATCAAAGTGGAGAAGATTTTGTGATCGTTTGAAAAAAGTGTCCCCATTTCAGACACTTTAATTGCTACTGGCAGCAAACCTACAAAATCTCACATGCTCTTTAGGGGGTGTGAGTTTTTGAGGTTTGATGAGGGATAGGGGGCCAATATAAGGGCCAAGTACCAGCACCCATCACACATCATGTGCGCACACCCCCCGGCCCCCCAATCGTTGCAACCCCCAATGCCATCGGTTAGGCTCTCCGGTGATGCTTCGGCGATGCTCCGACGATGGTGTCCCGGGCAAAAAAATACGACAGCAGCACATGCCCGAGCCCAGTATGTGCACCGTGGCTCAAAATATTAAACTGGGAATGAACTCCGTATGCTTAGACATGGAATGAACTCCGTATGCCTAAGCCAACCCATGAAACAAGCGTGCGGGCGCTCAGCCAATCGAAGAGGCAGAATGTGCAAGCCAGGGATCAGCTCAGTTCCCCCCTATCTGCTGTCAATCCTGCTGCTGCAACCCTCGGTCTGGTTTGATCTTAGGCTGGGAATGAACTTCGTATGCATAAGTCAACCCATGAAACGAGCGTGCGGGCGCTGAGCCGGTCGAAGAGGCATAATGCGTAAACTGGGGATTGGCCCGGTCCACCTCTGCGTGCTGCCAGTCCCGCTGCCACAACCCTCGGTCCAGCTGGGGCCTAGACATGGAATGAACTCCCTATGCCTAAGCTAACCCATGAAATGTGCGTGCGGGCACTCAGCCGATCGGGGAGGCAGAATGCGCAAGCCGGGGATCGACCCGATCCCCTCTGCGTGCTATCGATCCTACTGCCGCAACCCTTGGTCCGGTCCGATCTTAGACTAGGAATGAACTCCATATGCTTAGACTGGGGATGAACTTCGTATGCCTAAGTCAACCCATGAAACGAGCATGCGGACGCTCAGCCGACTAGAGAGGCAGGATGCGTAAGCCGAGGATCGAACTGGTGGTAGGTGGGTTCAAGCACATCTTCATATTTCTGCCATGCTAATGCCAATTTTATGGCATGTAAATTCATACAATGGTCCCTTAAGCCTTCATGTGAAGTTTCGTGGTAAGATGACCCGTTTTCTATTTTTCACAAATTTTGAAACTTTTTACGGTTTGGGATTTTTTAAAATTTTTTTCGAAAGAGTTTTCTCCCCTAATTTGGTAGAGGTGATCCTTGTATTTTTTTTGGCATGCACAAAAAAATTCAGCTAAAAACTAGAAGTGGAGAAGATTTTGTGACCATTTGAAAAAAGTGTCCCCATTTCAAACACTTTAATGGCTACTGGCAGCAAACCTATAAAACTCAAATGCTCTTTAAGGGGGTGTGAGTTCTCGAGGTTTGATGAGGGATATGGGGCCAATATAAGGGACAAGTACCAGCACCCATCGCACATCATGTGCGCACACCCCCTGGGCCCCCCAATCGTTGGAACCCCCAATGCCGTCGGTTAGGCTCTCCGACGATGCTCCGGCAATGGTACCCCCGGCTAAAAAAATGCGGCACCAGCACACGCCCGAGCCCAGCATGTGCATCGGCCTCAAAATCTTAGACTGGGAATGAACTCCATATGCTTAGACATGGAATGAACTCTGTATGCCTAAGCCAACCCACGAAACGAGCGTGCGGGTGCTCAGCAGGACAGAGAGGAAAAATGCGCAAGCCGGGGATCGGCCTGGTCCCCCCTACGTGCTGTCAATCCTGCTGCCACAACCCTCGGTCCGATCCAATCTTAGACTGGGAATGAACTCTGTATGCAGAAGTCAACCCCCGAAATGAGCGTGCGGGAACTAAGCCGGCCGAAGAGGCATATTGCAGAAGCCGAGGATCGCCTCGATCCCCCTCTACATGCTGCTGGTCCAGTTGCCACAACCCTCGGTCCGGCTGGGGCTTAGACATGGAATGAACTCCCTATGCCTAAGCCAACCCACGAAACAGGCGTGCGGGCACTCAGCCAGTCGGAGAGACAGAATGCGCAAGCCGAGGATCGGCTTGGTCCCCCCTGCGTGCTGGCGATCCTGCTACCGCAACCCTCGATCCGGTCTGATCCTAGACTGGGAATGAACTCTGTATGCTTAGACTAGGGATGAACTCCGTATGCCTCAGTCAACCCACGAAACGAGTGTGCGAGCATTCAGTCAGCCGAAGAGGCCGACCGAAGAGGCATAATGCACAAGCCGAGGATCAGCCCGGTCCCCCTCTACGTGCTGTCGATCCCACTGTTGGTTCTGCTGCCACAACCCTCGGTCCGGCTAGGGCTTAGACATGGAATGAACTCCGTATGCCTAAGCCAACCCATGAAACGAGCGTGCGGGCACTCAGCTGGTCGAAGAGGCAGAATGCGTAAGCCGTGGATTGGCTCGGTCCCCCCTTATGTGCTGTCGATCCTACTGCTGGTCCTGCTGCCACAACTCTCGGTCCGATCCGATATTAGATTGGAAATGAACTCTGTATGCTTAGACATGGAATGAACTCTATATGCCTAAGCCAACCCATGAGACGAGCGTGCGTGCACGCACTCAGCCGACCGAAGAGGCAAAATGTGCAAGCCGAGGATCGACCCAATCCCTCCCTGTGTCATGTCGATCCTGCTACCACAACCATCAGTCTAGTCCGATCTTAGACTGGGAATGAACTTCGTATGCCTAAGTCAACACACGAAATGAGTGTGCGGGCACTGAGCTGGTCAGAGAGGCAAAATGCGAAAGTCGGGGGTCGGCCCGGTACCCCTCTGCGTGCTATCGATCCTGCTACCACAACCCTCGGTCCGGTTGGGGCTTAGACATGGAATGAACTCCCTATGCCTATGCCAACCCACGAAACGGGTATGCAGGCGCTCAGTTGATCGGAGAGGCAGAATGCGCAAGACTGGGATCGGCCCGATCCCTCCTGCCTGTTGTCGATCCTGCTGCCACAACCCTCGATCCGGTCTGATCTTAGACTGGGAATGAACTTTGTATGCTTAGATCGGGGATGAACTCCGTATGCCTAAGTCAACACACGAAACGAGCATGCGGGCGCTCAACAGACATGAGAGGTAGGATGCGTAAGCTGGGGATCGAACGGGTAGTAGGTGGGTTCAAGCACATCTTCATATTTCGTCCATGTCAATGCCATTTTTATGGCTTGTAAATTCATACGATGGTCCCCTAAGCCTTCATGTGAAGTTTCATGGCAAGACGACCCGTTTTTTATTTTTCACAAATTTTGAAACTTTTTATGGTTTGGGATTTTTTGCTAGAGGTGATCCTTGTATTTTTGTTGGCATGCTCAAAAAAATTCAGCTAAAAACTCGAAGTGCAAAAGATTTTGTGACCGTTTGAAAAAAGTGTCCCCATTTCAGACACTTTAATGGCTACTGGCAGCAAACCTATAAAATCTCAAATGCTCTTAAAGGGGGTGTGAGTTCTCAAGGTTTGATGAGGGATAGGGGGCCAATATAAGGGAAAAGTACCAGCACCCATCGTACATCATGTGCTCACACCCCCCGACCCCCCCAATCATTGGAATCCCCAATGCCGTCGGTTAGGCTCTTCGGCGATCCTCCGGCGATGGTGCCCCGAGCAAAAAAAAATGTGGCACCAGCACATGCTCGAGCCTAGCATGTGCACCGTGGCTCAAAATCTTAGATTGGGAATGAACTCTGTATGGTTAGATATGGAATGAACTTCGTATGCCTAAGCCAACCCACGAAACGAGCGTGTGGGCGCTTAGCCGGCCAGAAAGGCAGAATGCGTAAGCCGGGGATCGGCCCGGTCCCCCCAACTTGCTATCGATCCTACTGTCGCAACCCTTGGTCCAGTCTGATCCTAGACTGGGAATGAACTACGTATGCATAAGTCAACCCACGAAACGAGCGTATGGATGCTGAGCCAGCTGAAGAGGCATAATGCACAAGCTGGGTATTAGCCTGGTCACCCTCTGCATGCTGCCAGTCCCGCTGTCACAACCCTCGGTCCGGCTGGGGTTTAGACATGGAATGAACTCCTTATGCCTAAGCCAACCCACGAAATGGGAGTACGGGTGCTCAGCCGGTCGGAGAGGCAGAATGCACAAGCCGGAGATCAGCCCGATCCCCTCTGCGTGCTGTCGATCCTGCTGCCGCAACCCCTGGTCCGATCCGATCTTAGACTGGGAATGAACTCCGTATGCTTAGACTGGGGATGAACTCCGTATGCCTAGGTCAACCCACGAAACAACCGTACGTTCACTCAACCGGTCGGAGAGGCATAATGCGTAAGTCGAGGATCAGCTCGATCCCCCTCTGCGTGCTGTTGATCCCGCTGTCGGTCCTGCTGCCACAACCCTCAATCTGACTGGGGCTTAGACATGGAATGAACTCCGTATGCCTAAGCCAACCCACGAAACCAGCGTGGGGACGCTAAGCCAGTCGGAGGGGCAGAATGTACAAGTGAAGGATCGGCCCGATCCTCCTCTGTGTGCTATCGATCCTGCTGTTGGTCCTGCTGCTACAACCCTCGATCCGATCTGATCTTAGACTGTGAATGAACTCCATATGCTTAGACATGGAATGAACTCCGTATGCCTAAGCCAACCCATGAAATGAGCGTGTGGGTACTCAGCCAGCCGGAGAGGCAGAATGCACAAGCCGGGGACCGACCTGGTCCCCTCCTGCGTGCTATCATCCTGCTACCGCAACCCTTGGTTTGGTTCGATCTTAGCCTGGGAATGAACTTCGTATGCCTAAGTCAACCCATGAAATGAGCGTGCGGGCGCTAAGCCGGCCGGAGAGGCATAATGCGCAAGTTAGGGGTTGGCCTGGTCCCCCTCTACGTGCTACCAGTCCCGCTGCCACAGCCCTCGGTCTAGCTTGGGCTTAGACATGGAATGAACTCCCTATGCCTAAGCCAACCCATGAAACAGGCGTGCGGGTGCTCAGCCGGCCGAGAGGCAGAATGCGCAATCTAGGGATCGGCCCGATCCCCCTTGCGTGCTGCCGATCCTGCTATCGCAACCCTCAGTTCGGTCCGATCTTAGATTGGGAATGAACTCCGTATGCTTATACTGGGGATGAACTCCGTCTGCCTAAGTCAACCCATGAAACGATGTGTGAACGCTTAGTCGACCAGAGAGGCAGGATGCGCAAGCCGGGGATCGAATGGGTGGTAGGTGGGTTCAAGCACATCTTCATATTTCCGCCATGCCAATGCCATTTTTATGGCTTGTAAATTCATACAATGGTCCCCTAAGCGTTCATGTGAAGTTTCGTGGCAAGACGACCCGTTTTCTATTTTTCACAAGTTTTGAAACTATTTGTGGTACGGGATTTTTTAAAATTTTTTTAGAAAGAGCTTTGTCCCCAAATTTGGTAGAGGTGATCCTTGTATTTTTGTTGGCATGCACAAAACAATTCAGCTAAAAACTTGAAGTGGAGAAGATTTTGTGATCGTTTGAAAAAAGTGTCCCCATTTCAGACACTTTAATGGCTACTGGCAGCAAACTTATAAAATCTCAAATGCTCTTTAAGGGGGTGTGAGTTCTTGAGCTTTTATGAGGGATAGGGGCCCAATATAAAGGCCAAGTACAAGCAGCCATCGCACATCATGTGCGCACACCCCCCGACCCCCCAATCGTCGGAACCCCCAATGCCGCCGGTTAGGCTCTCTGACGATGCTCCGGCGATGGTGCCCCGGGTGAAAAAAATGCAGCACCAGCACATGCCCGAGCCCAGCATGTGCACCGTGGCTCAAACTCTTAGACTGGGAATGAACTCTGTATACTTAGACATGGAATGAACTCCGTATGCCTAAGCCAACCAACGAAACGAGTGTGCGGGCACTCAGCCTGCCGGAGAGGTAGAATGAGCAAGCTGAGGATTGGCCCGGTCCCCCTCTGCGTGCTGCCACTACCCTCGGTCCGGCTGGGGCTTAGACATGGAATGATCTCCCTATGCCTAAGCCAACCCACGAAACGGGCGTTCGGACGCTCAGTCGGCCAGAGAGGCAGAGTGCGCAAGCCGGGGACAGGCCCGGTCCCCCCTACGTGCTGCCGATCCTGTTGCCGCAACCCGTGGTCCAGTTTGATCTTAGACTGGGAATGAACGTCATATGCTTAGAATGGGGATGAACTCCGTATGCCTAAGTCAAGCCATGAAACGAGCATACAGGCGCTCAGTCGGCCGGAGAGGCCGACCAAAGAGGTAAAATGCGCAAGCCGGGGATCGGCTCGATCCCCCTTTGTGTGCTGCTGGTCTCGCTGCCATAACCCTCAGTCCGGTTGGGGCTTAGACATGGAATGAACTCCCTATGCCTAAGCCAACCCATGAAACGGGCGTGCCAATGCTCAGCTGGTCGGAGAGGCAGAATGCGCAAGCTGGGGATCAGCTCGATCCCCCCTGCGTGCTGTCAATCCTGCTACCGCAACCCTCAGTCCATTCTGATCTTAGACTAGGAATGAACTCCATATACTTAGACTGGGGATGAACTCCTTATGCCTAAGCCAACCCATGAAAAGAGCGTGCGGGCACCCAACCGACCGGAGAGGCAAAATGCGCAAGCTGAGGATCGACCTAGTCCCCCGTGCATGCTGCCAATCTTGCTGTTGGTCCTATTGCTGCAACCCTTGGCCCAGTCTAATCTTGACTGGGAATGAGCTATGTATGCTTAGACATGGAATGAACTCCGTATGCCTAAGCCAACCCACGAAACGAGCGTGCGGGAGCTCAGTCGACCGGACAGGTAAAATGCATAAGCCAGGGACCGACCCGATCCCCCCTGTGTGCTGTAGATCCAGCTACCGCAACCTTCGTTTTGGTCTGATCTTAGACTGGGAATGAACTCCGTATGCCTAAGTCAACCCATGAAACGAGCATGCGGGTGCTCAGCTGGTCGGAGAGGCCAGGCAGAGAGGCATAATGCGTAAGCCGAGGATCAACCCAGTCCCACTCTCTGTCGATCCCGCTACCGACCTGCCACCACAAACGTCGGTCCGGCTGGGGCTTAGACATGGAATGAACTCCGTATGCCTAAGCCAACCCACGTAACGAGCGTGCAGGCACTCAGCTGGCCGGATAGGGAAAAATGCGCAAGCCAGGGATCAGCCCGGTCCCCTCTGTGTGCTATCGATCCTGCTGCTGGTTCTACTACCGCAACCTTCAGTCCAATCTGATCTTAGACTGGGAATGAACTCCATATGCTTAGACTGGGAATGAACTCCGTATGCCTAAGTCAACCCACAAAATGAGCGTTCGGGCGCTGAGCCGGCCAGAAAGGCATAATGCACAAGTCCGATCCCCCTTTGCGTGCTGCCGGTCTCGCTGCCACAACCCTCGGTCTGACTGGGGCTTAGACATGGAATGAACTCCCTATGCCTAAGCCAACCCATGAAACAGGCGTACGGGTGCTCAGTCGGTCGAAGAGGTAGAATGCGCAAGTTAGGGATCAATCTGATCCACTCTACGTGCTACTGATCCTGCTGCCGCAACCCTCGGTCCGGTCTGATCTTAGACTTTGAATGAACTCTGTATGCTTAAACTGGGGATGAACTCCGTATGCCTAAGTCAACCCACAAAATGAGCGTGCGAGCGCTGAGCCGATCGGAGAGGCCGACTGAAAAGGCATAATGCGCAAGCCAGGGATCGGCCCGATCCCCCTCTGCGTGCTACCGGTTCCACTGCCACAACCCTCAGTCCAACTGGGGCTTAGACATGGAATGAACTCCCTATGCCTAAGCCAACCCATGAAACGGGCGTGCGGGTGCTCAACCGGCTCGAGAGGCAGAATGCGCAAGCCTGGGATCAGTTCGGTCCCCCTACGTGCTATCGATCCTGCTGCCGCAACCCTCAGTTCGGTTCGATCTTAGACTGGGAATGAACTCCATATGCTTAGACTGGGGATGAACTCCGTATGCCTAAGTCAACGCACGAAATGAGCGTGCGGACGCTCAGCCGACAAGAGAGGCAGGATGCGTAAGCTGGGGATCGAATGGGTGGAAAGTGGGTTCAAGCACATCTTCATATTTCTGCCATGCCAATGCCATTTTTATGGCTTGTAAATTCATACAATTGTCGCCTAAGCCTTCATGTGAAGTTTCGTGGCAAGATGACCCGTTTTCTATTTTTCATAAATTTTGAAACTTTTTGCGATTCGGGATTTTTTAAAATTTTTTCAGAAAGAGTTTTGTCCCCAAATTTGGTAGAGGTGATCCTTGTATTTTTGTTGGCATGCACAAACAAATTCAGCTAAAAACTCAAAGTGGAGAAGATTTTGAGACCGTTTGAAAAAAGTCTCCCCATTTCAGACACTTTAATTGCTACTGGCAGCGAACCTATAAAATCTCAGTTGCTCTTTAAGGGGGTGTGAGTTCTCGAGGTTTGATGAGGGATAGGGGGCCAATATAAAGGCCAAGTACCAGCACCCATCGCACATCATGTGCGCACACCCGCCGGCCCCCCCGGTCGTCGGAACCCCCAATGCCACCTGTTAGGCTCTTCGACGATCCTCTGGTGATGGTGCCCCGAGCCAAAAAAATGTGGCACCAGCACATGCCCGAGCCCATCATGTGCACCGTGGCTCAAAATCTTAGACAGGGAATGAACTTCGCATGCTTAGACATGAAATGAACTCTGTATGCCTAAGCCAACCCACAAAATGAGCATGCGGGTGCTCAGTCGGTCGAAGAGGAAGAATGCGCAAGCCAGGGATCGGCCTGGTCCCCCCGATGTACTATCGATCCTGCTATTGCAAACCTCATTTTGATCTGATCTTAGGCTGGGAATGAACTCTGTATGCATAAGTCAACCCACGAAGCGAGTGTACGGGAGCTGAGCCGATCGAAGAGGCATAATACGCAAGCCGGGGATCAGCCCGGTCCCCCTCTACGTGCTGTCGGTCCCGCTGCCACAACCCTCGATCCGACTGGGGCTTAGACATGGAATGAACTCCCTATGCCTAAGCCAACAAACAAAATGTGTGTGCGATCGCTCAGCCGGCCGAAGAGGTAGAATGCGTAAGCCGGGGATAGGCCCGGTCCCCCCTGTGTGTTGCCGATCCTGCTATCGCAACCCTCAGTTTGGTCTGATCTTAGACTAAGAATGAACTCTGTATACTTAGACTGGGGAGGAACTCCGTATGCCTAAGCCAACCCACAAAATGAGTGTGCTGGCGCTCAACCGACCGGAGAGGCATAATGTGTAAGTCGGGGATCAGCCCGATCCCCCTCTACGTGCTACCGATCCCACTGCCAGTCCTGCTGCCACAACCCTTGGTCCGGCTGGGGCTTAGACATGGAATGAACTCTGTATGCCTAAGCCAACCCATGAAACGAGCGTGTGGGTGCTCAACCAGCCGGAGAGGCAGAATGCGTAAGCCAGGGATCGGCCCGGTCCCCCCTTGCGTGCTACCGATCTTGCTACTGGTCCTACTGTTGCAACCCTCGATCCGGTCTGATCTTAGATTGGGAATGAACTCCGTATGCTTAGACATGGAATGAACTCCGTATGCCTAAGCCAACCCACGAAACAAGCATGCGGGTGCTCAGTCGACTGGAGAGGTAGAATGCGCAAGTCGGGGACTAACCCGGTGCCCCCCTGCGTGCTATCGATCCTGCTACTGCAACCCTCGGTCCGGTCCGATCTTAGACTGGGAATGAACTCTGTATGCCTAAGTCAACCCACGAAATGAGTGTGTGGGCGCTGAGCCAATCGGAGAGGCATAATGCGCAAGTTGGGGATCAACCCGATCCCCCTCTGCGTACTGTTGGTCCCGCTGCCACAACCCTCAGTCTGATTGGGGCTTAGACATGGAATTAACTCCCTATGCCTAAGCCAATCCACGAACGGGCGTGCGGGCACTCAACCGGCCGGAGAAACCTAATGCGTAAGCCAGGGATCAGCCCGATCCCCTTCTGTGTGCTATCGGTCCTGCTACCACAACCCTTGGTCTGGCTGGGGCTTAGACATGGAATGAACTCCCTATGCCTATGCCAACCCACGAAACGGGTGTACGGGCGCTCAGTTGGCCGGAGAGGCAGAATGTGCAAGCCAGGGATCGACCCGGTCCACCCTGCGTGCTACCGATCCTGCTGTCGCAACCCTCGCCGGTCCGATCTTAGACTGTGAATGAACTCTGTATACTTAGACTGGGGATGAACTCTGTATGCCTAAGTCAACCCACGAAAGGAGTGTGCGGGCGCTCAGCCTGTCAGAGAGGCCAATCGAAAAGGTAGAATGTGCAAGCCAGGGATCAACCCGATCCCCCCTTTCGTGCTGTCGATCCTGCTGCTGGTTCTACTTTCGTAACCTGCGGACCGGTCCGATCTTAGACTGGGAATGAACTCCGTAGGGTTAGACATGGAATGAATTCTGTATGACTAAGCCAACCCATGAAATGAACATGCGGGCGCTCAGTCAGTTGGAGAGGCAGAATGCGTAAACCGGGGATTGACCCAATCCCCTCTACGTGCTATCGATCCTGCTGTCGCAACCCTCGGTCTGATCTGATCTTAGATTGGGAATGAACTCTATATGCCTAAGTCAACCAATGAAACGAGTGTGCAGGCGCTGAGCCGACTGAAGAGCCATAATGCGCAAGCTGAGGATCGGCTCGGTCCCCCTCTACATGCTGTTAGTCCCGCTGCCACAACCCTCAGTCCGACTGGGGCTTAGACATGGAATGAACTCCCTATGCCTAAGCCAACCTAAGAAACGGGTGTGCGGGGGCTCAGCTGGCAGGACAGGCAGAATGCATAAGCCGGGGATCGGCCTGGTCCCCCCTACGTGCTACCGATCCTACTGCCGTATGATTAGACTGGGGATGAACTCCATATGCCTAAGTAAACCCATGAAACGAGCGTGCGGGCACTCAATCGACCAGAGAGGCAGGATACGCAAGCCGGGGATCGAACAGGCGATAGGTGGGTTCAAGCACATCTTCATATTTCTGCCAGCCAATGCCTTTTTTATGGCTTGTAAATTCATACAATGGTCCCCTAAGCCTTCATGTGAAGTTTCATGGCAAGACGACCCATTTTCTATTTTTCATGATTTTTGAAATATTTTGCTGTTCGGGATTTTTTAAAATTTTTTTAGAAAGCATTTTGTCCCCAAATTTGGTAGAGGTGATCCTTTTATTTTTTTTGGCATGCACAAAAAAATTCAGCTAAAAACTCGAAGTGGAGAAGATTTTGTGACCGTTTGAAAAAAGTGTCCCCATTTCAGACACTTTAATGGCTATTGGCAGCAAACCTATAAAATCTCAAATGCTCTTTAAGGGGGTGTGAGTTCTCGAGGTTTGATGAGGGATAGGGGGCCAATATATGGGCCAAGTAGCAGCACCCATCGCACATCATGTGCGCACACCCCCGACCCCCCCAATCATCGAAACCCCCAATGTCGCTGGTTAGGCTCTCCGACGATGCTCCGATGATGGTGCCCCGAGCGAAAAAAATGCGGCACCAGAATATGTCCGAGCCCAACATGTGCAACGTGGCTCAAAATCTTAGATTGGGAATGAACTCGGTATGCGTAGACATGGAATGAACTCCCTATGCCTAAGCCAACCCACGAAACGAGCGTGCAGGCGCTCAGCCAGCTGGAGAGGCAGATTGCGCAAGCCAGGGATCGGCCCTGTCCCCCCTACGTGCTATCGATCCTGCTGCTGCAACCCTCAGTTCGGTCTGATCTTAGACTGGGAATAAACTCCGTATGCATAAGTCAACCCACGAAATGAGCGTGCAAGAGCTGAGCCGACCGAAGAGGCATAATGCACAAGTCAGGGATTGGCCCGGTCCCCCTCTGCGTGCTGTAAGTCCCGCTGCCACAACCCTCGGTCTGGCTGGGGCTTACACATGGAATGAACTCCCAATGCCCAAGCCAACCCACGAAATGGGCGTGCCCGGTCAGAGAGGCAGAATGCGCAAGCCGGGGATCAGCCTGATCCCCCTTGTGTGCTGCCGATCCTACTACCGTAACCCTTGGTCCGATCCGATCTTAGACTTGGAATGAACTCCATATGCTTAGACTGGGGATGAACTCCGTATGCCTAAGTCAACGCATGAAACGAGCGTGCGGGCGCTCAGCCGACTAGAGAGGCAAAATGCGTAAGTCGGGGATCAAACGGGTGGTAGCTGGGTTCAAGCACACCTTCATATTTATACCATGTGAATGCCATTTTTTTGGCTTGTAAATTCATACAATGGTCCCCTAAGCCTTCATGTGAAGTTTCATGGCAAGAAGACCCGTTTTCTATTTTTCACGATTTTGGAAACTTTTTGCGGTTCGAGATTTTTTAAATTTTTTTTCGAAAGAGTTTTGTCCCCAATTTTGGTAGAGGTGATCCTTGTATTTTTTTTTACATGCACAAAAAACTTCAACTAAAAACTCGAAGTGGAGAAGATTTTGTGATCATTTGAAAAAAGTGTCCCCATTTCAGACACTTTAATGGCTACTGGTAGCAAACCTATAAAATCTCAAATGCTCTTTAAGGGGGTGTGAGTTCTCGAGGTTTGATGAAGGAATAGGTGGCCAATATAAGGGCCAAGTACCAGCACGCATCGCACATCATGTGCGCACACCCCCAGGCCCCCCCAATCACCGAAACCCCCAATGTCGTTGGTTAGGCTATCCGTCGATGCTCCGGCGATGGTGCCTCAAGCGAAAAAAATGCGGCACCAGCACATGCCCGAGCCCAGCATGTGCACTGTGGCCCAAAATCTTAGACTGGTAATGAACTCCGTATACCTAAGCCAACCCACGAAACGAGCGTGCAGGCGCTTAGCTGGCCGGAGAGGCAGAATGCGCAAGTTGGGGATTGGCCCGATCCCCCCTGCATGTCGCCGATCCTGCTGCCATAACCCTCGGTCCGGTCCGATCTTAGATTGGGAATCAACTTTGTATGCTTAGACTGGGGATGAACTCTGTATGCCTAAGGCAACCAACGAAACGAGTGTGCGGGCACTCAACCGACCAGAGAGGCAGGATGCGCAAGCCAGGGATCGAACGGGTGGTAGGTGGGTTCAAGCACATCTTCTTATTTTTGCCATGCCAATGTCATTTTTATGGCTTGTAAATTCATACAATGGTCCCCTAAGCCTTCATATGAAGTTTCGTGGCAAGATGACCTGTTTTCTATTTTTCACGATTTTTGAAACTTTTTGCGGTTTGGGATTTTTTAAAATTTTTTTAGCTAAAAACTCGAAGTGGAGAAGATTTTGTGACCGTTTGAAAAAAGTGTCCCCATTTTAGACACTTTAATGGCTACTGGCAGCAAACCTATAAAATCTCAAATGCTCTTTAAGGGGGTGTGAGTTCTCGAGGTTTGATGAGGGATAGGGGGCCAATATGAGGGCCATGTACCAGCACCAATCGGACATCATGTGCGCACAACCCCCCCGGCCCACCCAATCGCCGGAACCCTCAATGCCGCCAGTTAGGCTTTTCGGTGATGCTCCGACGATGCTCCGATGATGGTGCCCCGGGGGAAAAAAATGTGGTAGTAGCACATGCCCGAGCCTAGCATGTGCACCGTGGCTTAAAATCTTAGATTGGGAATGAACTTCGTATGCTTAGACATGGAATGAACTCTGTATGCCTAAGCCAACCCATGAAACGAGCGTGTGGGTGCTTAGCCGATCGGAGAGGCAGAATGCGTAAGCCGGGGATCAGCCTGGTCCCCCTTACGTGCTGTCGATCCTACTGCAGCAACCCTTGCTTGGTTCGATCTTAGACTGGGAATGAACTCCATATGCATAAGTCAACCCACGAAATGAGCGTGCGGGTGCTGAGCCGACCGAGGAGGTATAATGCGCAAGCCAAGGATTGGGCCAGTCCCCCTTTGCGTGCTACTGGTCCCGCTGCCATAACCCTCGATCCGACTGGGGCTTAGACATGGAATGAACTCCCTATGCCTAAGCCAACCCACGAAATGTGCGTGTGGGCGCTTAACCGGCTAGAGAGGCAGAATGCGCAAGCCGGGGATCGACCAGGTCCTCCTTGCGTGCTGCCGATCCTGCTGTCGCAACCCTTGGTCCAGTGCAATCTTAGACTTGGAATGAACTTTGTATGCCTAAGTCAACCCATGAAACGAGCGTGCGGGCACTCAGCCGGCCGGAGAGGCATAATGCGTAAGCCAGGGATCAGCCCGTTCCCCCTATGCTTGCTGCTGATGCCACTGCCGGTCCTACTACGACAACCCTCAGTCTAGCTGGGGCTTAGATATGGAATGAACTCCCTTTGCCTAAGCCAACCCACGAAACGAGCGTGCGGGTGCTCAGCCGATCGGAAAGGCAGAATGCGTAAGCCAAGGATCGACTCGGTCCCCCCTGCGTGCTATCGATCTTGCTGTTGGTACTACTATTGCAACCTTCGGTCCAATCCGATCTTAGACTGGGAATGAACTCCATATGCTTAGACATGGAATGAACTCCGTATGCCTAAGCCAACCCATGAAACGAGCGTGTGGGCGCTCAACTGGCTAGAGAGGTAGAATGCGTAAGCCGAGGATCGACCTGGTCCCCCTGGCGTGCTGTCGAACCTACTGCCACAACCCTCGGTCTGGTTTGATCTTAGACTAGGAATGAACTCCGTATGCATAAGTCAAACCATAAAATGAGCGTGCGGGCATTGAGTCGACCGAAAATGCATAATGCGTAAGCTGGGAATCAGCCCGGTCCCCCTCTACATGCTGCTGGTCCGACTGCCACAACCCTTGGTCTGGTTGGGGCTTAGACATGGAATGAACTCCCTAAGCCTAAGCCAACCCACAAAATGGGTGTGCGGGCGCTCAACCGACTGGAGAGGCAGAATGCGCAAGCCAGGGATCGATCGATCCCCCTTACGTGCTGCCGATCCTGCTGTCGCAACCCTCGATTTGATCCGATCCTAGACTGGGAATGAACTCAGTATGCTTAGACTGAGGATGAACTCCGTATGCCTAAGTCAACCCATGAAACGAGCATGCAGGCGCTCAGTCAGTCGGAGAGGCCGGTCGAAGAGGCATAATGAGTAAGTCGGGGATCAGCTCGGTCCCCCTCTACATGCTGCCGATCCCGCTATCGGTCTTGCTGCCACAACCCTCGATCCGGTTGGGGCTTAGACATGGAATGAACTCCGTATGCCTAAGCCAACCCACGAAATGAGCGTGCAGGCGCTCAGCCGGCTGGAGAGGTAGAATGCGCAAGTCGAGGATCAGCTCGATCCCCCTTACGCGCTGTCGATCCTGCTGCTGGTCCTGCTATTGCAACCCTCGGTTCGATCCGATCTTAGACTGGGAATGAACTCCGTATGCTTAGACATGGAATGAACTCCGTATGCCAAAGCCAACCCAGGAAACGTGCATGCGTGCGAGCGCTCAGCTGGTCGAAAAGGTAGAATGCGCAAGCTGGGGATTGGCCCGGTCCCCATCTGCGTGCTGTCGATCCTGCTGTCGTAACCCTCGGTCCGGTCTGATTTTTGAAACTTTTTGCCTTTCAGGATTTTTTAAAATTTTTCTAGAAAGAGTTTTACCCCCAAATTTGTTAGAGGTGATCCTTGTATTTTTGCTGGCATGCAAAAAACAATTCAGCTAGAAACTCGAAGTGGAGAAGATTTTGTGACTATTTGAAAAAAGTGTCCCCATTTCAAACACTTTAATGGCTACTGGCAGCAAACCTATAAAATCTCAAATGCTCTTTAAGGGGGTGTGAGTTCTCGAGGTTTGATGAGGGATAGGGGGCCAATATAAGGGCAAAGTACCAGCACCCATCGCACATCATGTGTGCACACCCCCGGCCCCCCCAATTATCGAAAACCCTAATGCCATCAGTTAGGCTCTCTGGCGATATTCCGGCGATGGTGCCCCAGGCGAAAAAAATATGGCACCAGCACATGGCCGAGCCCAGCATGTGCACCGTGGCTCAAAATCTTAGACTGGGAATGAACTCCACATGCTTAGACATGGAATGAACTCCGTATGCCCAAGCCAACCCACGAAATGAGCGTGTGGGCGCTCAGCCAGCCGGAGAGGCAGAATGCACAAGCCGGGGATCGGGTCGATCCCCCTCTACATGCTACCAGTCCCACAGCCACAACCCTCGGTTCGACTGGGGCTTAGACATGGAATGCACTACCTATGCCTAAGCCAACCCATGAAACGGGCGTACGGGTGCTCAACCGGTCGGAGAGGCAGAATGCACAAGCTGGGGATCGACCTGGTCCCTCCTGTGTGCTACCGATCTTGCTGCCGCAATCCTCTATCCAGTTCGATCTTAGACTGGGAATGAACTCCGTATGCTTAGACTGGGGATGAACTCCGTATGCCTCAGTCAACCCATGAAATGAAAGTGCAGGTGCTCAACCGGTCGGAGAGGGAGATTACACAAGCCGAGGATCGACCTGGTCCCCCCTGCGTGCTGTTGATCCTACTACTGGTCCTACTACTGCAACCCTCGGTCCGATCCGATCTTAGACTAGGAATGAAGTACGATGCCTAAGCCAACCCACGAAATGAACGTGCGGGCGCTCAGCCGGTCGGAGCGACAGAATGCGCAAGCCGGGGATCGGCCCGATCCCCCATGCGTGCTGTCGATCCTGCTACGTCAACCCTCAGTCTGATTTGATCTTAGACTGGGAATGAACTCCGTATGCCAAAGTCAACCCATGAAATGAGCGTCTGGGTGCTGAGCCGACCAGAGAGGCATAATGCGCAAGCCAGGGATCAGCCCAATCCCCCTCTAAATGCTATGAATCCCGCTGCCACAACACTCGGTCCGACTGGGGCTTAGACATGGAGTGAACTCCCTATGCCTAAGCCAACCCATGAAATGGGCGTGCGGGCGCTCAGTCGGCCGGAGAGGCCAGTCGGAGAGGCATAATGTGCAAGCTAGGGATCAGCCTAGTTCCCCTTTGCGTGCTACCGATCCCGCTGTCAATCCTGCCACCATAACCCTTGATCCGACTGGGGCTTATAGATGGAATGAACTCCGTATGCCTAAGCCAACCCATGAAACGAGCGTGCGGGCGCTCAGCCGGTCGGAGAGGCAAAATGAGCAAGCCAGACATCGACCCAGTCCCCCCTGTGTGCTGTCGATCCTGCTGCTGGTCCTACTGTCGCAACCCTCGATCTGGTTTGATCTTAGACTAGGAATGAACTCCGTATGCTTAGACATGGAATGAACTCTGTATGCCAAAACCAACCCACGAAACGGCGTGCAGGCGCTCAACCGGCCGAAGAGGTAGAATGCGTAAGTCAGGGACCGACCCGATCTCCCTTTGCGTGCTGTCGATCCTGCTGCCACAACCCTCAGTTCGATCTGATCTTAGACTGGGAATGAACTCCGTATGCCTAAGTCAACCCATGAAACGAGCGTGCGGGTGCTGAGCCAACCGGAGAGGCATAATGCGCAAGCCGAGGAGTGGGTCGATCCCCCTCTACGTTCTGTCGATTTCGCTGCCACAACCCTCAGTTCGGCTGGGGCTTAGACATGGAATGAACTCCATATGCCTAAGCTAACCCATCAAACGGACGTGCAGGCGCTCAGCCGGTCGAAGAGGTAGAATGCGCAAGCTGAGGATCAGCCCGGTCCCCCCTGCGTGCTGCAGATCCGACTGTCGCAACCCTCGATCCAGTCCAATCTTAGACTGGGAATGAACTCCCTATGCTTAGACTGGGGATGAACTCCGTATGCCTAAGTCAACCCACGAAATGAGCGTGCGGGTGCTCCGCCAGTCGGAGAGGTAGAATGCACAAGCCGTGGTTTGACTCGATCCCTCATTGCATGCTGTTGATCCTGCTGCTTGTCCTGCTATCGCAACCCTTGGTCTGGTCTGATCTTAGACTGGAAATGAACTTCGTATGCTTAGACATGGAATGAACAACATATGCCCAAGCCAACCCATAAAATGAGCGTGCGGGAGCTCAGACGGTCGAAGAGGCAAAATGCCTAAGCCGGGGACCGGCCTGTTCCCTTCTGCATGCCATCGATGCTACTATCACAACCCTCAGTCTGGTCTGATCTTAGACTGGGAATGAACTCCGTATGCCTAAGTCAACCCTCGAAACGAGTGTTTGGGCGCTGAGCTAGCCGAAGAGGCATAATGCACAAGTCAGGGATCAGCCCGTTCCTCCTCTGTGTGCTACCGATCCCGCTGCCCCAACCCTCAGTCCAGCTGGGGCTTAGACATGGAATGAACCAAACGGTCGTGCAGGCGCTCAAGCAGCGAGAGAGGTAGAATGCGCAAGCCTGGGATTGGCCCAGTCCCCCCTACGTGTTACCGATCTTGCTACCGCAACCCTCGGTCCGTTCTGATCTTAGACTGGGAATAAACTCCATATGCTTAGACTGGGGATGAACGCTGTATGCCTAAGTCAACCCACGAAACGAGCGTGCGGGCGCTCAGCAGACCGGAGAGGCCGATCGGAGAGGCAGAACCCGTAAGCTGGGGATCGGCCCGATCTTTCGCTACGTGCTGTCGATCATCCTGCTAGTCCTGCTGCCACAACCCTCAGTCCGGTCTGATCTTAGACTGGGAATGAACTCCGTATGCTTAGACATGGAATGAACTCCGTATGCCTAAGCCAACCCACGAAATGAGCGTGTGGGTGCTCAACCGACCAGAGAGGCAGAATGCACAAGCCGGGGACCAACCTGGTCCCCTTGCGTGCTATCGATCCTACTGCTGCAACCCTCGATCCAGTCCGATCCTAGATTGGGAATGAACTCCGTATGCCTAAGTCAACCCACAAAATGAGTGTCTGGCTGCTGAGCCAGCCGAAGAGGCATAATGCGTAAGCCAGGGATCGGCTCGATCCCCCTACGCCTTCATGTGAAGTTTCGTGGCAAGACGACCCATTTTCTATTTTTCATGATTTTCAAAAATTTTTGCGGTTCGGGATTTGTTAAAATTTTTTTAGAAAGAGTTTTATCCCTAAATTTGGTAGAGGTGATCCTCGTATTTTTGTTGGCATGCACAAAAAAATTCAGCTAAAAACTCGAAGTGGAGAAGATTTTGTGATCGTTTGAAAAAAGTGTCCCCATTTCAGACACTTTAATGGCTACTGGCAGCAAACCTATAAAATCTCAAATGCTCTTTAAGGGGGTGTGAGTTCTCGAGGTTTGACGAGGGATAGGGGGCCAATATAAGGGCCAAGTACCAGCACCCATCCCACATCATGTGTGTGCACCCCCCAGCCCCCCTAATCATCAGAACCCCCAATGCTGCCAGTTAGGCTCTCCGATGATGCTCCGGCGATGCTTTGGCGATGGTGCCCCAGGCAAAAAAAATGCGGCACCAGCCCATGCCTGAGCCCAGCATGTGCACCGTGGCTCAAAATCTTAGACTGGGAATGAACTCCGTATGCTTAGACATGGAATGAAATCCGTATGCTTAGACATGGAATGAACTCCGTATGCCTAAGCCAACTGATGAAACGAGCGTGCGGGCGCTCAGCTGACCGGAGAGGCAGAATGCGTAAGTTGAGGATCGGCCCGATCCCCCTTTACGTTTTGCCAGTCCCACTGCCACAACCCTCGGTCCAGCTGGGGCTTAGACATGGAATGAACTCCCTACGCCTAAGCCAGCCCATGAAACAGACGTGCGGCTCAGCCAGCCAGAGAGGCAGAATGTGCAAGCTGTGGATTGGCCCGGTCCCCCCTGCGTGCTTCCGATGCTGCTGCCGTAACCCTCGGTCCTGTGCGATCTTAGACTGGGAATGAACTCTGTATGCTTAGACTACGAATGAACTCTGTATGCCTAAGTCAACCCATGAAACGAGCGTGTGGGTGCTCAACCAACCGAAGAGGCCGACCGGAGAGGTAGAATGCGCAAGTCAGGGATCGACCCGGTACCTCCCAGCGTGCTGTCGATCCTACTGTTGCAACCCTCGATCTGATTCGACCTTAGACTGTGAATGAACTCTGTATGCCAAAATCAACCCATGAAACGAGCGTTCGAGTGCTGAGCCGACCGAAGAGGCATAATGCGTAAGTCGGGGATCAGCTCGGTCCCTTTCTACAAGCTACCAGTCCCACTGCCACAACCCTCGGTCCGGCTGGGGCTGAGACATGGAATGAACTCCCTATGCCTAAGCCAACCCATGAAATGGATGTGCAGGCGCTCAGTCGGCTGCAGAGGCAGAATGCGCAAGCCGAAGATCAGTCCGGTCCCCCCTGCGTCCTATCGATCCTGCTATCGCAACGCTCGATCCGATCTGATCTTAGACTGGGAATGAACTTCGTATGCTTAGACTAGGGATGAACTTCGTATGCCTAAGTCAACCCATGAAATGTGCGTGAGGGCACACAACCAGCCAGAGAGGTCGGTCAGAGGGGTATAATGTGCAAGCCAGGGATCAGTCCGATCCCCCTCTGCATGCTATTGATCCCGCTGCCGGTCCTGCTACCACAACCCTCATCCGACTGGGGCTTAGACATGAAATGAACTCCGTATGCCTAAGCCAACCCACGCAACAAGCGTGCGGGCACTCAGTCGACCGGAGAGGCAGAATATGCAAGCCGAGGATCGGCCTGATCCCCCCTGGATGCTACCAATCCTGCTGCTGGTCCTGCTACTGGGAATGAACTCCGTATGCCTAAGTCAACCCATGAAACGAGTGTGTGGGCGCTGAGCCAGTCGGAGAGGCATAATTCGTAAGCCGGGGATCGGCCCGATCCCCCTCTACGTGTTATCGGTCTCGCTGTCATAACCTTCGGTTCGACTGGGGCTTAGACATGGAATAAACTCCCTATGCCTAAGCCAACCCATGAAACGAGCGTGCGGGCCCTCAGTCGGCTAGAGAGGCAGAATGTGCAAGCCGGGGATCGGCCCGATGCCCCCTGCGTTTTACCGATCCTGCTGTCGCAACCCTCGGTCCGGTCTGATGTTAGACTGGGAATGAACTTTGTATGTTTAGACTAGGGATGAAATCCGTATGCCTAAGTCAAGTCATGAAACGAGCGTACGGACGCTCAGCCGACCAGAGAGGCAGGATGCACAAGCCGAGGATCAAACGGGTGGCAGGTGGGTTCAAGAAAATCTTGATATTTCTATCATGCCAATGCCATTTTTATGGCTTGTAAATTCATACAATGGTCCCCTATGCCTTCATGTGAAGTGTCGTTGCAGGACGACCCATTTTCTATTTTTCACGATTTTTTAAACTTTTTACGGTTTGGGATTTTTTAAAATTTTTTTAGAAAGGGTTTTGGAACCAAATTTTTTTAGAGGTGATCGTTGTATTTTTGTTGGCATGCACAAAAACATTCAGCTAAAAATTCGAAGTGGAGAAGATTTTGCGACCGTTTGAAAAAAGTGTCCCCATTTCAGACACTTTAATGGCTACTGGCAGCAAACCTATAAAATCTCAAACGCTCTTTAAGGGGTTGTGAGTTCTTGAGGTTTGATGAGGGATAGGGGGCCAATATAAGGGCCAAGTACCAGCACCCATCGCACATCATGTGCGCACACCCCCACGGCTCCCCCAATCGCTGGAACCCCCAATGCCGTCAATTAGGCTCTCCGACGATGCTCTGACAATGCTCCAATGATGGTGCCTCGAGCGAAAAAAGGGTAGCACCAGCACATGCCCAAGCCCAGCATGTGCACCATGGCTCAAACTCTTAGACTGGGAATGAACTCTGTATGCTTAGACATGGAATGAACTCCATATGCCTAAGCCAACCCACGAAACGAGCGTGCGGGCGCTCAGCCGACTAGAGAGGCAGAATGTGCAAGTTAGGGATCGGTTCGGTCCCCCTCTGCGTGCTGTTGGTCACGCTGGCACAACCCTCAGTCCGGCTGGGGTTTAGACAAGGAATGAACTCCCTATGCCTAAGCCTACCCACGAAAAGGGCATGCGGGAGCTCACCCGGCCGGAGAGGCAAAATGCGCAAGCTAGGGATTGACCCGAGCCCCCCTGCGTGCTGTCGATCCTGCCACTGCAACCCTCGATCTAGTTAGATCTTAGACTGGGAATGAACTCCATATGCTTAGACTAGGGATGAACTCTGTATGCCTAAGTCAACACACGAAACAAGCGTGCAGGCACTCAGTCGGTCGGAGAGGCCGATCGAAGAGGCAGAATGCGCAAGCCGGGGATCGACTCGGTCCCCCTACGTGTTGCCAATCCTACTGCTGGTCCTACTACCGCAACCCTAAGTATGGTCCGATCTTAGACTGGAATGAACTCTATATGCTTAGACATGGAATGAACTCTGTATGCCTAAGCCAACCCACGAAATGAGCGTGCAGGCGCTCAGCCGGCTGGAGAGGCAGAATACGCAAGCCAGGGACCGGTTCGATCCCCCCTGCATGCTATTGATCCTACTGCTGCAACCCTCAATCTAATCCGATCTTAGACTGGGAAAGAACTCCATATGCCTAAGTCAACCCACGAAACAAGCGTTCGGCACTGAACCGGTCGAAAAGGCGTAATGCGCAAGTCGAGGATCAGCTCGGTCCCTCTCTGTGTGTCGTCGGTCCCACTGCCACAACCCTCGGTCTGGCTGGGGCTTAGACATGGAATGAACTCCCTATGCCTAAGCCAACCCATAAAATGGGCGTGCGGGTGCTCAACCGACCGGAGAGGTAGAATGCACAAGCAGCGGATCCGCCCGATCCCCCCTGCGTGCTATCGATCCTGCTGCCATAACCTTCGGTCTGATCTGATTTTAGACTGGGAATGAACTCCGTATGCTTAGACTAGGGATGAACTCCGTATGCCTAGGTCAACCCATGAAACGAGCATACGGGTGCTCAGCCGGCCGAAGAGGCATAATGTGCAAGTCGAGAATCAACTCGGACCCCCTCTGCACATTGTCGATCCTGTTGCCAGTCCTGCTACCATAACCCTCGGTCCGACTGGGGTTTAGACATGGAATGAACATCGTATGCCTAAGCCAACCCATGAAACGAGCGTGCAGGCGCTCAGCCGACTGGAGAGGCAGAATGTGCAAATCGGGGATCGACCCGATCCCCCCTGCGTGCTGCCAATCCTGGTGCTGGTCCTGCTGTCGCAACCCTTGGTCTGGTCTGATCTTAGACTGGGAATAAACTCTGTATGCTTAGACATGGAATGAACACCGTATGCCTAAGCCAACCCCACGAAACGAGCGCGCGGGCGCTCAGCCGGCTGGAGAGGCAGAATGCACGAACCGAGGATCGGCCCGATCCCCCCTGTGTGCTGCCAATCCTGCTACTGGTCCTGCTGTCGTAACCCTCGATCTGGTCTGATCTTAGACTAGGAATGAACTCTGTATGCTTGACATGGAATAAACTCCGTATGCCTAAGCCAACCCATGAAATGAGCGTGCGGGCACTCAGCCGGTCGGAAAGGCAGAATGCGCAAGCCGGGGATCGACACGATCCCCCTTACGTGCTGTCGATCCTGTTGTCGCAACCCTCGATTTGGTCTAATCTTAGACTGGGAATGAACTCCGTATGCTTAGACTGGGGATAAACTCCGTATGCCTAAGTCAACCCACGAAATGAGCGTGTGGACGCTCAGCCGACCAGAGAGGCAGGATGCGCAAGCCGGGGATCGAACGGGTGGTAGGTGGGTTCAAGCACATCTTCATATTTCTACCATGCCAATACCATTTTATGGCTTGTAAATTCATACAATGGTCCACTACGCCTTCATGTGAAGTTTTGTGGCAAGATGACCCGTTTAGTATTTTTCACGATTTTTGAAACTTTTTGTGGTTTGGGATTTTTTAAAATGTTTTTAGAAAGAGTTTTGTCCCCAAATTTGGTAGAGGTGATCCTTGTATTTTTGTTGGCATACACAAAAAAATTCAACAAAAAACTCGTAGTGGAGAAGATTTTGTGACCGTTTGAAAAAAGTGTCCCCATTTCAGACACTTTAATGGCTACTGGCAGCAAACCTATAAAATCTCAAATGCTCTTTAAGGGGGTGTGAGTTCTCGAGGTTTGATGAGGGATAGGGGGCCAATATAAGGGCCAAGTACCAGCACCCATCGCACATCATGTGCGCACACCCCCCAGCCCCCCTAATCATTAGAACCCCCAATGCTGTCGATTAGGCTCTCCGATGATGCTCCGACGATGATGCCCCGGGTGAAAAAAATGCTGCACCAGCACATGCCAGAGCCCAGCATGTGCACCGTGGCTCAAAATCTTAGACTGGGAATGAACTCCATATGCTTAGACATGGAATGAACTCCATATGCCTAAGCCAACCCACGAAACAAGCGTACGGGCGCTCAGCCGGTCGGAGAGCCAGAATGCGCAAGTTGGGGATCGGCCTATCCCCCTCTACGTGCTACCGGTCCCGCTGCCGCAACCCTCGATCTGGCTGGGACTTAGACATGGAAAGAACTCCCTATGCCTAACCCAACCCACAAAACGGGCGTGCTGGCGTTCAGCCAACTGGAGAAACAGAATGCGCAAGCCGGGGATTAGCCCAGTCCCCCCTGTGTGCTGTCGATCCTGCTATCGCAACCCTTGGTCTGGTCTGATCTTAGACTAGGAATGAACTCCATATGTTTAGATCGGGGATTAACTCCTTATGCCTAAGTCAACCCGCGAAACGAGCGTGCGAACGCTCAGCCGACCAGAGAGGCAGGATGCGTAAGCTGGGGATCGAACGGGTGGTAAGTGGGTTCAAACACATCTTCATATTTCTGCCCTGCCAATGCCATTTTTATGGCTTGTAAATTCATACAATGGTCCCCTACGCCTTCATGTGAAGTTTCATGGCCAGACGACCCGTTTACTATTTTTCATGATTTTTGAAACTTTTTACGGTTTGGGATTTTTTAAAATGTTTTTAGAAAGAGTTTTGTCTCCAAATTTGGTAGAGATGATCCTTGTATTTTTTTTGGCATGCACAAAAAAATTCAGCTAAAAACTTGAAGTATAGAAGATTTTGTGACCGTTTGAAAAAAGTGTTCCCATTTCAGACACTTTAATGGCTATTGGCAGCAAACCTATAAAATCTCAAATGCTCTTTAAGGGCGTGTGAGTTCTTGAGGTTTAATGAGGGATAAGAGGCCAATATAAGGGTGAAGTACCAGCACCCATTGCATATCATGTGCGAACACCCCCCGGCCCCCCTAATCGCCGGAACCCCCAATGCCGCCGGTTAGGCTCTCCGACGATGCTCCGACAATGGTGCCCCAGGCAAAAAAAATGCATTACCAGCACATGCCCGAGCCCAGCATGTGCACCGTGGCTCAAACTCTTAGACTGGGTATGAACTACGTATGCTTAGACATGGAATGAACTCCGTATGCTTAAGCCAACCCATGAAATGAGCATGCAGGCGCTCAGCCGGCCGGAGAGGTAGAATGCGCAAGCCGGGGATCGGCCCGGTCCCCCTCTACGTACTGCCAGTCCCGCTGCCACAACCCTCAATCCCGTTGGGGCTTAGACATGGAATGAACTCCCTATGCCTAAGCCAACCCACGAAATGGGCATGCGGGCGCTCAACCGGCCGAAGAGGCAGAATGCACATGTCGGGGATCGGCCCGATCCCCCTTGCATGCTATCGATCCTACTATCGCAACCCTCGATCCGGTCTGATCTTAGACTAGGAATGAACACCATATGCTTAGACTGGGGATGAACTCCGTATGCCTAAGTCAACCCATGAAACGAGCGTGCAGACGCTCGGTCGACCAGAAAGGCAGGATGCACAAGCCGGGGATCGAATGGGTGGTAGGTGGGTTCAAACACATCTTCAAATTTCTAAAGTGCCAATGCCATTTTTATGGCTTTTAAATTCATACAATGGTCCCCTATGCCTTCATGTGAAGTTTCGTGACAAGACGACTCGTTTTCTATTTTGCACGATTTGTAAAACTTTTTATGGTTCGGGATTTTTTAAAATTTTTTTAGAAAGAGTTTCATCCCCAAATTTGGTAGAGGTGATCCTTTTATTTTTTTAGCATGCACAAAAACATTCAGCTAAAAACTCGAAGTGGAGAAGATTTTGTGACCGTTTGAAAAAAGTGTCCCCATTTCAGACACTTTAATGGCTACTGGCAGCAAACCTATAAAATCTCAAATGCTCTTGAAGGGGGTGTGAGTTCTCGAGGTTTGATGAGGGATAGGGGGCCAATATAAGGGCCAAGTACCAGCAACCTTTGCACATCATGTGCGCACACCCCTCGGCCCCCCCAATCGCCGGAACCCGCAATGCCGCCGGTTAGGCTCTCCGGCGATGCTCCGGTGATGCTCCTGTGATGATGCCCCGGGCAAAAAAAACGTAGCACCAGCACATGCCCGAGCCCAACATGTGCACCGTGGCTTAAACTCTTAGACTGGGAATGAACTCCGTATGCTTAGACATGGAATGAACTCTGTATGCCTAAGCCAACGCATAAAATGAGCAAGCCGGGGATCGACCTGGTCCCCCTCTGTTTGCTGCCAGCCCCGCTGCCACATCCCTCGGTCCGACTGGGGCTTAGACATGGAATGAACTCCTATGCCTAAGCCAACCCATGAAACGGGTGTGCGGGCACTCAGCCGATCGGAGAGGCAGAATGCGCAAGCTGGGGATCGGCCCGGTCCCCCCTGCGTGTTACTGATCCTACTACCGCAACCCTCGATCAGGTTCGATCTTAGACTGGGAATGAACTCTGTATGCTTGGACATGGAATGAACTCCGTATGCCTAAGCCAACCCATGAAACGAGCGTGTGGGTGCTCAGCCAGCCGAAGAGGCAGAATGCGTAAGTGGGGACCGGCCCGGTCCCCCCCTGCGTGCTATCGATCCTGCTACCTCAACCCTCGGTACGGTCCGATCTTAGACTGGGAATGAACTCTGTATGCCTAAGTCAACCCACGAAACGAGTGTTCGTGCGTTGAACTGGTCGGAGAGACATAATACGCAAGCTGAGGATCAGCCCGGTCCCCCTCTACGTGCTGTCAGTCCCACTACCACAACCCTCGGTCCGACTGGGGCTTGGACATGGAATGAACTCCCTATGCCTAAGCAAACCCACGAAACGGGCGTGCGGGCGCTCAGTCGGCCAGAGAGGCAAAATGCATAAGCTGGGGATCGACCTGATCCCCTCTGCGCATTGACGATCCTGCTACAGCAACCCTCGATCTAGTTTGATCTTAGATTGGGGATGAACTCCGTATGCTTAGACCGGGGATGAACTCCGTATGCCTAACTCAACCCACGAAACGAGCATGCAAGCGCTCAGGAGGTCAGAAAGGCCGGCTGAAGAGGCATAATGCGTAAGCCAGGGATTAGCCCGATCCCCTTCTGCGTGCTGCCAATCCCGTTGCCGGTCCTGCTACCACAACCCTCGGTCCGGCTGGGGCTTAGACATGGAATGAACTCGTATGCCTAAGCCAACCCACGAAACGAGCATGCGGGTGCTCAGTCAGTTGGAGAGGCAGAATGTGCATGCCGGGGATCGACCCGATCCCCCCTACATGCTGTCGATCCTGTTGCTGGTCCTACTATCGTAACCCTCAATCCGATCTGATCTTAGACTGGGAATGAACTTCGTATGCTTAGACATGAAATGAACTCCGTATGCCTAAGCCAACCCACGAAATGAGCAAGCCGGGGATCGACCTGGTCCCCCTCTGTGTGCTGCCGATCTCGCTACCACAACCTTCGGTCCGACTGGGGCTTAGACATGGAATGAGCTCCTTATGCCTAATCCAACCCACGAAACGGGCGTGTGGGCACTCACCCGACCAGAGAGGTAGAATGTGCAAGCCGGGGATCAACCCGGTCCCCTCTGCGTGTTGACGATCCTGCTACCGTAACCTTCGATCCAGTTCGATCTTAGACTAGGGATGAACTCCGTATGCTTAGACTGGGATGAACTCCGTATGCCTAACTCAACCCATGAAACGAGCATGCAGGCGCCCAAGAGGTCGGAGAGGCCGGCCGGAGAGGCATAATGCGTAAGCCAGGGATTAGCCTGATCCCTTTCTGTGTGCTGCCGATCCCGCTGTCGGTCCTGCTGTCACAACCCTCGGTCTGGCTGGGGCTTAGACATGGAATGAACTCCGTATGCCTAAGCCAACCCACGAAACGAGTGTGCGGTTGCTCAATCAGCCAGAGAGGCAGAATGTGCATGCCGGGGATCGACCCGATCCCCCCTACGTGCTGTCGATCCTGTTGCTGGTCCTACTACCGTAAAACTCGGTTCGGTTTGATCTTAGACTTGGAATGAACTCCATATGCTTAGACATGGAATGAACTCCGTATGCCTAAGCCAACCTACGAAACTAGTGTGCGGGCGCTAAATCGGCCGAAAAGGCAGAATGAGCAAATCGAGGATCGACTCGGTCCCCTCTGTGTGCTATCGATCCTGCTACCACAACCCTCGATCCGGTCCGATCTTAGACTGGGAATGTACTCCGTATGCCTAAGTCAACCCACTAAACGACCATTCGGGCACTGAGACAGCCAGAGAGGCATAATGCGCAAGCCGGGGATCGACCCGATCCCCCTCTGCATGCTGTCAGTCCCACTTCCACAACCCTCAATCCGGTTGGCGCTTAGACATGGAATGAACTCGCTATGCCTAAGCCAACCCATGAAATGGGCATGCAGGCACTCATCTGACCAGAGAGGCAGAATGCGCAGCCGGGGATCGACTTGGTCCCCCCTGCGTGCTACCGATCCTGCTGCTGGTCCTACTGTCGTAACCCTCGGTCCGATCTGATCTTAGACTGGGAATGAACTCCGTATGCTTAGACATGGAATAAACTCCGTATGCCTAAGCCAATTCATGAAACTAGCGTGCGGGCGCGCAGTCGACCGGAAAGGTAGAATGCGTAATGCAGGGACCGACCCGATCCCCCCTTGCGAGCTGTCGATCCTGCTGCCGCAACCCTCAGTCTAATCCAATTTTAGACTGGGAATGAACTCTGTATGCCTCAGTCAATGCATGAAACGAGCGTTCGGGCGCTGAGCCAGTCGGAGAGGCATAATGCGCAAGCCAAGGGTCAGCCCGGTCCACCTCTACGTGCTACCAATCCCACTGCCATAACCCTCATTCCGGCTGGGGCTTAGACATGGAATGAACTCCCTATGCCTAAGCCAACCCGCGAAACAGGCATGCGGGCGCTCAGCTGGCCGGAGAGGTAGAATGCGTAAGCCGGGGATCGGTTCGTCCTCCCTGCGTGTTGCCGATCCTGCTGCCACAACCCTCAGTCCGGTCCGATCTTAGACTGGGAATGAAGTCCGTATGCTTAGACTGGGGATGAACTCTGTTTGCCTAAGTCAACCCACGAAATGAGCGTGCGGGGGCTCAGCCGACCGGAGAGGCATAATGGACAAGCCGGGGATTAGCTTGGTCCTCCTTTGCATGCTGTTGATCCCGTTGCTGGTCTTACTGGCACAACCCTCGATCCGGTCAGGGCTTAGACATGGAATGAACCCCATATGCCTTAGCCAACCCATAAAACGAGCGTGTGGGTGCTCAGCCGACCGGAGAGGCAGAATGAGCAAGCCGGGGATCGGCCTGATCCCCCACTGCGTGCTGTCGATCCTGCTACTGGTCCTGCTACCGTAACCCTCGGTCCAGTCTGATCTTACATTGGAAATGAACTTCGTATGCTTAGACTGGGGATGAACTCCATATGCCTAAGTCAACCCACGAAACGAGCGTACGGGCGGTCAGTCGACCAGAGAGGCAGGATGCGCAAGCCGGGGATCGAACGAGTGGTAGGTGGGTTCAAGCACATCTTCATATTTTTGCCATGCCAATGCCATTTTTGTGGCCTGTAAATTCATACAATGGTTCGCTAAGCCTTCATGTGAAGTTTCGTGCCAAGACGACCCATTTTCTATTTTTCATGATTTTGGAAACTTTTTGCGGTTCAGGATTTTTTAAAATTCTTTTAGAAAGAGTTTTGTCCCCAAATTTGGTAGAGGTGATCCTTGTATTTTTTTTGGCATGCATAAAAAACTTCAGCTAAAAACTCAAAGTGGAGAAGATTTTGTGACCATTTGAAAAAAGTGTCCCCATTTCAGACACTTTAATGGCTACAGGCAGCAAACCTATAAAATCTCAAATGCTCTTTAAGGGGGTGTGAGTTCTTGAGGTTTGATAAGGGATAGGGGGCCAATATAAGGGCCAAGTAACAGCACCCATCACACATCATGTGCACACACCCCCCGGCCACCCCAATGGCCGGAACCCCCAATGCCACCGGTTAGGCTCTCCGACGATGCTTCGGCGATGGTGCCCTGGGCAAAAAAAATGCGGCACCAGCACATGCCCAAGCCCAGCATGTGCACCGTGGCTCAAAATCTTAGATTGGGAATGAATTACGTATGCTTAGACATGGATTGAACTCCGTATGCCTAAGCCAACCCACGAAATGAGCGTGCGGGTGCTCAGCCAGCCAGAGAGGCAGAATGCACAAGTCGGGGATCAGCCCGGTCCCCCCTGCGTGCTGTCGATCCTGCTATCGCAACCCTCAGTCCGGTTCGATCTTAGACTAGGAATGAACTCCATATGCATAAGTCAACCCATGAAATGAGTTTGCGGGCACTGAGCTAGTCAAAGAGGCATAATGCGCAAGCCAGGGATCGGCCCGGTCCCCCTCTACATGCTACTAGTCTCGCTGCCACAACCCTCAGTCCAGCTAGGGCTTAGACATGGACTAAACTCCCTATGCCTAAGCCAACCCATGAAACAGGCGTACGGGTGCTCAGCCGGCCGGAGAGGCAGAATGCACAAGCTGAGGATCGGCCTGGTCCCCCCTGCATGCTACCGATCCTGCTGGCGCAACCCTCGGTCCGACCCTATCTTAGACTGGGAATGAACTTCACGTGCTTAGACTAGGAATGAACTTCGTATGCCTAAGTCAACCCACGAAATGAGCGTTCGGTCATTGAGTCGGCCGGAGAGGCATAATGCGTAAGTCGGGGATCGACCCAGTCCCCCTCTGCGTGCTTTCTGCCTGTTGCCATAACCCTCGGTCCGGTTGGGACTTAGACATGGAATGAACTTCGTATGCCTAAGCCAACCCACAAAACTAGTGTACGGGCACTTAACCGACTGGAGAGGCAGAATACGCAAGTCGAGGATCGGCCCGATCTCCCTCTACGTGCTGCCGATCCCGCTGCCACTACCCTCAGTCCGGTTGGGGCTTAGACATCAAATGAACTCCTTATGCCTAAGCCAACCCACGAAATGGGCGTGCGGGTGCTCAGTCAGCCAGAGAGGTAGAATGAGCAAGCCAGGGATCGGCTCGGTCCCCCCTGCATGCTGTCGATCCTACTGCGTAACCCTCGGTCTGGTTCGATCTTAGATTGGGAATGAACTTCGTATGCTTAGACTGGGGATGAACTCCCTATGCCTCAGTCAACCCACGAAACTAGCATACGGTCGCTCAAGCGGCCGAAGAGGCCGGTCGGAGAGACAAAATGCACAAGCTAAGGATCGACCCGGTCCCTCCTGCGTGATGCAGATCCTGCTGCTGGTCCTACTGCCGCAACCCTCGATCCGGTCTGATCTTAGACTAGGAATGAACTTCGTATGTTTGGACATGGAATGAACTCTGTATGCCTAACCCAACCCATGAAACGAGCGTGCGAGCACTCTACCGATCGGAGAGGCAGAATGCATAAACCAGGGATCAGCCTGGTCCCCGCTGCATGCTGCCGATCCTACTGTCGTAACCCTCGGTCTGATCCGATCTTAGACTGGGAATGAACTCTGTATGCTTAGACTAGGGATGAACTCCGTATGCCTAAGTCAACCAACGAAATGAGCGTGCGGGCGCTTAGTCGACCAGAGAGGCAGGATGCACAAGCCGGGGATCGTACGGGTGGTTGGTGGGTTGAAGCACATCTTCATATTTCTGCCAGGCCAATGCTATTTTTATGGCTTGTAAATTCATACAATGTTCCCCTAAGCCTTCATGTGAAGTTTCGTGGCAAGGCGACCCGTTTTCTATTTTTCACAAATTTTGAAACTTTTTACGGTTCGGGATATTTTAAAATTTTTTTGGAAAGAGGTTTGTCCCCAAATTTGGTAGAGGTGATCCTTGTATTTTTGTTGGCATGCACAAAACAATTCAGTTAAAAACTCGAGGTGGAGAAGATTTTGTGATCGCTTGAAAAAAGTGTCCCCATAAAATCTGAAATGCTCTTTAAGGAGGTGTGAGTTCCGGAGGTTTGATGAGCGATAGGGGGCCAATATAAGGGCCAAGTACCCACACCCATCGCTCATCATGTACGGACACCCCCAATGCCGGAACCCTCAATGTCGCCAGTTAGGCTCTTCGGTAATGCTCCGACAATGGTGCCCCGGGCGAAAAAAACATGGCACCAGCACATGCCCGAGCCCAGTATGTGCACCGTGGCTCAAAATCTTAGACTGGGAATGAACTCTGTATGCTTAGACATGGAATGAACTCCGTATGCCTAAGCCAACCCATGAAACGAGCTTGCGGGCGCTCAGTCGACCGGAGAGGCAGAATGTGCAACCCGGGGATCGGCTCAGTCCCCCTGTGTGTGCTGCCGGTCCCGCTGCCACAACCATTGGTTCGGCTGGGGCTTAGACATAGAATGAACTCCCTATGCCTAAGCCAACCCATGAAACGGGTGTGGGGGCGCTCAGCCGTCGGAGAGGCATAATGCGCAAGCCGGGGATCGGCCCTATCCCCCTCTGCGTGCTGTCGGTCCTACTGCCATAACCCTCTGTCCGGCTAGGGCTTAGACATGGAATGAACTCCCTATGGCTAAGCGAACCCACGAAACGGGCATGCAAGCGCTCAGTCGACCGGAAAGGTAGAATGCGTAAACCGGAGATCGACCCGATCCCCCTACATGCTGTCGATCCTACTGCCGCAACCCTCGGTCCGGTCTGATCTTAGATTGGGAATGAACTCCGTATGCTTAGACTGGGGATGAAATCCGTATGCCTAAGTCAACCAACGAAACGAGCGTACGGGCGCTCAGCCGACCAGAGAGGCATGATGCGCAAGCTAGGGATCGAACGGGTGGTAGGTGGGTTCAAGCACATCTTCATATTTCTGCCATGCCAATGCCATTTTTGTGGCTTGTAAATTCATACAATGGTCCCCTAAGCCTTCATTGGAAGTTTCGTGCCAAGAAGACCCATTTTCTATTTTTCATGATTTTAAAAACTTTTTGCGGTTCGGGATTTTTTAAAATTTTTTTCGAAAGAGTTTTGTCCCCAAATTTGGTAGAGGTGATCCTTGTATTTTTGTTGGCATGTACAAAAAACTTTAGCTAAAAACTCGAAGTGCAGAAGATTTTGTGACCCTTTGAAAAAAGTGTCCCCATTTTAGACACTTTAATGGCTACTGGCAGCAAACCTATAAAATTTCAAATGCTCTTTAAGGGGGTGTTAGTTCTCGAGGTTTGGTGAGGGATAGGGGGCCAATATAAGGGCCAAGTACCAGCACCCATCGTACATCATGTGCGCACACCCCCTCGGCCACCCCAATGGCCGAAACCTCCAATGCTGCTGGTTAGGCTCTCTAGCGATGCTCTGACGATGGTGCCCCGGGTGAAAAAAATACGGCACCAGCACATGTCCGAGCCCAGCATGTGCACCATGGCTCAAAATCTTAGACTGGGAATGAACTCTATATGCTTAGACATGGATTAAACTCCGTATGCCTAAGCCAACCCACGAAACGAGCGTGCGGGTGCTCAGCCAGCCGGAGAGGCAGAATGCACAAGCCGGGGATCGACCCGGTCCCCCCTACGTGCTGTCGATCCTGCTATGCAACCCTCGGTCTGGTCCGATCTTAGGCTAGGAATGAACTCCGTATGCATAAGTCAACCCACGAAATGAGCGTGCGGGCACTGAGCCAGTCGAAGAGGCATAATGCGCAAGCCGAGGATCGGCTCCATCCCCTTTTGCGTGCTACTGGTCCCGCTGCAACAACCCTCTGTTCGACTGGGGCTTAGACATGAAATGAACTCCCTATGCCTAAACCAACCTATGAAACGAGCGTGCAGGCACTCAACAGACCGAAGAGGTAGAATGCGTAAGCCGAGGATTGGCCTGGTCCCCCCTGCCGTAACACTCGATCCAGTCTGATCTTAGACTGGGAGTGAACTCCATATGCTTAGACATAATGAGCAAGCTGGGGATCAGCCCGATCCCCATCTGCGTAATGCTGATCCTACTGTCGCTCCCCTCGATCTAGCTGAGGCTTAGACTGGGAATGAACTCCGTATGCTTAGACATGGAATAAACTCCGTATGCCTAAGCCAACCCATGAAATGAGCGTACGGGCGCTTAGCCAACCGGAGAGGTAGAATGCATAAGCCGGGGACCGGCCTGGTGCTCCCCTGTGTGCTGTCGATCTTGCTAGTGCAACCCTCAGTCTGGTCTGATCTTAGACTGGGAACGAACTCCGTATGCCTAAGTGAACCCATAAAACAAGCATTCAAGTGCTGAGCCGATCGAAGAGGCATAATGTGCAAGCCGGGGATCGGCCCGATCCCACTCTACGTGCTATGGGTCCCGCTGCCACAACCCTCGGTCCGATTGGGGCCTAGAAATGGAATGAACTCCCTATGCCTAAGCCAACCCATGAAACGGGCGTTCGGGCGCTCAGCTGACCGGAGATGCAGAATGCGTAAGCTGGGGAACGGCCCAGTCCCCCCTACGTGCTGTCGATCCTGCTGTCGCAACCCTCGGTCCGGTCTGATCTTAGACTGGGAATGAACTTCAAATGCTTAGACTGGGGATGAACTCCGTATGCCTAAGTCAACCTATGAAACGAGCGTACGGACGCTCAGCTGACCAGACAGGCAGGAAGCACAAGCCGGGGATCGAATGGGTGGTAGGTGGGTTCAAGCACATCTTCATATTTCTACCATGCCAATGCCATTTTTATGGCTTGTAAATTCATGCAATGGTCCCCCAAGCCTTCATGTGAAGTTTCGTGGCAACATGACCCGTTTTCTATTTTTCACGATTTTCTAAACTTTTTATGATTCAGGATTTTTTTACATTTTTTTTGAAAGAGTTTTGTCCCCAAATTTGGTAGAGGTGATCCTTGTATTTTTGTTGGCATGCACAAAAAACTTTAGCTAAAAACTCAAAGTGGAGAAGATTTTGTGACCCTTTGAAAAAAGTGTCCCCATTTCAGACACTTTAATGGCTACTGGCAGCAAACCTATAAAATCTTAAATGCTCTTTAAGGGGGTGTGAGTTCTCAAGGTTTTGATGAGGGATAGGGAGCCAATAAAAGGGCCAAGTACCAGCACCCATCACACATCATGTGCGCACACCCCCAGGCCCCCCCAATCACCGAAACCCCAAATGTCATCGGTTAGGCTTTCTGACGATGCTCCGACGATGCTCCGACGAAGGTGCCCCGGGAAAAAAAAATGCAGCACCAGCACATGCCCCAGCCCAGCATGTGCACCATGGCTCAAACTCTTACACTGGGAATGAACTCTGTATGCTCAGACGTGGAATGAACTCCGTATGCCTAAGCCAACCCACGAAACGAGTATGCGGGCGCCCAGTCGACTAGAGAGGTAGAATGCGTAAGTCGGGGATCGGCTCAGTCCCCTTCTACATGCTGTTGCAAACTTTGGTCCGGTACGATCATAGACTGGGAATGAACTCCATATGCTTAGACTAGGGATGAACTCCGTATGCCTAAGTCAACTCACAAAACGAGCGTTCGGACCCCCTCTACGTGCTGTCGATCCCGCTGCCGGTCCTGCTGCCATAACCCTCGGTTCGACTGGGGCTTAGACATAGAATGAACTCTGTATGCCTAAGCCAACCCACGAAATGAGCGTGCAGGTGCTCAGCCAACCGGAGAGGCAGAATGCGCAAGTCGAGGACCAGCTTGGTCCCCCTGCGTGCTGTCGATAGTGCTGTCGCAACACTCGGTCCAGTCCGATCTTAGACTGGGAATGAACTCCGTATGTCTAAGTCAACCCATGAAACGAGCGTTCGGGCACTGAGCCGGTCGGAGAGGCATAATGCAGAAGCCAGGGATTGGCTCGATCCTCCCCTGCGTGCTGCCGGTCCCGCTGCCACAACCCTCGGTCCGACTGGGGCTTAGACATGGAATGAACTCCCTATGCCTAAGCCAACCCATGAAACAAGCGTACGGGCACTCAGCCGGCCAGAGAGGCAGAATGCGCAAGCCAGGGATCGACCTGGTCTCTCCTTGCATGCTGCCGATCCTACTGTCGTAACCCTCGGTCCGGTTCGATCTCAGACTGGGAATGAACTCCGTATGCTTAGACTGGGGATGAACTCTGTATGCCTAAGTCAACCCACAAAATGAGCGTATGGGCACTCAGTCGGCCAGAGAGGCATAATGCGTAAGCCGGGGATCAGCCTGATCCCCCTCTACGTGCTATCGATCCCACTGTCGGTCCTGCTACCATAACCCTCGATCCGTCTGGGGCTTAGACATGGAATAAACTTCGTATGCCTAAGCCAACCCACGAAACGAACGTGCAGGCGCTCAGATTGGGGATGAACTCCGTATGCTTAGATTGGGGATGAACTCCGTATGCCTAAGTCAACCCATAAAATGAGTGTACGGCGTTGAGCTGGCCGAAGAGGCATAATGCGCAAGCCGAGGATCGACCTAGTCCCCCTCTACGTGCTACCGGTCCCGCTGCCACAACCCTCGGTCTGACTGGGGCATAGACATGGAATGAACTCCGTATACCTAAGCCAACCTAAGAAACGAGCATGCGGGTGCTCAGTCAGCCGGAGAGGTAGAATGCGCAAGCCGGGGATCGGCTCGGTCCCCCCTGCGTGCTGTCGATCCGGCTGCCGCAACCCTCGGTCCGATCTGATCTTAGACTGGTAATAAACTCCGTATGGATAAGTCAACCCATAAAACTAGCGTACGGGCACTGAGCCGACCAAAGAGGCATAATGCGCAAGCCGGGGATCGACCCGATCCCCCTTTACCTGCTGCCGATCCCGCTGCCACAACCCTCGGTCCGGCTGGGGCTTAGACATGGAATGAACTCCCTATGGCTAAGCCAACCCACGAAACGGGCATGCGAGCACTCAGTCGGCCGGAGAGGCAGAATGCACAAGCCAGGGATCGGCCCAGTCCCCCCTGCCTGTTGCCAATCCCGCTGCCACAACCCTCGATCTGACTGGGGCTTAGACATGGAATGAACTCCCTATGCCTAAGCCAACCCACTAAACGGGCATGCGAGCGCTCAACCGGTCGGATAGGCAGAATGTGCAAGCCGGGGACCGGCCCGGTCCCCCTTGCGTGATGCCATCCCGCTGCCACAACCCTCGGTCTGGCTGGGGCTTATACATGGAATGAACTCTCTATGCCTAAGCTAACCCACAAAACGGGCGTGTAGGGTGCTCAGTCGGTCGGAGAGGCAGAATGCACAAGTCGAGGATCGGCTCGGTCCCCCCTGCATGCTACCGATCCTACTGCCACAACCCTCGGTTCGGTCCGATCTTAGACTGGGAATGAACTCCATATGCTTAGATTGGAGATGAACTTCGTATGCCTAAGTCAACCCATGAAATGAGCGTGCAGGCGCTCAACCGACCGGAAAGGCCAGTCGGATAGGCATAATGCACAAATCGAGGATCAACCCGATCCCCCTCTACATGCTGCTGATCCCGCTGTCGGTCCTACTGCCACAACCCTCGGTCCGGCTAGGGCTTAGACATGGAATTAACTTCGTATGCCTAAGCTAACCCACAAAACGAGCGTGCAGGCGCTCAGCCGGTCGGTGAGGCAGAATGCGCAAGCTGGGGATCGGCTCGATCCCTCCCTGCGTGCTGCCAATCCTACTGCCACAACCTTCGGTCCGGTCCGATCTTAGACTGGGAATGAACTCTGTATGCTTAGAAACGAAACGAACTTCGTATGCCTAAGCCAACCCACGAAACGAGCGTGCAGGCGCTCAGCCGACTGGAGAGGTAGAATGTGCAAGTCGAGGATCGGCCCAATCCCTCCTGCGTGCTATCGATCCTGCTGTCGCAACCTTCGGTCCGGTCCGATCTTAGACTGGGAATGAACTCCGTATGCCTAAGTCAACCGACGAAACGAGCGTGCGAGTGCTGAGCCGGTCGGAGAGGCATAATGCGCAAGTCGGAGATCAGCCCGATCCTCCTTTGTATGCTGTCGGTCCTACTGCCACAACCCTTGGTCCAGCTGGGGCTTAGACATGGAATGAACTCCCTATGCTTAGGCCAACCCACGAAACGAATGTGCGGGCGCTCGGCCGGTCGGAGAGGCAGAATGGGCAAGCCGAGGATTGGCCTTGTCCCCCCTGTGTGCTGCCGATCTTGCTGCCGCAACCCTCGGTTCGGTTCGATCTTAGACTAGGAATGAACTCCCTATGCTTAGACTGGGATGAACTCCATATGCCTAAGTGAACCCACGAAACAAGCGTGCGGGTGCTCAGCCGACCAAAGAGGCAAGATGCGCAAGCCGGGGATCGAACGGGTGGTAGGTGGGTTCAAGCACATCTTCATATTTCTGTCGTGCCAATCCCATTTTTATGGCTTGTAAATTCATACAATTTTCCCCTAAGGCTTCATGTGAAGTTTTGTGGGAAGATGACCCGTTTTCTATTTTTCATGATTTTCAAAACATTTTACGGTTCAGGATTTTTTAAACTTTTTTTAGAAAGAGTTTTTCCCCAAATTTGGTAGAGGTGATCCTTTTATTTTTGTTGGCATGCACAAAAAAATTCAGCTAAAAACTCGAAGTGGAGAAGATTTTGTGATCGTTTGAAAAACGTGTCCCCATTTCAGACACTTTAATGGCTACTAGCAGCAAACCTATAAAATCTCAAATGCTCTTTAAAGGGGGTGTGAGTTCTCCAAATTTGATGAGGGATAGGGGGCCAATATAAGGGCCAAGTGTCACACCCTGGGTGGGCACGCCAGGCACATCAGGTGCACCAGCAGGCGGGCCAGCGGTTGAGGCCCGCAGACCAGGCGTGCTGACGGGTATCTGCACGTAAAGCATAGCAAACGAGTTCAGAACGCCCGCCCAACTTGCAGGCCAGCCTATGAGACCAAGGCCTGGCATACAAGCTGCTCGCACCACATCCGGAAGGGCCCAAGGTGCTGGACACGCAAGGGAAGCTTCTGGAAGCAGGCAGGATCAGCAGCAGCATCCTGGCAGATTTGGTTGACCTTAAAATTCAGGAGTTAGCATCTTGATTGATTGTAATCTGTATAATCCCATGATTTTAGCTTTTATTCTAGGGATATTACCATTAAGTGTAAGCTGGAGCCTCAACTATAAATAGAGGGCTGCTCCTCCCTCATTTGTACACCATCAAACACTTTTGTTTCAGTGAATACAAGGGCATTTCCAGAATTCTGCCTTCTTATCCTGTTTTTCTTTAACTTGCGTAATCAGCCTTTCCTATTGTTCTAGTGCCCGTACGCTTGTGTTTTAGGCTGACTTAGGCATAAAGGAGGAGATTCCAAGCCTAAGGCCACACGGTTTCTGAGTTTAAGGTCGAAGCCCATGACAGTTGGTATCAGAGCAAGTTTCATTTTGCGTGTTTGTGTTGTCCAGGTTAGAGGAGATGGCATCCCAAAGTGACACTGCTAACCAACAACCAGAGGCCCAGAAGCATGGGCGTGGAAGAAGGAGGAAAACTAGTTCTAGAGATATCTGGTCTACCATGGACGATAGGCTGGCCAAGGTGGAGGTGACCATGGGCGACATGGGGGAGAAGCTTGAGAGTGTAGAGACTCACATTGCATTGCTAGACTCCATGAGGGAGGAGATCCAAAGTGAGCTACAAGCTGCTCTCAACAAAGGCTTGGACGTGTTCACCCAAAAAAATCAGACCTTGGAGGCTGAAGTGCTGACCTTGCACGATGGCATGGAGGCCATGCGCCAGCGGATGGAGGAGCTTACCAGTGAGCTCGTTGCTTGCAAGACTGCTATTGGGAATGGCATGTTTGCTGGAGTGTCCAAGTCCAGATTGGATGTCCCCAAGCCTAAGGAGTTCGAGGGGACTAGGGCAGCCAAAGAAGTAGATAACTACCTTTGGGGTATGGGACAGTACTTCCAGGCCATGGGCATGCAAGACGAGGCGATAAAGGTAAGCACTGTTACTATGTATCTCACTGATGTAGCCTTATTGTGGTAGAGGCGCAGGTATGATGATGTCAGGCATGGGAGCGCCAAGATTGGAACCTTGGTAGAGTTCCAAAAGGAGTTCAGAGAACAATTTTACCCGAAGTATGTCGATGATGTGGCACGGGCAAAGTTACGTAGGCTGAGCCAGCAAAGGGACATAAGGGAGTATGTCCAAAAATTCTCTGAACTGATGCTACAGATCTTGGATCTAGGTGAGAAGGATGCCTTATTTGCTTTCATGGATGGGCTGAAGCCATGGGTGAAGCATGAGCTACAAAGGAGAGGAGTTCATGACTTGGCTAAAGCCATGACTACTGTCGAGGCCTTGATAGAGTTCAAGCCTTTGAACAAGTTCGAGTCTACCAAGCCCAAGGGTAAGGGCAGGGATGATAGGGATTAGAAGAAGCAATCCAAGGGGAAGGACCGTGACCGGGAGTCCAAGGATGGAGATCGAGACCGTTCAACCAAGGATGGTGAAAGGAAGCCACCAGCAGGCAAGTGGAAAGCAAAGGGGGATTGAGAGCCACTAGCATGCTACCTATGTGGAGGGAGCCACATAGTGTGTAATTACCCTCAGAAGGGCAAGCTGGCTGCTGAAGACAAGGAGTCTGACAAGGAGCCAGAGTCAGGGGCAGCAAAGCTTGGGTCGTTGGTGCTCAATGCTGTCCAAAGTAAGGGGAGCCGCAAGCCAAAGGGCTTGATGTTTGTGGATCTGATGGTTACGGGTCAGAAGGTGAGCACACTGGTGGACACATGTGCCTCACATCTTTTTATTTCAGGTGATAGAGCCTGGAAGCTCAGACTAAAGGTGCAAAAAGGGACTGGTACCATCAAAACGATGAACTCTAAGGAAGTTCCAGCCATTGGAGTAGCGCGGGGAGTGGAGTTACAGCTTGGAGACTGGAAAGGCAAAGAGACCATTGAGGTAATACCCCTTGACGACTATGAGTTTGTGATTGGGTTGGATTTTCTTGTTCGGATTAACGCCCTCCTTGTGCCTTTTACCGATTGTGTTTGCATCTTGGATGCACGGTGCCAATGCCTAGTGCCATTAAGGAGAGGGTCTGGCATTGGGTCGCGGGTGGTGTCAGCCATCCAATTTGCCAAGGCGATAAGCAGACAAGAAGACACCTTCTTGGCAGCCCTAAAATATGATGACCCAAAAGAGAAGGAGATCGAGTCACCCTTAGAGGTGCTAAAAGTGTTGAAGACCTTTAGTGATGTGATGCCCATAAAGCTACCTAGCAAGCTACCACCTAAGAAGGAGGTGGACCACAAGATCGAGCTGGTGTCCGAGGCCAAGCCACCAGCTAGAGTCCCTTACCGAATGTCTCCACCAGAGTTGGAAGAGTTGAGGAAGTAGCTCAAAGAGTTAGTTGATGCTGGCTTCATCAGGCCATCGAAGGTACCCTATGGTGCACCGATTCTATTTCAGCGCAAGCATGATGGGTTGTTGCGGCTGTGCATAGACTATCGGGCTTTGAACAAGCTGACCATCAAGAACAAGTACCTCATCCCACTCATTGCGAACTTATTCGATCAACTTGGGAGCGCAAGGTGGTTCACTAAGCTGGATTTGAGGTCAGTCTACTATCAAGTCAGGATCGCGGAGGGAGATGTGCCAAAGATAGCATGTGTCACTCGATATGGTTCGTATGAGTTCTTGGTGATGCCTTTCAGACTCTCGAATGCCCCAGTAACATTTTGCACCCTTATGAACAAGGTACTTCAATCATTCCTTGATCGGTTTGTTGTGGTTTATTTGGATGACATTGTGATCTACCAAACTTTGGGAGAGCATGTGGACCACTTAAGACAGGTGTTCGAGGTGTTGCGGGCGCACAAGCTATTTGTCAAGGGGAGAAGTGCTCATTCGCCCAGCAGGAGATCCCATTCCTTGGCCATATAGTGGGAGGTGACAGGATATGCATGGATGAAGGCAAGATACACGCCATCCTGAAGTGCAACTGCCAGCCAAGGTCACTGAGTTGAGATCATTCCTTGGGCTGGTCAACTACTTCAGGCGCTTCATCAAAGGTCACTCAGCAATAGCCACGCCATTGACTGACTTGCTCAAGAAAAGGAAAGCATGGGAGTGGAGCGCAGGGTGCCAGGAAGCCTTTGACAGGTTGAAGTGAGCTGTGACCGATGAGCCAGTCTTGGCCTTACCAGACCATGCCAAGCCATATGAGGTGCATACGGATGCATCAGACTTTGCCATAGGGGGTGTGTTGATGCAGGAGGGGCATCCAGTCGCGTTTGAGAGCAGAAAGCTGAATGAGACTGAGCGCAAGTACACGGTCCAAGAGAAGGAGATGACTGCAGTGGTGCACTACTTGCTCACTTGGTGCCATTACCTGTTAGGGTTGAGGTTTGTGGTTAGGACAGACAATGTGGCGACCAGTTACTTCCAGACGAAGAAGAAGCTGTCCCCCAAGCAGACGAGATGGCAAGATTTTCTTGTAGAATTTGATTTCCTGATGGAGTACAAGCCGGGGCGGGTGAGCCTAGTGGTAGATGCTTTGAGTAGGAAGGCTAACCTTGCTGCCATTAGCCAACCAAAGGGGTCACTGGTGCCGCACATCAAGGAGGGACTTGTGCATGATCCTATAGCCAAGGCTTTCATGGAGTACGCCCAGTAAGGTAAGACTAGGTGATTTTGGTTGTAGGATGGCTTGCTGTACACCAGGGGAAGCAGACTGTTTATGCCGTAGCACAGGAACCTCCACAAGGAAGCTTTGCAAGAATGCCATGATTCAAGGTGGGCTGGACACCTCAGAGTGAGTCGTACCTTGGCGTTGATCGAGGACCGATACTACTGGCTGCACATGAGGGATGATGTGGAGGCCTATGTGAAGACATGTCTTGTTTACCAACAGGACAAGGTGGAGCTCAAGAAACCAGACGGTCTCTTAGAGCCATTGCCAGTGCCAGAGCGACCATGGGAGAGTGTTTCTCTGGACTTTATAATCGGTCTACCTAAAGCAGAAGGGTTTGGAAGCATCATGGTAGTGGTGGATAGGTTTTCCAAGTATGGAATCTTCATTCCAGCAACCAAGGAGTGCCCAGCCGAGGAGGCAACTCGATTGTTCCTGAAGAACATGGTTAAGTACTGGGGAGTGCCGAAAACCATTGTTAGTGATCGGGACGGGCATTTCACAGGCAGGTTCTAGATTGAGTTATTCAAGCTGTTGGGGTCAGACTTGAACTTTTCCACCAGTATGCATCCACAGACCAATGGGAAGACAGAACGAGTGAATGGACTATTGGAGGTCTACTTCAGGCACTATGTGAGTGCCACACAAAGGGACTGGCCAAAGCTGCTAGATATTGCACAGTTTTCCTACAACTTGTAAAGGAGCGAGGCAATGAACCAGAGCCCATTTGAGGTTGTGACAGGGCAACAACCACTAACACCCGGTTCGATTGTTGTAGGTTATACAGGGCTGAATCCAGTAGCATACAAGTTTTCCAAGGCATAGCAGGAGCAAACTAACTTGGCTAGAGTTTGTCTACATAAGGCAGCCAAGAGGTCAAAGAAATGGGCAGACCAGAATAGGTGGGACGTGCAGTTCCAGGTTGGAGACTTGGTATTGGTGAAGCTGCATCCCATTGTGTGCCATAGGGGGCTGCACAAAGGCCTAGTCCAGAGGTATGAGGGACCTTTCCGAGTAGTCAAGAGGGTAGGCAAGGTTGCCTACAAGCTAGATTTGCCACCCAAGCCGAGGGTACACCTGGTGTTCCATGTGAGCATGCTTAAGCCGTTCCATGAGGATGAGGGAGATCCAGGATGGGCAGAGTCAAAGCATGCACCATTGGTAGCAAGGGCCTCATATGAGAAGGAGGTCCACAGTATCATAGCTGACTGGGAGGTGAGACAAAAGAACTATCAGCCAACATAAGAGTACTTGCTGCACTGGAAGGGACTTCCAGACAGTGAGGCCTACTGGGAACCAGCAGATGACTTATGGCAGTTCAAGGACCAGATCAGGCAGTACCATGCAGAAGACGCAATGAGGGAGTTACACAATCAGGTGAGGGAGAATGTCATGCCCTGGGCAAGCACGCCAGGCACATCAGGCGCGCCAGCAAGTGAGCCAAAAGTTGAGGCCCATAGACTAGGCATGCTAGCTGGTATCTACGCGCAAAGCCTAGCAAACGAGTTCAGAACGCCCGTCCAACTTGCAGGCCAACCCGTGAGACCAAGGCCTGGCATACAAGCTGCCTGCACCATATCCAAAAGGGCCCAAGGTGCTGGACATGCAAAGGAAGCTTCTGGAAGCAGGCAGGATTAGCAGCAGCATCCTGGCAGATTTGGTTGACCCTGAAAATCAGGAGTTAGCATCCTGATTGATTGTAATTTGTATCATCCCATGATTTTAGCCTTTATTCTAGGGATATTGCCATTAAGTGTAAGTTGGAGCCTCAACTATAAATAGAGGGCTGCTTCTCCCTCAATTGTACACCATCAAACACTTCCGTTTCAGTGAATACAAGAGCATTTCCAGAATTCTACCTTTTTATCCTGTTTCTCTTTAACTTGCATAATCAGCCCTTCTCGTTGTTCTAGTAAATGTACGCTTGTGTTTTAGGCTGACTTAGGCATAAAAAAGGAGATTCCAAGCCTAAGGCCGCACGGTTTTCGAGTCTAAGGTTGGAGCCCGTGACACAAGTACCAGTACCCACGAAATGGGCGTACGGGTGCTCAGTCGGCCAAAGAGGCAAAATGTGCAAGTCGGGGATCGGCACGATCCCCCCTGCGTGCTGTCGATCCTATTACTGGTCCTGTTGCCGCAACCTTCGATCCAGTCTGATCTTAGACTGGGAATGAACACCATATACTTAGACATGGAATGAACTCTGTATGCCTAAGCCAACCCACGAAACAAGCGTGCTGTCGCTCAGTCGGCCGAAGAGGTAGAATGCGCAAGTTGGGGATCGGCCTGATGCCCCCCTGTGTGCTGTCGATCTTACTACCATAACCCTCAGTCTGGTCTGATCATAGACTGGGAATGAACTCCGTATGCATAAGTCAACCCACGAAATGAGAGTGCAGGCACTAAGCTGGCTGAAGAGGCATAATGAGTAAGCCAGGGATCGACCCGATCCCCCTTTGTATGCTATCGATCTTGCTGCCACAACCCTTGGTTTGGCTAGGGCTTAGACATGGAATGAACTCCCTATGCCTAAGCCAACCCACGAAACGGACGTGCGAGTGCTTAGCCAGTCAGAGAGGTAGAATGCTTAAGCCAGGGATTGGCCCGGTCTCCCCTGCGTGCTACCGATCCTATTATCGCAACCCTCGATCCGATCCGATCTTAGACTGGAATGAACTTCGTATGCTTAGACTGGGGATGAACTCCGTATGCCTATGTCAACCCATGAAACGAGTGTACGAGCACTCAGCCGATCGGAGAGCCTTAATGCTTAAGCCGAGGATCAGCCTGGTCCCCCTCTGCGTGCTATCGATCCCGCTACCAGTCCTGCTGCCACAACCCTCGGTCTGACTGGGATGTAGACATGGAATGAACTCCGTATGCCTAAGCCAACCCATGAAACAAGCGTGTAGGCGCTCAGCCGACCGAAGAGGCAGAATGCGCAAGTCGGGGATCGGCCTGGTCCCCCCTACATGCTGTTGATCCTGCTGCTAGTCCTGCTGCCACAACCCTTGATCCAGTCTGATCTTAGACTGGGGATGAATTCTGTATGCTTAGACATGGAATGAACTCCGTTTGCCTAAGCCAACCCACGAAACGAGCGTGCGGGCGCTCAGTCGGTCGGAGAGGCAGAATGTGCAAGTCGGGGATCGGCCCGATCCCCCCAACGTGCTATCGATCCTGCTACCACAACCCTCAGTCTGGTCAATCTTAGACTGGGAATGAACTCCGCATGCCTAAGTCAACCCACGAAATGAGCGTGCGGGTGCTGAGCCGGTCGAAGAGGATAATACGCAAGCTGAGGATCAGCACGGTCCCCCTCTACAGGTTGTCGGTCCCACTACCACAACCCTCGGTTCGACTGGGAATTACACATGGAATGAACTCCCTATGCCTAAGCCAACCCCCGAAACAGGCGTGCGGGTGCTCAACCGATCGGTGAGGCAGAATGCGCAAGCCGGGGATCGGTCCGATCCTTCTTGCATGCTACCGATCCTGCTACCGCAACCCTCGGTCCGGTTTGATCATAGATTGGGAATGAACTCCGTATGCTTAAACTAGGGATGAACTCCGTATGCCTAAGTCAACCCACGAAACGAGCGTGCAGGCGCTCAGCCGACCAGAGAGGTAGGATGCGCAAGCCGGAGATCGAACGGATGGTTGGTGGGTTTAAGCATATCTTCATATTTTTTCCATGCCAATACCATTTTATGGCTTGTAAATTCATACAATGGTCCCCTAAGCCTTCATGTGAAGTTTCGTGGCAAGACAACCTGTTTTCTATTTTTCACGATTTTTGAAACTTTTTTCTATTCAAGATTTTTTAAAATTTTTTTAGAATGGGTTTCATCGCCAAATTTGGCAGATGGGATCCTTGTATTTTTTTTGGCATGCACAAAAAAATTCAGCTAAAAACTCGAAATGGAGAAGATTTTGTGACCGTTTGAAAAAAGTGCCCCTATTTCAGACACTTTAATGGCTACTGGCAGCAAACCTATAAAATCTCAATTGCTCTTTAAGGGGGTGTGAGTTCTCAAGGTTTGATGAGTGATAAGGGGCCAATATAAGGGCCAAGTACCAGCACTCATCGCACATCATGTGCACATACCCCGCCAGCCCCCCAATCGTCGGAACCCCCAATGCCATCGGTTAGGCTCTCCGGTGATGCTCCGGCGATGGTGCCTCGGGTGAAAAAAATGCGGCACGAGCACATGCTCGAGCCCAGCATGTGCACCGTGGCTCAAAATCTTAGACTGGGAATGAACTCCATATGCTTAGGCATGGAATGAACTCCGTATGCCTAAGCCAACCCAGGAAACGAGCATGCGGGCGCCCAGCCGGTCAAAGAGGTGGAACGCGCAAGCCGGGGATTGACCTGGTCCCCCCTGCGTGTTGTCAATCCTGCTGCCACAACCCTCGATCTGGTCTGATCTTAGACTGGGAATGAACTCTGTATGCCTAAGTCAACCCACGAAACGAGCATACGGGCGCTGAGCCGATCGGAGAGGCATAATGCACAAGTCGGGGATCGACCTGGTCCCCCTCTTCGTGTTGCCGGTCCCGCTGCCACAACCCTCGGTCCGGCTGGGGCTTAGACATGGAATGAACTCCCTATGCCTAAGCCAACCCACGGAACGGGCGTGCGGGCGCTCAGTCGGTCGGAGAGGTAGAATTCGTAAGCCGGGGATCAGCCCAGTCCCTCCAGTACGCTATCGATCCTGCTGCCGCAACTCTCAATCTAGTCCGATCTTAGATTGGGAATGAACTCTGTATGCTTAGACTGGGGATGAACTCCGTATGCCTAAGTCAACTCACGAAACAAGCATGCGGGCGCTCAGCTGACCTGAGAGACAGGATGCGCAAGCCGGGGATCGAATGGGTGGTAGGTGGCTTCAAGCACATCTTCATATTTTTGCCATGCCATTGCCATTTTTATGGTGAGCAAATTCCTACAATGGTCCCCTAAGCCTTCATGTGAAGTTTCATGGCAAGACGACCCGCTTTCTATTTTTCATGATTTTCAAAACTTTTTTCGGTTTGGGATTTTTTAAAATTTTTTTAGAAAGAGTTTTGTCCCCAAATTTGGTAGAGGTGATCCTTGTATTTTTGTTGGCTTGCAAAAAAAAACATCAGCTAAAAACTCAAAGTGGAGAAGATTTTGTGACCGTTTCAACAAAGTGTCCCCATTTCAGACATTTTAATGGCTACTGGCAGGAAACCTATAAAATCTCAAATGCTCTTTAAGGGGGTGTGAGTTTTCGAGGTTTGATGAGGGATAGGGGGCCAATATAAGGGCCAAGTACCAGCACCCATCGCACATCATGTGTGCACACCCCCCGGCCCCCCCAATCGCCGGAACCCCCAATGCCGCCGATTAGGCTCTCTGACGATGCTCTGGCGATTGTGCCCCAGGCGAAAAAAATGTGGCACCAGCACATGCCCGAGCCCAGCATGTGCACCATGGCTCAAAATCTTAGACTAGGAATGAACTCCGTATGCTTAGACGTGGAATGAACTCCGTATGCCTAAGCCAACCCGCGGAACGAGGGTACGGGCACTCAGTCGACCGGAGGGTAGAATGCGCAAGCCAGAGATCGGCTCGATCCCCCCCGGTGTACTATCAATCTTGCTGCCGCAACCCTCAGTCTGGTCTGATCTTACACTGGGAATGAACTCTGTATGCATAAATCAATCCACGAAACGAGAGTGCGGGCGTTGAGCTAGCCAAAGAGGCATAATACGCAAGGCGGGGATCGGCCCGGTCCCCCTCTGCGTGCTGTCGGTCCCCTGCCACAACCCTCGATCCGACTGGGGCTTAGACATGGAATGAACTCCCTATGCCTAAGCCAACCCACGAAACGAACATGCGGGCGTTTAGCTGGCCGGATAGGCAGAATGCACAAGCTGGGGATCGACCCGGTCCCCCCTGCGTGCTACCGATCCTGTTTCGCAACCCTCAGTCCGATCCGATCTTAGACTAGGAATGAACTCCGTATGCTTAGATTGGGGATGAACTCCGATGCCTAAGTCAACCCACGAAACAAGTGTGCAGGCGCTCATCCAGCCGAAGAGGCATAATACACAAGTCGGGGATCAGCCAGGTCCCCCTCTGCGTGCTGTCGATCTTGCTGTAGGTCCTGCTGCCACAACCCTCGGTCCGGCTGGGGCTTAGACATGGAATGAACTCTGTATGCCTAAGCCAACCCACGAAACAAGTGTGCGGGCACTCAGTCAGCCAGAGAGGCAAAATGCACAAGCCGGGGATCGGCCTGATCCCAGCCTGCGTGCTGTCGATCCTGCTATCGTAACCCTCAGTACAGTCTGATCTTAGACTGGGAATGAACTCCGTATGCATAGGTCAACCCATGAAATGAGCGTGCGGGTGCTGAGCTGATCGAAGAGGTATAATGTGCAAGCCGGGGATCGGCCCGGTCCCCCTCTGCGTGCTGATGGTCTCGCTGCCACAAACCTCGATTCGGCTGAGGCTTAGACATGGAATGAACTCCCTATTCCTAAGCCAACCCACGAAATGGGCGTGCGGGCACTCAACCGGTCGGAGAGGCAGAACGCGTAAGCCGGGGATCGACCCGGTCCCCTCTGCATGCTATCGATCCTACTGTCGCAACCCTCGATCTGGCCCGATCTTAGGCTGGGAATGAACTTCGTATGCTTAGACTGGGGATGAACTCTGTATGCCTAAGTCAACCGACGAAACGAGCGTGCAGGCGCTTAGCCGACCAGAGAGGCAGGACGCACAAGCCGAAGATCGAATGGGTGGTAGGTGGGTTCAAGCACATCTTCATATTTCTGCCATGCCAATGCCATTTTTATGGCTTGTAAATTCATGCAATGGTCCTCTAAGCCTTCAAGTCCTCTAAAACTTTTTACGGTTCAGGATTTTTTAACATTTTTTTAGAAAGACTTTTGTCCCCAAATTTGGTAGAGGTGATCCTTGTATTTTTGTTGGCATGCACAAAAAAATTCAGGTAAAAATTCGAAGTGGCGAAGATTTTGTGACCGTTTGAAAAAAGTGTCCCCATTTCAGACACTTTGACGGCTACTGGCAGCAAACCTATAAAATCTCAATTGCTCTTTAAGGGGGTGTGAGTTCTCAAGGTTTGATGAGGGATAGGGGGCCAATATAAAGGCCAAGTACCAGCACCAATCGCACATCATGTGCGCACACTCCCGAGCCCCCCAATCGTCGGAACCCCCAATGCCGCCAATTAGGCTCTCCGGTGATGCTCCAGTGATCGTGCTTTGGGCAAAAAAAATGCCGCACTAGCACATGACCGAGCTCAGCATGTGCACCGTGGCTCAAAATCTTAGACTGGGAATGAACTCTGTATGCTTAGACATGGAATGAACTCCGTATGCCAAAGCTAACCCACGAAACGAGCGTGCGGGTGCTCAGCCTGCCGGAGAGGCAGAATGCGCAAGCCGGGCATCAGCCCGATCCCCCCCAGTGTTCTGTTGATCTTGCTGTCGTAACCCTCAGTCCAGTCTGATCTTAGATTGGAAATAAACTCCGTATGCATAAGTCAACCCACGAAACGAGCGTGCGGGTACTGAGCCGGCCGAATGGCATAATGCGTAAGCCGGGGATTGGCCTGGTCCCCCTCTGTGTGCTACCGATCCCGCTGCCACAACCCTTGGTCTGGCTGGGGCTTAGACATGGAATGAACTCCCTATGCCTAAGCCAACCCATGAAACGGGCGTGCGGGCGCTCCGCCGGCCAGAAAGGCAAAATGCGCAAGCCGAGGATCGACTTGGTCCCTCCTGCGTGCTATCGATCCTACTGTCGTAACCCTCGATCTAGTTCGATTTAGACTGGGAATGAACTCCGTATGCTTAGATTGGGGATGAACTCCGTATGCCTAAGTCAACCCACGAAACGAGCGTGCTAGACCTCAGCCAGCCTGAGAGGCATAATGCGCAAGCCAGGGATCAGCCCGATCCCTCTCAGCATGCTGTCGATCCCGCTGCCGGTCCTGCTGCCACAACCCTTGGTCCAGCTAGGGCTTAGACAAGGAATGAACTCCATATGCCTAAGCCAACCCATGAAACCAGCGTGCGAGCGCTCAACTAGTCGAAGAGGCAGAATGTGCAAGTCAAGGATCGACCCGGTTCCCCCCTGCGTGCTGTCGATCCTGCTGCTGCAACCCTCGATCCGATCTGATCTTAGACTGGGAATGAACTCCGTATGCTTAGACATGGAATGAACGCCGTATGCCTAAGCCAACCCACGAAACGAACGTGTGGGTGCTCAGCCGACCGGAAAGGCAGAATGCGCAAGCTGGGGACCGACCCGATCCCCCCACATGTGTTGTCGATCCTGCTACTGCAACCCTTGGTCCGGTCTAATGTTAGACTGGGAATGAACTCCGTATGCCTAAGTCAACACACGAAATGAGCGGGCAGGCGCTGAGCGAGTCAGAGACGCATAATGCGCCAGTCAAGGATCAGCCCATCCCCCTCTGCATGCTGTCGGTCCTACTACTAGAACCCTCGGTCCGGTTGGGGCTTAGACATGGAATGAACTCCCTATGCCTAAGCCAACCCATGAAACGGGCGTGCGGGCACTCAGTCTGCCAGAGGGTAGATTGCACATGCCAGGGATCGGCCCGATCCCCCCTGCATGCTGTTGATCCTGCTGCCGCAACCCTCGGTCCAATCTGATCTTAGACTGGGAATGAACTCCGTATACTTAGACTGGGGATGAACTCCGTATGCCTAAGTCAACCCATAAAATGAGCGTGCGGGTGCTCAGCCAACTAGAGAGGTAAGATGCGCAAGCCGGGGATCGAACGGGTGGTAGGTGGGTTCAAGCACATCTTCATATTTCTGCAATGCCATGCCATTTTTATGGCTTGTAAATTCATACAATCCCCTAAGCCTTCATGTGAAGTTTCGGGGCAAGACAACCCGTTTTCTATTTTTCATAATTTTTGAAACGTTTTGCGATTCAGGATTTTTTAAAATTTTTTTAGAAAGAGTTTTGTCCCCAAATTTGGTAGAGGTGATCCTTGTATTTTTGTTAGCATTCAGAAAAATATTCAACTAAAAACTCAGAGTGGAGAAGATTTTGTGACCGTTTGAAAAAAGTGTCCCCATTTTAGACACTTTAATGGCTACTGGCAGCAAACCTATAAAATCTCAAATGCTCTTTAAGGGGGTGTGAGTTCTTGAGGTTTGATGAGGGATAGGGGGCCAATATAAGGGCCAAGTACCAGCACCCATCGCACATCATGTGCGCACACCTCCCTGACCCCCCATCGTCAAAACCCCCAATGTCGTCGGTTAGGCTCTCTAGCGATGCTCCGACGATGGTGCCTCGGGTGAAAAAAATATGGTACCAGCACATACCCGAGTCGAGCATGTGCATCGTTGCTCAAACTCTTAGACTGGGAATGAACTCCGTATGCTTAGACATGGAATGAACTCTGTATGCCTAAGCCAACCCATGAAACGAGCGTGCAGGCACTCAGCCGACCGGAGAGGCAGAATACGCAAGCCGGGGATCGGCCCGGTCCCCCTCTGCATGCTGCCAGTCCCGCTACCACAACCCTCAGTCCGGCTGGGGCTTAGACATGGAATGAACTCCCTATGCCTAAGCCAACCCACAAAACGGGCATGTGGGCGTTCAACCGACCGGAGAGGCAGAATGTGCAAGCCAGGGATCGGCTCGGTCCCCCCTACGTGCTGTTGATCCTGCTGCCGCAACCCTCGATCCGATCTGATCTTCGACTGGGAATGAACTTCGTATGCTTAGACTGGGGATGAACTCCGTATGCCTAAAGCAACCCATGAAACAAGCGTGCGGGCGCTCAGCCTACCGGAGAGGCAGAATGCGTAAGCCGTGGACCGACCTGGTCCCCCCCTGTGTGCTATCAATCCTACTGCCGCAACCCTCAGTTCAGTTCGATCTTAGATTGGGAATGAACTCCGTATGTCTAAGTCAACCCACGAAACAAGCGTGCGGGTGCTGAGTCGACCGGAGAGGCATAATGCGCAAGCCAGGGATCGGCCCGATCACCCTTTGCATGCTGTCGGTTGTGCTACCACAACCCTCGATCTGGCTGGGGCTTAGACATGGAATAACCTCCCTATGCCTAAGCCAACCCACAAAACGGGTGTGCGGGCGCTCAGCCGACCGGAGAGGCATGATGCGCAAGCCGGGGTTCGAACGGGTGGTAGGTGGGTTCAAGCACATCTTCATATTTCTGCCATGCCAATGCCATTTTTATGGCTTGTAAATTCATTCAATGGTCCCCTACGCCTTCATGTGAAGTTTCATGGCAAGACGACCCGTTTTCTATTTTTCACGATTTTTAAAACTTTTTATGGTTCGAGATTTTTTAAAATTTTTTTAGAAAGAGTTTTGTCCCAAATTTGGTAAAGGTGATCCCTGAATTTTTTTTGGCATGCACAAAAAAATTCAGCTAAAAACTCGAAGTGGAGAAGATTTTGTGACCGTTTGAAAAAAGTGTCCCCATTTTAGACACTTTAATGGCTACTGGCAGCAAACCTATAAAATCTCAAATGCTCTTTAAAGGGGTGTGAGTTCCCGAGGTTTGATGAGGGATAGGGGGCCAATATAGGGGCCAATATAAGGGCCAAGCACTGGCACCCATCACACATCATGTGCGCACACCCCCCCGACCCCCCCAATCGCCGGAACCCCCAATGCCGTCGGTTAGGCTCTCCAGCGATGCTCCGACGATGGTGCCCCGGGTGAAAAAATTACGATGCCAGCAAATGCCCGAACCCAGCATGTGCATCGTAGCTCAAACTCTTAGATTGGGAATGAACTCCGTATGCCTAAGTCAACCCACGAAATGAGCGTTCGGGCGCTGAGCCGACCGGAGAGGCATAATGTGCAAGCCAGGGACCGGCCCGGTCCCGCTGCCACAACCTTCAGTCCGACCGGGGCTTAGACATTGAATGAACTCCCTATGCCTAAGCCAACCCATGAAATTGGCGTACGGGTGCTCAGCCGATCGAAGAGGCAAAATACACAAGCCGGGGATCGACCCGATCCCCCCTGCGTGCTACTGATCCTGCTGCTGGTCCTACTACCGTAACCCTCGATCCAGTCCGATCTTAGACTGGGAATGAACTCCATATGCTTAGACATGGAATGAACTCCGTATGCCTAAGCCAACCCACGAAATGAGCGTCCGGTCGCTCAGTCGACCAGAGAGGCAGAATGCACAGGGCCAGTCCCCCTGCGTGCTGTCGATCCTGCTGTCGCGACCATCAGTCCGGTCCGATCTTAGAGTGGGAATGAACTCCGTATGCCTAAGTCAACCCACGAAACAAGCATACGGGCGCTGAGCTGGTCGAAGAGCCATAATGCGTAAGCCGAGGATCGGTCCGGTCCCCTTCTACGTGCTACCGATCTCGCTACCACAACCTTCGGTCTGACTGGGCTTAGACATGGAATGAACTCCCTATGCCTAAGCCAACCCATGAAACGGGCGTGCGGGCTATCGATCCTGCTACCGCAACCCTCAGTCCAGTCTGATCTTAGACTGGGAATGAACTCCATATGGTTAGACTAGGGATGAACTCCGTATGCCTAAGTCAACCCATGAAATGAGCGTGCGGATGCTCAGTCGACCAGAAAGGTAGGATGTGCAAGTTGGGGATCGAACGGGTGGTAGGTGGGTTCAAGCACATCTTCATATTTCTACCTATGCCACTTTTATGCCTTGTAAATTCATACAATGGTCTCCTAAGCCTTCATGTGAAGTTTCATGGCAAGACGACCCGTTTTCTATTTTTAACGATTTTTGAAACTTTTTACGGTTCAGGATTTTTTAAAATTTTTTTAGAAAGAGTTTTGTCCCCAAATTTGGTAGAGGTGATCCTTGTATTTTTGTTGGCATTCAGAAAAATATTCAACTAAAAACTCAGAGTGGAGAAGATTTTGTGACCGTTTGAAAAAAGTGTCCCCATTTCAGACACTTTAATGGCTACTGGCAGCAAACCTATAAAATCTCAAATGCTTTTTAAGGGGGTGTGAGTTCTCGAGGTTTGATTAGGGATAGGGGGCCAATATAAGGGCCAAGTACTAGCACCCATCGCACATCATGTGTGCACACCTCCCCGACCCCCCATCGTTAGAACCCCCAATGCCATCGATTAGGCTCTCCAGCGATGCTCCAGCGAGGGTGCCTCGGGCAAAAAAAATGTGGTACCAGCACATACCCGAGCCCAGCATGTGCATCGTTGCTCAAACTCTTAGACTGGGAATGAACTCTGTATGCTTAGACATGGAATGAACTCCGTATGCTTAGACATGGAATGAACTCCGTATGCTTAGACATGGAATGAACTCCGTATGCCTACCCCAACCCACGAAACAAGTGTGCGAGCCTTTAGCCGACCGGAGAGGCAGAATGCGCAAGACGGGGATCGGCCCGGTCCCGCTCTACATGTTGCCAGTCCCGCTACCACAACCCTTGGTCCAGCTGGGGCTTAGACATGGAATAAACTCCCTATGCCTAAGCCAACCCATGAAACGGGCATGCGGGCGCTCAACCGATCGGAGAGGCAGAATGTGCAAGCCAGGGATCGGCTCGGTCCCCCTACGTGCTGCTGATCCTACTGTATGCTTAGACTGGGGATGAACTCCGTATGCCTAGGGTAACCCACGAAACGAGCGTGCAGGCGCTCAGCTGGTCAGAGAGGCAAAATGCGTAAGCCATGGATCGGCCCAGTCCCCCTGCGTGCTATCGATCATGCTGCTGTAACCCTCGGTTTGATCCGATCTTAGACTGGGAATGAACTCCGTATGTCTAAGTCAACCCACGAAACGAGCGTACGGGTGCTAAGTCAGTCGGAGAGGCATAATGCGCAAGCCGGGGATCAACCCGATCACCCTCTGCATGCTGTCGGTCACTCTGCCACAACCCTCAGTCCGGTTGGGGCTTAGACATGGAAAGAACTCCCTATGCCTAAGCCAACCCACAAAATAAGTGTGCGGGCGCTCAGTCGGTCGGAGAGGCAGGATGCGCAAGCCGGGGTTCGAACGGGTGGTAGGTGGGTTCAAGCACATCTTCATATTTCTACCATGCCAATGCCATTTTTATGGCTTGTAAATTCATTCAATGGTCCCCTACTCCTTCCTGTGAAGTTTCATGGCAAGACAACCCATTTTCTATTTTTCATGATTTTTGAAACTTTTTGTGGTTCGGGATTTTTTTTAATTTTTTTAGAAAGAGTTTTGTCCCAAATTTGGTAAAGGTGATCCCTGTATTTTTGTTGGCATGCATAAAAAAATTCAGCTAAAAACTCAAAGTGGAGAAGATTTTGTGACCGTTTGAAAAAAGTGTCCCCATTTCAGACACTTTAATGGCTACTGGCAGCAAACCTACAAAATCTCAAATGCTCTTTAAGGGGGTGTGAGTTCTCAAGGTTTGATGAGGGATAGGGGTGAATATAAGGGCCAAATACCAGCACCCATTGCACATCATGTGCGCACACCCCCCGGCCCCCCAATTACCGGAACCCCCAATGCTGCCGGTTAGGCTCTCCGGTGATGCTCAGGCGATGCTCCGACGATGGTCCCTCGGGTGAAAAAAGTATGGGACCAGCACATGCCTGAGCCTAGCATGTGCACCGTGGCTCAAACTCTTAGACTGGGAAAGAGCTCCATATGCTTAGACATGGAATGAACTACGTATGCCTAAGCCAACCCACGAAATGAGCGTGCGGGCGCTCAGCTGGCCGGAGAGGTAGAATGTGCAAGCTGGGGATCGACCCAGTCCCCCTCTGCGTGCTGCCGATCCCGCTACCACAACCCTCGATCCGGGTAGGTCTTAGACATGGAATGAAGTCCCTATGCCTAACCAACCCAAGAAACGGGCATGCGGGCACTCAGCCGGTCAGAGAGGCAGAATGCGTATGCTAGGGATCGGCTCGATCCCCCGTGCGTGCTACTGATCCTACAGCCGCAACCCTCAGTCCAGTTCGATCTTACACTAGGAATGAACTCTGTATGCTTAGACTGGGGATGAACTCCGTATGCCTATGTCAACCCACGAAACGAGCTTGCGGGCGCTCAACCAGCCGAAAAGGCAGAATGCGCAAGCCGGGGATCGGCCCGGTCCCCCCTATGTGCTGTCGATCCTATTGCTGGTCCTACTGCTGCTCCTACTATCGTAAGCCTCGGTTTGCTCCAATCTTAGACTAGGAATGAACTTCGTATGCTTAGACATGGAATGAACTTCGTATGCCTAAGCCAACCCACGAAACGAGCGTGCGAGCCCTCAGTTGACCGGAGATGCAGAATGCTCAAGCTGGGGATCGACCCGGTCCCCCCTGTGTGCTGTCGATCTTGCTGTCGCAACCCTCGGTCCGATCTGATCTTAGATTGGGAATGAACTCCATATCCCTAAGTCAACCCACGAAATGAGCGTTCGGGCATTGAGCAGGCCGGAGAGGCATAATGCGCAAGCCAGGGATTGGCTCGATCCCCCTCTACGTGCTGTCGACCCCACTGCCATTACCCTCGATCCGGTTGGGGCTTAGACATGGAATGAACTCCCTATGCCTAAGCCAACCCACGAAACAGACGTGCGGCCGATAAGCCGATCGAAGAGGTACAATGCGCAAGCCAGGGATCGACCTGGTCCCCCCTGCATGCTGTCGATCCTGCTGTCGCAACCCTTGGTCTAATCCAATCTTAGACTGGGAATGAACTCCATATGCTTAGACTGGGGATGAACTCCGCATGCCTAAGTCAACCCACAAAATGAGTGTGCGGGCTGCTGATCCCGTTATCGGTCCTGCTGCCACAACCCTCAGTCTGGCTGGGCCTTAGACACAGAATGAACTCCGTATGCCTAAACCAACCCACGAAACAAGCCTGCGGGCGTTCAGTCGATCGAAGAGGCAGAATGCGTAAGCCAGGGACCGCCCTGGTCCCCCCTGCGTGCTGTCGCCACAAGCCTCGGTCCAGTCTGATCTTAGACTAGGAATAAACTCCGTATGCCTAAGTCAACCCATGAAATGAGTGTGCGGGCGTTGAGCCGACCGAAGAGGCATAATGCGCAAGTCGGGATCAGCTCGATCCCCCTCTGCATGCTGTCGGTCCCGCTACCACAACCCTTGGTCTGGCTGGGGCTTAGACATGGAATGAACTCCCTATGCTTAAGCCAACCCACGAAACAGGCGTGCGGGTGCTCAACCGACCGGAGAGGCAGAATGCGCAAGTCGAGGGTCGACCTGGTCCCCCTACGTGCTATCGGTCCTACTGCCGTAACCCTCGGTCCAGTCCGATCTTAGACTGAGACTGAACTCCATATGCTTAGATTGGGGATGAACTTCATATGCCTAAGTCAACCCATGAAACGAGCACGCGGACGCTCAGCCGACCAGAGAGGTCGGATGCGCAAGCGAGGGATCGAACGGAAGGTAGGTGGGTTCAAGCACATCTTCATATTTCTGCCATGCCAATGCCATTTTTATGGCTTGTAAATTCATACAATGGTCGCCTTCACCTTCACGTGAAGTTTCGTGGCAAGATGACCCATTTTCTATTTTTCATTATTTTTGAAACTTTTTACGATTCAGGATTTTTTAAAATTTTTTTAGAAAGAGTTTTGTCCCCAAATTTGGCAAAGGTGATCCTTGTATTTTTGTTGGAATGCACAAAAACATTCAGCCAAAAACTCATAGTGGATAAGATTTTGTGACCGTTTGAAAAAAGTGTGCCCATTTTAGGCACTTTAATGGCTACTGACAGCAAACCTATAAAATCTCAAATGCTCTTTAAGGGGGTGTGAGTTCTTGAGGTTTGATGAGGGATAGGGGGCCAATATAAGGGCCAAGTACCAGCACCCATCGCACATCATGTGTGCACACCCCCCGGCCCCTGCAACTGCCAGAACCCCTAATGCCGTCGGATAGGCTCTCCGGTGATGTTCCGACAATGGTGCCTCGGGCGAAAAAAATATGGCACCAGCACATGCCTGAGCCCAGCATGTGCACCGTGGCTCAAACTCTTAGACTGAGAATGAACTTCGTATGCCTAAGCCAACCCACGAAACGAGCTTGAGGGTGCTCAACCGGTCGGAGAGCGAGAATGCGCAAGCCAGGGATCGGGCCGTTCCACCTCTGCGTGCTATCGGTCCCACTCCACAACCCTCGGTCTGGTTGGGGCTTAGACATGGAATGAACTCCCTATACCTAAGCCAACCCACGAAACGGGCGCGCGAGCACTCAGTCGATCGAAGAGGCAGAATGCGCAAGCCGGGGATTGGATTGGTCCCCCCTGCGTGCTGTCGATCCTGCTACCGCAACCCTCCGTCCTGTTGGATCTTAGACTGGGAATGAACTCCGCATGCTTAGACTGGGGATGAACTCTGTATGCCTAAGTCAACCCACAAAACAAGTGTACGGGTGCTCTGCCAGTCAGAGAGGTCGGTCAGAGAGGCAGAATGTGCAAGCCGGGGATCAGCTTGGTCCCCCCTACGTGCTGTCGATCCTGTTGCTGGTCCTGCGGCCGTAACCCTCGGTCCAATTCGATCTTAGACTAGGAATGAACTCTGTATGCTTAGACATGGAATGAACTCCGTATGCCTAAGCCAACCCACGAAATGAGCGTGCGGGGGCTCAGCCAGTTGGAGAGGTAGAATGCGCAAGCCGGGGACTAGCCTGGTCCCCCCATGCTTGCTGACAATCCTGCTACCGCAACCCTCAGTCCGGTCTGATCTTAGACTGGGAATGAATTCCATATGCCTAAGTCAACCCATGAAACGAGCGTTCGGGTGTTGAGACGACCGGAGAGGCATAATGCGCAAGCCGGGGATCGATCTGGTCCCCCTCTGCGTGCTGCCGGTCCCGTTGCCACAACCCTCAATCCGACTGGGGCTTAGACATGGAATGAACTCCCTATGCCTAAGCCAACCCACGAAACGGGCGTGCGGGCACTTAGCTGGTCGGAGAGGCAGAATGCGTAAGCTAGGGATCGGCCCGATCCCCCCTGCGTGCTATCGATCCTACTGCTAAAACCCTCGATCTGGTCCGATCTTAGACTGGGAATGAACTCCGTATGCTTAGACAGGGGATGAACTCCGTATGCTTAAATCAAACCAAAAAACGAGTGTACGGGCACTCAGCTGGCCGGAGAGGCATAATGCAAATGTCAGGGATCAACCCGGTCCCTCTCTGCATGCTGTCGATCCTACTACCGATCTACTGCCATAACCCTTAGTCTGGCTGGGGCTTAGACATGGAATGAATTCCGTATGCCTAAGCCAACCCACAAAATGAGCGTGCGGGCGCTCAGCCGGCCGGAGAGGCAGAATGCACAAGCCCAGGATCGACCCGGTCCCCCCCAACGTGCTGTCGATCCTACTACCGGTCCTGTTGCCACAACCCTCGATTCGGTCCGATCCTAGACTGGGAATGAACTCCATATGCTTAGACATGGAATGAACTCCGTATCACTAAGCCAACCCACAAAACGAGCGTGCGGGCGCTCAATCGGCCGAAGAAGCAAAATGCGCAAGTCAGGGATCAGCCCGGTCCCCCTGTGTTCTGTCGATCCTACGGTCGCAACCCTTAGTTCGATCCGATCCTAGATTGGGAATGAACTCCGTATGCCTAAGTCAACCCATGAAACGAGCGTGCGGGCGCTGAGCCAGTCGGAGAGGCATAATGCGCAAGCCGGGGATCAGCCCGGTCCCCTTCTGTGTGCTGTCGGTCCCGCTACCTCAACCCTCGATCTGATTGCGGCTTAGACATGGAATGAACTCCGTATGCCTAAGCCAACCAACGAAACGGGCGTGCGGGCGTTCAGCCGGTCGGACAGGCAAAATGCGCAAGCCGGGGATCGATCCGATCCCCCGCTACGTGTTGTCGATCCTGCTGCCGCAACCCTCGATCCGATCCGATCTTAGACTAGGAATGAACTTCGTATGTGTAAGTCAACCCACGAAACGAGCGTGTGGGTGTTGAGCTGATCGGAGAGGCATAATATGAAAGTCGGGGATCGGCCCGGTCCGTCTCTGCGTGCTGCCGGTCCCACTTTCACAACCCTCAGTCCGTCTGGAGCTTCGACATGGAATGAACTCCCTATGCCTAAGTCAACCCACGAAACGGACGTGCGGGCGCTCAGTCGGCCAGAGAGGCAGAATGCTCAAGCCAGGGATCGGCCCGATCCCCCCTGCGTGCTATCGATCCTACTGTCGCAACCCTCGGTCCAATCCAATCTTAGACTGGCAATGAACTCCGTATGCTTAGACTGGGGATGAATTTCGTATCCCTAAGTCAACCCATGAAACGAGCGGGCGGGTGCTCAGCTAACCAGAGAGGTAGGATGCGTAAGCCGAGGATCGAACAGGTGGTAGGTGGGTTCAAGCACATCTTCATATTTCTACCTTGCCAATGCCATTTTTATGGCTTGTAAATTCATACAATGGTCCCCTAAGCCTTCATATGAAGTTTCATGGCAAGACGACCCGCTTTTTATTTTTCATGATTTTTGAAGCATTTTACGGTTCGGGATTTTTTAAAATTATTTTAGAAAGAGTTTTGTCCCCAAAATTTGCGGTTGGAATGCACAAAAATATTTAACTAAAAACTCGAAGTGGAGAAGATTTTGTGATCGTTTGAAAAAGGTGTCCCCATTTAAGACACTTTAATGGCTACTGGAAGCAAACCTATAAAATCTCAAATGCTCTTTAAGGGGGTCTGAGTTCTCGAGGTTTGACGAGGGATAGGGGGCCAATATAAGTGCCAAGTACCAGCACCCATCACACATCATGTGTGCACACCCCCTGGCCCCCCATTCACCGGAACCCCCAATGCCGCCGGTTAGGCTCTCTGGCGATGGTGCCCCGAGCAAAAAAAAAATACGGCACCACCACATGCTCGAGCCCAGCATGTGCACCGTGGCTCAAAATCTTAGACTGGGAATGAACTCTGTATGCCTAAGCCAACCCATGAACCGAGCGTTCGGGTACTCAGCCGATCGAAAACACAAAATGCACAAGCCGGGGACAGGCCCGGTCCCCTTACGTACTGTCAATCCGATCTTAGACTGGGAATGAACTCCATATGCCTAAGTCAACCCATGAAATGAGTGTGCGGGTGTTGAGCCAGCCAGAGAGGCATAATGTGCAAGTCGGGGATCGGCCTGATCCCCCACTGCATGCTGCCGATCCCGCTATCACAACCCTTGGTCCGACTAGGGCTTAGACATGGAATGAACTCCCTATGCCTAAGCCAACCCACGAAACGGGCGTGTTGGCATGCACAAAAAAATTCAGCTAAAAACTCGAAGTGGAGAAGATTTTGTGACCGTTTGAAAAAAGTGTCCCCATTTCAGACACTTTAATGGCTACTGGCAGCAAACCTATAAAATCTCAAATGCTCTTTAAGAGGGTGTGAGTTCTCGAGGTCTGATGAGTGATAAGGGGCCAATATAAGGGCCAAGTACCAGCACCCATCGCACATTATGTGCGCACACCCCTTGGCCCCCCAATCGTCGAAACCCCCAATGCCGTCGGTTAGGCTCTCCGACGATGCTCCGGTGATGCTCCGGCGATGGTGCCCCAACCCTCGGTCCAACTGGGGCTTAGACATGGAATGAACTCCCTATGCCTAAGCCAACCCATGAAATGGGCGTGTGGGCGCTCAGCTGGTCGGAGAGGTAGAATGCATAAGCCGAGGATCGACCCGGTCCCCCCTGTGTGCTACTGATCCCGCTGTCAGTCCTGCTGCCACAACCTTTGGGCCGATCTGATCTTAGACTGGGAATGAACTCCGTATGCTTAGACATGGAATGCCTATGCCTAAGCCAACCCACGAAATGGGTGTGCGGGCACTCAGCCAACCAAAAAGGCAGAATGCGTAAGCCGGGGATGGGCTTGATCCCCCCTGCGTGCTGTCGATCTTGCTGCCGTAACCCTCGGTCCGATCTGATCTTAGACTGGGAATGAACTCCGTATGCTTAGACTAGGGATGAACTCTGTATGCCTTAGTCAAGTCACGAAACGAGCATGCGGGCGCTCAACCAGTCGGAAAGGCATAATGCATAAACCGAGGATCGACCTGGTCCCCCCTGCGTGTTGTCGTTCCTGCTATCGGAACCTTCAGTCCGATCCGATCTTAGATTGGGAATGAACTCCGTATGCATAAATCAACCCACAAAACGAGCGTGCGGGCATTGAGTCGGCCGAAGAGGCATAACACGCAAGCCGAGGATCAATCCGATCCCCCTCTGTGTGCTGTCGGTCCCGCTGCCACAACCATCGGTCCAGCTAGGGCTTAGACATGAAATGAACTCCCTATGCCTAAGCCAACCCACGAAACGGGCGTGCGAGTGCTCAACTGGTCGGAGAGGCAGAATGCGCAAGCCGGGGATCAGCTTGGTCCCCCCTGCGTGCTGTCAATCCTGCTACCGCAACCCTCGGTCTGGTTCGATCTTAGATTGGGAATGAACTCCATATGCTTAGACTAGGGATGAACTCCGTATGCCTAAGTCAACCCACGAAACGAGCATGCGGGCACTCAGCCCGCCAAAGAGGCCAGTCGAAGAGGCAGAATGTGAAAGCCGGGGATCAGCACGGTCCCCCTCTGCATGTTGTTGATCCCGCTGTCGGTCTAGCTACCACAACCCTCAGTCCGACTGGGGCTTAGACATGTAATGAACTCCGTATGCCTAAGCCAACCCATGAAATGAGCGTACGGGCGTTCAGTTGGTCGAAAAGGCAGAATGCGTAAGCCGGGGATAGGCCCAGTCCCCCCTTGTATGCTGCTGATCCTGCTGCTGGTCCTACCGCCGCAACCCTCGGTCCGATTCGATCTTAGACTGGGAATGAACTCCATTTGCTTAGACATGGAATGAACTCTGCATGCCTAAGCCAACCCATGAAACGAGCGTGCGGGTGCTCAACCGACCGAAGAGGCAGAATGGCAAGCCGGGGATCAGCTCGGTCCCCCCGACGTGCTATCGATCCTGCTACCCCAACCCTCAGTTCGGTCCAATCTTAGACTGGGAATGAACTCCGTATGCCTAAGTCAACCCACGAAATGAGTGTGCGGGCGCTGAGCCGACTGGAGAGGCATAATGCGCAAGTTGGGGATCGGCCCGATCCCCCTTTGCGTGCTGCCAGTCCCGCTGCCACAACCCTGTCCGGCTAGGGCTTAGACATGGAATGAACTCCCTATGCCTAAGCCAACCCATGAAATAGGTGTGCGGGTGCTCCGTCGATCGAAGAGGCAAAATGTGCAAGCCGGTCAGAGAGGCATAACGTTCAAGCCGGGGATTAGCCCGGTCCCCCTGTGCGTTCTGTCGATCCTGCTACCTATCCTGCTGCCACAACCCTCAGTCCGACTGCGGCTTAGACATGGAATGAGCTTCATATGCCTAAGCCAACCCAGGAAACGAGCGTGCGAGAGCTCAGTCGACCGGAGATGCAGAATACGCAAGCCGAGGATCGGCCTGGTCGCCCCCTACGTGCTGTCGATCCTGCTACCGCAACCCTCTGTCTGGTCCAATCTTATACTGGGAATGAACTCCGTATGCCTAAGTCAACCCACGAAATGAGCGTACGGGCGTTGAGCCGATCGTAAAGGCATAATGCGCAAGCCGAGGATCAGCCCGGTCCCCTTTTTTGTGCTACCGGTCCTGCTACCACAACCCTCGGTCTAACTGGGGCTGAGACATGGAATGGACTCCCTATGCCTAAGTCAACCCACAAAACGGGCGTATGGGCGCTCAGCCGACTGGAGAGGCAGAATGTGTAAGTCGGGGATCGGCCTAGTCCCCCCTACGTGCTGCCAATCCTGCTACCGTAACCCTCGGTTCGGTCTGATCTCTCTGCCAGTAGGTAGGATGCCCGATCCCTCTCGACGTGCTGCTGGTCCCGCTGCCAGAACCCTCGGTCCGACTGGGGCTTAGACATGGAATGAATTCCCTATGCCTAAGCCAACCCATGAAACGGGCATGCGGTGCTCCGTCGATCGAAGAGGTAAAATGCGTAAGTCAGGGATCGGCCCGGTCCCCCCTACGTCCTACTGATCCTACTATCGTAACCCTCGGTCCGGTCCGATCTTAGACTGGGAATGAACTCTGTATGCTTAGACTTGGGATGAACTCCTTATGCCTAAGTCAACCCATGAAATGAGCGTGCGGACGCTCAGCCGACCGGAGAGGCATAATGCTCAAGTCGAGGATCAGCTCGGTCCCCCTCTGCATGCTGTCGATCCTGCTACCTATCCTGCTGCCACAACCCTCGGTCCGACTGGGGCTTAGACATGGAATGAACTCTGTATGCCTAAGCCAACCCACGAAAAGAGCATGCGGGAGCTCAGTCGACCGGAGAGGCAGAATGTGCAAGTCAGGGATCGACCCGGTCCCCCCCTTCATGTTGTTGATCCTGCTGCCGCAACCCTCAGTCCGATCCAATCTTATATTGGTAATAAACTCCGTATGCCTAAGTCAACCCATAAAATGAGCGTGCGAACGCTCAGCCGGCCGAAGAGGCATAATGCTCAAGCCGGGGATCAACTCGGTCCCCCTCTGCGTGCTATCGATCCTACTACCTATCCTACTGCCACAACCCTCAGTCCGGCTAGGGCTTAGACATGGAATGAACTCCGTATGCCTAAGCCAACCCATGAAACAAGCGTGCGGGCGCTCAGCCGACCGGAGAGGCAGAATGCGCAAGCTGGGGATCGGCCCGATCCCCCCTGCGTGCTGTCGATCCTACTGCCGCAACCCTCGGTCCGGTCTGATTTTAGACTGGGAATGAACTCCGTATGCATAACTTAACCCACGAATGAGCCGACCGAAGAGACATAATCCGCAAGCCAGGGATTGGCCCCATCCCCCTCTACGTGCTGCCGGTCCCGTTGCCACAACCCTCGGTCCGACTGGGGCTTAGACATGGAATGAACTCCCTATGCCTAAGCCAACCCACGAAACGGGCGTGCGGGTGCTCTATCGGTCGAAGAGGCAAAATACGCAAGCCGGGGATCGGCTCGGTCCCCCCAGCGAGCTGTCGATATTGCTACCGTAGCCCTCGATCCGATCCGATGTTAGACTGAGAATGAACTCCATATGCTTAGACTGGGGATGAACTCCATATGCCTAAGTCAACCCATGAAACGAGCATGCGAACGCTCAGCCGACTGGAGAGGCATAATGCTCAAGTCGGGGATCAACCCAGTCCCCCTCTGCGTGCTGTCGATCCTGCTGCCACAACCCTCATTCCGGCTGGGGCTTAGACATGGAATGAACTTCGTATTCCTAAGCCAACCCATGAAACGAGCGTGCGGGAGCTCAGCTGACCGGAGAGGCAGAATGTGCAAGCTGGGGATTGGCTTGGTGCCCCTCTACGTGCTGTCAATCCTGCTGTCGCAACCCTCAGTCCAGTCCAATCTTATACTTGGAATGAACTCCATATGCCTAAGTCAACCCACGAAATGAGCGTGCGGGCGCTGAGCCGACTGGAGAGGCATAATGCGCAAGTCGAGGATCGACCCGGTCCCTCTCTTCGTGTTGTCGGTCCCGCTACCACAACCCTCTGTTTGACTGGGGCTTAGACATGGAATGAACTACCTATGCCTAAGTTAACCCTTGAAATGGGCGTACGGGCACTCAGTCGATCGGAGAGGTAGAATGCATAAGCCGGGGATCAACCTGGTCCCCCCTATGTGCTGCTGATCCTACTGCCGCAACCCTCGGTCTGGTCCGATCTTAGACTGGGAATGAACTCCGTATGCTTAAACTGGGGATGAACTACGTATGCCTAAGTCAACCCACAAAATGAGCGTGCGGGAGCTCAGTCGACCAGAGAGGCAGGATGCGTAAGCCGGGGATCAAATGGGTGGTAGGTGGGTTCAAGCACATCTTCATATTTCTGCCATGCCAATGCCATTTTTTTGGCTTGTAAATTCATACAATGGTCCCCTAAGCCTTCATTTGAAGTTTCGTGGCAAGACGACCCATTTTTTAGTTTTTGGGATTTTTGAAACTTTTTGTGGTTCGGGATTTTTTTAAATTTTTTTAGAAATAGTTTTATCCCTAAATTTGGTAGAGGTGATCCTCGTATTTTTTTTGGCATGCAAAAAAACATTCAGCCAAAAACTCGAAGTGGAGAAGATTTTGTGACTGTTTGAAAAAAGTGTCCCTATTTTGGACACTTTAGTGGCTACTGGCAGCGAACCTATAAAACCTCAAATGCTTTTTAAAGGGGTGTGAGTTCTTAAGGTTTGATGAGGGATAGGGGGCCAATATAAGGGACAAGTACCAGCACCCATCACACATCATGTGCGCACACCCCTCGGCCCCCCTAATCGTCGGAACCCCCAATGCCGCCAGTTAGGCTCTCCGATGATGCTTCAGTGATGGTGCCCCAGGCGAAAAAAATATGGCACCAGCACATGCCCGAGCCCAGCATATGCACCATGGCTCAAACTCTTAGACTGTGAATGAACTCTGTATGCTTAGACATGGAATGAACTCCGTATGCTTAAGCCAACCCACAAAACGAGTGTGTGGGTGCTCAGCCGGCCGGAGAGGCAGAATGCGCAAGCTGGGGATTGGCCCAGTCCCCCTCTGCGTGCTCTGGTCCCGTTGCCACAACCGTCGGTCCGGCTGGGGCTTAGACATGGAATGAACTCCCTATGTCTAAGCTAACGCACGAAACGGGCGTGCGGGCACTCAGCCGGTCGGAGAGGCAGAATGCCCAAGCTGGGGATCGGCTCGGTCCCACCTACGTGCTGCCGATCTTGCTACCGTAACCCTCGGTCCAGTCTGATCCTACGTGCGTAAACTAGCTTTCTTACCTCTTTCACGCCCATGCTCTTGGGCCTCTGGTTGTTGGCTAGCAATGTCGCTTTCGGATGCCATCTCCTCAATCACGATCTAACCTGCACAACACAAACACACAGAATCGAACTCGCTCTGATACCAACTGTCACGGGCTCTGACCTTAGACTCAGAAACCGTGCGGCCTTAGGCTTGGAATCTCCTCCTTTATGCCTAAGTCAGCCTAAAACACAAGCATGCGGGCACTAGAACAATGGGAAGGGCTGATTATGCATGTTAAAGAGAAACAGGATAAGAAGATAGAATTCTGGAAATGCTCTTGTATTCACTGAAATAGAAGTGTTTGATGGTGTACAAATGAAGGTGGAGCAGCCCTCTATTTATAGTTGAGGCTCCAGCTACAACTTAATGGCATATCCCTAGAATAAAGGTTAAAATCATGGGATTATACAGATTACAATCAACCAGGATGCTAACTCCTGATTTTCCAGGGTCAACCAAATTTGTCGGGATGCTCTAGCTGATCCTGCCTGCTTCTAGAAGCTTCCCTTGCGCGTCCAGCACCTTGGGCCCTTCTAGATGTGGTCGGGCAGCTTGTATGCCAGGCTTTGGTCTCACGGGTTGGCCTGCAAGTTGGACGGGCGTTCTGAACTCATTTGCTAGGCTTTGCGCACAGATACCCACCAGCACGCCTGGTCTACGGGCCTTAACCTCTGGCTCGCCTGTTGGTGCACCTGATGTGCCTGGCGCGCCCGTCCAGGGCATGACATTCTCCCCCACCTGATTGCACAATGCTCTTGTTGCATCTTCTGCATGGTACTGCCTGATCTGGTCCCCGAACTGCCCTAAGTCATCTGCTGGTTCCTAGCTCACCTCACTGTCTGGAAGTCCCTTTCAGTGCACCAAGTACTCTTGTCTTGGCTGATAATTCTTTCGTCTCACCTCCCGGTCAGCTATGATGCTGTGGACCTCCTTCTCATATGAGGCCCTTGCTCCCAATGGTGCACGCTTTGGCTCTGCCTCTCCTGGATCTCCCTCATCCTTATGGAACGGCTTGAGCATGCTTACATGGAACACCGGGTATACCCTCGGCTTGGGTGGCATATCCAACTTGTATGCAACCTTGCCTACCCTCTTGACACTCGGAAAGGTCCCTCATACCTCTGGACTAGGCCTTTGTGCAGCCCCCTATGGTGTACAATGGGATGCAGCTTTACCAACACCAAGTCTTCAACCTAGAACTGCACGTCCCGTCTATTCTGGTCTGCCCACTTCTTCGACCTCTTGGCCGCCTTGTGTAGACAAACTCTGGCCAAGTCAGTTTGCTCCTGCCATGCCTTGGCAAACTTGTATGCTGCTGGATTCGACCCTGTATAACCTGCAATAATTGAGCCAGGTGTTAGTGGTTGTTGCCCTATCACAACCTCAAATGGGCTCTGGTTCGTTGCCTCACTCCTTTGCAAGTTGTAGAAAAACTGTGCAATAACTAGCAGCTTTGGCCAGTCCCTTTGTGTGGCACTCACATAGTGCTTGAGGTAGATCTCCAATAATCCATTTACTCGCTTTGTCTGGCCATCAGTCTGTAGATGCATGCTGGTGGAAAAGTTCAAGTCTGACCCTAATAGCTTGAACAACTCAGTCCAGAACCTACCTGTGAAATGCCCATCCCGATCACTAACAATGGTCCTCGGCACTCCCCAGTACTTAACCATGTTCTTCAGGAACAATCGAGCTGCCTCCTCGGTTGGGCACTCCTTGGTTACTGGAATGAAGATTCCATACTTGGAAAACCTATCCACCACTACCATGATGCTTCCAAACCCTTCTGCTTTGGGTAGACTGACTATAAAGTCTAGAGAAACACTCTCCCATGGTCACTCTGGCACTAGCAATGGCTTTAAGAGACCCCCTGGTTTCTTGAGCTCCACCTTGTCCTATTGGCACACAAGACAAGTCTTCACATAGGCCTCCACATCGTCCCTCATGTGCGGTCAGTAGTATCAGTCCTCGATCAACGCTAGGGTGCGGCTCACTCCGGGGTGTCCAGCCCATCTTGAATCATGGCATTCTTGCAAAACTTCCTTGTGGAGTTTCCCGTGCTGCGGCACAAACAGTCTATTACACCTGGTGTATAGCAACCCATCCTGCAACCAAAACTGCCTAGTCTTACCTTGTTGGGCGTACTCCATCAAAGCCTTGGCTGTAGGATCATGCGCAAGTCCCTTCTTGATGCGCGGCACCAATGACCCCTCTGGTTGGCTAATGGCAGCAAGGTTAGCCTTTCTGCTCAAGGCGTCTGCCACTAGGTTCACCCGTCCTGGCTTGTACTCTATCTGAAAATCAAATTCTGCAAGAAAATCTTACCATCTCGCCTGCTTGGGGGATAGCTTCTTTTGTGTTTGGAAGTAGCTGGTCACCACATTGTCTGTCCTCACCACGAACCTCGACCCCAACAGGTAATGGCACCAAGTGCGCAAGTAGTGTACCACTGCAGTCATCTTCTTCTCTTGGACTATGTACTTGCGTTCAGTCTCGTTCAGCTTCTTGCTCTCGAACGCGATTGGACATCCCTCCTGCATCAACACGCCCCTTATGGCGAAGTCTGATGCATCTATATGTACCTCATACGGCTTGGCATGGTCGAGCAAGGCCAAGACTGGCTTCTCGGTCATAGCCCACTTCAACCTATCAAAGGCTTCCTGGCACCCTGCGCTCCACTCCCATGCTCTCCCTTTCTTGAGCAAGTCAGTCAATGGCGTGGCTATTGCTGAGTGACCTTTGATGAAGCACCTGTAGTAGTTAACCAGCCTAAGGAATGATCTCAACTCAGTGACCTTGGCTTGCGGTTGCCACTCTAGGATGGCATGTATCTTGCTTTCATCCATGAGTATCCTGCCACCTCCCACTATATGGCCTAAGAACGGGATCTCTTGCTGGGTGAATGAGCACTTCTCCCTCTTGACAAACAGCTTGTGCACCCGCAACACCTCGAACACCTGTCTCAAGTGGTCTACATGCTCTCTCAAAGTCTGGCTGTAGATCACAATGTCATCCAAATAAACCACAACAAATTGATTAAGGAACGACTGAAGTACCTTGTTCATAAGGGTGCAGAATGTTGCTGGGGCGTTCGTGAGTCCGAAAGGCATCACCAAGAAATCATACAAACCATACCAAGTGACACATGCTGTCTTTGGCTCATCTCCCTCTGCGATCCTGACTTGATAGTAGCCCGACCTCAAATCCAACTTGGTGAACCACGTTGCGCTCCCAAGTTGATCGAACAAGTCCGCAATGAGTGGGATGGGGTACTTGTTCTTGATGGTTAGCTTGTTCAAAGCTTGGTAGTCTATGCACAGCCATAACGACCCATCATGCTTGTGCTGGAATAGAACCGGTGCACCATAGGGCACCTTCGATGGCCTGATGAAGCTAGCATCAACTAACTCTTTGAGCTGCTTTCTCAACTCCTCTAACTCTGGTAAAGACATTCAGTAAGGGGCTCTAGCTGGTGGCTTGGCCTCGTACACCAGCTCGATCTTGTGGTCCACCTCCCTCTTAGGTGGTAGCTTGCTAGGCAACTTTGCGCGCATCACATCACTAAAGGTCTTCAGCACCTTTAACACCTCTACAGGTGACTCGGTCTCCTTCTCCCTTGGCTCATCATATTTTAGGGCTGCCAAGAAGGTGTCTTCTTGTTTGCTTACTGCCTTGGTAAATTGGATGGTTGACACCACCCGTGACCTAACTCTAGACCCTCTCCTCAATGGCACAAGGCATTGGCATTGTGCATCCAAGATGCAAACACAATCGACAAAAGGCACAAGGAGGGCATTAATCCGAACAAGGAAATCTAACCCAATCACAAACTCATAGTCGTCAAGGGGTATTACCTCTATGGTCTCCTTGCCTTTCCAGTCTCCAAGCTGTAACTCCACTCCCCGTGCTACTCCAATGGCTGGAACCTCTTTAGAGTTCACTGTTTTGATGGTACCAGTCCCTTTCTACACCTTTAGTCTGAGCTTCCAGGCTCTATCACCTGAAATAAAAAGATGTGAGGCACCTGTGTCCACCAGTGTGCTCACCTTTTGACCCATAACCATTAGATCCACAAACATTAAGCCCTTTGGCTTGCGGCTCCCCTTACTCTGGACAGTATTGAGCACCAATGACCCAAGCTTTGCTGCCCCTGACTCTGGCTCCTCGTCAGACTCCTTGTCTACAGTAGCTAGTTTGCCCTTCTGCGGGCAATTACGTGCTATGTGGCTCCCTCCACATAGGTAGCATGCTAGTGGCTCTTGGTCCCCTTTTGCTTTCCACTTGCCTGCTGGTGGCTTCCTCTCACCATCCTTGGTCGAATGGTCTCAGTCTCCATCCTTGGACTCCTGGTCACGGTCCTTCCCCTTGGACTACTTCTTCCGGTCTCTATCGTCCCTGCCCTTACCCTTGGGCTTGGTAGACTCAAACTTGTTCAAAGGCTTGAACTCTATCAAGGCCTCAGCAGTAGTCATGGCTTAAGCCAAGTCATGAACTCCTCTCCTTTGTAGCTCATGCTTCACCCACGACTTCAGCCCATCCATGAAAGCAAGTAAGGCATCCTTCTCACCTAGATCCGAGATTTGTAGCATCAGTTCAAAGAATTTCTAGACATACTCCCTTATGTCCTCTTGCTGGCTCAGCCTGCGCAACTTTGCCCGTGCCTCATCATCGGTATACTCTGGGTAAAATTATTCTCTGAACTCCTTTTGGAACTCTACCTAGGTTCCAATCTTGGTGCTTCCACACCTGACATAATCACACCTGTGCCTCCACCACAATAAGGCTACATCAGTGAGATACATAGCAGTGGTGCTTACCTTTATCGCCTCGTCTTGCATGCCCATGGCCTGAAAGTGCTGCTCCATACCTTATAGGTAGTTGTCTACTTCCTTGGCTGCCCTAGTCCCCTTGAACTCCTTAGGCTTGGGGACATCCAATCTGGACTTGGACACTCCAGCAAACATGCCATTCCCAATGGCAGTCTTGTAAGCAACGAGCTCACTGGCAAGCTCTTTCATCCGCTGGCACATGGCCTCTATGCCATCGCGCAAGGTCAGCACTTTAGCCTCCAAGGTCTGACTCTTTCGGGTGAACACGTCCATGCCTTTGTTGAGAGCAGCTTCCAGCTCACTTTGGATCTCCTCCCCCATGGAGTCTAGTGATGCAATGTGAGTCTCTACCTCCTCAAGCTTCTCCCCCATGTTGCTTACGGTCACCTCCACCTTGGCTAGCCTACCGTCCATGGTAGACCAGATATCTCTAGAACTGGCTTTCTTGCCTCTTCCACGCCCATGCTCTTGGGCCTCTAGTTGTTGGCTAGCAACGTCACTTTAGGATGCCATCTCCTCAATCACGATCTAACTTGCACAACACAAACACGCAAAATCAAACTCGCTCTAATACCAACTGTCACGGGCTCTGACCTTAGACTCAAAAATCATGCGGCCTTAGGCTTGGAATCTCCTCCTTTATGCATAAGTCAGCCTAAAACACAAGCGTACGGGCACTAGAACAATGGGAAGGGCTGATTATGCAAGTTAAAGAGAAACAAGATAAGAAGACAGAATTCTAGAAATGCTTTTGTATTCACTGAAACAGAAGTGTTTGATGGTGTACAAATGAGGGTGGAGCAGCCCTCTATTTATAGTTGAGGCTGCAGCTACAACTTAATGGCATATCCCAAGAATAAAGGCTAAAATCATGGGATTATACAGATTACAATAAATCAAGATGCTAACTCCTGATTTTCAGGGTCAACCAAATCTACCACGATGCTCCAGCTGATCTTGCCTGCTTTCAGAAGCTTCCCTTGTGTGTCCAGCACCTTGGGCACTTTTGGATGTGGTGCAGGCAGCTTGTATGCCAGGCCTTGGTCTCACGGGTTAGCCTGCAAGTTGGGCGGGTGTTCTAAACTCGTTTGCTAGGCTTTATGCATAGATACCCGCTAGCACGCCTAGTCTGCGGGCCTTAACCTCTGGCTCACCTGCTAGTGCACCTGATATGCCTGGCGCGCCAGCCCAGGGAGTGACACGGGTGCTCAGCAGGTCAGAGAGGTAGAATGCGTAAGCTGGGGATCGGCCCGATCCCTCATACATGCTGCTGATCCTGCTGCTTGTCCTGCTATTGCAACCCTCGGTCTGATCTGATCTTAGACTGGGAATGAACTCTGTATGCCTAAGTCAACCCATGAAACGAGGGTGTGGGTGCTGAGCCGGTCGGAGAGGCATAATACGCAAGCCGAGGATCGGCCTGGTCCCCCTCTGCGTGCTGCTGATATCGCTGCCATAACCCTCAGTCCGACTGGGGCTTAGACATGGAATGAACTCCCTATGCCTAAGCCAACCCACGAAACGGGCGTGTGGGCACTCAACCGGGCGTAGAGGCAGAATACGCAAGCCGGGGATCGAACGGGTGATAGGTGGGTTCAAGCACATCTTCATATTTCTGCCATGCCAATGCCATTTTTATGGCGTGCAAATTCATACAATGGTCCCCTAAGGCTTCATGTGAAGTTTCATGGCAAGACGACCCGTTTTCTATTTTTCACGATTTTTGAAACTTTTTACGGTTTGGGATTTTTTAAAATTTTTTTAGAAAGAGTTTGTCCCAAAATTTGGTAGTGGTGATCCTTATATTTTTTTTGGCATGCACAAAAAAATTCAGCTAAAAACTCAAAGTGGAGAAGATTTTATGACCGTTTGAAAAAAGTGTCCCCATTTTAGACATTTTAATGGCTACTGGCAGCAAACTTATAAAATCTCAAATACTCTTTAAGGGGTGTGAGTTTTTGAGGTTTGATGAGGGATAGGGGGCCAATATAAGGGCCAAGTACCAACAACCATCGCACATCATGTGTGCACACCCCCCCGGCCCCCCCAATCACCGGAACCCCCAATGCCTTCGGTTAGGCTCTCTGGCGATTGTGCCCCGGGCGAAAAAAATGTGACACCAACACATGCCCGAGCCCAACATGTGCACCATGGCTCAAAATCCTAGACTGGGAATGAACTTCGTATGCTTGACATGGAATGAACTCTGTATGCCTAAGCTAACCCACGAAACGAGCGTGCGGGCGCTCAGCTGGTCAGAGAGGCAGAATGCGCAAGCCGGAGATCGACCCGATCCCCCCTGCGTGCTGTCAATCAAGATGTAGCAACCCTCGGTCTGGTCTGATCTTACACTGGGAATGAACTCCGTATGCATAAGTCAACCCATGAAATGAGCGTGCGGGCGCTGAACCGGCCCAAGAGGCATAATGTGCAAGGTGGGGATCGACCCGGTCCCCCTCTGCGTGTTGTCGGTCCAGCTGCCACAACCCTCGGTCTGGCTGGGGCTTAGACATGGAATGAACTCACTATGCCTAAGCCAACCCATGAAACGGGCGTGCGGGCGCTCAGTCGGTCGGAGAGGTAGAATGCGCAAGCCAGGGATCGGCTCGGCCCCCCCTGCGTGCTGCCGATCCTGCTGTCACAACCCTTGGTTCGATCCGATCTTAGACTGGGAATGAACTCCATATGCTTACACTGGGGATGAACTCCGTATGCCTAAGTCAACCCATGGAACGAGCGTACAGGCGCTCAGCTGACCGGAGAGGCCAGATGGAGAGGCATAATGCGCAAGTCGAGGATCAGCCAGGTCCTCCTCTGCGTGCTGCCGATCCCGCTGCTGGTCCTGCTGTCATAACCCTTGGTCCGGTCCGATCTTAGACTGGGAATGAACTTCGTATGCTTAGACATGGAATGAACTCCATATGCCTAAGCTAACCCACGAAAAGAGCGTGCAAGCACTCAGTCGGTCGGAGAGGCAGAATGTGCAAACCGAGGATCGGCTCGATCCCCCCTGCATGCTGCTGATCCTGCTGCCGATCTGATCTGATCTTAGACTGGGAATGAACTCTGTATGCTTAGATAGGGTATGAACTACGTCTGTGTAAGTCAACCCACGAAACGAGCGTGCGGGCACTCAGCCGACCAGAGAGGCAAGATTCGCAAGTCGGGGATCGAATGGGTGGTAGGCGGGTTCAAGCACATCTTCATATTTCTACCATGCCAATGCCATTTTTATGGCTTGTAAATTCATACAATGGTCCCCTAAGCCTTCATGTGAAGTTTCGTGGCAAGATGACAGTTTTCTATTTTTCATGATTTTTGAAACTTTTTGCTGTTCAGGATTGTTTAAAATTTTTTTAGAAAGTGTTTTGTCCCCAAATTTGGTAGAGGTGATCCTTGTATTTTTGTTGGCATGCACAAAAAAATTCAGCTAAAAACTCGAAGTGGAGAAGATTTTGTGACCGTTTGAAAAAAGTGTCCCCATTTTCAGACACTTTAATGGCTATTGGCAGCAAACCTATAAAATCTCAAATGCTCTTTAAAGGGGTATGAGTTCTCGAGGTTTGATGAGGGATAGGGGGCCAATATAAGGCCCAAGTACCAGCACCCAACGCACATCATGTGCGCACACCCCCGGCACCCCCAGTCGCCGGAACCCCCAATGCCGCCAGTTAGGCTCTCCGATGATGCTCCGATGATGCTCCGGCAATGGTGCCCCGGGGGAAAAAAATGCAGCACCAGCACATGCTTGAGCCTAGCATGTGCACCGTGGCTCAAAATCTTAGACTGGGAATGAACTCCGTATGCTTAGACAAGGAATGAACTCCGTATGCCTAAGCCAACCCACGAAACGAGTGTGCACACGCTCAGCCGACCGGAGAGGCAGAATGCGCAAGCCGAGGATTGGCCCGGTCCCCCCTGCATGCGGTCAATCCTGTTGCTTCAACCCTCAATCCAATCTGATCTTAGACTGGAAATGAACTCCGTATGCATAAGTCAACCCATGAAACGAGCGTAAGGGCGCTGAGCCAATCGAAGAGGCATAATGCGCAAGCCGGGGATCGACTCGATACCCCTTTGCGTGCTACCGGTCTCGCTACCACAACCCTCGGTTCGGCTGGGGCTTAGACATGGAATGAACTCCTTATGCCTAAGCTAACCCACTAAATGGGCGTGCGGGTGCTCAACCGGCCGGAGAGGCAGAATGCACAAGCAGGGGATCAACCCGGTCCCCCCTGCGTGTGTGCTGCCGATCATGTTGCCTTAACCGTCGATCCGGTCTTTTCTTAGACTGGGAATGAACTCTGTATGCTTAGACTGGGAATGAAATCTGTATGCTTAGACTGGGGATGAACTCCGTATGCCAAAGTCAACCCACGAAACGAGCATACGAGTGCTAAGCCGACCGGAGAGGCATAAGGCGGAAGCCGAGGATCAACCCGGCCCCCCTCTACATGCTGTCAGTCCTGTTGCCACAACCCTCAGTTTGGCTGTGGCTTAGACATAGAATGAACTCCGAATGCCTAAGCCAACCCACGAAACGAGCGTGCGGGCGCTCAGCCGGTCGGAGAGGCAGAATGTGCAAGCTGAGGTTCAGCCCGGTCCCCTTTGCGTGCTGTCGATCCTGCTGCTGGTCCTGCTGCCGTAACCCTCGGTCCAGTCTGATCTTAGACTGGGAATGAACTTCGTATGCTTCGACAAGGAATGAACTCCGTATGCCTAAGTCAACCCATGAAACGAGCGTGCAGCCACTCAGCCTATCGGAGAGGCAAAATGCCCAAGTCGGGGATCAGCCCAATCCCCCATGTGTGCTGTTGCAACCCTCAGTCCGATCCGATCTTAGACTGGGAATGAACTCCGTATGCATAAGTCAACCCACAAAATGAGCATACAAGTGTTGACCCAACCGGAGAGGTATAATATGCAAGCCGGGGATCGACCCAGTCCCCCTCTGCATGCTGTCGATCCCGCTACCGGTCCTGCTGCCACAACCCTCGGTTCAGATGGGGCATAGACATGGAATGAACTTCGTATGCCTAAGCCAACCCACGAAATGAGCGTGCGGGCACTCAACCGATTGGAGAGGTAGAATACGCAAGCCGCAGATTGGCTCGGTCCCCCCTACGTGCTGTCGATCCTGTGTTGGTCTTGCTGTCGCAACCCTCGATCCGGTCCGATCTTAGACTGGGAATGAACTCCGTATGCTTAGACATGGAATGAACTTCGTATGCCTGAGCCAACACACGAAACTAGCATACGGGCGTTCAGCTAGTCAGAGAGGCAAAATGCGTAAGCCGGGGGCTCGATCCCCCCTAGCGTGCTGTCGATCCTGCTGTCGCAATCCTCGGTCCGATCTGATCTTAGACTGGGACTGAACTCCGTATGCATAAATCAACCCACGAAACGAGCGTGCGGGTACTGAGCCAGCCAAAAAGGCTTAATGCGTAAGCCGAGGATCAGCTCGATCCTCTTTCGCATGCTGTCGGTCCTGCTGCCACAACCCTCGGTCTGACTGGGGCTTAGACATGGAATGAATTCCCTATGCCGAAGCCAACCCATGAAACGGGCATGCGGGCATTCAGCTGGCCGGAGAGGCAGAATGCGCAAGTCGGGGATCGGCCCGGTCCCCCCTGCGTACTGTCGATCCTGCTGCCGCAACCCTCGGTCCGGTCCAATCTTAGACTGGGAATGAACTCCGTATGCTTAGATGGGGATGAACTCCGTATGCAAAAGTCAACCCACGAAACGAGCGTGCGAGCACTGAGCCGACCGAAGAGGCATAATGCGCAAGCCGGGGATCGGCCCGGTCCCCCCTGCGTGCTGCTGATCCTGCTGCCACAACCCTCGGTCTGGTTTGATCTTAGACTGGGAATGAACTCCGTATGCTTAGACTGGGGATGAACTCCGTATGCCGAAGTCAACCCACGAAATGAGCGTGTGGGCACTCAGCCGGTCGAAGAGGCCAACCAAAGAGGTAGAATCCTCAAGCTTGGGATCACCCGGTCCCCCCTGCGTGCTACCGATTTTGCTACTGCAACCCTCGGTCTGGTCCAGTCTTAGGCTGGGAATGAACTCCGTATACTTAGACATGGAATGAACTGTGTATGCCTAAGCCAACCCACGAAATGAGCGTACGGGTGCTCAGCCGGTCGGAGAGGCAAAATGCGCAAGCCGGGGTCTGACCCGATCCCCTCCTGCGTGCTATCGATCCTGCTACTGTAACCCTTGGTCCGGTCCGATCTTAGACTGGAAATGAACTTTGTATGACTAAGTCAACCCATGAAATGAGCGTTCGGGCGCTAAGCCAGTCAGAGAGGCATAATAGCAAGCCGGGGAAAGGCTCGGTCCCCCTCTGTGTGCTACCGATCCCGCTGCCAGAACTCTTGGTCCGACTGGGGCTTAGACACGGAATGAACTCCCTATGCCTAAGCCAACCCACGAAACGGGCGTGCAGGCGCTCAGCCGGTCGGAGAGGCAGAATGCGTAAGCCAGGGATCGGCTCGGTCCCCCCTACGTGCTGCCGATCCTATTGCCGCAACCCTTGGTCTGATCCGATCTTAGACTGGGAATGAACTCCGTATGCTTAGACTGGGGATGAACTCCGTATGCCTAAGTCAACCCATGAAACGAGCGTGCGGAGAGGCATAATGTGCAAGCTGGGGATCAACCCGATCCCTCTCTGCATGCTATCGAACCCACTTTCGGTCCTGCTGCCATAACCTTTGGTTTGGCTGGGGCTTAGACACGAAATGAACTCCGTATACCTAAGCCAACCAACGAAACGAGCGTGCGGGCGCTCAACCGGTCGGAGAGGTAGAATGCGCAAGCTGAGGATCGACCTGGTCCCTCCCAGCGTACTGTCGACCCTGCTGCTGGTCCTGCTACCATAACCCTCGGTCCGGTCTGATCTTAGACTAGGAATGAACTCCGTATGCATAGGCATCGAATGAACTCTGTATGCATAAGCCACCCATGAAATGAGCATGCGGGCGCTCAGCCGGCCGAAAAGGTAGAATGTGCAAGCCGGGGATCGACCTGATCACCCCCTGTGCGCTGTCGATCCTGTTGCTGTAACCCTCGGTCTGGTCCTGTCTTAGACTGGAAATGAACTCCGTATGCCTAGGTCAACCCAATGAAATGAGAGTGCGGGCACTGAACCGGTCGGAGAGGCATAATACGCAAGCCGGAGATCGACTCGATCCCCCTCTGCGTGCTGCCGGTCCCGCTGCCACTACCCTCGGTCCGACTGGGGCTTAGACATGGAATGAACTCCCTATGCCTAAGCCAACCCATGAAACGGTCGTACGGGCGCTCAGTCGACCGGAGAGGCAAAATGCGCAATTCGGGGATCGGCTCGATTTCCCCTACGTGCTACCAATCCTGCTGTCGTAACCCTCGATCCGATCCGATCTTAGACTGGGAATGAACTCCGTATGCCTAAGTCAACCCACAGAACGAGCGTGCGGACGCTCAGCCCACCAGAGAGGCAGGATGCGCAAGCCGGGGATCGAACGGGTGGTAGGTGGGTTCAAGCACATCTTGATATTTCTGCCATGCCAATGCCATTTTTATGTCTTGTAAATTCATACAATGGTCTCCTACGCCGTCATGTCAAGTTTCGTGGTAAGACGACCTGTTTTCTATTTTTCACGATTTTCAAAACGTTTTACGGTTCGAGATTTTTTAAAATTTTTTTAGAAAGAATTTTGTCCCCATATTTGGTAGAGGTGATCCTTGTATTTTTGTTGGGATGCGCAAAATAATTTAGCTAAAAACTTGAAGTGGACAAGATTTTGTGACCGTTTGAAAAAAGTGTCCCCATTTCAGACACTTTAATGGCTACTGGCAGCAAACCTATAAAATCTCAAATGCTCTTTAAGGGGGTGTAAATTCTTGAGGTTTGATGAGGGATAGGGGGCCAATATAGGGGTAAAGTACCAGCACCCATCGCACATCATGTGCGCATACCCCCTGGCCCCCCAATCGTCGGAACCCCCAATGCCGTCGGTTAGGCTCTCAGACGATGCTCCGACGATGGTGCCCCAGGCGAAAAAAATGCGGCACCAGCACATGCTCGAGCCCAGCATGTGTACCATGGCTCAAACTCTTAGACTTGGAATGAACTCCGTATGCTTAGACATGGAATGAACTCCGCATGCCTAAGCCAACCCACGAAACGAGCGTGCGGGTGCTCAACCGACCGGAGAGGCAGAATGCGCAAGCCAGGGATTGACTTGGTCCCCCTCTATGTGCTGCCCATCCTGCTGCCACAACCCTCAGTCCGGCTGGGGTTTAGACATGGAATGAACTCCCTATGCCTAAGACAACCCATGAAACTGGTATGCAGGCGCTCAGCCTGTCGGAGAGGCAGAATGCGCAAGCCGGGGATCGGCTCGGTCCCCCCTGTGTGCTGCCGATCCTACTGCCACAACCCTCAATCCTGTTCAATCTTAGACTGGGAATGAACTTCGTATTCTTAGACTGGGGATGAACTCTGTATGCCTAAGTCAACTCACGAAACGAGCGTGCGGGCGCTCAGCCGGCCGGAGAGGTCGGCCAGAGAGGCAAAATGCGTAACCCAGGGATCGACTCGATTCCCCCCTGCGTGCTGTCGATCCTACTGTTGGTCTTGCTGTCACACCCCTCGGTCTGGTCTGATCTTAGACTAGGAATGAACTCCATATGCTTAGACAAGGAATGAACTCTGTATACCTAAGCCAACCCATGAAACGAGCGTGCGGGTGCTCAACCGACCGGAGAGGTAGAATACGCAAGCCAGGGATCGGCCTAGTCCCCCCTACGTGTTATCGATCCTGCTACCACAACCCTCGATCTAGTCTGATCTTAGACTGGGAATTAACACCGTATGCCTAAGTCAACTTATGAAACGAGCGTTCAGGCACTGAGTCGATCGGAGAGGCATAATGCACAAGCCGGGGATCAGCCCAGTCCCCCTCTGCGTGCTGCCGATCCTGCTACCACGACCTTCGGTCCAGCTGGGGCTTAGACATGGAATGAACTCCCTATGCCTAAGCCAACCCACGAAATGGGCGTACGGGTGCTCAGCCAGCTAGAGAGGTAGAATGCACAAGCCGGGGATCGACCCAAATTTCCCTATGCGCTGTCGATCCTACTGCTGCAACCCTTGATCTGGTCCGATCTTAGATTGGGAATGAACTCCGTATGCTTAGACTGGGGATGAACTCCATATGCCTAAGTCAACCCATGAAACGAGCTTACGGGCACTCAACCGATCGGAGAGGCAAAATGCACAAGCCGGGGACAGGCTCTGTCCCCCTCTGCGTGCTGTCGGTCCCGCTGCCACAACCCTCAGTCCAGCTGGGGCTTAGACATGGAATGAACTCTGTATGCCTAAGCCAACCCACAGAACAGGCGTGCGGGTACTCAGTCGACCGAAAAGACAGAATGTGCAAGCCAGGGATCAGCCCGGCCCCCCTACGTGCTATCGATCCTGCTACCGCAACCCTCGGTCCAGTTTGATCTTAGACTGGGAATGAACTCCATATGCCTTAATCGATCGACGAAACGAGCGTGCGGGCGCTGAGCCAACCGGAGGGGCATAATGCGCAAGTCGGGGATCGGCCCAATCCCCCTCTGCGTGCTGTCGGTCCCGTTGCCACAACCCTCGGTCCGACTGGGGCATAGACATGGAATGAACTCCCTATGCCTGAGCCAACCCACCAAACCGGTGTGCGGGCACTCAGCTGGCCGGAGAGGCAGAATACGCAAGCTAGGGATCGGCCCGGTCCCTCCTGTGTGCTGTCGATCCTGCTGCCGCAACCCTCGGTCTGGTCCAATCCTAAATTGGGAATGAACTCCGTATGCTTAGACTAGGGATGAACTCCGTATGCCTAAGTCAACCCACGAAAAGAGCATGCAGACGCTTAGCCGACCAGAGAGGCAAGATAAGCAAGCCGGGATCAAACGGGTGGTAGGTGGGTTCAAGCACATCTTCATATTTCTGACATGCCAATGCCATTTTTATGGCTTGTAAATTCATACAATGGTCCCCTACGGCTTCGTGTGAAGTTTCGTTGTAAGATGATCCGTTTTCTATTTTTCATGATTTTTGAACTTTTTACAGTTCGAGATTTTTTTAAATTTTTTAGAAAGAGTTTTGTCCCCAAATTTGGTAGAGGTGATCCTTGTATTTTTGTTGGCATGCACAAAAAAATTCAGCTAAAAACTCGAAGTGGAGAAGATTTTGTGACCGTTTGAGAAAAGTGTCCCCATTTCAGACATTTTAATGGCTACTGGCAGCAAACCTATAAAATCTCAAATGTTCTTTAAGGGGGTGTGAGTTCTTGAGGTTTGATGAGGAATAGGGGGCCAATATAAGGGCCAAGTACCAGCTTTCATCACACATCATGTGCGCACACCCCCTGACCCCCCCAGTCGTGGGAACCCCCAATGCCGCCAATTAAGCTCTCCGACGATGCTCCGATGATGCTCCGACGATGGTGCCCCGGGCGAAAAAAATGTGGCACCAGCACATGCCTGAGCCCAACATATGCACCGTGGCTCAAACTTTTAGACTGGGAATGAACTCAGTATGCTTAGACATGGAATGAACTCCGTATGCCTAAGCCAACCCAAGAAATGAGCGTACGGGCGTTCAGCCGGTTGGAAAGGCAGAATGCATAAGTCAGGGATCGACTCGATCCCCCTCCGCGTGCTGTTAGTCCCGCTGCCACAACCCTCGATCCGACTGGGGCTTAGACATAGAATGAACTCCCTATGCCTAAGCCAACCCACGAAACGGGCGTGCGGGTGCTCAGCCTATCGGAGAGGCAGAATGAGCAAGCCGGGGATCGGCCCGATCCCCCTGTGTCCTATTGATCTTGCTACCGCAACCCTTGGTCCGGTTTGACTTAGACTGGGAATGAACTCCGTATGCTTAGACTAGGGATGAACTCGTATGCCTAAGTCAATTCACAAAATGAGCGTGCGGGCGCTCAATCGACTAGAGAGGCCGACCGGAGAGGCAGAATGCGCAAGCCGGGGATCGGACTGATCCCCCCTGCATGCTACTGATCTTGCTACTAGTCCTTTTACTGCAACCCTCAGTCCGGTCCGATCTTAGATTGGGAATGAACTCCGTATGCTTAGATATGGAATGAACTCCGTATGCCTAACCCAACCCACGAAACGAGTGTGCGGGCACTCAGCCGACCGGAGACAGGCCCGGTCCCCCCTGCATGCTATCGATCCTGTTGCTGCAACCCTCAGTTCGATCCCATCTTAGACTAGGAATGAACTCTGTATTCCTAAGTCAACCCATGAAATGAGCGTTCGAGCATTGAGCCGGCCGGAGAGGCATAATGCGTAAGCCAAGGATCAGCTCAGTCCCTCTCTACGTCTTGCCGGTCCTACAGTCACAACCCTCGATCCGGTTGGGGCTTAGACATGTGGGCGTTCAGCCGATCGAAAAGGCAGAATGCGTAAGCCAGGGATCGGCTCGATCCTCCTGTGTGCTGCCGATCCTGCTGTCACAACCCTTGGTCTGGTCCGATCTTAGACTGGGAATGAACTCCGTATGCTTTGACTGGGGATAAACTCCGTATGCCTAAGTCAACGCACGAAATGAGCATGCGGGTGCTCAGCCGGCCGGAGAGGCATAATGCACATGCCGGGGATTACTCGATCCCCCTCTGCTGGTCCTACTGCCGATCCTACTGCTGGTCCTGCTGTCGCAACCTTCAGTCTTATCTGATCTTAGACCGGGAATGAACTCCGTATGCCTAAGTCAACCCATGAAATGAGTGTGCAGGCACTGAACCGATCGGAGAGGAATAATGCGCAAGCCGGGGATCAGCTCGATCCCCTTCTGCATGCTATCGATCCCACTGCCACAACCCTCGATCCGGCTGGGTCTTAGACATGGAATGAACTCCTTATGCCTAAGCCAACCCACGAAACGGGCGTGCGGGTGCTCAGACGGTCGAAGAGGTAGAATGCGCAAGCTGAGGATCGGCCCAATCCCTCCTGTATGCTACCGATCCTGCTATCGCAACCCTCGATCTGATCCAATCTTAGATTGGGAATGAACTCTGTATGCTTAGACTAGGGATGAACTTCGTATGCCTAAGTCAACCCACAAAACGAGCGTGTGGACGCTCAGCCGACCAGGGAGGCAGGATGCGCAAGCCGGGGATCGAACAGTTGATAGGTGGGCTCAAGCACATCTTCATATTTTTGCCATGCCAATGCCATTTTTATGGCTTGTAAATTCATAAAGTGGTCCCTTACACCTTCATGTGAAGTTTCATGGCAAGATGACCTGTTTTCTATTTTTCACGATTTTTGAAACTTTTTACGGTTCGAGATTTTTTAAAATTTTTTTCAAAAGAGTTTTGTCCCCAAATTTATTAGAGGCGATCCTTGTATTTTTGTTGCCATGCACAAAAAAATTCAGCCAAAAACTCAAAGTGGAGAAGATTTTGTGACGGTTTGAAAAAAGTGTCCCCATTTTAGACACTTTAATGGCTACTGGCAGCAAACCTATAAAATCTCAAATGCACTTTAAGGGGGTGTGAGTTCTCGAGGTTTGATGAGGGATAGGGGGCTAATATAAGGGCCAAGTACCAGCACCCATCGTACATCATGTGCGCACACCCCTTGGCCCCCCCAATCACCGGAACCCTCAATGCCGCCAGTTAGGCTCTCCGACGATGCTCCGACAATGCTTCAACGATGGTGCCCCGGGTAAAAAAAATGCTTCACCAGCATATGCCCAAGCCCAGCATGTGCACCGTGGCTCAAACTCTTACACTGGGAATGAACTCCGTCTGCTTAGACATGGAATGAAATCCGTATGCCTAAGCCAAACCACGAAACGAGCGTGCGGGCAGTCAACCGGCCAGAGAGGTAGAATGCGCGAGCCGGGGAACTACCCGATCCCCCTTTGCATGCTACCGGTCCCGCTGCCACAACCCTCAGTCCAGCTGGAGCTTAGACATGGAATGAACTCCCTATGCCTAAGCCAACCCACGAAACAAGCATGCGGGCGCTCAGCAGGCTGGAGAGGTAGAATGCGTAAGCCAGGGATCAGCCGGGTCCCCCTATGTGCTACCGATCCTAGTGCCGAAACCCTTGGTCTGGTTCAATCTTAGACTGGGAATGAACTCCGTATGCTTAGACTGGGGAAGAACTCCGTATGCCTACGTCAACCCACGAAAGGAGCGTACAGGCACTCAGCCGGTCGGAGAGGCTGGTCGGAGAGGCAGAATGAGCAAGTCGGTGATTGGCCCGGTCCCCCCTGCGTGTTGCCAATCCTGCTGCTGGTCCTGCTGTCACAACCCTCGGTCCGGTCTAATCTTAGACTGGGAATGAACTCTGTATTCTTAGACATGGAATGAACTCTGTACGTTTAGACATGGAATGAACTCCGTATGCTTAGGCCAACCCATAAAATGAGCGTGCGGGCCCTCAGCCAGTCAGAGAGGCAGAATGCGCAAGCCAGGGACCACCCTGATCCCCCCCTGTGTGCTATCGATCATGCTGCTGCAACCCTCGATCCGGTCTGATCTTAGATTAGGAATGAACTTCGTATGCCTAAGTCAACCCACGAAACAAGCGTTCGGGCGCTGAGCCAGTCGGAGAGGCATAATGCGCAAGCTTGGGATTGGCTTGGTCCCCCTCTACGTGCTGTCGGTCTCACTGTCACAACCTTCGATCTGACTTGGGCTTTGACATGGAATGAACTCCCTATGCTTAAGCCAACCAACGAAACGGACGTGCGGGCAATCAGCAGGCTGGAGAGGCAGAATGCGCAAGTTGGGAATCGGCCCAGTCCCTCCTGTATGCTACCGATCCTGCTACCGCAACCTTCGGTCTAGTTCGATCTTAGACTAGGAAAAAACTCCGTATGCTTAGACTGGGGATGAACTTTATATGCCTAAGCCAATCCACGAAATGGGTGTACGGGCGCTCAGCCGGCCGGAGAGGCAGAATGCGTAAGTCAGGGATCAGCCTGGTCCCCCTTGCGTGCTATCGATCTTGTTGTCGCAACCCTCGGTCCGGTTCGATGTTAGACTGGAAATGCACTCTGTATGCTTAGACTGGGGATAAACTTCGTATGCGTAAGTCAACCTACGAAATGAGCGTGCGTGCGTTCAACTGGCCGAAGAGGTAGAATGCGCAAGCCGACGATCAGCCCGGTTCCCTCTAGGTGCTGCCGATCCTGCTATTGGTCCTACTACCGCAACCCTCAGTCCGGTCTTATCTTAGACTGGGAATGAACTTTGTATGCTTAGACATGGAATGTACTCCGTATACCTAAGCCAACCCACGAAACGAGCGTGCAGGCACTCAGCGGCCAGAAAGGTAGAATGCGTAAGCTGGGGATCAGCCCGGTCGCCCCTAACATCCTGTCGATATTGCTACCGCAACCCTTGGTCTGGTCCGATCTTAGTCTGGGAATGAACTCCGTATGCCTAAGTCAACCCACGAAATGGGCGTTCGGGCATTGAGCCGGTCGGAGAGGCATAATCGCAAGCCGGGGATCGGCCCGATCCCCCTCTGCGTGCTACCGGTCCTGCTACCACAACCCTCGGTCCGGCTGGGGCTTAGACATGGAATGAACTCCATATGCCTAAGCCAACCCACAAAACAGGCGTGCGGGCGCTCAGCCGACCGGATAGGCAGAATGCACAAGTCGGGGATCGACCCGATCCCCCCTTGCGTGCTGTCGCAACACTCGGTCCGATCTGATCTTAGACTAGGAATGAACTCCGTAAGCTTAGACTGGGGATGAACTCCGTATGCCTAAGTCAACCCATGAAACGAGCGTGCGGGTGCTCAATCGACTGAAAGGCCGATCGGAGAGGCATAATGTGCAAGTCGGGGATCACCCCGGTCCCCCTCTGCGTGCTGCCGATCCTGTTGTCGGTCCTACTGCCACAACCCTCAGTCCGACTGGGGCTTAAACGTGGAATGAACTCTATATGCCTAAGCGAACCCATGAAACGAGTGTGCGGGCACTCAACCGGTCGGAGAGGCAGAATGCGCAAGCCGGGGATCAGCCTGATCCGCCCTGCATGCTATGATCGTGCTGTCGCAACCCTCAATCTAGCCCGATCTTAGACTGGGAATGAACTCCATATGCTTAGACATGGAATGAACTCCGTATGCCTAAGCCAACCCACGAAATGACCGTGTGGGCACTCAGCAGGTCGGAGAGGTAGAATGTGCAAGCCAGAGACCGACTCGGTCCCCCCTGCGTGCTATCGATCCTGCTACCACAATCCTCAGTTTGATCTGATCTGAGACTAGGAATGAACTCCGTATGCCTAAGTCAACCCACGAAACGAGTGTGCGGGCGTTGAGCCGACCGGAGAGGCATAATGCACAAGCCAGGGATCGGCCTGATCCCTCTCTGTATGCTATCGGTCCCGCTGCCACAACCCTCGGTCCGACTGGGGCTTAGACATGAAATGAACTCCCTATGCCTAAGCCAACCCATAAAACGAGCATGCGACACCAGCACATGCTCGAGCCCAGCATGTGCACCGTGGCTCAAACTCTTAGACTGGGAACGAACTCCGTATGCTTAGACATGGAATGACCTTCGTATGCCTAAGCCAACCCATGGAACGAGCGTGTGGACGTTCAGCCAATCGGAGAGGTAGAATGCACAAGCCGGGGACTAGCCCGATCCTCCCTATGTGTTGTCGATCTGGCTGCTGCAACCCTTGGTTCGATCCGATCTTAGAGTGGGAATGAACTCCGTATGCCTAAGTCAACCCATGAAATGAGCGTTCGGGCGTTGAGCCGACCAGAGAGTCATAATGCGTAAGCTAGGGATCGGCCCGGTCCCCTTCTGTGTGCTATCGGTCCCGCTGCCACAACCCTCGATCTGGTTGGGGCTTAGACAAGGAATGAACTCCCTATGCCTAAGCAAACCCACGCAACGGGCGTACAGGCACTCAGCCGATCGGAGAGGCAGAATACGTAAGCCGAGGATCATCCTGATCCCCCCTGCGTGCTGCCAATCCTACTACCGCAACCCTCAGATCGATCCAGTCATAGATTGGGAATGAACTCCGTATGCTTAGACTAGGGATGAACTTCATATGCCTAAGTGAACCCGCGAAACGAGCATGCGGGCGCTCAGTCGGCCGGATAGGCCGAACGGAAAGGCATAATGCGTAAGCCGAGGATTAGCCTGGTCCCCCTTTGCGTACTATCGATCCTGCTGCCAGTCCTGCTACCACAACGTTCGGTCCAATTGGGGCTTAGACATGGAATAAACTCTGTATGCCTAAGCCAATGCATGAAACGAGCGTGCGGGCGCTCAGCCTACCGGAGAGGTAGAATGCGCAAGCCAAGGATCGACCTGATCCCCCCTGCATGCTGTCGATCCTGCTGCTGGTCTTGCTACCGTAACCTTCGGTCTGGTCTGATCTTAGACTGGGAATGAACTCTGTATGCTTATACATGGAATGAACTCCATATGCCTAAGCCAACCCATGAAACGAGCGTGCGGGTGTTGAGCCGATCGAAGAGGCAGAATGCAAAAGCCGGGGATCGTCCCGATCCACCCTGTGTGCTGTCGATCCTACTACTGCAACCCTCGATCCGGTCCGATCTTAGACTGGGAATGAACTCCGTATGCCTATGTCAACCCACGAAACGAGCGTGTGGGCACTGAGCCGGTCGAAGAGGCAAAATGCACAATCCGGGGATCGGTCTGATCCCCCCTGCATACTGTCGATCTTGCTATTGAAACACTTGGTCTGGTCCGATCTTAGACTGGGAATGAACTCCGTATGCCTAAGTCAACCCACGAAACGAGCGTGCGGGTGTTGAGCCGACCGAAGAGGCATAATGCGTAAGTCGAGGATCGACCCGATCCCCCTCTGCATGTTGTCGATCCCCCTGCCACAACCCTCGGTCTGGTTGGGGCCTAGACATGGAATGACCTCCCTATGCCTAAGCCAACCCACGAAATAGGCGTGCGGATGCTCAGCTGGCCAGAAAGACAGAATGCGTAAGCCGGGGATCTGCCCGGTCCCTCTGCGTGCTGCCAATCCTACTGCCGCAACCCTCGGTCTGGTCTGATCTTAGATTGGAAATGAACTCCATATGCCTAAGTCAACCCACAAAACGAGCGTGCGGGCGCTCAGCCGACCAAAGAGGCAAGATGCGCAAGCCGGGGATCGAACGGGTGGTAGCTGAGTTCAAGCACATCTTCATATTTCTGCCATGCCAATGCCATTTTTATGGCTTGCAAATTCAAACAATCATCCCCTAAGCCTTCATGTGAAGTTTCGTGGCAAGACAACCCATTTTTCTATTTTTCACGATTTTTGAAACTTTTTACGGTTCGGGATTTTTTAAAATTTTTTTAGAAAGATTTTTGTCCCCAAATTTGGTAGAGGTGATCCTTGTATTTTTGTTGGCATGCACAAAAAAATTCAGCTAAAAAGTCAAAGTGGAGAAGATTTTGTCACCGTTTGAAAAAAGTGTCCCCATTTCAGACACTTTAATGGCTACTGGTAGCAAACCTATAAAATCTCAAATGCTTTTTAAGGGGGTGTGAGTTCTCGAGGTTTGATGAGGTATAGGGGGCCAATATAAGGGCCAAGTACCAGCACCCATTGCACATCATGTGCATACACCCCCCGGCCCCCCAATCGTCTGAACCCCCAATGCCGCCGGTTAGGCTCTCCGACAATGCTTTAACGGTGGTGCCCTGGGAGAAAAAAATGCGGCACCAGCACATTCTAGAGTCCAGCATGGCCACCGTGGCTCAAAATCTTAGACTGGGAATGAACTCCATATGCTTAGACATGGAATTAACTCCGTATGCCTAAGCCAACCCACGAAACGAGCGTGCAGGTGCTCAACGGCCGGAGAGGCAGAATGCGCAAGCCGGGGATCAGCCCGGTCCCCCCTTGCGTGCTATCGATCTTACTGTCGCATCCCTTGGTCTGGTCTAATCTTAGACTGGGAATGAACTTCGTATGCGTAAGTCAACCCATAAAACGAGCGTGCGGGCGCTGAGCCGACCGAAGAGGCATAATGCGCAAGCCGGGGATCGGCCCAATCCCCCTCTGCGTGCTGTCGATCCTGCTGTCACAACCCTCGGTCCGGCTGGGGCTTAGACATGGAATGAACTCCCTTTGCCTAAGCCAACCCACAAAATGGGTGTGACGGTGCTCAGCCGGTCGGAGAGGCAGAATGTGTAACCCGAGGATTGGCCCTGTCCCCCCTGTGTGCTGTCAATCCTACTGCCGCAACCCTCAGTTTGGTCTGATCTTAGACTAGGGATTAACTTCGTATGCCTAAGTTAACCCTTCAAACGAGCATGCAGGTGCCCAACCGAACGGAGAGCTCGGTCAAAGAGGCATAATGCATAAGCCGAGGATCAACCCGGTCCCCCTCTGCGTGCTGTCGATCCCACTGCCGGTCTTGCTGCCACAACCCATGGTTCGACTAGGGCTTAGACATGGAATGAACTCCGTATGCCTAAGCCAACCCATGAAATGAGCGTGCGGGTGCTCAGTCAGCCAGATCCGTAGAACGTGCAAGCCGGGGATCGGCCTGATCCCCCCTACGTGCTATCGATCCTATTGCTGGTCTTGCTGGCGTAACCCTTGGTCTGGTCCGATCTTAGACTAGGAATGAACTTCATACGCTTAGACATAGAATGAAATCCGTATGCTTAAGCCAACCCACGAAACGAGCGTACGGGTGCTCAGTCAGCCGAAGAGGCAGAATGCGCAAGCTGGGGACCGACCCGATCCCTCCTATGTGCTGTTGATTCTGCTGCTGCAACCCTCGATCCAGTTCGATCTTAAACTGGGAATGAACTCCGTATGCCTAAGTCAACCCACGAAACGAACGTGCGGGCGCTGAGCCAGCCAGAGAGGCATAATGTGCAAGCCGGGGATTGGCTCGATCCCCCTCTGCGTGCTATCGGTCCCGCTGCCACAACCCTTGGTTCGACTGGGGCTTAGACATGGAATGAAGTCCCTATGCCTAAGCCAACCCACGAAACGGGCGTGCGGGCACTCAGCCAGCCGGAGAGGCAGAATGCGCAAGTCGGGGATCGGCCCGATCCCCCCTGCGTGCTGTCGATCCTGCTGTCGTAACCCTCGGTCCAGTCCAATCTTAGGCTGGGAATGAACTCCGTATGCTTAGACTGGGGATGAACTCCGTATGCCTAAGTCAACCCATGAAACGAGCGTCTGGGCGCTCAACCGACCAGAGAGGCAGGATGCACAAGCCGGAGATCGAACGGGTGGTAGGTGGGTTCAAGCACATCTTCATATTTCTGCCATGCCAATGCCATTTTCATGGCTTGCAAATTCATACAATGGTCCCCTAAGCCTTCATGAGAAGTTTCGTGGCAAGATGACCCGTTTTCTATTTTTCATGATTTTTGAAACTTTTTACGATTTGTGATTTTTTAAAATTCTTTTAGAAATAGTTTTGCCCCCAAATTTGGTAGAGGTGATCCTTGTATATTTTTTTGGCATGAACAAAAAAATTCAGCTAAAAACTCGAAGTGGAGAAGATTTTGTGACCGTTTGAAAAAAGTGTCCCCATTTCAGACACTTTAATGGCTACTGGCAGCAAACCTACAAAATCTCAAATGCTCTTTAAGGGGGTGTGAGTTCTCAAGGTTTGATGAGGGATAGGGGGCCAATATAAGGGCCAAGTACCAGCACCCATCGCACATCATGTACGCACACCCCCCCGGCCCCCCAATCGTCGAAACCCCCAATGCCACCGGTTAGGCTCTCCGACGATGCTCCGGCGATGCTGCCCCAGGTGAAAAACATGCGGCACCTGCACCTGCCTGAGCCCAGCATGTGTACCGTGGCTCAAAATCTTATACCGGAATGAACTCCGTATGATTAGACATGGAATGAACTTCGTATGCCTAAGCCAACCCATGAAACGAGCATGCAGGCGCTCAGCTGGCCGGAGAGGCAAAATGCATAAGTCGGGGATTGGCCCGATCCCCCTCTATGTGCTATCGGTCCCACTGCCACAACCCTTGGTCCGGCTGGGGCTTAGACATGGAGTGAACTCGCTATGCCTAAGCCAACCCATGAAATGGACGTGTGGGCGTTCAGTCGGTCGGAGAGGCAGAATGCGCAAGCCAGGGATTGGCCCGGTCCCCCCTGTGTGTTGTGATCCTACTATCGCATCCCTCAGTCTGATCCGATCTTAGACTGGGGATGAACTCCGTACGCCTAAGTTAACCCTCAAAACGAGCGTGCGTGCGTTCAACCGACCGAAGAGGCATAATGCATAAGCCGAGGATTAGCTCGGTCCCCCTCTGCGTGCAGCCGATCCCGCTGTCGGGTCCTGCTGCCACAACCCTCGGTCCGGCTGGGGCATAGACATGGAATGAACTCCGTATGACTAAGCCAACCCACGAAACGAGCGTGCAGGCACTCAGTCGACCGGAGAGGTAGAATGCGCAAGCCAGGGATCGGCCCGATCCCCCTACGTGCTGTCGATCCTGCTGCTGGCCCTGCTACCGCAATCCTCAGTCTGGTCTGATCATAGACTGGGAATGAACTCTGTATGCTTAGACATGGAATGAACTCCGTATGTTTAAGCCAACCCATAAAACGAGCATGAAGGTGCTCAGCCGGGCGAAGAGGCAGAATGCGTAAGCTGGGGACCGACCAGATCCTCCCCTGCATGCTGTCGATCTTCCTACTGCAACCTTCGGTCCGATCTGATCTTAGACTGGGAATGAACTTCGTATGCCTAAGTCAACCCACGAAACGAGTGTGTGGGCGCTAAGTCGACCGAGAGGCATAATGCGCAAGCTGAGGATCGGCTCAGTCCCCCTCTGCGTGCTATAGGTCCTGCTACCACAACCCTTGATCCGACTAGGGCTTAGACATGGAATGAACTCCCTATGCCTAAGCCAACCCACGAAACGAGCGTGCGGGTGCTCAGCCGGCCGGAGAGGCAGAATGCGCAAGCCTGGGATCAGCCCGATCCCCCCTGTGTGCTGTCGATCCTGTTGCCACAACCCTCGGTTCGGTTCGATCTTAGACTGGGAATGAACTACGTATGCTTAGATTGGGGATGAACTCCGTATGCCTAAGTCAGCCCACGAAATGAGCGTACGGGCGCTTAGCAGACCAGAGAGGCAGGATGCAGAAGCTGGGGATCGAATGGGTGGTAGGTGGGTTGAAGCACATCTTCATATTTTTGCCGTGCCAATGCCATTTTCATGGCTTGTAAATTCATACAATGGTCCCCTAAGCCTTCATGTGAAGTTTCATGGCAAGATGACCAGTTTTCTATTTTTCATGATTTTCAAAACTTTTTACGGTTTGTGATTTTTGAAAATTTTTTTAGAAATAGTTTTGCCCCCAAATTTGGTAGAGGTGATCCTCGTATATTTTTTTGGCATGCAAAAAAAATTCAGCTAAAAACTCGAAGTGGAGAAGATTTTGTGATCGTTTGAAAAAAGTGTCCCCATTTCAGACACTTTAATGGCTACTAGCAGCAAACCTATAAAATCTCAAATGCTCTTTAAGGGGGTGTGAGTTCTCGAGGTTTGATGAGGGATAGGGGGCCAATATAAGGGCCAAGTACAAAATCCATTGCACATCATGTGTGCGCACCCCCCGGCCCCCCAATCACCGGAACCCCCAATGCCGTCGGTTAGGCTCTCCGGCAAAGCTACGGAGATGCTTCGACGATGGTGCCCCGGGTGAAAAAAATGTCGCACCAGCACATGCCCGAGCACAGCATGTGCATCGTGGCTCAAAATCTTATACTGGGAATGAACTCCACATGCTTAGACATGGAATGAACTGCCTATGCCTAAGCCAACCCATGAAACGGGCGTGCGGGCGCTCAGCCGGCCGGAAAGGCAGAATGCACAAGACGGGGATCGGCCCGGTCCCCCCCCGTGTGTTGTTGATCCTGCTGCTGTCCTACTATCGCAAGCCTCGGTCTGGTCCGATCTTAGAGTGGGAATGAACTCTGTATGCTTAGACAAGGAATGAACTCCGTATACCTAAGCCAACCCATGAAACGAGCGTGCGGGCGCTCAGCCGGCCAGAGAGGCAGAAAGTGCAAGCCGGGGACCGACCCGGTCCCCCCTGCGTGCTGTCGATCCTGCTATCGTAACCTTCGGTCTGGTCCAATCTTAGACTGGGAATGAACTCCGTATGCATAAGTCAACCCACGAAATGAGCGTTCAGGTGTTGAGCTGGTAGAAAAGGCATAATGCGTAAGCCAGGGATCGGCCCGGTCCCCCTCTGCGTGTTGCCGATCCCGCTGCCACAACCCTTGGTTCAGCTAGGGCTTAGACATGGAATGAACTCCCTATGCCTAAGCCAACCCATGAAACGAGCGAGTGGGCGCTCAGTCGGTCGGAGAGGCAGAATGCACAAGACGGGGATCAGACCGATACCCCCCTGCGTGCTATCGATCCTGCTGCTGGTCCTGCTGCCACAACCCTTGGTCCTGTCTGAACTCAGACTGAGAATGAACTCCGTATGCTTAGACATGGAATGAACTCCGTATGCCTAAGCCAACCCACGAAATGAGCGTGCAGGCGCTCAGCCGGTTGGACAGGCAGAATGCACAAGTTGGGCACCGACCCGGTCCCCCCTGCGTGCTGTCGATCTTGCTATCGCAAGCCTCAGTCCAGTCCAATCTTAGACTGGGAATGAACTCCGTATGCCTAAGTCAACCCAAGAAATGAGCGTGCAGGCGCTGAGCCGGTCGGAGAGGCATAATGCGCAAGTCGAGGATCGGACCGATCCCCCTCTGCGTGCTACCGGTCCCGCTAGCACAACCCTCGATTCGGCTGGGGCTTAGAGATGGAATGAACTTCCTATGCCTAAGCGCACCCATGAAACGGGCGTGCGGGCGCTCAGTCGACCGGAGAGGCAGAATGCGCAAGCCGGGGATCGGCCCGGTCCCCCCTGCGTGTTGTCGATCCTACTGTCACAACCCTCGGTCCTGTCCGATCTTAGACTGGGAATGAACTCTGTATGCTTATACTGGGGATAAACTCCGTATGCCTAAGTCGACCCACAAAATGAGCCTGCAGGCGCTTAGCCGACCAGAGAGGCTGGATGTGCAAGCTGGGGATCGAGCGGGTGCTAGGTGGGTTCAAGCACATCTTCATATTTCTGCCATGCCAATGCCATTTTTATGGCTTGTAAATTCATACAATGGTCCCCTAAGCCTTCACGTGACGTTTCGTGGCAAGACGACCCGTTTTCTATTTTTCATGATTTTTAAAACTTTTTGCGGTTCAGGATTTTTTAAAATTTTTTTAGGAAGAGTTTTGTCCCTAAATTTGGTAGAGGTGATCCTTGTATTTTTTTTGGCATGCACAAAAAAATTCAGCTAAAAACTCGAAGCGGAAAAGATTTTGTGACCATTTGAAAAAAGTGTCCCCAATTTAGACACTTTAATGGCTACTGGCAGCAAACCTATAAAATCTCAAATGCTGTTTAAGGGGGTGTGAGTTCTCAAGGTTTGATGAGAGATAGGGGGCCAATAAAAGGGCCAAGTACCAGCACCCATCTCACATCATGTGCACACACCCCCCTGACCCCCCCAATCGCCGAAACCCCCAATGCTGCCGGTTAGGCTCTCTGGCGATGCTTCGGCAACGCTCCGACGATGGTGCCCCGGGCGAAAAAAAAGTGGCACCAGCACATGCCCGAGCCCAGCATGTGCACCGTGGCTCAAAATCTTAGACTGGGAATTTACTTCGTATGCCTAAGCCAACCCACAAAACGAGCGTACGGGCGCTCAGCCGACCGGAGAGGTAGAATGCGCAAGCTGGGGATCGAACTGGTGGTAGGTGGATTCAAGCACATCTTCATATTTTTGCCATGCCAATGCCAGTTTTATGGCTTGTAAATTCATACAATGGTCCCCTAAGCCTTCATGTGAAGTTTCGTTGCAAGACGACCCGTTTTCTATTTTTCATGATTTTTAAACTTTTTACTGTTCGAGATTTTTTTAAATTTTTTTAGTAAGAGTTTTGTCCCCAAATTTGGTAGAGGTGATCCTTGTATTTTTGTTGGCATGCACAAACAAATTCAGCTAAAAACTCATAGTGGAGAAGATTTTGTGATCGTTTGAAAAAAGTATCCCCATTTCAGATACTTTAATGGCTACTGGTAGCAAACCTATAAAATCTCAAAAGCTCTTTAAGGGGGTGTGAGTTCTCGAGGTTTGATGATGGAGAGGGGGCCAATATAAGGGCCAAGCACCAGCACCCATCGCACATCATGTGTGCACACCCCCCAACCCCCCCAATCGTCGGAACCCCCAATGCCATCTGTTCGGCTCTTCGGTGATGCTCCGATGATGGTGCCTCGGGTGAATAAAATGTGGCACCAGCACTTGGCCAAGCCCAGCATGTGCACCGTGGCTCAAAATCTTAGACTAAGAATGAACTCCATATGCTTAGACATGGAATGAACCCGTACGCCTAAGCCAACCCACGAAAAGAGCATACTGGTGCTCAGCCGATCGGAGAGGTAGAATGCGCAAGCCGAGGATCGGCCCCGGACCCGCCCTGCATGCTGTCGATCCTGCTGCTGCAACCCTCGGTCTGATCCAATCTTAGACTGGGAATGAACTCTGTATGCATAAGTCAACCCATGAAACGAGCGTGCGGGCGTTGAGCCGACCGAAGAGGCATAATGCGTAAGCCGGGGATCGGCCCGGTCCCCCTCTGCGTGCTGCCAGTCCTACTGCCACAACCCTCAGTCTGGATGGGGCTTAGACATGGAATGAACTCCCTATGCCTAAGCCAACTCACGAAATAGGTGTGCATGCGCTCAACCGGCAGGAGAGGCAGAATGCGCAAGCCGAGGATCGGCTCAATCCCCCTTACGTGCTATCGATCCTACTGTCGCAACCCTCGGTTCGGTCTGATCTTAGACTAGGAATGAACCCCGTATTCTTAGACTGGGAATGAACTCCATATGCTTAAGTCAACCCATGAAACGAGCGTGCATGCGCTCAGCCGGGAGGAGAGGTAGAATGTGCAAACCAGGGATTGGCCCGGTCCCCTTTGTGTGCTGCCAATCCTACTGGTGCATCCCTCAGTCTGATCCAATCTTAGACTGGGGATGAACTCCATATGCCTAAGTTAACCCTCGAAACGAGCGTGAGGGCACTCAGTCGGTCGAAGAGGCATAATGCATAAGTCGAGGATTAGCCCGATCCCCCTCTACGTGCTGCCGATCCTGCTGCCACAACCCTCTGTCTGGCTGGGGCTTAGACATGGAATGAACTCTGTATGCCAAAGCCAACCCACGAAACGAGCATGCAGGCGCTCAACCGATCAGAGAGGCAGAATGCACAAGCCGAGGATCGACCCGGTCCCCCCTGCGTGCTGTCGATCCTATTGCTGGTCCTGCTGCCGTAACTCTCGATCCGATCTGATCTTAGACTGGGAATGAACTCTGTATGGTTAGATGTGGAATGAACTCGGTATGCCTAAGCCAACCCACGAAACGAGCGTGCAGGCACTCAGCAGGCCAGAGAGGCAAATACGCAAGCCGGGGATCATCTTGGTCCCCGCCTGCGTGCTGTTGATCTTATTGTTGTGACCTTTGGTCCGATCCGATCTTAGACTGGGAATAAACTCTGTATGCCTAAGTCAACCCACGAAACGAGCGTGCGAGCGTTGAGCCGACCGGAGAGGCATAATGCGCAAGCAAGGGATTGGCCCAGTCCCCCTTTGCGTGCTGCCGGTCCCGCTGCCACAACCCTCGATCCGACTGGGGCTTAGACATGGAATGAGCTCTCTATGCTTAAGCCAACCCACGAAACAGGTGTGCGGGCACTCAACCGGCCGGAGAGGCAGAATGCGCAAGCCGGGGATCGGCCCAGTACCCTCTGCGTGCTGTCGATCTTGCTCTTGCAACCCTTGATCCAGTATGATCTTAGACTGGGAATGAACTCCGTATGCTTAGACTGGGGATGAACTCCGTACGCCTAAGTCAACCCACGAAATGAGCGTGCGGGCGCTCAGCCGACCAGAGAGGCAGGATGCGCAAGCCGGGGATCGAACGGGTGGTAGGTGGGTTCAAGCACATCTTCATATTTTTGTTGTGCCAATGCCATTTTTATGGCTTGTAAATTCATACAATGGTCCCCTAAATCTTCATGTGAAGTTTCATGGCAAGACGACCCGTTTTCTATTTTTCATGATTTTCAAAACTTTTTACGGTTCGAGATTTTTTAAAATTTTTTTAGAAAGAGTTTTGTCCCCAAATTTGGTAGAGGTGATCCTGGTATTTTTCTTGGAAGCCACAAAAAAATTCAGCTAAAAAATCGAAGCGGAGAAGATTTTGTGACCGTTTGAAAAAAGTGTCCCCATTTCAGACACTTTAATGGCTACTGGCAGAAAACCTATAAAATCTCAAATGCTCTTTAAGCGGGTGTGGGTTCTTGAGGTTTGATGAGGGATAGGGGGCCAATATAAGGGCCAAGTACCAGCACCCATCGCACATCATGTGCGCATACCTGCCGCCCCCCCAATCATCGAAACCCTCACTGCCGTCGGTTAGGCTCTCCGACGATGCTTCGGTGATGGTGCCCCAGGCAAAAAAAATGCGGCACCAGCACATGCCTGAGCATAGCATGTGCACCGTGGCTCAAAATCTTAGGTTGGGATTGAACTCCGTATGCTTAGACATGGAATGAACTCCGTATGCCTAAACCAACCCATGAAACGAGCGTGCAAGCGCTCAGCAGGGTAGAGAGGCAAAATACGCAAGTCGGGGATCGACCCGATCCGCCCTTGCATACTGTCGATCCTGTAGCAGCAACCCTCAGTCTGGTCTGATCTTAGACTGGGAATGAACTCCGTATGCATAAGTCAACCCATGAAACGAGCGTGCATGTGCTGCGTCGATCGAAGAGGCATAATGCGTAAGTCGGGGATCGGCCCGATACCCCTTTACGTGCTGCCCGTCCCGCTGCCAGAACCCTCAGTCTGGCTGGGGCTTAGACGTGGAATGAACTTCCTATACCTAAGCCAACCCATGAAATGGGCGTGCGGGCGCTCAGCCAGCCGGAGAGGCAAAATGCACAAGCCTAGGACCGGCCCGGTCACCCCTGCGTACTGTCGATCCTACTGCCACAACCCTCGGTCTGATCCGATCTTAGACTGGGAACTCCGTATTCTTAGACTGGGGATGAACTCCGTATGCCTAAGTCTACCCATGAAACGAGCGTGCGGGCGTTCAGTCGACCGGAGAGGCTGGTCGGAGAGGTATAATGCGCAAGCTGGCGATCAACCCGATCCCCTTCTGCGTGCTGTCGATCCTGCTGCCGATCCTGCTGCCACAACCCTCGGTCTATCTGGGGCTTAGACATGGAATGAACTCTGTATGCCTAAGCTAACCCATGAAACGAGCGTGCGGGCACTCAGTCGGTCAGAAAAGTAGAATACGCAAGCTGGGGATCGACCCGATCCCCGCCTGCGTGCTACCAATCCTACTACTGGTCCTGCTGCCGCAATGCTCGGTCCGGTCTGATCTTAGACTGTGAATGAACTTCATATGCTTAGACATGGAGTGAACTCCGTATGCCTAAGCCAACCCACGAAACGAGCGTATGGGTGCTCAGTCGATCGGAAAGGCAGAATGTGTATGCCAGGGGTCAGCTCGATCCCACCCTACGTTCTGTCGATCTTGCTACCGCAACCCTCGGTCCAGTCCGATCTTAGACTGGGAATGAACTCCGTATGCCTAAGTCAACCCACAAAACGAGCGTGCGGGCACTGAGCCAGCGGGAGAGGCATAATGCGCAAGCCGGGGAACGACTCGGTCCCCCTTTGCATGTTGCCTGTCCGACTGCCACAACCCTTGGTCCGACTGGGGCATAGACATGGAATGAACTCCCTATGCCTAAGCCAACCCACGAAACGGGCGTGCGGGTGCTCAACTGACCGAAAAGGCAGAATGCACAGGCCAGGGATCGGCCTGGTCCCCTCTGCGTGCTGCCGATCCTGCTACCGTAACCCTCAGTCTGGTCAGATCTTAGACTGGGAATGAACTCCGTATGCCTAGACTACGGATGAACTGCGTATGCCTAAGTCAACCCATGAAATGAGTGTGTGGGTGCTCAACCGACCGGAGATGCGTAATGCACAAGCCAGGGATCGACCCGGTCCCCTTCTGCGTGCTGCTGATGCCGGTCTTACTGCCACAACCCTAGGTTCAGTTGGGGCTTAGACATGGAATGAACTCCGTATGCCTAAGCCCACCCACAAAACTAGCGTGTGGGCGTTCAGCCGACCGGAGAGGTAGAATGTGCAAGTCGAGGATCGGCCCAGTCCCTCCCTGCGTGCTGTCGATCTTGCTGCTGGTCCTGCTGTCGCAACCCTCGATTCGATCTGATCTTAGACTGGGAATGAACTCTATATGCTTAGACATTGAATGAACTCTGTATGCCTAAGCCAACCCATGAAACGAGCGTGCGGGCGCTCAGCCAGTCGGAGAGGCAAAATCCGTAAACTGGGGATCAACCTGGTCCCCCTTGCGTGCTGTCGATCCTACTGCTGCAACCCTCGGTCCGGTCCGATCTTAGACTAGGAATGAACTCCGTATGCCTAAGTCAACCCACGAAATGATCGTACGGGCACTGAGCCGACCGGAGAGGCATAATGCATAAGTCGGGGATCGGTCTGATCCCCCTCTGCGTGCTGCCGGTCCCGCTGGCACAACCCTCGATCCGGCTAGGGCTTAGACATGGAATGAACTCCCTATGCCTAAGCCAACCCACAAAACGGACGTGCGGGTGCTCAGCTGGTCGGAGAGGCAGAATGCACAAGCTGACAATTGGCCCGGTCCCCCCTAGGTGCTACCGATCCTGCTACCGTAACCCTCAGTCCGGTCCAATCTTAGACTTGGAATGAACTTCGTATGCTTAGACTGGGGATGAACTCCGTATGCCTAAGTCAACCCATGAAATGAGGGTGCGGGCGCTTAGCCGACCAGAGAGGCAGGATGTGCAAGCTGGGGATCGAACGGGTGGTAGGTGGGTTCAAGCACATCTTCATATTTCTGCCATGCCAATACCTTTTTTTATGGCTTGTAAATTCATACAATGGTTCCCTAAGCCTTCATGTGAAGTTTCATGGCAAGACGACCCGTTTTCTATTTTTCACGATTTTCAAAACTTTTTACGGTTCAGGATTTTTTTAAATTTTTTTGGAAAGAGTTTTGTCCCCAAATTTGGTTGAGGTGATCCTTGTATTTTTATTGGCATGCAAAAAAACATTCAGCTGAAAACTCGAAGTGGAGAAGATTTTGTGACCGTTTGAAAAAAGTGTCCCCATTTTAGACACTTTAATGGCTACTGGCAGCAAACCTATAAAATCTCAATTGCTCTTTAAGGGGGTCTGAGGTCTCAAGGTTTGATGAGGGATAGGGGGCCAATATAAGGGCCAAGCGTCATGCCCTGGGCGGGCGCGCCAGGCACATCAGGCACATCAGGCACACCAGCAGGCGAGCCAGAGGTTGAGGCCCGCAGACCAGGCGTGCTGGCGGGTATCTGCACGTAAAGCCTAGCAAACGAGTTCAGAATGCCCGCCCAACTTGCAGGCCAGCCCGTGAGACCAAGGCCTGGCATACAAGCTGCCGCACCACATCTAGAAGGGTCCAAAGTGCTGGACACGCAAGGGAAGCTTATGGAAGCAGGCAGGATCAGCAGCAGCATCCTGGCAGTTTTGGTTGACCCTGAAAATCAGAAGTTAGCATCCTGATTGATTGTAATCTGTATAATCCCATGATTTTAGCCTTTATTCTAGGTTTATTTCCATTAAATGTAAGCTGGAGCCTTAACTATAAATAGAGGGCTGCTCTTCCCTCATTTGTACACCATCAAACACTTCCTGTTTCAGTGAATACAAGAGCATTTCTAGAATTCTGCCTTCTTATCCTGTTTCTCTTTAACTTGCGTAATCAGCCCTTCCTGTTGTTCTAGTGCCCGTACGCTTGTGTTTTAGGCTGACTTAGGCTTAAAGGAGGAGATTCAAAGCCTAAGGCCGCATGGTTCTGAGTCTAAGGTCGGAGCCCGTGACAGTTGGTATCAGAGCAAGTTCAATTCTGCGTGTTTATGTTGTGCAGGTTAGAGGAGATGGCATCCCAAAGTGATGTTGCTAACCAACAACCAGAGGCCCAGGAGCATGGGCATGGAAGAGGGAGGAAAGCCAGTTCTAGAGATATCTGGTCTACCATGGACGGTAGGCTGGCCAAGGTGGAAGTGACCATGGGCGACATGGGGGAGAAGCTTGAGGGGGTAGAGACTCACATTGCATCACTAGACTCCATGGGGGAGGAGATCCAAAGTGAGCTGCAAGCTGCTCTCAACAAAGGCTTGGATGTGTTCACCCAAAAGAATCAGACCTTGGAGGCTAAAGTGCTGACCTTACGCGATGGCATGGAGGCCATGCGCCAGCGGATGGAGGAGCTTAGCAGTGAGCTCGTTGCTTGCAAGACTGCCATTGGGAATGGCATGTTTGCTGGAGTGTCCAAGTCCAGATTGAATGTCCCCAAGCCTAAAGAGTTCAATGGGACTAGGGGTGCCAAGGAAGTAGATAACTACCTTTGGGGTATGGAGCAGTACTTTCAGGCCATGGGCATGCAAGACGAGGTGATAAAGGTAAGCACCGCTGCTATGTATCTCACTGATGTAGCCTTATTGTGGTAGAGGCGCAGGTGTGATGATGTCAGGCGTGGGAGCACCAAGATTGGAACCTGGGCAGAGTTCCAAAAGGAGTTCAGAGAACAATTTTACCTAGAGTATGCCGATGATGAGGCATGGGTAAAGTTGCACAGGCTGAGCCAGTAAGGGGACATAAGGGAGTATGTCTAAAAATTCTCTAAACTGATGCTACAGATCTTGGATCTAGGTGAGAAGGACTCCTTATTTGCTTTCATGGATGGGCTAAAGCCTTGTGTGAAGCATGAGCTACAAAAGAGAGGAGTTCATGACTTGGCTGAAGCCATGACTACTGTCGAGGCCTTGATAGAGTTCAAGCCTCTGAACAAGTTTGAGTCTACCAAGCCCAAGGGTAAGGGCAGGGATGATAAGGATCGAAAGAAGCAGTCTAAGGGGAAGGATCGTGATCGAGAGTCCAAGGATAGAGATCGAGACCGTTCAACCAAGGATGGTGAGAGGAAGCCACCAGCAGGCAAGTGGAAAGCAAAGGGGGACCGAGAGCCACCAGCATGCTACCTATGTGGAGAGAGCCACATAGCTCGTAATTACCCACAGAAGGGCAAGCTGGCTGCTGTAGACAATGAGTCTGACGAGGAGCCAGAGTCAGGGGCAGCAAAGCTTGGGTCGTTGGTGCTCAATGCTGTCTAGAGTAAGGGGTGCCGTAAGCCAAAGGGCTTGATGTTTGCGGATCTGATGGTTGCAAGTCAGAAGGTGAGTGCACTGGTGGACACAGGTGCCTCACCTTTTTTTATTTTAGGTGATAGAGCATGGAAGCTTGGACTAAAGGTGCAGAAAGGGACTGGTACCATCAAAATGGTGAACTCCAAGGAAGTTCCAGCCATTGGAGTAGCGCGGGGAGTGGAGTTACAGCTTGGAGACTGGAAAGGCAAGGAGACCATTGAGGTAATACCCCTTGACGACTATGAGTTTGTGATTGGGTTGGATTTCCTTGTTCGGATTAATGCCCTCTTTGTGCCTTTTGCCGATTGTGTTTGCATCTTGGATGCATGGTGCCAATGCCTAGTGCCATTGAGGAGAGGGTCTGGAGTTGGGTCGCGGGTGGTGTCAGCCATCCAATTTGCCAAGGCGGTAAGCAGACAAGAAGACACCTTTTTGGCAGCCCTGAAATATGATGAGGCAAGGGAGAAGGAGATCGAGTCACCCTTGGAGGTGCTAAAGGTGCTGAAGACTTTTAGTGATGTGATGCTCGCAAAGCTACCTAGCAAGCTACCACCTAAGAGGGAGGTGGACCACAAGATTGAGCTGGTGTCCAAGGCTAAGCCACCAGCTAGAGCCCCTTACCAAATGTCTCCACTAGAGTTGGAAGAGTTGAGGAAGTAGCTCAAAGAGTTAGTTGATGCTGGCTTCATCAGGCTATCGAAGGCACCCTATGGTGCATCGGTTCTATTTTAGCGCAAGCATGATGGGTCGTTGCAGTTGTGCATAGACTACTGGGCTTTGAACAAGCTGACCATCAAGAACAAGTACCCCATCCCACTCATTGCAGACTTGTTTGATCAACTTGGGAGCGCAAGGTGGTTCACCAAGCTGGATTTGAGGTCAGGCTACTATCAAGTCAGGATCACGGAGGGAGATGAGCCAAAGACAGCATGTGTCACTCGGTATGGTTCGTTGAGTTCTTGATGATGCCTTTTAGACTCACGAATGCCTAAGCAACATTCTATACCCTTATGAACAAGGTACTTCAGTCATTCCTTGATCGGTTTGTTATGGTTTATTTGGATGACATTGTGATCTACAATCAAACTTTGGGAGAGCATGTAGACCACTTAAGACAGGTGTTCGAGGTGTTGTGGGTGTACAAGCTGTTTGTCAAGAGGGAGAAGTGCTCACTCGCCCAGCAGAAGATCACATTCCTTGGCCACATAGTGGGAGGTGGCAGGATACGCATGGATGAAGGCAAGATACATGCCATCCTGGAGTGGCAACCGCCAGCCAAGGTCACTGAGTTGAGATCGTTCCTTGGGCTAGTCAACTACTACAGGCACTTCATCAAAGGTCACTCAGCAATAGCCACGCCATTGATTGACTTGCTCAAGAAAGGGAAAGCATGGGAGTGGAGCACAGGGCGCCAGGAAGCCTTTGACAGGTTGAAGCGGACTGTGATCAAGGAGCCAGTCTTGGCCTTGCCAGACCATGCCAAGCCGTATGAGGTGCATACGGATGCATCAGACTTTGCCATAGGAGGCGTGTTAATGCAGGAGGGATGTCCAGTCGCGTTCGAGAGCAGGAAGCTGAACGAGAGTGAGCGTAAGTACACGGTCCAATAGAAGGAGATGACTGCAGTGGTGCACTGCTTGCACACTTGGCACCATTACCTGTTGGGTCGAAGTTCGTGGTTAGGACAGACAATGTGGCGACCAGCTACTTCCAGACATAGAAGAAGCTGTCCCCCAAATAGGCGAGATGGCAAGATTTTCTTACGGAATTTGATTTCCAGATGGAGTAAAAGCCGGGGCAAGCGAACCTAGTTGTAGACACCCTGAGTAGGAAGGCTAACCTTGCTGCCATTAGCCAACCAGAGGGGTCACTGGTGCCGCACATCAAGGAGGGACTTGCACATGATCCTACAACCAAGGCTTTGATGGAGTACACCCAGCAAGGTAAGACTAGGTGGTTTTGGTTACAGGATGGCTTGCTGTACACCAGGGGAAGTAGATTTTTGTGCTGCAGCACGGGAAGCTTCGCAAGGAAGTTTTGCAAGAATGCCATGATTCAAGGTGGCCTGGACACCCCGGAGTGAGCCATACCTTGGCGTTGATCGAGGATCGGTACTACTGGCCGCACATGAGGGATGATATGGAAGCTTATGTGAAGACTTGTCTTGTGTGCCAATAGGACAAGGTGGAGCTCAAGAAATCAGACGATCTCTTAGAGCCATTGCCAATGCCAGAGCAACCATGGGAGAGTGTTTCTCTGGACTTTATAGTCGGTCTACCCAAAGCAGAAGGGTTTGGAAGCATCATGGTAGTGGTGGACAGGTTTTCCAAGTATGGAATCTTCATTCCAGCAACCAAGGAGTGCCCAACCGAGGAGGCAGCTTGATTGTTCCTGAAGAACATGGTTAAGTACTAGGGAGTGCCGAGGACCATTGTTAGTGATCAGGACGGGCATTTCACTGGTAGGTTCTAGACTGAGTTGTTCAAGCTGTTGGGGTCAGACTTGAACTTTTCCACTAGCATGCATTCGCAGACCGATGGGCAGACAGAATAAGTGAATGGACTATTGGAGGTTTACCTCAGGCACTATGTGAGTGCCATACAAAGGGACTGGCCAAAGCTGCTAGATATTGCATAGTTTTCTTACAACTTGCAAAGGAGTGAGGCAACGGACCAGAGCCCATTTAAGGTTGTGACAGGGCAACAACCACTAACACCCGGTTCGATTGCTGCAGGTTATACAGGGCCAAATCCAGCAGCATACAAGTTTGCCAAGGCATGGCAGAAGCAAACTGACTTGGCCAGAGTTTGTCTACACAAGGCGACCAAGAGGTCGAAGAAGTGGGCAAACCAGAATAGGCGGGACGTGCAGTTCCAGGTTGGAAACTTGGTGTTGGTGAAGCTGCATCCCATTGTGCACCATAGGGGGCTGCACAAAGGCCTAGTCCAAAGATATGAGGGACCTTTTCGAGTAGTCAAGAGGGTAGGCTAGGTTGCCTACAAGCTGGATATGCCACCCAAGCCGAGGGTACACCTGGTGTTCCATGTGAGCATGCTCAAGCCGTTCCATGAGAATGAGGGAGATCCAGGATGGGCAGAGTCAAAGCGTACGCCATTGGGAAAGGGCCTCATATGAGAAGGAGGTCCACAGCATCATAGCTGATCGGGAGGTGAGACGGAAGAACTATCAGTCAAGACAAGAGTACTTGGTGCGCTGGAAGGAACTTTCAGATAGTGAGGTGAGCTGGGAACCAGTAGATGACTTATGGCAGTTCAGGGACCAGATCAGGTAGTACCATGCAGAAGATGCAACAAGGGTGTTGTGTAATCAGGTGAGGGAGAATGTCACGCCCTGGGTGGGCACACCAGGCACACCAGCAGGTGAGCTAGAGGTTGAGGCCCACAGACCAGACATGCTGGCGGGTATCTGTGTGCAAAGCCTAGCAAACAAGTTCAGAACGCCCGCCCAACTTGCAGGCCAGCCCGTGAGACCAAGGCCTAGCATACAAGCTACCCGCACCACATCCAAAAGGGCCCAAGGTGCTGGACACGCAAGGGAAGCTTCTGGAAGTAGGCAGGATTAGCAGCAGCATCCTGGCAGATTTGGTTGACCCTGAAAATCAGGAGTTAGCATCCTGATTGATTGTAATCTTTATAATCCCATGATTTTAGCCTTTATTCTAGGGATACTGCCATTAAGTGTAAGCTGGAGCCTCAACTGTAAATAGAGGGCTGCTCCTCCCTCATTTGTACACCATCAAACACTTCCATTTCAATGAATACAAGAGCATTTCCCAAAATTCTGCCTTCTTATCCTGTTTCCCTTTAACTTGCGTAATCATCCCTTCCCGTTGTTCTAGTGCCCGTACGCTTGTGTTTTAGGTTGACTTAGGCATAAAAGAGGAGATTCCAAACCTAAGGCCGCACGGTTTCTAAGTCTCGGAGCCCGTGACACAAGTACTAGCACCCATCACACATCATGTACGCACACCCCCCGGCCCCCCAAATCGTCGGAACCCCCAATGCCGCCGGTTAGGCCCTCCGACGATGCTCCAACGATGCTCTGACGATGGTGCCCCAGGCAAAAAAAAAGTGGCACCAGCACATGCCTGAGCCCAGCATGTGCACCGTGGCTCAAAATCTTAGACTGGAAATGAACTCCGTATGCCTAAGCCAACCCACGAAACGAACGTGCGGGTGCTCAGTAGGCCGGAGAGGTAGAATGCACAAGCCGGGGATCGACCCGATCCCCCCTGCGTGCTGTCGATCCTGCTGCTAGTCCTGTTGCCTCAACCCTTAGTCCAGTTTGATCTTAGACTGGGAATGAACTCCGTATGCTTAGATTGGGGATAAACTCTGTATGCCTAAGTCAACCCATGAAACGAGCGTGCGGGCGCTCAGTCAACCGAAGAGGCCGGTCGAAGAGGCATAATGTGCAAGTTAGGGATCAGCTCGATCCCCCTCTTCGTGCTACCGATCCCACTGTCGGTCCTGCTATCACAACCCTCTGTCCGGTTGGGGCTTAGACATGGAATGAACTCCATATGCCTAAGCCAACCCATGAAACGAGCGTGCGGGTGCTCAACCGATCGAAGAGGCAGAATGCGTAACCCGTAGATCGGCCCGGTCCCCCCTGCGTGCTGTCGATCTTGTGCTGGTCCTGCTGCCACAACCCTCGGTTCGATCCGATCCTAGACTGGGAATGAACTCTGTATGCTTAGACATGGAATGAACTCCGTATGCCTAAGCCAACCCATGAAACGAACGTGTAGGTGCTCAGCCAGCCGGAGAGGTAAAATGCATAAGCCGAGGATCGGCCCGGTCCCTCCCTGCATGCTGTCAATCCTTCTACTGCAACCCTCGGTCCGATCCAATCTTAGATTGGGAATGAACTCCGTATGCCAAAGTCAACGCACGAAACGAGTGTTCGGGCGTTGAGCCGGTCGGAGTGGCATAATGCTCAAGTCAGGGATCGGTCCAGTCGTACTCTATATGTTGTCGGTCCCATTACCACAACCCTCGGTCTGACTGGGGCTTAGACATGGAATGAGCTCCCTATGCCTAAGCCAACAAATGAAACGGGCGTGCGGGCACTTAGTCGACCGAAGAGGCAGAATGCACAAGCCGAGGATCGGACCAGTCCCCCCTGCGTGCTGTCGATCCTGCTGTCGCAACCCTCGGTCTGGTCTGATCTTAGACTAGGAATGAACTCCGTATGCTTAGACTAGGGATGAACTCCGTATGCCTAAGTCAACCCACGAAACGAGCGTGCGGGCGCTCAGCCGGTCGGAGAGGCATAATGCACAAGTCGAGGATCAGCCCGGTACCCCTCTATGTTCTGTCGATCCCGCTGTCAGTCGTGCTGCCACAACCCTCGATCTGGCTGTTGCTTAGACATGGAATGAACTCCGTATGCCTAAGCTAACCCATGAAACGAGCGTGCGGGTGCTCAACCGGCTGAAAAGGTAGAATGCACAAGCCGGGGATCAGCCCGATCTTCCCTACGTGCTACCGATCCTGCTGTTGGTCCTGCTATCGCAACCTTCGATCATGTTTGATCTTAGACTGGGAATGAACTCCATATGCTTAGACATGGAATGAACTCCGTATGCCTAAGCCAACCCATGAAACGAGTGTGCGGGCGCTCAGTCTATCGGAGAGGTAGAATGCGTAAGACAGGGACCGGCCCGATCCCCCTTCCGCACTGTCGATCCTGTTGCCACAACCCTCAGTTCGATCTAATCTTAGACTGGGAATGAACTCTGTATGCCTAAGTCAACACAGGAAACGAGTGTTCGGGCACTGAGCCGGTCGGAGTGCCATAATGCTCAAGCCGAGGATCAACCCGGTCGTCCTCTACATGCTGTTGGTCCCGCTGCCACAACCCTCGATCCGACTGGGGCTATATTCCCCCTGCGTGCTGCTAGTCTTGCTACCGCAACCCTCGGTCCGATCTGCTCTTAGACTGGGAATGAACTCCGTATGCTTAGACATGGAATGAACTCCATATGCCTAAGCCAACCCATAAAATGAGCGTGCGGGCGCTCAGCCAGCCGAAGAGACAGAATGCACAAGCCAGGGATCAACCTAATCCCCCCTACGTGCTGTCGATCCTGCTGCCGCAACCTTGGGTCCTATCCAATCTTAGACTGGGAATGAACTCTGTATGCCTAAGGTAATGCTCGAAATGAGTGTTCGAGCACTGAGCCGATCGGAGTGGCATAATGCTCAAACGGGGGATTAGCCCGATCGTCCTCTGCGTGCTGCCGGTCCCGCTGCCACAACCCTCGATCCGACTGGGGCTTAGACATGGAATGAGCTCTCTATGCCTAAGCCAACCCACGAAACGGGCGTACGGGCGCTCAGTCGACTGGAGAGGCAGAATACATAAGCCGAGGATCGGCCCGATCCCCCCTACGTGCTGTCGATCCTGTTGCTGCAACCCTCGGTCTGGTCTGATCTTAGACTGGGGATGAACTTTGTATGCCTAAGTCAACCTACAAAATGAACGTGCGGGCACTCAGCCAGTCGGAGAGGCATAATGTGCAAGCTGGGGATCAGCCCGGTACCCCTCTGCATTCTGTCGATCCCGCTACCGGTCCTGCTGCCACAACCCTCGGTCCGACTGTTGCTTAGACATGGAATGAACTCCATATGCCTAAGCCAACCCATGAAACGAGCGTGTGGGTGGTCAGCTGACCGGAGAGGCAGAATGCACAAGCCGGGGATCGTTTCGATCCCCCTTACGTGCTACCGATCCTGCTGCTGGTCCTGCTGTCGTAACCCTCAATCCGATTTGATCTTAGACTGGGAATGAACTCTGTATGCTTAGACATGGAATGAACTCCGTATGCCTAAACCAACCCACGAAACGAGTGTGCGGGAGCTCAACCGATCGGAGTGGCAGAATGCGTAAGCCAGGGATCGGCCCGATCCCCCCTGGGTGCTGTCGATCCTGTTGTCGCAACCCTCGGTTCGGTCTGATCTTAGACTGGGAATGAACTCTGTATGCCTAAGTCAACCCACGAAACGAGCGTGTGGGCACTGAGCCGGCCTGGTCCCCCTCTGCGTGCTACCGGTGTCGCTGCCACAACCCTCGGTCCTACTAGGGCTTAGACATGGTATGAACTCCTGATGCCTAAGCCAGCCCATGAAATGGGCATGCGGGCGCTCAGCCGGTCGGAGAGGCAGAATGCGCAAGTCGAGGATCGGGCCGATCCCGCCTGCATGCTACCGATCCTGCTACCGTAACCCTCGGTCCGATCCGATCTTAGAATGGGAATGCACTCTGTATGCTTAGACTGGGGATGAACTCCGTATGCCTAAGTCAACCCACGAAATGTGCGTGCAGACGGTCAGCCGACCGGAGAGGTAGGATGCGCAAGCCAAGGATCGAACGGGTGGTAGGTGGGTTCAAGCACATCTTCATATTTCTGCCATGCCAATGCCATTTTTATGGCTTGTAAATTCATACAATGGTCCCCTAAGCCTTCATGTGAAGTTTCATGGCAAGACGACCCGTTTTCTATTTTTCACGATTTTTGAAACTTTTTACGGTTCGGGATTTTTTAAAATTTTTTTAGAAAGAGTTTTGTTCTTAAATCTGGTAGAGGTGATCATTGTATTTTTTTTGGCATGCACAAAACAATTCAGCTAAAAACTCAAAGTGGAGAAGATTTTGTGACCGTTTGAAAAAAGTGTCCCCATTTCAGACACTTTAATGGCTACTGGCAGCAAACTTATAAAATCTCAAATGCTCTTTAAGAGGGTGTGAGTTCTCGAGGTTTGATGAGGGTAGGGGCCCAATATAAGGGCCAAGTACCAGCACCCATCGCACATCATGTGCACACACCCCCCGGCCCCCCAGTCGTCGGAACCCCCAATGCCGTCGGTTAGGCTTTCGACGATGCTCCGACGATGGTACCTCGTGCGACAAAAATGCGGCACCAGCACATGCCTGAAACCAGCATGTGCACCGTGGCTCAAACTCTTAGACTGGAATGAACTCCGTATGCTTAGACATGGAATGAACTCCGTATGCCTAAGCCAACCCATGAAACGAACGTGCGGGCACTCAGCCGGTCGGAGAGGCAGAATGCACAAGCCGGGGATCAGCTCGTCCCCTTCTACGTGCTGCCAGTCCCGCTACCACAACCCTCGGTCTGACTGGGGCTTAGACGTGAAATGAACTCCCTATGCCTAAGCCAACCCACGAAATGGGCGTGTGGGCGCTCAACTGGCTGGAGAGGCAAAATGCGCAAGTCGGGGATCAGCCCGATCCCCCATGCGTGCTACCGATCCTGCTGTCGCAACCCTCGATCCAGTCTGATCCTAGACTAGGAATGATCTCCGTATGCTTAGACTGGGGATGAACTCCGTATGCCTAAGTCAACCCCCGGAACGAGTGTGTGGGTGCTCAGTCGGTCAGAGAGGTAGATGCGCAAATCAGGGATCGGCCCAATCCCCCCTGCATGCTATCGATCTTGTCGCTGGTCCTGCTACCGTAACCCTTGGTCTGATCCAATCTTAGACTGGGAATGAACTCCGTATGCCAAAGCCAACCCACGAAATGAGCGTGCGGGTGCTCAGTCGGTCAAAGAGGCAGAATGCGCAAGACAGGGACCGGCCTGGTCCCCACCTACATGCCGTCGATCCTGCTGTCGCAACCCTCAGTCCAGTTTGATCTTAGACTGGGAATGAACTCGGTATGCCTAAGTCAACCCACAAAATGAGCATGCAAGGGCTGAGCCGACCGGAGAGGCATAATGTGCAAGCCAGGGATCAGCCCGGTCCCCCTTGCGTGCTACCGATCCTGCTATCGTAACCCTCGGTCCGGTCTGATCTTAGACTGGGAGTGAACTCTGTTTGCTTAGACTGCGGATGAACTCCGTATGCCTAAGTCAACCCACGAAACTAGCGTGCGAACGCTCAGTCGACCAAAGAGGCAGGATGCACAAGCCTGGGATCGAATTGGTGGTAGGTGGGTTCAAGCACATCTTCATATTTCTGCCATGCCAATGCCATTTTTATGGCTTGTAAATTCATACAATGGTCCCCTAAGCCTTAATGTGAAGTTTCGTGGCAGGACGACCCGTTTTCTATTTTTCATGATTTTTGAAACTTTTTGCAGTTCAGGATTTTTTAAAATTTTTTTAAAAAGATTTTTGTCCCCAAATTTGGTAGAGGTGATCCTTGTATTTTTGTTGGCATGCACAAAACAATTCAATAAAAAACTCAAAGTGGAGAAGATTTTGTGACCGTTTGAAAAAAGTGTCCCCATTTCAGACACTTTAATTGTTACTGGCAGCAAACTTATAAAATCTCAAATGCTCTTTAAGGGGGTGTGAGTTCTCGAGGTTTGATGAGGGATAGGGGGCCAATATAAGGGCAAAGTGCCAGCACCCATCACACATCATGTACGCACACCCCTCGGCCCCCTCAATCACCGGAACCCCCAATACCTCCTATTAAGCTCTCCGACAATGCTCCGACGATGGTGCCCCGAGCGAAAAAAAATGTAACACCAGCACATGCCTGAGCCCAGCATGTGTACCGTGGCTCAAACTCTTAGACTGGGAATGAATTTCGTATGCTTAGACATGGAATGAACTCCGTATGCCAAAGCTAACCCACGAAACGAGCGTGCGGGCACTCAGCCTGTAGGAGAGGTAGAATGCGCAAGTTGGGGATCGACCCGGTCCACTTCTGCATGCTGCCGGTCCCACTGCCACAACCCTTGTTTCAGCTGGGGCTTAGACATTGAATGAACTCCGTATGCCTAAGCCAACCCACAAAATGGGAGTGCGAGCGCTCAGCCGACCGGAGAGGCAGAATGCCCAAGCTGGGGATCGGCTCGATCCCCCCTGCGTGCTGTCGATCCTGCTGTCGCAACCCTCAGTCTAATCTGATCTTAGACTAGGAATGAACTCCATATGCTTAGACTAGGGATGAACTCCGTATGTATAAGTCAACCCACGAAACGAGCGTTCGGACGCTCAGCCGACTGGAGAGGTCGATCGGAGAAGCAGAATCCGCAAGCTAGGGATTGACCTAGTCCCCCCTGCGTGCTGCCGATCCTGTTGCTGCAACCCTCGATCCGATCCAATCCGATCTTAGACTGGGAATGAACTCCGTATGCTTAGACTGGGGATGAACTCCGTATGCCTAAGCCAACCAACAAAACGAGCGTGCGAGCGCTCAGGCAGCCGGAGAGGTCGAATGTGTAACCCGAAGACCGGCCCGATCCTTCCCTGCGTGCTGTCGATCCTGCTGCCGCAACCCTCGGTTCGGTCTGATCGTAGACTGGGAATGAACTTCGGATGCCTAAGTCAACCCACGAAACGAGCGTTCGGGCACTGAGCCGACCGTAGTAGCATAAGTCGGGGATCGATCTGGTCCTTCTTTATGTGTTACCGGTCCTACTGCCACAACCCTCAGTCCGACTAGTGCTTAGACATGGAATGAACTCCCTATGCCTAAGCCAACCCATGAAACAGACGTGCGGGCGGTCAACCGACCGATGTGGCAGAATGCACATGCTAGGGATCCACCCGGTCCCCTCTGCGTACTGTCGATCCTATTATCGCAACCCTCGATCCGGTCTGATCTTAGACTGGGAATGAACTTTATATGCTTAGACTGGGGATGAACTCCGTCTGCCTAAGCCAACCCACGAAACGAGCGTGCGGACGCTCAGCCGACCAGAGAGACAGGATACGCAAGTCGAGGATCGAAGGGGTGGTAGGTGGGTTCAAGCACATCCTCATATTTCTATAGTACCAATGCCATTTTTATGGCTTGTAAATTCAAACAATGGGCCCTTACACCTTTATGCGAAGTTTCGTGTTAAGGTGACCTGTTTTCTATTTTCCATGATTTTTGAAATTTTTACGGTTCGGGATTTTTTAAAATTGTTTTAGAAAGAGTTTTGTCCCCAAATTCGGTAGAGGTGATCTTTTTATTTTTGTTGGCATGTACAAAAAAATTCAGCTAAAAACTCAAAGTTGAGAAGATTTTGTGACCGTTTGAAAAAAGTGTCCCAATTTCAGACACTTTAATGGCTACTAGCAGCAAACCTATAAAATCTCAAATGCTCTTTAAGGGGGTGTGAGTTCTTGAGGTTTGATGAGGGATAGGGGGCCAATATAAGGGCCAAGTACCAGCACCCATCGCACTTCATGTGCGCACCCCCAATACCGTCGGCTAGGCTCTCCGGTGATGCTCCGGTAATGGTGCCCCGGGCAAAAATTATGCGGCACCAGCACATGCTAGAGCCCAGCATTTGCACCGTGGCTCAAACTCTTAGACTGGGAATGAACTCCATATGCTTAGACATGGAATGAACTCCATATACCTAAACCAACCCACGAAACGAGCGTGCGGGTGCTCAGTCACCCGGAGAGGCAGAATGCTTAAGTCGGGGATCGGCCCGGTCCCCCTCTGCGTGCTGTCGATCACGCTGCCACAACCCTCGGTCTGGTTGGGGCTTAGACATTAAATGAACTCCCTATGCCTAAGCCAACCCATGAAATGGGCGTGCAGGCGCTCAACCAGCAGGAGAGGCAGAATGAGCAAGTCGAGGATCAGCCCGATCCCCCCTGCGTGCTGTCGAAACCCTCGGTCCGGTTGTATCTTAGACTGGGACTGAACTTCGTATGCTTAGACTGGGGTGAACTCCGTATGCCTAAATCAACCCATAAAATGAGCGTGCGGGTGCTCAGCCGACCAGAGAGGCTGGTTGGAGAGGCAAAATGTGTAAGTCGGAGATCGACCCGGTCCCCCCTGCGTGCTGCTAATCCTGCTACTGGTCCTGCTGTCATAACCCTTAGTCTGGTCTGATCTTAGACTGGGAGTGAACTCCGTATGCCTAATTCGACCCATGAAATCAGCGTTCGAGTGCTGAGCAGACCGGAGAGGCAAAATGCACAAGTCGGGGATTGGCCTGATTCCCCTCTGCATGCTGTCGGTCCCGCTGCCACAACCCTCGGTTCGGCTGGGGCTTAGGCATGGAATGAACTCCCTATGCCTAAGCCAACCGACAAAACAAATGTGTGAGCGCTTAGCAAGCCGGAGAGGCAGAATGTGCAAGTCGGGGATCGGGCCGATCCCCCCTACGTGCTGTCGATCCTGCTGTCGCAACCCTCGATCCGGTTTGAGCTTTGACTGGGAATGAACTCCGTATGCTTAGACTGGGGACCAACTCCGTATGCCTAAGTCAACCCATGAAACAAGCGGACGGGGGCTCAGTCGACCGGAAAGGCCGACTGGAGAGGCAGAATACGCAAGCCGGGGATCAGCCCGGTCCCCCCCAGCGTGCTACCGATCCTGCTGCTGGTCCTGCTACCATAACCCTCGGTCCGGTCCGATCTTAGACTAGGAATGAACTCTATATGCTTAGATATGGAATGAACTCCGTATGCCTAAGCCAACCCACGAAACGAGCGTGTGGGCGCTCAGCTGTCCAGAGAGGCAAAATGAGAAAGCCAGGGATCGGCCCGATCCCCCCCCGTGCTGTCGATCCTACTACCGCAACCCTCAGTCCGATCTGATCTTAGACTAGGAATGAACTCCATATGCCTAAGTCAACCCGCGAAACGAACGTTCGGGTGCTGAGCCAGTCGGAGAGTCATAATGCGTAAGCCAGGGATCGGCTCGGTCCCCCTTTGTGTGCTATCGGTCCCGCTGCCACAACCTTCGGTCCTGTTGGGGCTTAGACATGGAATGAACTCCCTATGCCTAAGCCAGCCCATGAAACGAGCGTGGGGCTCTCAGTCGGTTGGAGAGGCAGAATGCTTAATCCGGGGATCAGCCCGATCCCCCCCGTATGCTGCCGATCCTGCTGTCGTAACCCTCGATTGGGTTCGCTCTTAGATTGGGAATGAACTCCGTATGCTTAGACTGGGGATGAACTCCGTATGCCTAAGTCAACCTATGAAACGAGCGTGCGGGTGCTCAGCCAATCGGAGAGGCCAGTCAGAGAGACATAATGTGCAAGCCGAGGATCAGCCCGTTGCCCCTCTGCGTGCTACCAATCCCGTTACAGGTCCTGCTACCAGAACCCTCGATCCGGCTGGGGCTTAGACATGGAATGAACTCCGTATGCCTAAGCCAACCCACGAAACGAGTGTGCAGATGCTCAACCGACCGGAGAGGCAGAATGCACAAGTCGAGGATTGGCCCGATCCCCCTCTGCGTGCTATCGATCCTGCTACTGGTCCTACTGTCGCAACCCTTGGTCTGGTCCGATCTTAAACTGGGAATGAACTCCGTATGCTTAGACGTGGAATGAACTCCGTATGCCTAAGCCAACCCGTGAAATGAGCGTACGGACGCTCAGTCGACCGAAGAGGCAGAATGCGTAAGCTGGGGACTGACCAGACCTGTCTACGTGCTGTCGATCCTACTGCCGCAACCCTCAGTCTGGTCCGATCTTAGACTGGGAATGAACTCTGTATGCCTAAGTCAACTCATGAAACGAGCGTGCTGGCACTGAGTCGACCGGAGAGGCATAATGCGCAAGTAGGGGATCGGCCCGATCCCCCTCTGCGTGCTACCGGTCCTGTTACCATAACCGTCGGTCCGACGGGGGTTTAGACGTGGAATGAACTCCCTATGCCTAAGCCAACCCATGAAATGGGCGTGCAGGTGCTCAGCCGACAGGAGAGGTAGAATGCGCAAGCCGAGGATCAGCCCAGTCCCCCCTCTATGCTGCCGATCTTGCTGCCACAACCCTCAGTCTAGTCCGATCTTAGATTGGGAATGAACTCCATATCCTTAGACTGGGGATGAACTCTGTATGCCTAAGTCAACCCACAAAATGGGCTTGCAGGCGCTCAGTCGGTCAGAGAGGCAGAATGCATAAGCCGGGATAGGCCCTGTCCCCTTTGCGTGCTGCCGATCCTACTGCCACAACCCTCGGTCCGGTTCGATCTTAGACTGGGAATGAACTCTGTATGCTTAGACTGGAGATGAACTCCGTATGCCTAAGTCAACCCACAGAACGAGCGTGCGGGCATTCAACCGACCGGAAAGGCCAGTCAGAGAGGCAGAATACGCAAGTCAGGGATCGTCTTGGTCCCCCCTACGTGCTGTTGATCCTGCTACCGTAACCCTTGGTCTGGTCTGATCTTAGACTGAGAATGAACTCCATATGCTTAGACATGGAATGAACTCCGTATGCCTAAGCTAACCCATGAAACGAGCGTGCGGGCGCTCAGTCGACCGGAGAGGCAGAATGAGCAAGCCGGGGATCGGCCCAGTCCCCCCTGCGTGCTATCGATCCTTCTACTGCAACCCTCAGTCTCATCTGATCTTAGACTAGGAATGAACTCCGTATGCCTAAGTCAACCCACGAAACGAGCGTTCGAGCGTTGAGCCAACCGGAAAGGCAGAATGCGTAAGCCGGGGATTGACCCGATCCCCCTTGCCTACTGTCGATCCTGCTGTCACAACCCTAGGTTCGATCCGCTCTTAGACTGGGAATGAACTCCATATGCCTAGACTGGGAATGAACTCCATATGCCTAAGTCAACCCATGAAATGAGCGTGCGGGCACTCAGCCAGCCGGAGAGACCGATCGGTGAGGCATAATGCACAAGTCAAGGATCAACCCGTTCCCCCTCTGCGGCTGCCGATCCCGTTGCCGGTCTTGCTGCTACAACCCTCGTTCTGGCTGGGGCTTAGACATGGAATGAACTCCGTATGCCTAAGCCAACCCATTAAACGAGCGTACGGGCATTCAGCCGGTCGGAGAGGCAGAATGCGTAAGCCGAGGATCGGCCTGGTCCCCCTTACGTGATATTGATCCTGCTGCTGGTTCTACTATCGCAACCTTCGGTCTGGTCTGATCTTAGACTGAGAATGAACTCTGTGTTCTTAGACATGGAGTGAACTTCGTATGCCCCACGAAACGAGCGTGTGGGCACTCAGCTGACAGGAGAGGCAGAATGCACAAGTCGGGGATCGGCCCAGTCCCCCCCTGCGCGCTGTCGATCCTGCTGCTGCAACCCTCGGTCTGATCCGATCTTAGACTGGGAATGAACTCCATATGCCTAAGTCAACCCATGAAATGAGTGTGTGGGCGCTGAGCAGATCGGAGAGGCATAATACGTAAGCTGAGGATCGACCTGGTCCCCCTCTGTGTGCTACCGGTCTCGCTGCCACAACCTCGGTCCAGCTAGGGTTTAGACATGGAATGAACTCCTTATGCCTAAGCCAACCCACGAAACGGGCGTGCAAGCGCTCAGCCGATCGGAGAGGTAGAATGCACAAACCGAGGATCAGCCGGGTCCCCCTACATGCTGTCGATCCCACTGCTGGTCCTGCTGCCACAACCCTCTGTCTGATCTGATCTTAGACTAGGAATGAACTCCGTATGCTTAGACATGGAATGAACTCTGTATGCCTAAGCCACCCACGAAACGAGCGTGCGGGCCCTCAGCCAGTCGGAGAGGTAGAATGCGCAAGCCGGGGATCGACCCGATCCCCCCTTGCATGCTGTCAATCCTGCTAGTGCAACCCTCAGTCCGATCTGAACTTAGACTGGGAATGAACTCTGTATGCCTAAGTCAACCCACGAAACGAGCGTGCGGATGCTGAGCCGGTCGGAGAGGCATAATACGTAAGTCGGGCATCGACCCGATCCCTCTCTACGTGCTGTCGGTCCCGCTACCACAACCCTCAGTTCGGTTAGGGCTTAGACATGGAATGAACTCCCTATACCTAAGCCAACCCACGAAACAGGCATGTGGGCGCTCAGCCGATCGGAGAGGCAGAATGCGCAAGCCGAGGATCTGTCCGGTCCCCCCTGCGTGCTGTCGATCCTGCTGCTGCAACCCTCGATCCGGTCTGATCTTGACTTGGAATGAACTCCGTATGCTCAGACTAGGGATGAACTCCGTATGCCTTAGTCAACCCACGAAACGAGCGTGCGGGCGCTCAGCCGACCAGAGAGGTAGGATGCGTAAGCCGCGGATCGAACGGGTGGTAGGTGGGTTCAAGCACATCTTCATATTTCTGCCATGCCAATGCCATTTTTATGACTTGTAAATTCATACAGTGGTCCACTAAGCCTTCATGTGAAGTTTCGTGGCAAGACGACCCATTTTCTATTTTTCATGATTTCTGAAACTTTTTGGGGTTCAGGATTTTATAAAATTTTTTTAGAAAGAGTTTTGTCCCCAAATTTGGTAGAGGTGATCCTTGTATTTTTGTTGGCATGCGTAAAAGAATTTAGCTAAAAACTCGAAGTGGAGAAAATTTTGTGACCGTTTGAAAAAAGTGTCCCCATTTCAAACACTTAATGGCTACTGGCAGCAAACCTATAAAATCTCAAATGCTCTTTAAAGGGGTGTGAGTTCTCGAGGTCTGATGAGGGATAGGGGCCAATATAAGGGTCAAGTACCAGCACCCATCGTACATCATGTGCGCACACCCGTCGGCCCCTCCAATCGTCGGAGCCCCCAATGCCGTCAGTTAGATTCTCCGATGATGCTCCAACGATGGTGCCCTGAGTGAAAAAAATGTGGCACCAGCACATGCCCAAGCCCAACTTGTGCACCGTGGCTCAAAATCTTAGACTGGGAATGAACTTCGTTTGCTTAGACATGGAATGAACTCCGTATGCCTAAGCCAACCCATGAAATGAGCGTGCAAGCGCTCAGCCAGTCGGAGAGGCAGAATGCACAAGTCGGGGATCGACTCGGTCCCCCCTGTGTGCTGTCGATCCTACTGTTGCAACCCTCGGTCCAGTTCGATCTTAGACTAGGAATGAACTCTGTATGCATAAGTCAACCAAGAAACGAGCGTGCGAATGTTAAGCCAGCCGAAGAGGCATAATGCGTAAACCGAGGATTAGCCTGATCCCCCTCTGCATGCTGTCGGTCCCGTTACCACAACCCTTGGTCCGGCTAGGGCTTAGACATGGAATGAACTCCCTATGCCTAAGCCAACCTACGAAACGGGCGTGCGGGTCCTCAGTCAACCAGAATGGTAGAATGCGCAAGTCGGGGATCGGCCCGGTCCCCCCTTCCGTGCTATCGATCGCGCTGCTGGTCTTGCTACCATAACCCTCGGTCTGGTCCGATCTTAGACTGGGAATGAACTCTATATGCTTAAATAGGGAATGAACTCCGTATGCCTAAGCTAACCCATGAAACGAGCGTGTGGGAGCTCAGTCGGCTGGAGAGGTAGAAAGCACAAGCCTGGGATCAGCCTTGTCCCTCTCGACATGCTGTCGATCCCGCTGTCGGTCCTGCTGCCATAACCCTCGGTCCGACTGGGGCTTAGACATGGAATGAACTCCGTATGCCTAAGCCAACCCACGAAATGAGCGTGCCGGCGTTCAGCCGACCGGAGAGGCAAAATGGGCATGTCAGGGATCGACCCGATCCCCCTTACATGCTGTCGATCCTACTACCGTAACCCTCGGTTTGGTCCAATCTTAGACTGGAAATGAACTTCGTATGCCTAAGTCAACCTATGAAACGAGCGTTCGGGCGCTGAGCCGACCGGAGAGGCATAATGTTTAAGCCGAGGATCGGCCTTGTCCCCCTCTGCGTGCAGCCGGTCTCGCTGTCACAACCCTCGATCTGACTGGGGCTTAGACAAGGAATGAACTCCCTATGCCTAAGCCAGCCCATGAAACGGGTGTGCGGGCACTCTGCCGGTCGAAGAGGCAGAATGTGCAAGTCAGGGATCGGTCTAGTCCCCCCTGCGTGCTACCGATCCTGCTGCCGTAACCCTCAGTCCGGTCTGATCTTAGACTGGGAATGAACTCCGTATGCTTAGACTGGGGATGAACTCCGTATGCCTAAGTCAACCCATGAAACGAGCATGCAGGCGCTTAGCCTATCAGAGAGGTCGATCGAAGAGGCAGAATACGCAAGCCGGGGATTGGCTCGATCCCCCCATGCATGCTCTCGATCCTGCTACTGGTCCTGCTGCTGCAACCCTCGATCCTGTCCGATCTTAGACTGGGAATGAACTCTGTATGCTTAGATATGGAATGAACTCTGTATGCCTAAACCAACCCACGAAACGAGTGTACGGGCACTCAGCCGACCGTAGAGGCAGAATGCGCAAGCTGAGGATCGGCCCGGTCCCTCCCTGCGTGCTACTGATTTTGCTGTCATAATTCGGTCAAATCTTAGACTGGGAATGAACTCAGTACGCCTGAGTCAACCCATGAAACGAGCGTTCGAGCGTTGAGCCGATCGGAGAGGCATAATGCGCAAGCCGGGGATCGACCCGGTCCCCCCTGCGTGCTACTGATCCTGCTATCGCAACCCTCGGTCTGGTCCAATCTTAGACTAGGAATGAACTCTGTATGCTTAGACTGGGGATGAACTCCGTATGCCTAAGTCAACCACGAAACGAGCGTGCGAGCGCTCAGCCGGCCGGATAGGCCGGTCGAAGAGGCATAATGCATAAGTCGGGGATCAGCCTGGCCCCCCTCTGCATGCTGTCGATCCCGCTGCCGTTCCTACTGCCATAACCCTCAGTCCGACTGGGGCTTAGACATGGAATGACCTCCGTATGCCTAAGCCAACCCACGAAACGAGCGTGCGGGCGCTCAGCCAGTCGAAGAGGCAGAATACGCAAGTCGGGGATCAGCCTGATCCCCCTCTGTGTACTGTCCATCCCGCTACCACAACCCTCAGTCCGGCTTGGGCTTAGACATGGAATGATCTCCCTATGCCTAAGCCAACCCATGAAATGGGCATGCGGGTGCTCAGCCGATCGGAGAGGCAGAATGCAGAAGCCGGGGATCGGCTCAGTCCCCTCCTGCGTGCTATCGATCCTGCTATTGCAACCCTTGAACTGGTCTGATCTTAGACTGAGAATGAACTCCGTATGCATAAGTCAACCCACAAAATGAGCGTACGGGCGCTGAGTTGGTCAAAGAGGCATAATGCGCAAGTCAGGGATCGACCCATCCCTCTCTGCGTGCTGTCGGTACCACTGTCACAACCCTCAGTCTGGCTGGGGCTTAGACATGGAATGAACTCCCTAAGCCTAAGCCAACCCACGAAACAGGCGTGCGGGCACTCAGCCGATCGGAGAGGCAGAATGCGCAAGCCGGGGATCGGCCCGGTTCCTCCTATGTGCTGCCGATCCTGCTGTCGCAACCCTCGTTCTAGTCTTATCTTAGACTGGAAATGAACTCCGTATGCTTAGACTGGGGATGAACTCTGTATGCTTAGACTGGGGATGAACTCCGTATGCTTAGACTGGGGATGAACTCCTTATGCTTAGACTGGGGATGAACTCCGTATGCCTAAGTCAACCAACGAAACGAGCGTGCAGGAGCTCAACCGATCGGAGAGGCAGAATGCATAAGCCGGGGATCAGCTTGGTCCCTCTCTACGTGCTGCCAATCCCGCTGTCAATCCTGCTGCCACAACCCACAGTCCGACTGGGGCTTAGACATGGAATGACCTCCGTATACCTAAGCCAACCCATGAAACAAACGTGCAGGCGCTCAGTCGACCAGAGAGGCAGAATGCACAAGTCGGGGATCGGCCCGTTCCCTCCCTCCATGCTACTGATCCTGCTGCTGGTCCTGCTACCATAACCCTTGGTCCGGTCTGATCTTAGACTGGGAATGAACTCCGTATGCTTAAACATGGAATGAACTCCGTATGCCTAAGCCAACCTATGAAACGAGCGTACGAGAGCTCAGTCGGCTGAAGAGGTAGAATGCACAAGCCGGGGATCGGCCCGATCCCCCTACGTGTTGTCGATCCTGCTACTGCAACCCTCGGTCTGGTCTGATCTTAGACTGAGAATGAGCTTCGTATGCCTAAGTCAACCCACGAAACTTACGCACGGGAGCTGAGCCGGTTGGAAAGGCATAATGTGCAAGCCGGGGATCGGCCTGGTCCCCCTCTGCGTGCTACCGGTCTCAATGCCACAACCCTCGATCCGATTGGGGCTTAGACATGGAATGAACTCCCTATGCCTAAGCCAACCCATGAAACGGGTGGGCGGACGCTCAACCAGCCAGAGAGGCAGAATGCGCAAGTCGGGGATCGACCCGATCCCCTCTACGTGCTACCGATACTGCTACCGTAACCCTTGGTCCGGTCCGATCTTAGACTGGGAATGAACTCCTTATGCTTAGACTGAGGATGAACTTCGTATGCCTAAGTCAACCCATGAAACGAGCGTGTGGGCACTCAGCCGACTAGAGAGGCAGGATGCGTAAGCCGAGGATCGAATGGGTGATAGGTTGGTTCAAGCACATCTTCATATTTTTGCAATGCCAATGCCATTTTTATGGCGTGTAAATTTATACAGTGGTCCCCTAAGCCTTCATGTGAAGTTTCGTGGCAAGACGACCCGTTTTCTATTTTTCACGATTTTTGAAACTTTTTACGGTTCGAGATTTTTTAAAATTTTTTTAGAAAGAGTTTTGTCTCCAAATTTGGTAGAGGTGATCCCTGTATTTTTGTTGGCATGCACAAAACTATTCAGCTAAAAACTGGAAGTGGAGAAGATTTTGTGATCGTTTGAAAAAAGTGTCCCCATTTCAAACACTTTAATGGCTACTGGCAGCAAACCTATAACATCTCTAATGCCCTTTAAGGGGGTGTGAGTTCTTGAGGTTTGATGAGGGGTAGGGGGCCAATATAAGGGCCAAGTACCAGCACCCATCGCACATCATGTGCGCACAGCCCCCGGCCCCCCCAATCGTCAGAACCCCCGATGCCGCCGGTTAGGCTCTCCGACGATGCTCCGACGATGGTGCCCTGGGTGAAAAAAATGTGGCACCAGCACATGCCCGAGCCTAGCATGTGCACCGTGGCTCAAAATCTTAGACTGGGAATGAACTCCATATGCTTAGACATGGAATGAACTCCGTATGCCTAAGCCAACTCGCGAAACGAGCGTGCGGGTGCTCAGCCAACCGGAGAGGCAGAATGCGTAAGCCAGGGATCGACCCGATCCCCCCTGCATGCTGTGAATATTGCCACCACAACCCTCAGTTCGGTCCGATCTTAGATTGGGAATGAACTCCATATGCATAAGTCAACCCACGAAACGAGCGTGCGGGTGCTGAGCCGATCGAAGAGGCATAATGCGTAAGTCGGGGAACGACCTGGTCCCCCTCTATGTTCTGCCGATCCTGCTGGGACAACCCTCGGTCCAACTGGGGCTTAGACATGGAATGAACTCCCTATGCCTATGCCAACCCACAAAACGAGCGTACGGGCACTGAGCCGATTGAAGAGGCATAATGTGCAAGCCGGGGATCAGCCCGATCCCCCTCTATGTGCTACCGGTCCCACTGCCACAACCCTCGGTTTGACTGGGGCTTAGACATGGAATGAACTCCGTATGCCTAAGCCAACCCGCGAAACGAGCGTGCGGGCGCTCAATCGGCCAGAGAGGTAGAATTCCTAAGTTGGGGATCGGCTCGATCCCCCATGTGTGCTGTTGATCCTGCTGCCGCAACCCTTGGTCCGGTCCAATCTTAGACTGAGAATGAACTCCATATGGTTAGATTGGGGATGAACTCCATATGCGTAAGTCAACCCATGAAACGAGCATGCGGGCACTCAACCGGCTGAAGAGGCCGGCCAAAGTGGCATAATGCGCAAGCCGGGGATCAATCTGGTCCCCCTCGACGTGCTGTCGATCCCGCTGCCTGTCCTGCTGCCACAACCCTCGGTCCGACTGGGGCTTAGACATGGAATGAACTCCGTATGCCTAAGCCAACCCATGAAACGAGTGTGTAGGCACTCAGTCGACCGGGAGGTAGAAAGCACATGCCGGGGACCGACCCAATCCCCTGCTGCATGCTGTCGATCCTGCTACCGCAACCCTTGATCTGATCTGAACTTAGACTGGAAATGAACTCTGTATGCGTAAGTCAACCCAGGAAATGAGCATTCGGGCGTTGAGCCAGCCGGAGAGGCATAATGTGCAAGTCGAGGATCAGCCCGATCCCCCTCTACGGGCTGCTTGTCTCGCTGCCACAACCCTCGGTCTGACTAGGGCTTAGACATGGAATGAACACCCTATGCCTAAGCCAACCCACAAAATGGGTGTGCGGGCAGTCTACCGGTCGGAGAGGCAGAATGCGCCAGTCGGGGATCGGCCCGGTCCCTTCTGCGTGCTGTAGATCCTGCTACTGTTCCTGCTACTGTAACCCTCGGTACGGTCCATCTTAGACTGGGAATGAACTTCGTATGCTTAGACATGGAATGAACTCTGTATGCCTAAGCCAACCCACGAAACGAGTGTGCGGGCGCTCAGCCCACCAGAGAGGTAGAATGCGCAAGTCGGGGGTTGGCCCGGTCCCTTCTTGCGTGCTGTCGATCCTACTGCCGCAACCCTCCGTTCAATCCGATCTTAGACTAGGAATGAACTCCGTATGCCTAAGTCATCCCATGAAATGAGCGTGTGAGCGCTGAGCCGGCCGAAGAGGCATAATGCGCAAACCGGGGATCGACCTAGTCCCCCTCTACGTGCTGCCGGTCCCGCTGCCACAACCCTCTGTCCAACTGGGGCTTAGGCATGGAATGAACTCCCTATGCCTAGGCTAACCCATGAAACGGGCGTGCGGGTACTCAACCGATCGGAGAGGTAGAATGAGCAAGCCCGGGATCGACCCGATCCCCCCTGCATGCTACCGATCCTGCTGCCGCAACCTTCGATCCGGTTCAATCTTAGACTGAGAATGAACTTCGTATGCTTAGAATGGGGATGAACTCCGTATGCCTAAGTCAACCCACAAAACGAGCGTGCGGGCGCTCAGCCGACCAGAGAGGCAGGATGTGCAAGCTGGGGATCGAATGGGTGGTAAATGGGTTCAAGCACATCTTCATATTTCTGCCATGCCAATGCCATTTTTATGGCTTGTAAATTCATACAATGGTCCCCGAAGCCTTAATGTGAAATTTCGTGGTAAGACGACCCGTTTTTTATTTATCATGATTTTTCAAACTTTTTACGGTTCGGGATTTTTTAAAATTTTTTTAGAAAGAGTTTTGTCCACAAATTTCGTAGAGGTGATCCTTGTATTTTTGTTGGAATGCACAAAAAAATTCAGCAAAAAACTCGAAGTGGAGAATATTTTGTGACCGTTTGAAAAAAGTGTCCCCATTTCAGACACTTTAATGGCTACTAGCAGCAAACCTATAAAATCTCAAATGCTCTTTAAGGGGGTGTGAGTTCTCGAGGTTTGATGAGGGATAGGGGGCCAATATAAGGGTCAAGTACCAGCACCCAGCGCACACCCCCGGCCCCCCCAATCGCCAGAACCCCCAATGCTGTCGGTTAGGCTCTCCAGCGATGCTCCGACGATGGTGCCCCTGGCGAAAATAATGTGGCACCAGCACATGGCCGATCCCAGCAAGTGCATCGTGGCTCAAAATCTTAGACTGGGAATGAACTCCGTATGCTTAGACATGGAATGAACTCCGTATGCCTAAGCCAACCCACGGAACGAGCGTACGGGCGCTCAGCCGGCCGGAAAGGCAGAATGCACAAGCCGAGGATCAGCTCGATCCCCCCTGTGTGCTATCAATCCTGCTCCCCCAACCCTCGATCTGGTCCGATCTTAGACTGGGAATGAACTCCGTATCCATAAGTCAACCCACAAAATGAGCGTGCGGGTGCTGAGCCAGTCGAAGAGGTATAATGCGCAAGCCAAGGATCGGCCTGGTCCCCCTCTGTGTGCTGTCGGTCCCGTTGCCACAACCCTCAGTCCGGCTGGGGCTTAGACATGGAATGAACTCCCTATGCCTAAGCCAACCCACGAAACGGGTGTGCGAGCGCTCAGCCGATCGGAAAGGCAAAACGCACGAGCCAGGGATCAGCCCGGTACCCGCTGCGTGCGGTCGATCCTGTTTGCCGCAACCCTCTGTCCGGTCCGATCTTAGACTAGGAATGAACTTCATATGCTTAGCTGGGGATGAACTCCGTTTGCCTAAGTCAACCCATGAAACGAGCGTGCGGGCACTCAACCGACCAGGAGAGGCCGACCGGAGAGGCATAATGCGTAAGCCAGGGATCAACCCGATTCCCCTCTGCGTGCTGCTGATCCCACTGCCAGTCCCACTGCCACAACCCTCGGTCCAGCTGGGGCTTAGACATGAAATGAACTCCGTATGCCTAAGCCAACCCACGAAATGAGCCTGCGGGTGCACAGCCGACCGGAGAGGCAGAATGCGCAAGCTGGGGATCAGTTCTGTCCCCCCTGCGTGCTGTTGATCCTGCTGCTGGTCCTACTACCGTAATCCTCAGTCCGATCCGATCTTAAACTTGGAATGAACTCCGTATGCTTAGACATGGAATGAACTCCGTATGCCCAAGCCAACCCATGAAACGAGCGTGCAGGCACTCAGCCGGTCGGAGAGGCACAATGCGTAAGCCGGGGATCAGCTCGGTCCCCCCTACGTGCTGTCGATCCTACTGTCGTAACCCTCAGTTCAGTCTGATCTTAGACTGGGAATAAACTCTGTATGCCTAAGTCAACCCACGAAACGAGCGTACGGGCGCTGAGTCGGTCGGAGAGGCATAATGCGTAAGTCGGGGATCGACCCGATCCCCCTCTACGTGCTGCCGATCCCACAGCCACAATGCTCGGTCTGGATGGGGCTTAGACATGAAATGAACTCCCTATGCCTAAGCCAACCCACGAAACGAGCGTGTGGGCGCTCAGCCGACCTGAGAGGCAGAATACGAAAGCCGAAGATCGGCCCGGTCCCCCCTACATGTTGCTGATCCTGCTACCGTAACCCTCGGTTCGGTCTCATCTTAGATTGGGAATGAACTCTGTATGCTTAGACTAGGGAAGAACTCCGTATGCCTAAGTCAACCTACAAAACGAGTGTGCGGGCACTCAGTCGACCAAAGAGATAGGATGCGTGAGCCGAGGATCGAATGGATGGTAGGTGGCATCAAGCACATCTTCTTATTTTTGCCATGCCAATGCCATTTTTATGGCTTGTCAATTCATACAATAGTCCCGTAAGCCTTCATGTGAAGTTTCGTGGCAAGACGACCCATTTTCTATTTTTCACGATTTTTAAAACTTTTTACGGTTCGAGATTTTTTAAAATTTTTTTAGAAAGAGTTTTGCCAACAAATTTGGTAGAGGTGATCCTTGTATTTTTTTTGGCTTGCATAAAACAATTCAGCTAAAAACTCGAAGCGGAGAAGATTTTGTGACCGTTTGAAAAAAGTGTCCCCATTTCAGACACTTTAATGGCTACTGGCAGCAAACCTATAAAATCTCAAATGCTCTTTAAGGGGGTGTGAGTTCTCGAGGTTTGATGAGGGATATGGGGCCAATATAAGGGTCAAGTACCAGCACCCATCGCACATCATGTGCACACACTCCCCGGCCCCCCAATCGTCGGAACCCCTAATACCGTCGCTTAGGCTCTCCGACGATGCTCTGACGATGCTCCGACAATGGTGCCCCAGGCGAAAAAGATGCGGCACCAGCACATGCCCGAGCCCAGCATGTGCATCGTGGCTCAAAATCTTAGACTGGGAATGAACTCCGTATGCTTAGACATGGAATGAACTCCGTATGACTAAGCCAACCCACGAAATGAGCGTGCGGGTGCTCAGCTGATCGGAGAGGCAGAATGCACAAGCCGGGGATCGGCCCGGTCCCCCCTGTGTGCTGTCAATCCTACTGCTGCAACCCTCGGTCCAGTTCGATCTTAGACTAGGAATGAACTCTGTATCCATAAGTCAACCCACGAAACGAGTGTACAGGCACTGAGCCGGCCAAAGAGGCATAATGCGCAAGCTGGGGATCGGCCCGGTCCCCCTCTATGTAGTGTTGGTCCCACTGCCACAACCCTCGGTCCAGCTGGGGCTTAGACATGGAATGAACTCCCTATGCCTAAGCCAACCCACGAAACAGGCGTGCGGGCACTCAACCGACTGGAGAGGCAGAATGCGCAAGCTGGGGATCGGCTCGGTGCCCCCTGTGTGCTGTCGATCCTGCTACCGCAACCCTCAGTTTGATCTGATCTTAGACTGGGAATGAGCTCCTTATGCTTAGACTGGGGATGAACTCCGTATGCCTAAATCAACCTACGAAATGAGCATGCGGACTCTTAGCCGACCGAAGAGGCCAATCGGAGAGGCAAAATGCACAAGCCGGGGATCGGCTCGGTCCCCTCCTGTGTGCTTTCGATCCTACTACTGGTCCTGCTGCCGTAACCCTCAGTCCAGTCTGATCTTAGACTGGGAATGAACTCCATATGCCTAAGTCAACCCACGAAATGAGCGTCCGGAGGCTGAGCAGGTCAGAGAGTCATAATGCGCAAGCCAGGAATTGGCCTGATCCCCCTCTGCCTGCTGTCGATCCCACTACCACAACCCTCGGTCTGACTGGGCTTAGACTTGGAATGAAGTCCCTATGCCTAAGCCAACCAATGAAATGCGCGTGCGGGCACTCAATCGATCGGAGAGGCAGAATGGGCAAGCCGATGATCGACCCACTCCCCCCTGCATGCTGTCGTAACCCTCGGTCCAGTCCGATCTTAGACTAGGAATGAACTCCGTATGCTTAGACTGGGGATGAACTCCATATGCCTAAGTCAACCCATGAAACGAGCGTACGGGTGCTCAACCGGCCGGAGAGGCATAATGCGTAAGCCGAGGATCAGCCTGACCCCCCTTTGCGTGCTGTCGAAGCCGCTACGGGTCCTACTACCACAACCCTCGGTCTGGTTGGGGCTTAGACATGGAATGAACTTCGTATGCCAAAGCAAACCCACGAAACGAGCGTGCGGGCACTCAGCCAACCGGAGAGGCAGAATCTACAAGCCGGGGATCAGCTTGGTCCCCCCTACGTGCTATCGATCCTGCTGTTGGTCCTGCTATTGCAACCCTCAATCCGATTCGATCTTAGACTGGGAATGAACTTCGTATGCTTAGACATGAATGAACTCCATATGCCTAAGTCGAGGATCAACCGGATCCCCCTCTGCGTGCTGTCAATTCCGCTGTCGGTCCTGCTGCCACAACCTTCGGTTCGACTAGGGCTTAGACATGGAATGAACTCCGTATGCCTAAGCCAACCCATGAAATGATGGTGCAGGCGCTCAGCCGACCGGAGAGGTAGAATGTGTAAGCCAGGGATTAGCCCGATCCCCTCCTACATGCTGTCGATCCTGCTACAGCAACCCTAAGTCCAGTCCGATCTTAGACTGAGAATGAGCTCCGTATGCCTAAGTCAACCCACGAAATGAGCGTGCGGGCGTTAAGCCAGCCAGAGATGCATAATACGTAAGTTGAGGATCGACCTGATCCCTCTCTACTTGTTGCCAGTCCCGCAGCCACAACCCTCGGTCCGACTGGGGCTTAGAGATGGAATGAACTCCCTATGCCTAAGCCAACCCACGAAACGAGCGTGCGGGTGCTTAACCAGCCGGAGAGGCAGAATGTGCAAGCCGGGGATCGACCCGATCCCTCCTATGTGTTGTCGATCCTGCTACCGCAACCCTCGGTTCGGTCTGATCTTAGACTAGGAATGAACTCTGTATGCTTAGATTGGGGATGAACTCCGTATGCCTATGTCAACCCATGAAACGAATGTACGGGTGCTCAGCCGACCGGAGAGGCATAATGCGTAAGATGGGGATCAGCCCGATCCCTCTCTGCATGCTGCCGATCCCGCTGCTGGTCCTGCTGCCACAACCCTCGGTCCGACTGGGGCTTAGACATGGAATGAACTTCGTATGCCTAAGCCAACCCATGAAACGAGCGTGCGGGCGCTTAGCCAGCCGAAAAGGCAGAATACGCAAGTCGGGGACCGGCTCGATCCCCCCTGCGTGCTGCCAATCCTACTGCTGGTCCTGCTGTCGGAACCCTTGGTCTAATCCGATCTTAGACTAGGAATGAACTCTGTATGCTTAGACATGGAATGAACTTCGTATGCCTAAGCCAACCCACGAAACAAGCGTGCGGACGCTCAGTCGACCGGATAGGCAGAATGCATAAGCCGGGGATTGGCCCGATCCCCCTCTACGTGATGCCGATCTTGCTACCATAACCCTCGGTCCGGCTGGGGCTTAGACATGGAATGAACTCCCTATGCCTAAGCCAACCCACGAAACGGAAGTGTGGGCAGAATGCGCAAGCCGGGGATCGGTCCGGTCGCCCCTATGTGCTTTTAATCCTGCTGTCGCAACCCTCGATCCGGTTTGATCTTAGATTGGGAATGAACTTCGTATGCTTAGACTGGGGATGAACTCCGTATGCCTAAGTCAACCTACGAAATGAGCATGCAGGAGCTCAGTCGGCCGGAAAGGTAGAATGCACAAGCTGGGGATCGACCCGGTCCCCCTTACATGCTGCAGATCCTTCTTTTGGTCCTACTACCGCAACCATTGGTTCGATCTAATCCTAGACTGGGAATGAACTCCGTATGCTTAGACGTGGAATGAACTTGTATGCCTAAGCCAGCCCACGAAATGAGTGCACGGGCATTCAGTCGATCGGAGAGGCAAAATACGTAAGCCGGGGACTGGCTCGGTCCCCCCTACATGCTGTCGATCCTACTACCGAAACCCTCAATTCAGTCTGATCTTACACTGGGAATGAACTCCGTAAGCCTAAGTCAACCCACGAAACAAGTGTTCGGCCGATGACCTGACCGGAAAGGCATAATGCGCAAGCTAGGGATCGGCACGATCCCCTTCTGCATGTTACCAATCCCGCTGCCACAACCCTCGGTCTGGCTGGGGCTTAGACATGGAATGAACTCCCTATGCCTAAGCCAACTCATGAAACGGGCGTACGGGCGCTCAGCCGACCGGAGAGGCAGAATGCGCAAGTCGGGGATCGGTCCCATCCCTCTGTATGCTGCCACAACACTCGGTCTGATCCGATCTTAGGCTGGGATTGAACTTCGTATGCTTAGACTGGGGATGAACTCCGTATGCCTAAGTCAACTCATGAAACGAGCGTATGGGTGCTCAGTCGGTCGGAGAGGCCAGCCAAATTGACATAATGCACAAGCCGGGGATCAGCCCGATCCCCCTTTGCATGCTGTCGATCCCACTATCGGTCCTACTACCACAACCCTCGGTCTAACTGGGGATTAGACATGGAATGAACCTCGTATGCCTAACCCAACCCATGAAACGAGCGTGCGAGTGCTCAGTCGATCGGAGAGGCAGAATGCGTAAGCCGAGGATCGACTCGATCCCCCCTACGTGCTGTCGATCCTGCTACTGGTCCTACTACCGCAACCCTCAATCCAGTCTGATCTTAGACTGGGAATGAACTCCGTATGCTTAGACATGGAATGAACTCTTTATGCCTAAGCCAAGGATTAGCCCAGTCCCCCTCTGCGTGATACCTATCCCACTGCTGTCCTGCTGCCACAACCTTTGGTCCGACTGGGGCTTAGACATGGAATGAACTTCGTATGCCTAAGCCAACCCACGAAACAAGTGTGCGGGTGGTCAGTCGACTGGAGAGGCAGAATGTGCAAGTCAGGGATCGACCTGATCCCTCCCTGAGTGCTATCGATCCTCCTATCGCAACCATCGGTTCGGTCCGATCTTAGACTAGGAATGAACTTTGTATGCCTAAGTCAACCCACAAAATGAGCGTGCGGGTGCTGAGCCGACCGGAGAGGCATAATGCACAAGCCGGGGATTGACCTGGTCCCCCTCTATGTGCTGCCGATCCCGCCGCCATAACCCTCGGACCGACTGGGGGTTAGACATGGAATGAACTCCCTATGCCTAAACCAACACACAAAACAGGCGTGCGGGTGCTCAGCCGATCGGAAAGGCAGAATGCGTAAGCCGGGGATCGACCCGATCCCCCCTGCGTGCTGCCGATCTGTTACCTAACCCTCGGTCTGATCCGATCTTAGATTGAGAATGAAATCTGTATGCTTAGACTAGGGATGAACTTCGAATGCCTAAGTCAACTCACGAAACGAGCGTGCGACCGCTTAGTCGACCAAGAGGCAGGATACGCAGGTCGAGGATCAAACGGATGGTAGATGTGTTTAAGCATATCTTCATATTTCTGCCATGCCAATGCCATTTTTATGGATTGTAAATTCATACAATGGTCCCCTAAGTCTTCATGTGAAGTTTTGTGGCAAGACGATCCGTTTTCTATTTTTCACGATTTTCTAAACTTTTTACGGTTCAGGATTTTTTAAAATTTTTTTAGAAAGAGTTTTGTCCCCAAATTTGGTAGAGGTGGTCCTTGTATTTTTTTTGGCATGGACAAAAACATTTAGCTAAAAACTCAAAGTGCAAAAGATTTTGTGACCATTTGAAAAAAAGTGTCCCTATTTCAGACACTTTAATGGCTACTGACAGCAAACCTATAAAATCTTGAATGCTCTTTAAGGGGGTGTGAGTTCTCGAGGTTTGATGAGAGATAGGGGGCCAATATAAGGGACAACTACCAGCACCCATCACACATCATGTGCTCACACCCCCCGGCCCCCCCAATCGCCAGAAACCAATGTCGTCGGTTAGGCTCTCCGGCGATGGTGCCCCGGGCGAAAAAAATGTGGCACCAGCACATGCCCAAACCCAGCATGTGCATTGTGGCTCAAAATCTTAGACTGGGAATGAACTCCGTATGCTTAGACAAGGAATAAACTTCGTATGCCTAAGCCAACTAACGAAACGAACGTACGGGCGCTCAGCCGACCGGAAAGGCAGAATGCGTAAGCCGGGGATCAGCCCAGTCCCCCCTGTGTGCTGTCGATCCTGCTGTCGTAACCCTCGATTCGATCTGATCTTAGACTGGGAATGAACTCCGTATGCATAAGTCAACCCACGAAACGACCATGCGGGTGCTGAGCCGACCGAAGAGACATAATGCGCAACCTGAGGATCGACCCGATCCCCCTCTGTGTGCTACCGGTCTCACTGCCACAACCCTCAGTTTGGTTGGGGCTTAGACATGGAATGAACTCCCTATGCCTAAGCCAACCCACGAAACGGGTGTGCGGGTGCTCAACCAGCTGGAGAGGCAGAATGTGCAAGTCGGAGACCGGCTCGGTCCCCCTGCGTGCTATCAATCCTGCTGCCGCAACCCTTGGTCTGATCCGATCTTAGACTGGGAATGAACTCTGTATGCCCAAGTCAACCCACAAAATGAGCATGCGAGCACTGAGCCAGCCGGAGAGGCATAATGCGCAAGCTAGGGATCGGCCCGGTCCCCCCTGCATGCTGTCGATCCTATAGCCGTAACCCTCGGTTCGATCCGATCATAGACTGGGAATGAACTCTGTATGCTTAGATTGGGGATGAACTCCGTATGCCGAAGTCAACCTACGAAACGAGCGTGCGAGCGCTCAGTCGGTCGGAGAGGCTGGCCGAAGAGGCATAATGCACAAGCCGAGGATCAGCCCGATCTCCTTCTGCGTGCTGTCGATCCCGCTGTCGGTCTTACTGCCACAACCTTCGGTCCGGCTAGGGCTTAGACATGGAATGAACTTCGTATGCCTAAGCCAACCCACGAAACGAGTGTACGGGCGCTCAACCAATCGGAGAGGCAGAATGCGCAAGCCGGGGATCGAGTCGGTCCTCCCTGCGTGTTGTCAATCCTGCTACCGCAACCCTCGATCCGGTCCAATCTTAGACTGGGAATGAACTCCGTATGCTAAGTCAACCCATGAAATGAGCGTGCGGGCGCTGAGCCGATCGGAGAGGCATAATGCGCAAGCCGGGTGTCATGAGCCAACCTTGTATAAGGCCATGATCGGGACTTAGGTTGCCATAAGCCACCCATGTATAGGGCCATGGCCGGGTAGATCCCTTGTTCTAGGAAAAGTGTCCCCATTTCGAACATTGTAATGGTTACTAGTAGCATAGCTCTAAAATCTTTAAGGCTCTTTAGGGGGGGTGAGCCGGTAGCGTAGTGTTGGGTTGTCTCACCAGTTGCTATGCGAGCCTAGGCCACCCACCAAGGGCTGCCCCCTAGCCCTGGTGATGGTGGGAGGTCCCGATGTATGATTCTCGACTATAATAAAACTCACCCTGATTAAATCTCCTGATTGTTGCCTCGATATGTTTTCCTTTTTCTCGATGCGAATATGCCTTCTTGTGTGTGTGCTTGAGATCGATCTCGATATATTGTGTCTTATTGTGAATGCTTGGGACTATCCATGGCTTATGGTTATTTGTTCAGATATCAATCTATTGAAGGCTGACTTGGTTAGAAGCACCCATTCAAGTGTCGTACGGTCTATTGCTTGTTGAGAGAAAGCTTAGTCCGTGACACTAGTATCAGAGCACGGTTAAGAAGTGCTAGAAAAATGGATGAGATGGCCACAAGTGGTGGACCCAATCATCAACAAAGAATTGAGGAACTTCAAGTCGCAGTGGCCACAATGAAAACTCATATGGTGACTAAAGACCGAGTGAGGGAGATCGAGACAACCCATCGGGAGTTGTTCGATACTCTCCACAACATGAGCGAAGAGGCTAGAGATGCCTTGAACATTCTCCAAAAGGAGTTTGAGGAGCTCAGAGCACAGGTGAGCATCCTACAAATGGCTGTGGCTAGATCGGGTTCGAGCTCGATGGAAAGGGGAAAAAGGCCCAAGGTGCAGGAGCCTCAATGCTATGAGGGGGCAAGGGATGCTAAGGAACTTGAAAATTTCTTGTTTGACATGGAGCAGTACTTTCGAGCTGTACAAACAGATTCAGAGGAAGACAAGGTAGCAATGGCATCGATGTACCTCGCAGGGGATGCCAAGCTATGGTGGCACTCCAAGTTTGTCGATGACGAGTGCCCAATTAAGACTTGGACGGATCTGAAGCGAGAATTGAAAAACCAGTTTTTCCCTGAGAATATAGAGTATATGGCTCGAAGGAGACTTCGAGAATTGGTGCAAACAGGAACGGTGCGAGAGTTTGTAAGGAGCTTTTCTACCCTGATGTTGGATATTCGGGACATGTCTGAAAAGGACAAGATGTTCTATTTTCTTGAGGGCCTCAAGCCTTGGGTAAGGACAGAACTACAAAGGCAGAAAGTGCAAGACGTGGCCACGGCCATGGCTACAGCTGAATGTCTCCACGATTACAATGATGGCTCTTCAAAACAGAAAAATCCTCCATCAGCTAGCAGTAGCTTGAACTTTGGGAGTGGGGAAAGATGACCAGGTTGGACCGGCCCTTCAGTGGGGGATCAGACAAGAGGTCCTTTGGTCGAGATAGCACCCAACCCAAGATAAGCAACGTAAGGATTTTTAAGCCTAGGCAACCGCTAGCTTGCTTTCTTTGCAAGGGGTCACATCGGGTGGCTGAATCCCTGCATAGAGAGCCCTTAATGCCTTAAGGACCTCGTCTCAAGAGTCCATAAAAATGCCAGAGAGCATTGAAGAAGCTGAAGAGGAGCCAGCCATGATGGGTTCAATAAGGTTCTTCAATGCCTTCCGTACCCAATTGAACATTATAAAGAAAGAGCAGAGTAGAGGCTTGATATATGTGAAGTTAATGATCAATGAGAAAGTCACTAAGGCTACGGTGGATACAGGTGCAACCGACACTTTCATCACACCAGAAGAAGCAAAAAGGTGTGGTCTTCATATTAGTAAAAATTGTAGACGAATGAAGGCGGTCAACTCTCCAGCCTTTACGATCAGTGGAAGCTCCAAGAGTGTGACAACCCGATTGGGGCCATGGGAAGGGAAGGTAGACTTTACAGTTTTCCCCATGGATGACTTTGATGTTGTTCTCGGATTGGACTTCATGATGTTGGCACAGACCCAAATCCATTTTCTCAGACCCAAATCCATTTTCTCGGTCACATTGTTGAATGTGGCCACATTCGAATGGACATAGAAAAGGTTAGGGCCATCAAGGAGTGGACAACACTGAAGAACGTTAGTGAGCTCTGCTCATTTTTAGGACTAGCCAACTATTATAGAAGGTTTGTGGAAGGGTACTCTCGCAAGACCACGGCCCTCACGGAGCTATTGAAGAAGGAGAATAAATGGTGTTGGATGAGTGAGTGCCAAGAGGCCTTCGAGGGATTGAAAGATGCTATTATGAAGGATCCCATCTTAGCTCTCCCTGATATTGAAAAGCTTTTTGAAGTTTAGATGGATGCATCTAATTTTGCTATTGGATGAGTGCTTTTGCAACAACATCAACCGGTAGCATTTGAAAGTAGGAAGCTAAGTGAAGCTGAAAGGAAATATACAGCCCAAAAAAAAGAACTCCTGACGATTTTTCACTACTTGAGGGCTTGGCGACATTACTTGTTGGGTTCACACTTTATCGTGAAGACAGACAATGCGGTCGTTAGCCATTTTCTCACCCAACCAAGGCTTACGGCAAAACAAGCTAGGTGGTTGGAATTTTTAATAGAGTTTGATTTTTATTTTGAGCACTCCACTGGAAAGACCAATCAAGTGGCCGATGCATTGAGCAGGCGAGCAGATTTAGCGGCCCTTAGAAGAATTACCCCAATGGCGGCTAGCAGAGCCACTACAGACATTCACAAGTTGATTGAAGATCACTTAGGGAAGGACCCGTAAGCTTGTGCCGTCCTGAAGCTAGTGGAAAAAGGGAAGTCCAAGTACTTCTGGCAAGAAATTAGGATCTTATGGACTAAGGGGCCTCGAGTGTTTATGCCAAGAGCAGAAGGTCTGAGACAGATGCTGATGAGGGAATGTCATGACACACCATGGGCAGGACACCCGGGCTAGCAACACACTTTGGTGTTATTGAAACAGGGATACTATTGGCCTCACATGCGACAAGATGTGATGAACTATACGAAGACTTGCCTCATTTGCCAACAAGACAAGGTTGAAAGGAGAAAACCTGCAGGCATGCTTGAACCACTACCAGTACCTGCCAAATCATGGGAAAGCATCTCCCTTGATTTAATTTCGAGCCTACCCAAGGTTGGTGACCTTGGAGCTATTTTGGTAGTGATTGACCGATTCTCTAAGTACACCACATTCATTCCCGCTCACAAGTATTGCACAGCGGAAGACACAGCTCGACTATTGCTCAAACATGTGGTCAAATACTGGGGCCTCCCTCAAAATATTGTCAGCGATCGAGATCCGAGATTCACGGGGTCCTTCTGGAGAGAACTTTTCAAGATATTGAGGTCCCAACTCAACATCTCCTCAAGCTATCACCCTCAAACTGATGGTCAAACGGAATGGTTCAACGGATTATTAGAGGAATACTTGAGGCACTTTGTTCAAGCCAATCAGAAAGACTGGCCTTCATTATTGGACATGGCTCAACTCTGCTTTAATTCCAACGAAAGCTCTTCCACCAATAAAAGCCCATTTAAGGTGGTCACCAGACAATTACCAAGGCTACCCCACACTTCCTTGGAATAATATGGAGGAAAGAATCCGAGAGCCTTCAATCTCAGCAAGGAGTGGAAACAAAACACAGAGATTGCATAAGCCTACCTAGAGAAAGCATCAAAGCGGATTAAGAAATGGGCAAACAAAGGTCATAGGGCTCAACAATTTCAAGTTGGTGATTTGGTTCTTGTCCAACTAGTTCCTGAACAAACCAAGTTCTTGAGGAAGAGAGATCGTAGACTGGTGCACAAATATGAAGGTCCAGTAAGGGTCCTTTCCAAGGTGAGGAATGCTTCTTACAAAATCGACCCACCAAAGTGGATAAAGGTGCACCCAATATTTCATGTGAGCAACCTGAAACCTTTCCATGCAAATCCTATAGATGCTAACCAAAGGGAGCCAACCAGAGCCACCATCACCATGAAGCCACCCTCAGAGCATCGAGTCGAAGAGATCTTAGCTGATAGGGAAACCAAGATATCTCGAAGACTAGTTCGGGAGTAATTAGTGAAGTGGGAGGGATTAGGACTAGAAGAAACCAACTGGGAGAGAGAACATGACCTCTAGAGATTTCAAAGGAAGATCAAAGAATTTCAAGCCAGCAAGTTAATGAGGACGTCGATAGAATAGGTGGGGGAAGATGTCATGAGCCAACCTTGTATAGGGCCATGACCGGGACTTAGGTTGCCATAAGCCACCCATGTATAAGGCCATGGTCAGGTAGATCCCTTGTGCTAGGAAAAGTGTCCCCATTTCAAACATTGTAATGGTTACTGGTAGCATAGCTCTAAAATCTCTAAGGCTCTTTAGGGGGGTGAGCCGACAGCGTAATGTTGGGCTGTCTCATCAGTTGCTATGCGAGCCTAGGCCACCCACCAAGGGCTGCCCCCTAGCCCTGGTGATGGTGGGAGGTCCCGATGTATGATTCTCGACTATAATAAAACTCACCCCGATTGAATGTCTCGATTGTCACCTCGATGTGTTTTTCTTTTTCTCGATGCCAATATGCCTTCTTATGTGTGTGCTTGAGATCGATCTCGATATATTGTGTCTTATTGTGAATGCTTGGGACTAACCATGGCTTATGGTTATTTGTTCAGATATCAATCTATTAAAGGCTGACTTGGTTGCGAGCACCCATTCAAGTGCCACACGATCTATTACTTGCTGAGAGAAAGCTTAGTCCGTGACACCAGGGACCGGCCCGATCCCCTTCTGCATGCTGTCGGTCTCGCTGCGACAACCCTCGATCCGACTGGGGCTTAGACATGGAATGAACTCCCTATGCCTAAGCTAACCAACGAAATGGGCGTACAGGTGCTCAGCTAGTCAGAGAGACAGAATACGTAAGTCAGGGATCAACTCGGTCCCCTCTAAGTGCTGTCGATCCTGCTACCGCAACCCTCGATCTGATTCGATCTTAGATTGGGAATGAACTCCATATGCTTAGATTGGGGATGAACTCCGTATGCCTAAGTCAACCCACGAAACGAGCTAACGGGTGCTGAATCGGCTAGAGAGGCCGACCGGAGAGGCATAATGCGTAAGCTGAGGATCAACCTGGTCCCCCTCTACGTGCTGTCGATCCCGCTACCGGTCTTGCTACCACAACCCTCGGTCCGACTGGGGCTTAGACATGGAATGAACTCCGTATGCCTAAGCCAACCCACGAAACGAGCGTACGGGTACTCAGCCGGCCGGAGAGGCAAAATGCGCAAGCCAAGGATCGACCTGGTCCCCTCTGTGTGCTACCTCAGGCAAAAAAAATACGGCACTAGCACATGCCCGAGCCCAGCATGTGCACCGTGGCTCAAAATCTTAGACTAGGAATGAACTTCGTATGCTTAGACATGGAATGAACTCCGTATACCTAAGCCAACCCATGAAACGAGCGTGCGGGTGCTCAGTCGGTGAAAGAGGCATGTCGATCCTATTGCTGTAACCCTCGATCCGGTCTGATCTTAGATTGGGAATGAACTACGTATGCATAAGTCAACCCACGAAACGAGTGTGCGGGCGCTGAGCCGACCGAAGAGGCATCATGCGTAAGCCAAAGATCGACCCGATCCCCCTCTGTATGCTGTCGGTCCTGCTGCCACAACCCTCAGTCCGGCTGGGGCTTAGACATGGAATGAACTCCCTATGCCTAAGCCAACCCACAAAATGGGCATGCAGGCACTCAGTCGGTTAGAGAGGTAGAATACGTAAGCCGAGAATTGGCCTGGTCCTTCCTGCGTGCTATCGATCTTACTGCCGTAACCTTCAGTCCAGCCTAATCTTAGACTGGGAATGAACTCCGTATGCTTAGACTGAGGATGAACTCCGTATGCCTAAGTCAACCCACGAAATGAACCTGCGGGCGCTGAACCGATCGGAGAGGCCAATCAGAGAGGCATAACGCGTAAGTGGAGATCAGTCTAATCCCCCTCTGCGTGCTGTCGATCCCGCTGCCGGTCCTGCTGCCCCAACCCTTGGTCAGGCTGGGGCTTAGACATGGAACGAACTCCATATGCCTAAGCTAACCCATGAAACGAGCGTACGGGTGCTCTGTCGGTCGAAAAGGTAGAATGCGTAAGCCGAGGATCGACCTGGTCCCCCCTACATGCTATCGATCCTGCTGCTGGACCTGTTGTCGCAAACCTCGATCTGGTCTGATCTTAGATTGGGAATGAACTTCGTATGCTTAGACATGGAATAACTCCGTATGCCTAAGCCAACCCACGAAACGAGCGTGTGGGCGCTCAGCCAGCCAGAGGCGCAAAATGCGCAAGCTGAGGATCGGCCCAGTACCCTCTGCGTGCTGTCGATCTTGTTATCGCAACCCTCGATCCGGTTTGATCTTAAATAGGGAATGAACTCCGTATGCCTAAGTCAACCTACGAAATGAGCGTACGGGCACTGAACCGGCCGGATAGGCATAATGCGTAAGCCAGGGATCGGCCCAGTCCCCCTCTACGTGTTACTGGTCCCGCTGCCACAACCCTCGGTCCGGTTGGGGCTGAGACACAGAATGAACTCCCTATGCCTAAGCTAACCCATGAAATGGGCGTGTGGGCGCTCAGCCTGTCGGAGAGGCAGAATGCGCAAGCCAAGGATTGGCCTGGTCCCTCCTACGTGCTGCCGATCCTGTTACCGCAACCTTCAGTCCGGTTCGATCTTAGACTGGGAATGAACTTCGTATGCTTAGACTAGGGATGAACTCCGTATGCCTAAGTCAACCCACGAAACAAATGTACGGGCGCTCAGCCGACCGAAGAGGCAGTATGCGCAAGCCGGGGATCGAATGGGTGGTAGGTGGGTTCAAGAACATCTTCATATTTCTGCCATGCCAATGCCATTTTTATGGCTTGTAAATTCATACAATGGTCCCTTAGGCCTTCATGTGAAGTTTCGTGGCAAGACGACCCGTTTTCTATTTTTCATGATTTGTGAAACTTTTTACGGTTCGAGATTTTTTAAAATTTTTTTAGAAAGAGTTTTGTCCCAAAATTTGGTAGAGGTGATCCTTGTATTTTTGTTGGCATGCACAAAAATATTCAGCTAAAAACTTGAAATGGAAAAGATTTTGTGACCCTTGTAGACACCCAATTCGGTCTAGGCCCGAATCAATTGGGCCTGGTCCAAATGGGTATGTCCAATTTTATTTTTGTTATTTTTTTTTATTATTTTATTCTATATTTTATGTATATATTTTCTTTTATATCCTATGTATTTATTATTTATTAATTATTATTCGGGCCTGGACCGAATGGGTAAGTCCAATTTTATTTTTGTTATTTTTTTTATTATTTTATTCTATATTTAATGTATATATTTTCCTTTATATCCTATGTATTTATTATTTATTTATTATTACTATTTATTAATATATATTTTTTATTTTATATTTTATTTATTTTTGTATTTTTATTTATCTAATTATATATCTATTATTATTATTTTTTTTTATTTATCCTATAATATTTTTTTGATTTATCTTTTCTAATTATCTATTATTTTTTTTATTTGATTTTTATTTTGGAAGGTTGAGATTGAAGGCTGAAGAATCCTACTGGAATGGGAATTCAATCAAAAGAGTCCAGATTGGATTCAAAGATTGAATCCCCGTCCAAAGAGGAATTGGGATTGATAAAAAACTCCTGATCAATCCCTATAAAAGAGACCTCCTAGAACAGAAACACATAGAGAGAAAAAAACGTGAGCAAAGCTACTGATTTGAGAGATAGAAGAGTATAGAAGGCTAAGAAGTATTCTGGGAGTTAGTAGGAATTTTTTTGAAGATTTTGGGTGATTTTTTTCTGGGAATTTCTGGAAAATTCCAGATTTCGGTTGAATTTTTTTACGAAAGTTGAATTTTTTGATGGAAATTTTGGCCAACTTTGAAGTTTCCGACGAGCTACCTAGTTTCTAGCAACCTTTCCCAGAAACCGACCACCTTCCGGCCAACTTTCGACCAAAAATCTAGATTCCGATGAAATTTTCCAGAATCCGACGTACATTCAACCGGAGTTCTTCAGCAGTTTAGAGAGAAGCAAGAGAGAAGGGGAAGAAGAGAGAGAGAGGGAAGGAGCTTTCTGTCGAAAAACAGAGGGAAGAGCCTTATATACCCTCCTAAAATGATGTTATTTTTACCTTAAGTGACCCAGAGGATCTGCGTGTTTTGCCGAGATCTGACCCGACCGGAGCGTCGACCGCTTCCTGACCTGGGCGTGTCTGCCCCCTCCGAGCCGAGCCGAGCCGGGCCAGCTCCAAAGCCGCTTCTTCAAGCCGTTTTTTCTTCCTTGAGTCGAGTCGAGTCGAGCCGTACTCCGAGCCGCTCTAGGTTTTTTTTTTTGAATTTTTTTATTTTATTTATTATTTGTTTTTATTTATTTATTTATTTTTTATTTATTAGATTAGGTTTATTTAGTATCCTTTTTACCTTATTTTATTTTTTATCTTGGTTTTACTTTTCTTTATTTTATTTTATTTTTTTATTTTCACTTTTATTTTGTTTTATTATTTTATTTTCTTTAAATAAAAATAAAAAAAGAATATTTTTGGGAAAAAGTTGAAAGTATCAATTTTCCTTAAAAATAAAATTTCAAAAAAAGGTTTTTTTTGAGGAAAAGCTGAAAGTATCAATTTTCCTTAAAGATCAAAATTTTCAAAAAAAAATATTTTTGGGGAAAAGTTGAAAGTATCAATTTTCCTTAAAAATAAATTTTCAAAAAAAGGTTTTTGAGGAAAAGTTGAAAGTATCAATTTTCCTTAAAAATAAATTTTCAAAAAAATCAATTTTTGGGGAAAAGTTGAAAGTATCAATTTTCCTTAAAAATAAATTTTCAAAAAAATCAATTTTTGAGGAAAAGTTGAAAGTATCAATTTTCCTCGAAATTAAAGTTTCAAGTATCAATTTTCCCTGCACAAAAACAATCATTCTTTCCTTCCTTTTTATTTTGATTTTGATTTCGATTTTTTCTTTAAATAATCTGACGATAGAGCTTCTGCAAGTGAAACAGTAGTCTTTCTTGCATACTCTTGAGGTGAGGGGATTTTCTCAATTTTCTGCTAAAAGTATTAGAGTCAATTGAGAATAATTTCCAATAATTAATTACTTGGTAAAATTTTAAGGCTCATTGGATAACACAAATTTCAGCTGGTACCATCTTTTGATGGGCGTTGTGAGGATGCTATAACCTTTCTCACACGTAACCGAACTCTCGAACCCTGTTGTGGTTAGTAGACCTGAACCTATTCTTTTAGGGACTCTTAAACTTAGGTGTTCCCTAAAAGGACAGATTCCATAGGTGGCCAATCGCACCTAGATAAAAAAAGATTGGTGGCGACTCCTAAAAGTCAATGTCTAGCGATAGATCCCCAGATCTAGACGTTCTAATATAGCTTGGCGACTCCACTGGGGACTTTGAGAGTCAGGCCAGCAAATAATTTGTGTTATCCAAAAGCCTAATAAAATTGAACCCTTTTGTATATATGTATTATTATTCATTCATGTTTATTTACTTTACTAATTATGTCATTCATGTGCATGTGCATAACATGAGCTCTATACCCGAGCTCCGTCCCTCTAGGAGGGAGTAAAGTACCTATTTCTTTCATGAGGTCTAATGCCTTCGCAGTGGCTAGCGAAATACTCCCACTCAAATTGAACTTTTTTCGCTTGTAGCCTGTAATGGGTGAGGATTAGGGTGCCTTACTAGTCTGTGATGGACAAGGATGTAAGGAACAATTTGAGGACCTTTAGACTTTGACCCTAAAACCGCATATAGTGAACCTTAAGAGTGCCTAACCTATAGATAAAGCCATCACTCTTCCCTTTTAGAATTGACCAAAAGCATAGGATTCATTCCTTTTACTTTGTGTGATGTTTAAATTTACTTAGTTATTTGTTCTTTTTTTTTGGGTATACTAACCTTTTTCTTATTCTTTTGCATTGGTTCATACGCATATCATAAAGTTGCATAAAGAACATTTGCTTGAAAAACGGTCTTCAACAAATTTTTTTTCATGGACGCCAATGAACGCTTAGTTTGTTCTTCATCAGTATTATCACCCTGTGGGACACCTAATGAAGTAAGGGCCCAATCAGAAAAGATTCAACTGAAGATGAGAGATTGCTTGCCAATTGGGTATGACTCTACTCTATCTCAAGAAATATCTATCCTTCTCAAACAGAATAAGTTAGAGGATTTGGTTGATAACTGGAAGAAGATGAGTTCATCAAGACAAGAGCAGTTTTGTCAGAAACATGGGCATATAGCACACCTTCTAGCAGTGGTTGTCGATGATCAACTAATCAAAACTGCAACATAATTCTGGGATCCTACATACAAGTGCTTCATTTTTAATGAAGCTGATATGACTCCCACCATCGAAGAATACTCGATTTTGTTGGGTCTACACCTCAAGACTCCTGACAAGATATATTTCAAAAAACATAAGTCAGGATTTCGTAAAAGTTCGGCTCAACTCATGGGGATAGACAAGGAAGTTGTGGATTCTCATACAAAGAAGAAACAAGAACAGGTCTGCCTACCTTGGAAGTTCTTTCATAAGTTTCTGATACACCATGCTAATGAAAAACGGGGGTTAGACATATTTGCCTTGGCTATATACGGACTAGTAATCTTTCCAAAGGTTTTGGGGTATGTTGAAATAGCGGTGGTTGATTTCTTTGAGAGTGTGATCAATGGTTGTAATCCTTCAACGATAATATTAGCAGAGGCTATCAGATCTTTGAGTTATTGTTGTCAGAATGGAGGGCACTTCATAGGATGCATACAGTTATTGTACTTGTGGATGAAAAGCCATTTTGAACAAGGAAATGGTGCTTTCTCGAAGCTTTATATCCGTAATCATTTTTCGATCAAAGAATTCTGTGAAAGTGGGTGGTCAAAGAGAAAGTCTAAATAAGAATGGATAACTTTCTTACAAAAGTTGAAAAGTGCTAGTGTGAGATGGTTGGCCCCATGGATGAATCGTGAGCCTATGTTGTATCAATGTGGGGATAGTACAATGGTTCCACTTCTGGGTTTATGAGGAGTAACAAATTATGCACCACTCTTAGTGAGAAGGCAATTGGGGGGAGAACAGTTTATTCCTATGACTTATGGGCTTCATCAGTTAAACTTCTCTTACAGTGAGCCTAAAGCATTTCAAAGGATGAATGAGATGATTAAAGCATGGAAAAATCCCCAAAGAGTGAGTCCTAAACCGTTCACTGAAAAAGTCACCCCAGGGTACTTGGTTTGGAGAACAAAAAGAAGACAAGAAATGATATTCACTTATGAAATCTCTCAACCACCAACAGAAGAAAAACTTGAAGAGACACCATCAGAGTTAGAGCTGGCAACAAAAGAATTTGAGTTTGAAAAGATCAAGTTAAAGAAAAAAATTTAGGAACTTCAAGAAGAAAAAGCCCAGTGGAAAGGTAGAGCTGAAAGTTATGAAGTTAAAGTTCACAAGATTGCTAAAGAACGTGATACAGCTACTAAAGATCTAGCAAAGTTACACTAGGAGCATAAGAGGCTATGTGTGAGAGAAAGGGCCAAAGAAATAACCATTGTCGAGCTGACTGAGGAAAATACAAGATTAAAACAAGAGTATGCCAAATTGGAAGAAGAAAGTACCGAAGCACAGGAAAAAATTAACATGCTAAACAGTTATTTGAGCAGGTTAAGTCAAAAGTTAGATGAACAAGGAGACCATATCACTGCATTGGTTAGAGAACATAGAGAATTATCATACCAAGTCTGGTGTGGTAAAAGAGAGAACCTAGGAAGGCATAAATACATTGAGCACTTAACAACCCAAATTCATAAAGGGGTGTGTAAGGCAAAAGAGATGGTGGAAGAGGCAGAGGCATTAAGACAAGTGGTGGCCCCAATAGGAGAACATGGACAACATCTCTTGAACTTCATAGAAGAAGCCAAAGCCCAGTATGAACAGATCAAACAATTTTATGGTTATAATTCTAGGATGATAAACTCAATGTAGATCAAAGTTTTTTTGGAATAAATGAAATTTTTTAGTTGAATACCGTTTTAAGGCAAATGTTCTTTGCATACATGTATTTTTCATTCATTGCATTCTCATTCATTACACTTAACAAAGCAACCATGTGATGATCATGCAAATTTACTAATTCTGAGATATGGTACTCAAGGTCCCAGGATAACTCCATCTAGTGAAAATCCTGCCTATCGATACAACACAAGATCCAGAGCAAGGCAAATAGAGGAAGAAAGTTCCCATAGATTTGAAAACATAGAAAAAGCACAAGAAAAGATTGAAAGTGAGCTAAGCAAGATTCTGGAGGCTCTTAATAATATGAATAAAGGAAAAAGAGTTGTAGAAAATACAAGCCAGCAAGTTCCCCCATTACAAGAAGTGGCTGACCCTTTATACCCTCTAGGTTTAGGCCCACCTCAGGCCCAGTTTGCCCAAGAGGTCCTGCCACAACACTTCGTATATCCAACATATCCTGGAATAACATCAACTTTCAACCCAGGGCAGTATAATAGTTATATAAATCCTGTCTTCACAGAAAAGGTAGTAGAACCAATTCTTGATCTAGATGATTTAAAAGAGAAGGAGAAGGAAAAAATGAGAGTGGAAGTTCAGGAAAGTTCCAAGATTAGCATGCTAGAGCAAAGGCTAAGGGCTGTGGAAGGATTTAGCTTTTATGGGTCGGTTGATACTGCTGGGCTCTGCTTAGTTCCTGATATGGTTATCCCCCATAAGTTCAAAGCACCGAAATTTGAAAAATATGACGGTACAAAGTGCCCCAAAACCCACATCACCATGTATTGTAGGAAGATGGCAGCTCATGCGCATGATGAAAAACTATTGATGCATGTTTTCCAGGACAGTCTTACTGGCTCTACGGCCAGATGGTATGTTCAGTTAGACAGGACTCGCATTCGCTCTTGGAGCGATATGGCACATGACTTTATCAGTTAATATCGACATATCATCGATTTGGCCCCTGATCATTTGTCTTTACAGAATCTAGAGAAAAAGGCAAACGAGTCTTTTAAAGAGTATACCCAGAGATGGAGGGATGTTGCTTCTTAGGTACAACCTCCTCTGACTGAGAAAGAAACTATAGTGCTGTTTGTTAGCACTTTAAAACCTCCCTATTATGAAAAGATGATAGGGAATGCAACGAAAAATGTTGCTGATATAGTAATCTCAGGAGAAATCATTGAGAGTGCCATCAAAAATGGCAAGCTAGAAGAAAATGAAGCATCTAGCAAAAGAGTCCCGAAGAAAAAAGAAACTGAAGCTCAAGCTGTGAGCTTTGATAGATAGCAACTTAGAGGTTATTCATCTTACCCACCACCAGAATATCTGCCATATCACCCCGCTGTAAATAACACTTCCTTTCACCCATACCAACCATTTACACAGCCACCATACCCCCAAACATATCAAGCTCCTCATAGACCCCAAAATACCATGTACAGTCCTAACATTCAAAGACCCCAAAATCGCCCAACTAACCCTATTGGTGGCTCGCGGGAGCAACGAACTACTCGTGAGAAACCTATTTTTGACCAAATTCCAATGACCTATTTGGAATTATATAAAGAGCTCTACAATAATCATTTGATTGCTCCAAGTAAATTGGAACCCTTCAAGCCACCTTACCCCAAGTGGTTTGATCCCACCGCCCACTGTGACTACCATTATAGGATTGCTGGTCACTCTACCGAAAATTGCACTACCCTGAAACATAAAGTGCAACGGTTGATCAAGGATGCGATGATTTGCTTTGATACTGGAGGGATGACTGCGCTGAATGTTAGTGGCAATCCTTTGCCAAATCATAATGTGAATGCTATAGGTGAAGAACAGGAGTGCCATGTGAAGAAAGAAGTGGCAGATATTAAGACACCTCTCAGCCAATTGTTCGATATTTTATGAAGAGCAAACATGATATAACTAGTAAGTCCACACAGCTATCATGGAGCATATATAGCTGGCACCAGTTGTAAGTATCATAGTGGGGCAATGGGCCATTCCATTGAGACCTGTGAGCAGTTTCACCAAGAGGTACAAAAACTCTTAGATTCACATCAAATAGAGATTTATGAAGAAAGAAAAGACTTGAAGAATGCTGAAGTGTACATGACTGATAGGCCTGTAAAGTTGTTTCCAAAACCAGTGACAATTCAATGTGGGAACAAACCAAAGTCAGTCATAGATAAACTCTTCCCCAGGCTGGTAACTTTTAAAGTACCGACTCTTTTTCCATACAAAGATGATAAAGCTGTACCCTGAAGATATGGCTGTGACACTATAGTTCAGAGGCAGAAAGAAGAGGTCTCCAAAGCCGATGCTTCCAATATAACTGGTGTAGGAGGCATTACTCTAAGTGGAAGATGTTACACTCCAGAAATGTTAGAGAAAGCTAAAGAAAGAGAAAGATGGAATAATCTTGAGATAGAACCTGAAGAAGATCAATCGAAGCCAGTATCAAAAAAAGAGGTTTGTGAATTTTTGAAACTGGTAAAACATAGTGAGTATTCTGTTATGAAACAGTTGAATAAAATGCCAGCTCGAATCTCATTATTATCACTATTGCTGAACTCAGAGCCACATCGAAATGCCCTACTGAAAGTGTTGAATCAGGCATACGTGGCACATAATGTATCTATTAAATATGTGAACCACCTGGCTGGAAATTTAGTCATGCCAAATCACATTTCATTCAGCTATGATGAGATTCTTTTGAAGGAAAAAAGAAATGCCAAGGCTCTACATATCACAGTCAAGTGCAAGAGCCATATTATAGCCAAGGTCCTTATCGATAATGGCTCTACTATCAATGTCATGCCTATGTCAACTTTGGCAAGGCTACCCATTGATTATTCTCATATGAAGGATAGTCAGATGATTGTGAGAGCCTTTGATGGGACCAAAAAAGAAGTCTTGAGGGATATTGAAATGCCTTTACAAATTGGGCCTTGCACCTTCAACATAAAATTTCAAGTGATGGATATCTCTCCATCCTACAGCTGTCTGTTAGGAAGACCATGGATTCATATGGCAGGAGCTGTGCCTTCTACTTTGCACCAGAAGATCAAGTTTAATGTAGAAGGTCAACTGGTAGTGGTAGTTGGGGAGGAAGACATGCTAGTGACCCAACCATTGAACACTCCATACGTAGAGGCTACCGAAGAAGCATTGGAATGCTCCTATCGATCTTTTGAATTGGTCAATTCTATAGGGGAAGGATTTCAAAGTCAAATTTTTTCAAAGATAGTGGTGAGCCAAGTCATCAACAAGGGCTGGTATCCAAGACTTGGGCTAGGCAAAAACTTGCAGGGAATTAAAGAACCTCTAACAATAATAAACAATAGTGACAGGGTGGGCCTAAGCTATGAGATGGCACAGTGGGAAGTCAAAAGAAGGCCATCAAGAAAGATAGCAAGACAGATGTTTATCCTATACTTGTATGAAACCTTCAGACCTGGAGGATTCATGTACCCAGATGCAAGCAAAAGTGTGGAAGACGATTTTGCCCAGTTAGCCATTAATGCTGTTGAAGATGAAGTGGGGGTTAATCAAGAGGAGTGGGTTCACCTTTGTCTACCAGATTTTGAGCTCAATAATTGGAGTGCCATCGAGATGCCTTTGACTTTTGATTTTGATACAATGTAATTGTAACATCCCAACAGCTATTACCCAAGGCATTGGGGTGATCTTTTCTATTCGGGCCATTCATCATTTATTATTTTTAATAAAAATTAGGAAGTATACATTTTCATTCATTTCTTCTTGTGTCTTCATTATTTTCATCTCTCCAAGCACATCTTGCCAACATATCCTATTTCATTCAATTACAGGTCTTTAAATGAACATAAAGATAATCATGATAACAATCAAGAGGTTAGCTTTAAGAATTCAATTAACACTGATGAACTTGACAATGAAGAAAATTTTGAAGAATATGTTATGCCTCCAGACCTAATGAAGATGATTGAACAAGAGAATAAGCCAATTGAGCTTCATCAGGAGGTAGTGGACTTAGTGAATCTGAGAGATGAAGAAAATAAGAAAGAGGTTAGAATGGGCACTTCACTTTCATCTGGAGATAGGCAACGATTGGCAGACCTACTTTGAGAATTTGTAGATATATTTGCTTGGTCTTACCAGGATATGCCAGGGCTGAGCACAAAAATAGTGGAGCACAGGTTACCTTTAAAGCCAGAATGTAAGCCAGTTCAGCAGAAACTGAGACGGATGAAGCCCAAAATGCTACTAAAGATTAAAGAGGAGGTGAAGAAACAATTTGATGCAGGTTTTCTACAAGTGGCTAAGTATCCAGAATGGGTAGCCAATATAGTCCCAGTTCTTAAGAAAGATGGAAAAGTATGAATGTGTGTAGACTATCGAGACTTGAATAAGGCTAGTCCAAAGGATAACTTTCCTTTGCCTCATATTGACACACTGGTAGATAACACGGCTAAGCATTCAATTTTCTCCTTTATGGATGGTTTTTTGGGGTATAATCAGATAAAAATGGTTGTGGAAGATATGGAAAAGACTACTTTTATGACCATGTAGGGAACCTTCTGCTATAAAGTCATGCCTTTTGGGCTAAAGAATGCTGGGGTAACATATCAAAGAGCCATGGTAACACTATTCCATGACATGATGCACAAAGAGATTGAGGTGTATGTAGACGATATGATTGCAAAGTCTTGTGAGGATGAAGATCATGTTACTAGCCTCAAAAAGTTATTTGAAAGATTGAGAAAATTTTAGCTCAAATTAAACCCAGCCAAGTGCACCTTTGGGGTAAAGTCAGGGAAGTTGCTAGGCTTTGTGGTCAGTGAAAGAGGAATTGAAGTCGATTCCAATAAGATACGGGCCATCCAGAATTTGTCACCTCCCAGCACACCAAAAAAAGTTTGAGATTTTCTGGGGAGATTGAACTACATTTCTCGATTCATCTCCCAGCTTACTTACAAATGTGATCCCATATTTAAGCTTCTCTGTAAGAATAATCCTGGGAAATGGAATGAAAAATGTCAAGAGGCGTTTGATAAAATTAAGCAATATTTATCAAACCTTCTAGTATTGGTGCCACCTGTTCCAGGGAAACCTTTAATCTTATACTTAACTGTATGTGAAAATTTAATGGGATGTGTGCTGGGACAGCAAGAAGAGGCCAACCGAAAGGAGAGAGCTATTTACTATCTGAGTAAAAAGTTCACTGAATATGAATCCAAGTATTCTTCATTGGAGAAAATGTGTTGTGCATTAGCGTGGACTGCCAAAAGACTCAGACAGTATATGCTCTATCATACTACATGGCTCATAGCGAAATTGGATCCAATTAAGTATATCTTCGAGAAACCTTCTTTATCTGGGAGAATCGCTAGATGGCAAGTAATACTCTCGGAATACGATATTATATACGTGAGCCAAAAAGTAATAAAATGAGGCACTATAACAGAATTTCTTGCAGATCATGCTACTGAAGACTATGAGCCGATGAAGCTAGAATTCCCTGACAAAGACTTAATGACTATTTCCCAACCGGAAGAAGGGGAACATGTAGAAAAATATTGGAGAATGTACTTTGATGGAGCTGCTAATGCCTTGGGGCATGGAATTGGGGCAATTCTGATTTCTCCAAAAGAACAATACTGTCCTGTAACAGTGAGGTTAAATTTCAATTACACAAATAACATCCCTAAATATGAGGCATGTGTCTTGGGCTTGCAAGCTGCTATAGATAGAAGAGTGAAAGTACTGAAAGTGTTTGGAGACTCAGCTCTAGTCATATATCAGTTGAAAGGAGAATGGGAGATGAGAGATTCAAAATTCGTTATGTATCATAAGTATATTCTAGAGTTGATGAAACAATTTGAAGATATCCAGTTTGATCACTTACCTCGAGAAGAGAATTTGATTGCTGATGCATTGGCTACTCTGGCTGCAATGATTCGAGTTAATGATAATACCAACATTCAGCACATCAAGTTAGATGTTAAGGATATACTAGCTTATTATTCTAATGTAGAGGGAGAAGAAGATGGAAAGCCTTGGTATTATGACATCTTACAGTATGTCAAGGATCAACAGTATCCAGTTCAAGCAATAGAAAATGATAAAAGGGTCATTCAAAGATTGGCTATGAGCTTTTTCCTGGATGGGGATGTCCTGTACAAAAGAAGCAAGGATCAAGTATTATTGAGGTGCTTAAATGAGACTGAAGCGAAGAAAATCATTAAAGAGGTGCATGATGGAATATGTGAGGCACATACTAGTGGACATGTGATGGCAAGACAGATCATGAGAGTGAGATATTACTGGTTGACGATAGAGAATGATTGCATTGACTATGCTTGTAAATGCCATAAATGCCGGATATATGCTGATAAGATCCATCCTCCACCATCTGCTTTACATGTTATGGAACCACCATGGCCATTTTCAATGTGGGGCATGGATGTCATTGGCCCAATCACCCCAAAGGCCTCTAACCGACATAGATTCATTTTTGTGATGATAGATTATTTCACAAAATGGGTAGAAGCAGCATCATATGCAAATGTGACATGTTTCGTGGTTTGTAAGTTCATAAAAAAAGAGATCATCTGTAGATATGGACTTTCGGAGAGAATTATTTCAGACAATGCTAAGAATCTAAATAGTAAAATGATGCAAGATATATGTGTTCAATACAAGATCAAACATCATAACTCGGTACCATACCGTCCGAAAATGAATGGGGCAGTTGAGGCAACCAATAAGAACATAAAGAGGATTTTGGAAAAGATGATCGAGACTTACAAAGATTGGCATGAGAAGTTGCCATTTACATTGCATGCATATCAAACGTCAGTTCGCACCTCTACTGGGGCAACCCCATTTTCTTTGGTTTATGGGATGGAAGCTGTACTACCAGTGGAAGTAGAGATCCCCTCTTTGAGAGTTTTAAAAGAAGTTGAGTTGGAAGAAGCTGAATGGATCCGAGAACGTTATGAGCACTTAAATTTCATAGAAAAAAAGAGATCGACTGTATTGTGCCATGGTCAGCTATATCAAAGGAGAATGATGAGGGCTCATGATAAAAAGACTCAGCCCCGTTGCTTTTGAGAAAGAGAGTTGGTTTTAAAAAGAATTCTCCCAATCCAGCATGATAGTAGAGGAAAATGGACTCCAAATTGGGAAGGGCCGTATGTGGTGAAACGAGCTTTTTTGGGTGGAGCGCTAATATTGACTGAGATGGATGGAAATGATTTACCCCATCCTATAAATTCTGATGCTGTGAAGAAATACTATGCTTGAAAAAAATGAAAAAAAAAATGATGAAATGAAAAAAGAGAAAAAATTAAAAAATTAAAAAATTAAAAAAATTAAAAAAATTAAAAAATTAAAAAAGAAAAAGTGAAAAAGGAGGACTGAGGCGAAAACCCTAAAAGGGTGATTTGAGTCATAGGGGGTTTGTCTGAGTTGAAAACCTAAAAAGGCAGCTTAGATAAGGAGAATATAGCATTGAATTTAAAAGTCCGCTGATATGGAGGCTAGCAAATTCGGAAGAGTTCCAAGTTGTTAAATACATCAGAGGATTGAGTTTTCAGAAAGAACTTTGAGATGTATTATCATGATTATCTGATTGTTCATTTTGGGCTTTGTCCCCATACCTATCCTTGTAATTCTTTCTTGGCCAAAGTTTGCCAACATTTTGCTAATAAAAAAAACATTTTATTTCATTCTTTGTGCCTTTTTCTGATGACTGTTTCCCAACCATTCATATTCCTTTCTTCTTAGTAGCCCACCATGGAAGAAATGTGCAAATGCATTCTTACTTTTTGAGTTTGAAATAATGATTGATGAATGAATAACAATGTAAAAAGATTTTTTACATTACATTGAATAAATCAAGAATGATAAAGGCAGAATCGAGATGTTTAGTTCCTGATTAGGATATTGAATCTGGGAAGAGATTTTTTTATCGGAAGATTATGAGTGGAAGAAACAATTAAGAGCTACACTGGTTCAATCTTAGAAGAGTAGTGTAATTGGATCTCTGAAGAATCAAAAGGCTTGATGCCTAAGAGAAAGCTTGAGAAACTTGAGTACCATACATTGAACAGGAATTAATTGGCCAACATTTGCATAGCATGCATTGAAATTCATATGCATTTGCATAGCATACACTACTTTCAGGAAAGTATAGTGTATAGATTCAAGAAGCAGGGGTGTTCCAACATCCCACATAGAGAAGACAGATATCAAGATATTTTGTAAAATTGAAAAAGGAAAAGCTTGTCAGGTAAGTTTCTAATCCTTGAAATAGGATGTCTTTTGGTATCAAGGTTGATTTATAAGACCTTTGGGCGTAATCTCCTGAAATTCCTTCAAACACAACTTTCAACTCCTTTGGACATGATTGTCAAGGAGCAATTTACTTTTCAAAGTCGTGGTGCCTCTGAAGAGCAATTTACTTTTCAAAAGTTGTGGTGCCTCTGTTTAGAGGAGCAATTTACTTTTCAAAGTCATGGTCCTCTGTTTAGAGGAGCAATTTACTTTCAAAACTCATGGTGCCTATGTTTAGAGAAGCAATTTACTTTCAAAGTCATGGTGCCTCTGTTCTGTTTAGAGGAGCAATTTACTTTTCAAAAGTCGTGGTGCCTCTGTTTAGAGGAGCAATTTATTTTTCCAAAGTCATTGAGCCTCTGTTTAGAGGAGCTTTGGTTAAAAAAAAAAAACAAAAACAAAAACAAAAGCAAACAAAAAAAAACAAAAAATATAAAAAAATCAAAAAATCAAAAAATGAAAATGTTGAGTTGAATTTTGATTGGGTGTCTACGTCTTTGCGCAATTTTTGTTTTACAGAAAATGTGCAAAGAGGGGTAGCTGTAGACACCCAATTTGGTCCAGGCCCATATCAATTGGGCCTGGTCCAAATGGGTAAGTCCAATTTTATTTTTGTTATTTTTTATTTTTTTATTATTTTATTCTATATTTTATGTATATATTTTCCTTTATATCCTATGTATTTATTATTTATTTATTATTACTATTTATTAATATATATTTTTTTATTTTTTATTTTATTTATTTTTGTATTTTTATTTATCTAATTATATATCTGTTATTATTATTATTTTTTTATTTATCCTATAATATTTTTTTGATTTATCTTTTCTAATTATCTATTTTTTTTATTTGATTTTTATTTTGGAAGGTTGAGATTGAAGGTTGAAGAATCCTACTGGGAATGGGGATTCAATCAGAAGAGTCCATATTGGATTCAAATATTGAATCCCCGTCCAAAGAGGAATTGGGATTGATCAGAAACTTCTGATCAATCCCTATAAAAAGGACCTCTTGGAACAGAAACACAAAGAGAGAAAAAATGTGAGTAAAGCTACTGATTTGAGAGATAGATGAGTATAGAAGGCTAAGAAGTATTCTGGGAGTTAGTAGGAATTTTTTTGAAGATTTTGGGCAATTTTTTTCTGGGAATTTCTGGAAAATTCCAGATTTTGGTTGAATTTTCTGACGAAAGTTGAATTTTTCGACGAAAATTCCAGCCAACTTTGAAGTTTCCGGTGAGCTGCCCAGTTTTCGACGACTTTTCCCATAAACTGACCACCTTTCGACCAACTTCCGGCCAAAAATCCAGATTTCGATGAAATTTTCTAGAATCTAGTGTACATTCAACCAGAGTTCTTCAGCAGTTTAGAGAGAAACAGGAGAGAAGGGGAAGAAGAGAGAGAGAGGGAAGGAGCTTTTTGCCAAAAAACAAAGGGAAGAGCCTTATATGCCCTCTTAAAATGACATCGTTTTTGCCTTAAGTGACCCAGAAGATCCGCGTATTTTGTCGAGATCCGACCCGACTCGAGTGTCGACCTGCTTCTTGACCCGCGCATGTCTGTCCCCTCCGAGCCGAGCTGAGCCGAGCTCCAAAGCCATTTCTTCGAGCCGTTTTTTCTTGCTTGAGCTGAGCCGAGCCGAGACGTACTCCGAGCCGCTCCAGGTTTTTTTTTTTTTGAATTTTTGAATTATTTATTTATTATTTATTAGATTAGGTTTATTTAGTATCCTTTTTACCTTTATTTTATTTTTTATCTTGGTTTTACTTTTCTTTATTTTATTTTATTTTTTTATTTTCACTTTTATTTTGTTTTATTATTTTTTTTTCTTTAAATAAAAATCAAAAAAGAATATTTTTGGTGAAAAGTTGAAAGTATCAATTTTCCTTAAAAATAAATTTTCAAAAAAAGGTTTTTGAGGAAAAGTTGAAAGTATCAACTTTCCTTGAAAATAAAAGTTTCCAAAAAATATTTTTGGGGAAAAGTTGAAAGTATCAATTTTCCTTAAAAATAAATTTTCAAAAAAATCAATTTTTGGGGAAAAGTTGAAAGTATCAATTTTCCTTAAAAATAAATTTTCAAAAAAATCAATTTTTGAGGAAAAGTTGAAAGTATCAATTTTTCCTGCATAAAAAGAATCATTTTTTCCTTCTTTTTTTATTTTGATTTTGATTTTTTCTTTAAATAATCCGACGATGGAGTCTCTGCAAGTGAAACAGTAGTCTTTCTTGCATACTCTTGAGGTGAGGGGATTTTCTCAATTTTCTGCTAAAAGTATTAGAGTCAATTGAGAATAATTTCTAATAATTAATTACTTGGTAAAATTTTAAGGCTCATTGGATAACATAAATTTTAGCTGGTACCATCTTTTGATGGATGTTGTGAGGGTGCTATAACCTTCCTCACACGTAATCGAACTCTCGAACCCTGTTCTGGTTAGTAGACCTGAACCTATTTTTTTAGGGACCCTTAAACTTAGGTGTTCTCTAAAAGGACAGATTCCATAGGTGGCCAATTGCACCTAGATAAAAAAAGATTGGTGGCGACTCCTAAAAGTCAATGTCTAGCGATAGATCCCCGAATCTAGATGTTCTGATACAACCCTTTGAAAAAAGTGTCCTCATTTCAGACACTTTAATAGCTACTGGCAGCAAACCTATAAAATCTCAAATGCTCTTTAAGGGGGTGTGAGTTCTCGAGATTTGATGAGGGATAGGGGGCCAATATAAGGGCCAAGTACCAGCACCCATTGCACATCATGTGTGCACACCCCCCGACCCCCCCAATCGTCGGAACCCCCAATGCCACCGGCTAGGCTCTCCGACGATGCTCTGGCGATGGTGCCCCGGGTGAAAAAAATGTGGCACCAGTACATGCCCTAGCCCAGCATGTGCACCGTGGCTCAAAATCTTAGACTGGGAATGAACTTCGTATGCTTAGACATGAAATGAACTCCGTATGCCGAAGCCAACCCACAAAACGAGAGTGCGGGTGCTCAGCCGATCGGAGAAGCAGAATGCATAAGTCAGGGATCGACTTGGTCCCCCCTGCATGCTGTCGGTCCTGCTGTCACAACCCTTGGTCCGATCCAATCTTAGATTGGGAATGAACTCTGTATGCATAAGTCAACCCACGAAACGAGCATGCGGGCGTTGAGTTGGCCGAAGAGGCATAATGTGCAAGCCGGGGATCGGCCCGGTCCCCCTCTGCGTGCTGTCGATCTCGCTGCCACAATCCTCGGTCTGGCTGGGGCTTAGACATGGAATGAACTCCCTATGCCTAAGCCAACCCACGAAACGGGTGTGCGGGCACTCAGTCGGTCGGAGAGGCAGAATGTGCATGTCGGAGATCGGCTCGGTCCCCCCTACGTGCTACCGATCCTGCTGCAGTAACCCTCGGTCTGATCCGATCTTAGACTGGGAATGAACATCGTATGCTTAGACTGGGGATGAACTCCGTATGCCTAAGTCAACCCATGACACGAGCATACGAGCGCTCAGTCGACAGGAGAGGTCGGCCGGTGAGGCATAATGTGCAAGCTGGGGATTAGCCCAGTCCCCCTCTGCATGCTGCCGATCCCACTGTCGGTCCTGCCGCCACAACCCTCTGTCCGACTAGGGCTTAGACATGGAATGAACTCTGTATGCCTAAGCCAACCCACGAAACGAGCATGCGGGCGCTCAGCCAATCGGAGAGGTAGAATGCGTAAGCCGTGGATCGAATGGGTGGTAAGTGGGTTCAATCACATCTTCACATTTCTGCCATGCCAATGCCTTTTTTATGGCTTGTAAATTCATACAATGGTCCCCTAAGCCTTCATGTGAAGTTTCGTGGCAAGAGGACCTATTTTCTATTTTTCATGATTTTTGAAACTTTTTACGGTTCGGGATTTTTTTAAAATTTTTTTAGAAAGATTTTTGTAACCAAATTTGGTAGAGGTGATCCTTATATTTTTTTTTGCATGCACAAAAAACTTCAGCTAAAAACTCGAAGTGGAGAAGATTTTGTGACCGTTTGAAAAAAGTGTCCCCATTTTAGACACTTTAATGGCTACTGGTAGCCAACCTATAAAATCTCAAATGCTCTTTAAGGGGGAGTGAGTTCTTGAGGTTTGATGAGAGATAGGGGGCCAATATAAGGGCCAAGTACCAGCACCCATCGCACATCATGTGCGCACACCCCCCGGCCCCCCCAATCGTCGGAACCCCCAATGTCGCCGGTTAGGCTCTCCGACGATGCTCCGACGATGGTGCCCCGGGTGAAAAAAATGTGGCACCAGCACATGCCTGAGCCTAGTATGTGCACCATGGCTCAAACTCTAAGACTGGGAATGAACTCCGTATGCATAGACAAGGAATGAACTCCGTATGCCTAAGCTAACCCATGAAACGAGCGTGCGGGCCCTTAGCCGACTGGAGAGGTAGAATGCGCAAGCCAGGGATTGGCTCGGTCCCCCTCTATGTGCTACCAGTCCTGCTACCACAACCCTTCATCTGGCTGGGGCTTAGACATCAAATGAACTCCTTATGCCTAAGCCAACCCACGAAACGGACGTGCGGGCGCTTAGTAGGCCGGAAAGGCAGAATGCGCAAGCTGGGGATCGACCCGGTCCCCCCTACGTGCTATCGATCCTGCTGTTGCAACCCTTGGTCTGATCTAATCTTAGACTGGGAATGAACTCCGTATGGTTAGACTGGGGATGAACTTTGTATGTCTAAGTTAACCCACGAAATGATCGTGCGGGCGCTCAACCGGCTAGAGAGGCCGGTCGGGGAGGCAGAATGCACAAGCCAGGAATCAAGCCGATCCCCCCTACGTGCTGCCCGATCCTACTGTTGGTCCTACTACCGTAACTCTCAGTTCGATCCGATCTTAGACTAGCAATGAACTCCATATGCTTAGACATGAATGAACTCTGTATGCCTAAGCCAATCCATGAAACGAGCGTGCGGACGCTCAGCCGATCGGAGAGGCAGAATGCGCTAGCCGGAGACCGACCCGGTACCCCCTGCGTGCTGTCGATCCTGCTATCGCAACCCTCGGTTCGGTCTGATCTTAGAATGGGAATGAACTCCGTATGCTTGAGTCAACCCACGAAACGAGCGATCGGGGGCTGAGCCGGTCGGAGAGGCTTAATGCGTAAGCTAGGGATCGACCCAATCCGTTCTATGTGCTACTGGTCCTGCTACCACAACCCTCGATCTGACTGGGGGTTAGACACGGAATGACTCCCTATGCCTAAGCCAACCCACGAAACGGGCGTGAGGGCACCCAGCCGGCCAGAGAGGCAGAATGCGCAAGCCGGGGATTGATCCGATCCCCTCTGCGTGCTGCCGTAACCCTTGGTCCGATCCGGTCTTAGAATGGGAATGAACTCCATATGCTTAGACTAGGGATGAACTCCGTATGCCTAAGTCAACCCATGAAACGAGCATGCAGACGCTCAACCGACCAGAGAGGCAGGATGCGCAAGCCGGGGATCGAACGGGTGGTAGGTGGGTTCAAGCATATCTCCATATTTCTGCCAAGCCAATGCCATTTTTATGGCTCATAAATTCATACAATGGTCCCATAAGCCTTCATGTGAAGTTTCGTGGCAAGACGACCCGTTATCTATTTTTCATGATTTTTGAAACTTTTTACGGTTCGGGATTTTTTTAAATTTTTTTAGAAAGTGTTTTGTTCCAAAATTTGGTGGAGGTGATCCTTTTATTTTTGTTGGCATGCATAAAAAACTTCAGCTAAAAACTCGAAGTGGAGAAGATTTTGTGATCGTTTGAAAAAGTGTTCCCATTTCAGACACTTTAATGGCTACTGGCAGCAAACCTATAAAATCTCAAATGCTCTTTAAAGGGGTGTGAGTTCTCAAGGTTTGATGAAGGATAGGGGGCCAATATAAGGGCCAAGTACCAGCACCCATCGCACATCATGTGCGCACACCCCCCGGCCCCCCCAATCACCGAAACCTCCAATACCTCCTGTTAGGCTCTCCGGGGATGCTCCGACGATGGTGCCCCGGGTGAAAAAAATGTGGCACCAGTGCATGCCCTAGCCCAGTATGTGCACCGTGGCTCAAAATATTAGACCGGGAATGAACTCTGTATGCTTAGACATGGAATGAACGCCGTATGCCTAAGCCAACCCACGAAATGAGTGTGCGAGACTCAACCGACCGGAGAGGTAGAATGCACAAGCCAGGGATCGGCCAGGTCCCCCTCTGTGTGCCGCTGGTCCTGCTGCCACAACCTTCATTCCAGCTGCGGCTTAGACATGGAATGAACTCCCTATGCCTAAGCCAACCCACGAAATGGGCGTGCAGGCGCTCAGTTGGCCGGAGAGGCAGAATGCGCAAGCTGGGGATCGGCTCGATCCCCCCTGCGTGCTGCCGATCCTGCTACTGCAACCCTCGATCTGATCTAAACTTAGATTGGGGAAGAACTCCCTATGGTTAGATTGGGGATGAACTCCGTATGCCTAAGTCAACCCACGAAATGAGCAAGCGGGCACTCAATCGACTGGAGAGGCCGACCAGGGTGGCAGAATGCGTAAGTCGGGGATCGGGCCAATCCCCCCCTTCGTGCTGCCGGTCCCACTGCCACAATCTTCGGTTCAGCTGGGGTTTAGACTTGGAATGAACTCCTTATGCCTAAGCCAACCCACGAAACGGGCGTGCGGGTGCTCAGTCGGCCGAAGAGGTAGAATGCGCAAGTCGGGGATCGGCCCGATTCCCCATTGCGTGCTGTCGATCCTGCTACCGTAACCCTCGGTCTGGTCTGATCATAGACTGGGAAAGAACTCCGTATGCCTAAGTCAAGCATTCGGGTGCTGAGCCGACCGTAGAGGCATAATGCGCAAGACAAGGATCGACCCGGTCCACCTCTGCGTGCTATCGGTCCTGCTGCCACAACCCTCGGTCTGGCTGGGGCTTAGACATGGAATGAACTCCCTATGCCTAAGCCAAACCATGAAACAGGCGTGCGTGCGCTCAGCCAGCCGGAGAGGCAGAATGTGCAAGCTGAGGATCGGCCCGGTCCCCCCTGCAAGCCGCCGATCCTGGTGTCGCAACCCTCGGTCCGATCCGATCTTAGACTGGGAATGAACTTTGTATGCTTAGACTAGGGATGAACTCCTATGCCTAAGTTGACCCATGAAATGAGTGTGCAGACGCTCAGCCGACCAGAGAGGCAGGATGCGCAAGCCAGGGATCGAACGGGTGGTAGGTGGGTTCAAGCACATCTTCATATTTCTGCCATGCCAATGCCATTTTTATGGCTTGGAAATTCATACAATGGTCCCGTAAGCCTTCATGTGAAGTTTCGTGGCAAGACAACCCGTTTTCTATTTTTTACGATTTTTGAAACTTTTTGCCGTTCAGGATTTTTAAAATTTTTTTTAGAGAGCTTTTTGTCCCCAAATTTGGTAGAGCTGATCCTTGTATTTTTGTTGGCATGCACAAAAAAATTTAGCTAAAAACACGAAGTGGAGAAGATTTTGTGACCGTTTGAAAAAAGTGTCCCTATTTCAGACACTTTAATGGCTACTGGCAGCAAACCTATAAAATCTCAAATGCTCTTTAAGGGGGTGTGAGTTCTCGAATATGCAAGCTGAGGATCGGTCCGGTCTGATCTTAGACTAGGAATGAACTTTGTATGCTTAGACATGGAATGAACTCCGTATGCTTAAGCCAACCCACGAAACGAGCGTGCGGGTGCTCAGCTGGCTGGAGAGGCAGAATGCACAAGCCGAGGACCAGCCCGGTCCCCCCTGTGTACTGTCGATCTTGCTACCGCAACCCTCAATCCAATCTGATCTTAGACTGGGAATGAACTCCGTATGCCTAAGTCAACCCATGGAACGTGCGTTCGGGCGCTGAGCCGACCGGAGAGGCATAATGTGCAAGCCGAGGATCGGACCGATCCTCTTCTGCGTGCTGTCAGTCCCGCTGCCACAACCCTCGGTCCGGTTGGGGCTTAGACATGGAATGAACTCCCTATGCCTAAGCCAACACACAAAATGGGTGTGCGGGCACTCAGCCGTCTGGAGAGACAGAATGCGCAAGCCGAGGACCGCCTGGTCCCCCCTGCGTGCTGTCGATCTTGCTATCGCAACCCTCGATCCAGTCTGATCTTAGACTGGGAATGAACTCCGTATGCTTAGACTAGGGATGAACTCCGTATGCCTAAGTCAACCCACGAAATGAGCGTGCGGGTGCTCATCCAGCCAGATAGGCCGGCCAAAGAGACATAATGCGCAAGTCGGGGATCAGCTCGGTCCCCCCTGCATGCTACCGATCCTACTATCGGTCCTGCTGCCACAACCCTCGGTCCGACTGGGGATTAGACATGGAATGAACACCGTATGCCTAAGCCAACCCACGAAATGAGTGTACGGGCGCTCAGCCAGCCGAAGAGGCAGAATACGTAAGTCAAGGATCGGCCTGATCCTCCCTTGCGTGCTATCGATCCTGCTGCTGGTCCTACTGCCGTAACCCTCGATCCGGTCGAATCTTAGACTGGAAATGAACTCCGTATGCTTAGACATGGAATAAACTCCATATGCCTAAGCCAACCCACGAAATGAGTGTGCGGGCGTTTAGTCGACCGAGAGGCAAAATGCACAAGCTGAGGATCGACCTGGTCCCACCCTGCGTGCTGTCGATCCCACTACTGCAACCCTCACTCC